>NC_133325.1:741009476-741751976 GCF_042186555.1 Aquarana catesbeiana | reverse complement strand
CCCTCTTATTCTTATGGGTTTTTTTTTATTTTTTCAGGAGCCGATACCTAGTTATGAAAGGTACCCACACCCACTTCCGCGAGTTTGCTCCCAATGAATTCCTGACTGGATAGAAAGATGGCAGTGAGCCCTTTTGAGGGGCTTGGGCTGCTACCTCTGGATACGGCCTCAAGATCGTTTCCACAAGAACTTGTGCCATGCTGCCACCGCCTGAGTAACAAATTTCTATTTTTTGGTGTCACAGATACACCAGTTGGGTTACATCCTCCCTCACCATTAACATACAGCAACATACAGCAGCAGCCCTAAAGAAGGAGGAGTCTTTGTTCCCCCAAAATGTGTTGGCTTTATCATGTTTTGCATCTTTCAATAAAACAACGACATATTAGCCTTCATTTTGCTTCTAATTGCTCCTTCAGCCCCTGAAGGTTTTACCCTCTTCTTGATCAGAGCACATTTTACAATTTGGCACTGCGCTGCTTTAACTGGTAATTGCGCGGCCATGCAACGGTGTACCCAAATGAAATTTGCATATTTTTTCCCCACAAATAGAGTTTTCTTTTGGTGGTATTTGATGACCTCTGGGATTTTTATTTTTTGCGATATAAACGAAAAAAGACCAAACTTTTTGAAAAAGAAATTATATTTTCTACTTTTTGTTCTAAAAAAAAAAATCCAATAAACTCAATTTTAGTCATACATTTAGGCCAAAATGTATTCAGCCACATGTCCTGGTTAACAAAAATTTCAATAAGCGTATATTTATTGGTTTGTGCAAAAGTTATAGCGTCTACAAACTATGGTATATTTACTGGAATTTATGCAGCTTTTAGTTTGACTGCTTATCTCGTTTCTTGAGGTGCTAACATGGCAGGGCAGTACAAACGCCCCAAATTACTCCTTTTTGAAAAGTAGGCACCCCAAGGAAATTGCTGAGTGGCATGTTGAGCCCATTGAACATTTCAATTTTTTTTTTGTCACAAGTGACTGAAAAATGACAAAAAAATGTTTTACACAAAGTTGTTACTGAAATTATATATTGCTCACACATGCCATGGTTATATGTGGAATTTCACCCCAAAATACATTCTGCTGCTTCTCCTGAGTATGGGGATACCACATGTGTGAGAATTTTTGGGAGCCTAGCCACGTACAGGACCCCGAAATCCAATCACCGCCTTCAGGATTTCTAAGGGCGTAAATTGCTTATTTTACTTCCTCACTACCTATCACAGTTTCGGAGGCCCTGAAATGTCAAGACATCACAAATGACCCAATTTTGGAAAGTAGACACCCCAAAGTATTTGCTAAGAGGCATGTTGAGTATTTTGCAGATCTCGCTTTTTGTCACAAAGTATTGAAAATTGAGAAACAAAAAAAATATATATTTTTCTTTTCTTTCTTCCTTGTCCAAAACAAATGAGAGCTGCAAAATACACTCTATGCCTCTTAGCAAATACCTTGGGGTGTCTACTTTCCGAAAAGGGGTAATTTTGGGGGGCTTTGTGCTAGCTTGCCATTTCAGTGCCTCCTAGGTAGGTGCTAGAGTGTAGTTTCTGCCTAACAGGAGGATCTTTAGGCACATTTACAATGCTCTCTGCCAATGAAGGAGCAGGATCTATTGGTGAGGTCTGCTCATGGTGCTCAGGTGCAGTGCAGCTCAGCTTGTCTGAATGTTTCACACTAGTCCAATAGGGAGGCATATTGAACAGTGGGAGGAAACCTGACAAGTGAGGGCACAGGCATTGTTACAGCCCTGGCTATTGGCAGAGAAAAGTCCCAGAGTTATCGCCTGGAGAGCGGGTCCTGAAGGGAGGGGATGGCTGCCCCTCCTCTGTAGAAGCTGCCATGCGGCCTCAGTTGGTCCAACTGAAGGCCTGAAAGTCAGCGAGAAGCTGAACCCAGGGGTCCTGCAGAGCTGACTGGAAGGGAGACACCAGGAAGGATCTGATTCTGCCTACTGCGAGTACAGATCTGTATCATGGGGCCTGTCCTGTGAGGGCCATCCTTTCAGTTAGAAGAGTCAGAGGATGGGTGTCAGCAAAGGGAATGCTAGAGAGTATCCTGAAGATAAAGTAGTTGCTTCAAGTCTGTTGCTAGAGAAAGCATGAAGACTTGATTCTTCCATACAAGTGGCACTATAGATGTCTAGAGCATGCCACCCCCCTTACATCAGATGTCAAGTGCCCCCCCCACCATCAGAAGTCAAGAGCCCCCCACCTTCCCTTACATCGCAGACCCTTGCATCTGTCATCCAGTGCTGCACTGACGTTTCTGGATTCTGAGCCATGGGGAAAGCAAAAGAATTGTCAAAGGATCTGCGGGAAAAGGTAGTTGAATAAAACAGGAAAGGGATATAAAAAGATATCAAATGAATTGAGAATGCCAATCAGCAGTGTTCAAACTCTAATCAAGAAGTGGAAAATGAGGGGTTCTGTTGAAACCAAACCACGGTCAGGTAGACCAACTAAGATTTCAGCCACAACTGCCAGGAAAATTGTTCAGGATGCAAAGAAAAATCCACAACCCACAAATAACTTCAGGTGACATAAAGGACTCTCTGAAAACATGTGGTCTGGCTTTTTCAAGATGCATAATAAGGAGGCACTTGAAGAAAGATGGGCTGCATGGTCCAGTCGCCAGAAGAAAGCCATTACTACGCAAATGCCACAAAGTATTCCGCTTGCAATACGCCAAACATCACAGAGACTAGCCTCAAACCTTCTGGCACAAAGTCATTTGGAGTGATGAGACCAAAATTTAGCTTTTTGGCCACAACTATAAACTCTACATTTGGAGAGGAGTAAACAAGGCCTATGATGAAAGGTACACCATTCCTACTGTGAAACACAGAGGTGGATCGCTGATAGTTTAGGGATGTGTGAGCTACAGAGGCACAGGAAATTTGGTCAAAATTGATGGCAAGATGAATGCAGTGTGTTATCAAAAAATACTGGAGGAACATTTGCCTTCATCAGCCAAGAAGCTGCGCATGGGCCGCACTTGGACATTCCAACATGACAATGATCCAAAACACAAGGCCAAGTTGACCTGTCATTGGCTACAGCAGAATAAAGTGAAGGTTCTGGAGTGGCCATTTCAATCTCCTGACCCCAATATCATTGGCCCACTCTGGGGAGATTTCAAACGTGCAGTTCATGCAAGACAGCCCAAGAATTTACAGAAACTGGAGGCTTTTTGCCAAGAGGAATGGGCAGCTTTACCATCTGAGAAGGTAAAGAGCCTTATCCACAAATACCACGAAAGACTTTAAGCTGTCATTGATGTTAAAGGGGGCAATACACGGTATTAAGAACTGGGGTATGTAAACCTTTGATCAGGGTCATTTGGGGAGTTTCTGTTGTCATTATGATTTAAAAAGAAAAACACAGTTGATTGATAATAAATGGCTTCAGCCAAACATTAACCATGAGTGAAAGAAAAGTTTTTGTGTTATTCATATTCTCTGAAAAATGGACAAGAAATCATAAATTCTGCCAGGGTATGTAAAACTTATGAACACAACTGTATACATATGTACAATGGAGTACCACTTGGACATAACCTGAAAGGATAAGCAAAGGTTAAGTATCAATTCTGACAATACTTTCAGAAAGAGGAACCCAGAGGAACATTTTTATCCTAATGAGAGATGAAGCTAAACAAGGATGGTATGAGGGCCCTTTAAGCAGCAATGACAGAATGTCCCCGTTGCAGATCTGATGATCTTCACTGGCAGTTGGAGCTCATTAACTGTATCCAATAAGGTGTAGTAACAAAGTGGTAGTATATCTTGTGCTGACTGCAGCTAAAGATGCCTATGTATAGTGTTCGAATAGAAGTGAAGTGTTCCCAAATTAAAGCTGTCTGTACACGGTGTCTCAGTAAAACAACCAAGGAATCACTTGCAAAGGTGGGCAATTACCCTCTTACCAACGACCAGGCCGATCAAACGCCTTCCAGATAGCGACTCCCGAATAGACGTCCTGGCTGTGGACCCGCTTGTGATGATCACCCAAATGTGGAACACGAAGCGTGGGTTGCTGTATGGTCAAGTTGGTGCTGGTCCGATGTCTAATGAACAGTAGGCAGCGCTGGACCCCTTCTTGGTCGGGCAGGAATGTTGTTCACCACGTGGTAGGCCGCAACCTCACTCTCCCTGCACGGAGAGATCCATCATGCACAAAGCCCGGGAAGAAGAGAGCCTGGGGCGGGTCTCTGGTTTCTTTTATAGCCCTTCCCAGCAATCTCCCTGATAGTAGCAAAGTTTCCTGGGATATGTAGTGTGGGCGTATAGCCATGCAGGGGAATAGCCATCTGGTGGAACTACCAATCCCACAATCCCTATTGGTTGGGCTCACAAATATGATGTCAGTTTAGAAACACTGGGCACTAGAGGGATAATATAATATACAGATAGGGCAGGGAATAACTGTTTGTTGCAATTGTAGTCCATATTGCTACAACTATAACAATGGAAGCAGTGCATCTAGATTAGTACAACCTCAGTAATACCTTGGGAACCGTACCTGGGCCCTGCACGCTGTGGGGATGGCCTGTAATGTTGCTTCAAGCACTGAATCTTGCTTGGGCACTCGCCTTGGCAATGAGTGTAACGCATGTAGTTAGCCACAAAGTGCTATACAGGTTCAGGGTCTTGGTCCATTTCTCTAGTTCCCAGATCCTAAAGACCAGTAATGGGCGAAGCCTGAACATTAATAGGGGCCAGCTACATGAAAAGGTAAGACAGGTTCTTTCAGTAGCACTCTAAGTTGGGTTCTTGACTTGTGTCTGTTGGACCCATGTACAGAGTTATGTTTGCTGTGCTGCTGCCTACCCATCTAATTCATTGCTTGGGGACATCTCAGGGTCTATGAATCCCCAACTTGTGTCCTATACTAAACACTTAAGTTGAAAGTAATTTTGTCTTGCCTGTAAATTCCATATCTTTGAGTATATTTCAGGACACAGGACACCCTCCTCTCCTCTGTTCTTGTGTTACCAAGTTTGGTAAAAAAACTAAGGACTCCCAGATTTGGGTAGGGTTATAGGGGTATGACCAAAGAGGGAATGTCCAAAAGCTTGGCTAGTGTCCAGTCACCTGAAGGTAGCAGCCTATAACCCAGGGTCTATGAATATCCAACCTGTGTCTTGTACTGAGCTCCAAGATTTGATATTTACAGGTAAGTCAAACTTTTTTTTTAAGTCTAGGTCCACTTTAAGCCCCATACAGGTCCATGTCCATCATGAGGCACAACCAGACCATTGTTTTAACATCATTCTCTAAGAGTAGAATCAGATGAGCTCCTAATTGTTTGTACATGTGTTCTTTCTAGAGTGGAAATAAAGACGCACCACATCAAAGGAGAATGGGGGGGACTTGAATTACTGCTCTAGGCAATACCCACCATAGCAGCAGACCCTCATCTTCTGTGTATAATTCCCCTACTCAGAGATACATAGATTGGTGCATAGTTAGTTGTGATTCACACTGGTGTTCTGAGATGCAGCTGGGAAGAGAAAATAGGAAGTGATGAGAAAGAAGAAAGGTATAAATAAGATGACAAGTCTCACTTCACTTTCCCATTGTGGCAATTTAAAATTGAATAAATAAAAAGATGTCATTATTTTGCTTATTTCCTACTGAATATTTTTGCAGGCAGTGACCGGCATAACCAGGAGAGCACAATGGTCACCTCCAGAGCTATTTCTGGGCAGTGCTGCCAAGCAGTTTTAAGTCACATTGTTGTGATGACTCTGCTCTCCATTTTTAGTCTTACATTAAAAATAAGCAATCATATTCTTAGACCATGTCCTTCTGGAAATACTAACCATTGCTGTATAATTATGACTGAAGTTATACATGATCTTTAACTGTACAAAGAGTCATTAGAAGAAATAATGACATTAGAGCTTCATTATATATATTATCATAACTAATCATAGAGCAGAATAAAATCTCAGAACATACACAGATACACACTGCACCTGCAAACATATACACATAGGTATACACACTGTACACATAAACTTACACACATAGGTATACACCGCACACACAAACATACACACATAGGTATACACCGCACACACAAACATACGCACAAGTCCAACAGGTATTAAAGTTGGTGAACTATGCCAACTGCACTCATCATCAAGTACTGGTTTTAATGATAATGCATAGCATCCTCTAGTGTGAAGTACTAGTAATGTTATACTAGGTTATATGGGTTGTAGCAAGGTCCGAGGCCTCCTTTGATCTAATGAGAACCTCCAGGGCCAGGGAACAGCAAAAGAAAGTTATTTCTCTTAACAATCTTTTTAGGGGAGAGAGGGTTAGGGCCAGGACACCCTTAGGTAGTTGCAAGATTTATTGGCAGACTTCGAGACTTCAATAGGAGGACAGCCATGCAGGGTTAGGCCAGCAAGACTCCACATCTGCATGTGCAGGAATGCTGTCTCCTATGGCAACAGTCTTTAACAGTTCCTAACACAAAGCGTAACAGTTCTTTCACTTCCACTACAATCACTCCTTGTAGTTCTTCAGCACACTGAGCTCCTGGTCTCTCACTAGACCCGCAGATTCACTGCCACTAAATCCCTTGAGCTCTTTCAATCTTCACGGTGGTATCTTCCTCAAGCGTCCGCCGCTTCTCTGCTGGGTTCCTAGCTTGGCACTCTAGATACCTCTCAAGCTTCACCCACACTGGCTGCTCGGTCCCTAGCTTGACACAGGAGGCTGCTCTGCAAGCCTCACCTCCGCTGGCTGGGTCCCTGGCTTGATACCCACTGAAGTTTCCTGATTCTTCACCGTCCCCGGTTGGTGAGAATGCTGCTCCAGTACTTGCTTCAGTTACTCACTGTGGTCCCTGGTAATTAGGCGGATAGTCCCTTACTGGCGACAGCTTCCCCTCTACCTCCAACCACTACAGGCCGACATAATTGTCACTTCTGATTGGACTGCAAGCTGCAGTCCCAACCCTGCGCTGCTCTCTTGCCTCTGGATAGGCCCTCAGACAGCCTAGCAGCCAGATGTGCCCGGGATAGGCCAAATCTGATACCAACACTTCCACCCAGACAATACGACACACGTCCACCCAGACAGCCGTCCAGGTGGCACAGAACATAGATCACCTGACTCCACCCAAATATATAGGCTCTGCTAGCAGGCCAAGGGAGCCAAGAAAACCCCTGCCCATTGGCTGAGATACCCCATATACCCATAACCTGACCTTGGGTTGCCCTTCTCATATCTAGTACCACCAAGTACCTGCCCACTAGTGGTAGAAGAGAAAAGTGCAACAAGGCCAAACTTAGGGAGAAATCAATAGATTTCTATCAATCAACCAGGATAAGTACTCCTGGCAAGTAAATTTGTGAGGGGAAACCCTGCCTAAATTTCAGGGTGCTACAAGGTTTTTCTGTAGTGTAAATTGTTTGGCTTGGCTAGCAGCCAAGCCTGTGTATTTTGAATCTGGGTCAAGGTGAGTGATCCAGGGACACTGGAATGACTCAGCAGGCAGCACCTCTGGTACCTCCCCTACTTGCTGGAACTTTACAGAAACTTAAAGAAGAATGGGATGGAGGTTAGGAGGAGCTGCCTGGAGTATTGACAAGGCCCCAACCAATCCACAGCCAAATGGGCTGGCAGGACAAGGGACCTCTTAAATACTCTGAGTCGGGCCAGCAGTGTGCAGTGGAATTTGGGTGGAAGCTGGAGATGGAGTGCAGAGGAGGCTGTTGGTGGGCCCTTGAGTGTAGCCGCCTAGTCTCGGGGGGTGGGATGGTGACCTTGGGCCTGGGAGCTCAGGTGCAGGGGGGATCCTCCTGACAACACAAGGAGGAGACCTGTCCAGTGGCACAGGAGAAGGTGTGAGGACAGCAGGAGCCAGCGAGTACATTCGAGGATAAGACAGCCAGGTGGCCGGTGAGTGAGACAGTCGGGGAGGACTGAGAGGACTAAGGAGTGGCAGTCTGGAATGGCTGTAGAGTTAGTCTGAGAGGACTGAGGAAGATTAGCCAGGAGGGCTAGTGAAAGGTGCAGCTGCAGCCAGGTGGACTGACAGTGCCTGAAGATGTGGTGCTTGGATCAGTAGCCATAGGAAGGCAGCTGGACACTGGTACCTTTCTACACACCAAGGGGCCCGTGGTTCCTGCCTGTAAAGGGCTATAACTGGATCTGGCTGAGTGTTCTGCAAGCAATATTTTTGCAGGAGGCAGAAGAGGAGTGTATATATGGTATGTATATAGTTGTGTCCCGGAAGAATTTTCTGTTGAAAAGTCAAGGGGGCATCCCATAATATCCCTATCCAAGTTGAATGTCCCTAATAAACAAAAAAACCCCCAAAATTGCTGGACTGTTGCTGTGGAAATTGGGTGTGCCTGGCTGTGCACAATGGGGCATCCCTATTCACCAGTAGCTCCTATGGGGTAAGCGCTACAAACCTAAGACTTAACCTGTGAAGAGCAGGTGCAAAGTGGCACGGAGCCCACTCACACTCCTGTAGCAGATTATGAAAGTCTGAAAAGGACGATCGCACACTGCTGGTATTATCCGTAAGAACCTTAATTGGAGGCTGCTTAGACAGAGCATGGTTTTGCCATGATGTTCGATCTGACTGCTGAGATGGGGGGCAGAGGTGAGCCTTTCCATATCTGCTTGGAGAAGCACAGGATCTGGCGGAGGAGTTCTGTCCTTCAGCTTCAGGAGAGGTGTAAGGGCCACATGAAATGGCTTGGTGGACTAGATTCAGCCCGTGGGCCTTGTGTTTGATACATGTGCGAAAGAATGTTGTTTGTTGGATTAATTTCCTAGGCCTTTCTAAAACCAACTACATATTTACCCATTTTTTTTTTTCGTTTCCAATCATTTTTTTCTAGGCATTTCAAAGAAGTACAGAAGCCAACTTGAAAACATGTGGCAGAAAAGGGATGCATATCAGTCACCCATTTTTTTCAATGCTCCTGGCTGGGACTTCAGGTTACTTGACTGTCATATTATCCATCCTCCTTCTTTAACAGTTTGAATCATGAGAACTTTTTGGGCCAGTAGCTCACATTCTACACCAAATGGAAAAATCAGTATACAAGCAGCCACTGGAATTAGGCAAGGAATAATAGTCACATGCACAAAATGAATACTAGGATGAGAGATAATCCATTTGGGAGTCCTTGTTCCTGGGGTAAAAGTGTAACATTGTTCTGCAGGATTCCGTTGTATCTTCAGTCTGTAAATATTTTTGCTTAGAAAAAGTTCAAATTAACAAGAAGCTGATGATCAATTGTTTCATATTAGAATGATAAGTGTACATGTCATTACCCTGAGACTCCATGGTAACTGGAAGGTGGCATGCTGACTTGCTGTCATTTCAGAAGACAGCCTAGCACAGCGGGGTGGTTCACAAATCAATAAGCAGATCAAGCAACAGCGCTAGAAAATGCAGTAAAATACAATGGAGAGATTTAAAGCAGAGGCGATAATCACCAAGCTTTTCTTGAGGAGTTTGGAAAAGTAAATAAATGAGTATGATCTTTGTTGTCAAGATCAAAAATGTTCTGAAGATTACTAAGCCTTAAAGCCCAACTCCGGGAAACTTGAAAATTCCTCCTTGTAGTGGGGTTGCATCTGTGCTGCAAGGGTTAACTGCTCGTTTAGGCCTAGGAGGCATGGAAAATTAGATTTACTTACCCGATCCTTCTCTCTGCTAACTGGTTCTGCCAACATCTTCTCCCCCATGCTCCACCAATCTAAGTTCCTGGCATCCTCAAGACCAATGCAGGATCCCTAGCTCTGCACTGGACATGATGACCCTGAGAGTCAGTCCACAACTGGAATGTGGGGGAGATGCGTCTGCTGGGGGAGCGGAGGATCAGGTAAGTAAACATGCTTTTATTTTCTCCTGGTCCTAAACGAGCAGTTAACCGGTGCAGTGCAGGCACAGTTACACTGCGGGCAGGAATTTTCGGATTTTCCGGATTGGGGCTTTAAAGCGGTAGTAAACCATTGTGTGTGTTTTTTTTTGGAACCTGCAAGGTAAAGCCATAATGTGCTAGTGTGCATCGCATGTGAAACTTACCTTAGAACAAAGCCGTTCCAGCAGCGAACTGTCACCACTGACAGGGCTTTCATCTTCACCCAGTCTTCCTTCCGGGTTGGCGGACTCTGGCTGTGTGAGTGCCTGGAGCAGCGATGATGTCACTTCGGCGCATTTGTGCGCGGTAGCTGCCGTTTAGAGCACAGGACTCTGAATGAATGGCCTGGGTGGCCGTTCCTTCAGAGCCCATGCGCCAGTGATGTAGCCGGCAGCATTTACAGTGAAAATCTCTTAAACGCCGTACGTTTAGGAGATATTTACAGTACCTATAGGTAAGCCTTATTATAGGCTTGCAGGACTTGACACACAGTGGGTCTGTCTTGTATGGCTAGCTGTCAGCGGCCACTGTGCCACCTCCTTTCACCTCTTTGAAGAGTGCAGACCAAGAACAAGGGCTGGCCATACATTGACAGGGGCAGTACACACACCCTTGACTCCCTGGGTCCGATTTACTAATCACTGTGAAGGGCACTTATAATGCAGATTCGTGTGCCCAGCAACTGCTATTGGTTTGAAAGCATTGACTTTATCCTCATTTTTCATCCCTTTACAAGGACTACAAGTACAGAAAAACACCCGTTGATGTGGCAGCAACCCTGTGAGCCCCTAACTTCCTTTAGAGAACTGACAACTCTGCCTGTTCTACACTAAAAATCTCAACCAGTGTTGTCAGCTCTGCCTATTTCTTTTCTCATGTACTACAAAACACCTTCCTCTCTCCTCATGCCTATTACATAAGGAAGGGGGTTTCTGCAGTCCAGCAGGAGGGGAATTAGGATGGCAACACTGCTTGGGATATCACTGCAGAATAGGCAGAGTGCACAGGAAGTTACGAGCTCAGTGCATTTATGGCAGGCTCAACAGATATTGTTCTATACTTGTAGATTTTTTAAATAGACACAGAAATGTGCATGGATTGTAGAGATGTACTACATATTTTATTTTGTTTTACCCAGGCATACAATTTAACCACCTCCCACCCGCCGTATAGGGAAATGACGGCTGCGGGGTGCTACTCTTGTTCTCTGACAACATCCTAGGACGTCGTCCCACTCTCGCCACGCTTGCCCCGGGACATGGCACATCCCCGATCTTGGTAAAGAGCCGAAGACTGACAGCATGTGAGGTGAGCCGATCAGCGGCATTTCCTCACAGGGGTGACCTGTACAGATAATCAGGGCACTGATCATCAGATGTCAACGGTGCCCATCAGTGATGCCAATCGGTGCCCAGCAGTGTTGCCAATTAGTGCCCATCAGTGATGTCAATTAGTACCCATCAGTGACCATCAGTAATGCCGATCCATGCTGCTTTTCAGAGGCCATCAGTGCTGCCTATCCATGCTGCCTATCAGTGCCCATAAGTGCCGCCTATCAGTGCCACCTATCAGGGTCCAACAATGCTGCCTATCAGTTCCCATCAGTGCTGCATTTTAGTGCCTCCTCATCATTGCCACCTTATCAGTGCCCGTCAGTGCAGCCTCATCAAACTGTTCGACAAAAGACCTAAAAATTTTTTTTTTTTTTTTCAAAATTTTCGGTCTGTTTTAGTTTTGTTAGCACAGAAAATTAAAAACCCAGTGGCAATTGAATACAACTAAAAGAAAGCTCTATCTGTCTCAAACAAAATGATAAAAATGTTCTTTGGGTACAGTGTTGCATGACTGCGCAATTGTCATTCAAAGTGCGACAGCACTGAAAGCTGAAAATTGTTCTGGGCAGGAAGGGGGTGAAAGTGCCCGGTATTGAAGCAGTTAAAGACCTGGTGTCCAACCGGGCCACATGCAGCCTTATGGTAAACTTGCTCCCCAGCAGCCAGCAGTGGGAACATTGATTTGTAAAGGGGCTGCATTCCATACAAGGGACACCTATTAGCAAACGTATGTAGACATAGGACACACCCCCTGCCATGCCCCCTTAAAGGAGAAATGTACAAAAGAAGATTGGTTAAACCCACAAGTGATTTTTCTGCCACTATTATTCCTTTATATTGGCTTTTATAATTTACAAATGCAGCAATTCAGAAATTAGATGAAAGGTTTAGCTCTGGGAAACTGAAAGATAAATAGTGCATTTTATATACAACTGTATATTGTAGATCAGACCAAAATAAGGTACAAATGAGGAGGACAGACGGACTTTGTTCTGAATGAGGGACAGTCCCTTGAAATCAGGGACAGTTGGGGGCTATGGGGCTGTAATGGCAGTGATCTCTAGCAGTTTCATGTAACCTATCCCCAGTCTTCTGCAACTCTGACAATTTTGGTTAGCATTACATTAATTTTAGCAGCATTAACGATTTATTATTTTTGATTTCAGGTTTTAGAGAGGAACTTCAGTCCAACAAAATTTTTGCGCCTACGCTCCTTCCTTCCCCAGCCACCATCTTCAAATATCCAGCATGAGCACTGATATGCCAAAGGTCACTTCCAGGTCTTCGGGACCCGGAATAAGAGGCCTTGCACATACACAGGGGATTCTTGCACATGCGCACACACCACTAGTATCAGAAACCCTAACACATGGGGCCTTTGCGCACGTGTGGGAATCTCCTGCGCCCATACAGATGTGCTGCAGGTCTCTGCCGAATCCCATAGTCCCTGCAGTGCACATGTGCCCATCAGTAAAACTGCCTCCTGGGATGTGTGACGTGGACATCACAGGGGACAGTGGGTTAGGCCCCTGCACCATTCCCACCTAGGCAAGAAAGCAGGAAGTGCTGGGCTTCAGCACTAAAAAGGTCAAACACTTTTTTAACATAACTGGGATCCCCCATCCAGCACAGCCAGCCACACCGAATTTTCACAGTCACTTCAGAGTCAGTAAATAGTCCAGTACTTTGCTTTTGTTATTTTATTGAGGGATTAGAACTTGGGTGGGGATTGGGAATTATGAAATGCCCACTTGACGCTAAACAAACTTCTTCTATATACAGTCTACAGCAACACTCCCCTACCTTTCTAGCACCGGGGACCAGCTGCGTGGGAGAAAATTGTGCCAAGGCCTGGGGGGTGGGGGGTAAGCAATGTTTTGCGGGCAATTTATCGGGGCAATAGCTGGTGTTGGCGCTTCAATCATCACGGCACCATGGTTGGTATGTGTCAGGATTATTGAAGCGCATTATTTCTTATATTACGTTGTAAAAATGAAATAGTTCAAGTCACCATAATGCAGAATCAGTAGGAGCCCTGAGTGTGTCACTTGCCACGTCGCCTGCTACCAGATGAGGAATGTCACTTGCCATATCCCCTGCCACCAGATGAGGAATGTCACTTGCCACGTCGCCTACCACCAGATGAGCATGTCACTTGCCATGTCGCCTACCACCAGATGAGGAATGCCACTTGCCACGCTGCCTGCCACCAGATGAGGAATGCCACTTGCCACGCTGCCTGCCACCAGATGAGGAATGCCACTTGCCACGCTGCCTACCACCAGATGAGGAATGCCACTTGCCACGCTGCCTGCCACCAGATGAGGAATGCCACTTGCCACGCCGCCTGCCACCAGATGAGGAATGCCACTTGCCACGTTGCCTGTCACTAGATGAGGAATGCCACGCTGCCTGTCACCAGATGAGGAATGCCACTTGCCAGTGCTACCAGATGTGGATTGTCACTGCATTGGTAGCACTGATTCATTTAGCACAGAGGCAGGCCTCTGTGCAGCGGTCGTTCTTGAGTGAGGGCAGGACAGCGTTGATGCGGGGTGGGCAGTGAGAGATGATGTCATCTCTCTGCTCCCCGCCGCACCTCCGGGCAGAGGGAGATGATGTAATCTCTGCTCGCCAGCCCGCTTCTCTCACCTGCCCTCCTGCTTGCCTCCCTGATCCACCGTGCTCTTTCACCCACCTGCCGCCTGCCTTGCTCTCTCAAGCGGCCCGGCTGCAGAGGCGCTACGGCCTGGTGGTTGGAGACCCCCAATCTAGAGTATATACACTCCTTTGCTTACTCTAGCTCTCGCTTACTTGCAGAACTCTAACTGTGTCACCTTGTTGCAATTTGGTAGCAAAGGTCCAATACAGTCAGGGACTTGCAGCCTCTATACTTGAATATAGGGTGACACAGCTCACACTTTCCCAGAAATTCCTCTCTGTGGTCACTGATCCCAGCACCACCTCTTCAGGCACTGTTAACCTGCCTGGCTGCAGCTGCCCCTTCCACTATTCCTTCTGGCTAGCTACTCTACAGTCCTCCCAGACTAACACTCTCTCCACAGTCCTCCCAGGCTGAACACTCACTAGCCCCCCCGGCTGACTCCTTAGGACGTGCTGATCTGCTCCTGCTGTCCTCTCTCTTGCTCCCATACCTCCAGAAAGGGCTTCCTTCATGTGTTGTGGGGGATCCTTCCAGCACCCGAGCCCCAGGCCCGAAGTCACTCCCCCTCAGACTACACTGAAGGGCCACCGACAGCCTCCTCAGCACCTCTCCATCTTCCACCCAACTGCCCCTTCCTGCATGACTCATACCTATTTATGAGGTGGCCTGCCCCCTGCCAGCCAATCTACTGGTGATTGGCTGGGGCCCTCATAAATATGCCAAGCAGCTCCTCCCTGCCTTCACCCACTACATCTGGAAGCTTCACCAAGGTTCCAGAAAACAGGGGGAGGCACCAGAGATGTTGCTTGCTGAGTCATTCAGTCTCCCTGAGTCACTCAACCCTGACCTAGATTCAACCCATGCCTGCCTCTTGGCCAAACCCATTTACCTACCTACTGTAGCTAACTACAGTATATACAACTGGCTAGAGGGTGCTACACTAAGAATTAGGAACAATAATCCGATTGTTGAAAAAGTGAAATCCAGGAGCACAAAAGCTGCTTTAGAGTTTGAAGTTAAAATGAGATATTATTTACATAGGGGCATATTTATTACATAATGTGGAGCTCAGGCCCATTACCATTGCAGCTGACCTTCTAATGGGCTTCTAGTGGTGTAGATGTGGGGTTGTTTAATAGTCCATTTGCTGTTTTAGTGCTTTCATAAGGTGACCATACTGCAGGATCCTGTTTTAGCTTACTATCGGCTTCCACTTCATAAAACCGTAACGATCGCCCTGCTGAGTTTAATCTTTGGCCCGTGTTCATATTCCGACAAGCTGCACGTTCCTGACACAAGGCTACATTCTGTTTAATCGGAATTAAACTTTGCCTGGTAACTGATCAGTAAATCAGTGAAAAGGTAATAAAGTGATTGAATTCATTTACATAAATTGCCGACTTCCGAATGCAAGGTTTGTAAGCACCAGAGTTACCATGGGAACTTGGACAAGTTTTAGAATAAAATATATACCGAGCCCGGGCAATAAAATGAAATGCTTACTTTCCTAATCTCTTGCGCCACATTTGCTGGCTTATAAAGAACTCCCAAAAAATTTAAGTAAAGAGATCACTGGGAACAGTAGAATTAAACAAATACTTGGCAAGGTAGCGAGAATTAATCTTGAAATAGTGCAGTATATGAAAAGTACATTCACGTTAAAATTCTAAATGTATTCTGTGTACACCGCCTAAATGCTCAGGACCAGTGGTGGCTTGTCCATAGGGGGCACAAGGGTTTTTTTTTTTTTTTTTTAGAAGCACATGATTAGAGCCAGAGGCTCTAATAGGCTTCAGAAAAGGGTGGGTTCGGGGCTCAGTGCCACCCAGTTGGGTGACAATAGCAAATTAATATTCGCTATTGTCTTCCTGATTCTCCTTCTGGCCAATCAGGAAGCGGGTCCTGGGACCTGTCACCTGATTGGCCCAGAGGAGAAGTGATCCTATTGGCCGCCGAGGAGGAGAAGGGAGGAGACGCAGGGGAAGCCACCGTGAAGCACCAGGAGGAAGAGGTGCAGGATGAAGCCGCCGCCCATCGCTGCCCACCACCTAGATGGGGTAAGTGCAGGGCTGGTGATCGACTGACTGGAGGGTTGGCAGCAGGTGGATTGTTTGCCGCCCCCCAAAAAATATACCACTAGCCGCCACTGCTCAGGACTATGGGCACATTCACACTATGTGTTGTGGTATTGTGTTACTGTATGGTAACATTGAACTCAAGGGTGATATAAATGGCACACATTAATGCAGCTCTAAAATGCAATTTCTTTTTTTATTTCAAGCATTTTTAAGTGCCTGAAGTTGACTTGGTAGAGACTTCTTCCAGTTACTGTACTGCAGAGCTCAGATTATGAGACGGAGGGGCAACAGCAAGCCACTTAAAGTGGTTCTAAACCCAAAACCAAGAATGTTTTCTCCTTATCTGTACCCTTCAGCTAACCAAACAGACCCTGTGCCTTAAAGTGGTATTAAACCCAAAACCAAAAATGTAATATATTGTAGCTTACCAACAATGGTGCTCACCCACCTGGTGATCTGGCCATTAACACTCCTCCTGTATTAGAGTGCACCCACTCTGGATTAAAGAGCACAGGGAGCACCTTTGGACAGCAGCATTGTTAATCTGGGGGTGGGGGGGAGTTTAGATGTACTACCAGATTGAAATATTTAAAGCAGTCCTAAAGTCTAAACATTTTTTACCTTAATGCATTCCTTGAATTAAAAGGGTTGTAAACCCTTTTTTTTTTTTTTTTTTTACATAAAAATAACAGACATGCCTATACTTACCTGCTCTGTGCAATCATTTTGCACAGAGCAGCCCCGATCCTCTCTTTCCCTCCTCTTCATCAGGTGCCCCTATGGAAAGCCGCTTTCCATGGGGGCACCCGTGCAGGCTTGCTCCCGTGTCCTGCATGTCACTGGATTTGAGTGACAGCAGCGGGAACCAATGGCTCCTGCTATCAATCTGTCCAATGAGGAGAGACACAGCGGCTGGAGCCGCTGTGCTATTGCACATCGCTGGATCGGACCGGGCTCAGAGTGGGTCTGGGGGGAGCTGCAGCAGAGAAGGTTTCTCATCTTAATGCATAGAATGCATTAAGGTGAATAACCTTGAGGATTTACAACCACTTTAAGGTAAAAATGTTTAGGCATCAGTGTCTCCACTCGCTCCCCCTTTTACTTACCTGAGCCGTTCATTCAATCCAGCACTGTGCACATCTGCAGCTCTTCTCTCCCCTCACTTCCAGGTCTCACGGGCTTTGCTTGGCACCGGGAGCCATTGGCTTAAAGCCAGTGATGAGAGAGCCGGAGGCAGGGCCGAGTCCTGCTGTCTGTGTCAATGGACGCAGCAGCGGGGCTCGGGAGCGAGCATGCACAAGTGCCCCTCCATAGGAAACGGCTTCCCATGGGGGCACTGGACATAGAGGAGGAGCCAGGAGCGCCGGCGGGGGACCCAAAAAGAGGAGGTTCGGGGCCACTCTGTGCATTTCCATTGCACAGAACAGGTAAGTATAACGATGTTTATTATTTAAAAAAAAAAAAAACCTTTACAACCACTTCAGATACACTAACAAATGGAAGCTAAACTCCACCTAATACTTTATAAGCAGTTATAGCAAACAGTTTTTTGTTCCTTTTAGGATAAAGGTTTTACACATTGTAAGCACTTCTGTCAGCAGTAAATGGTTTGTCTCAACCGTCTAACTGCTATCTGCAGGGAAGCTTGGTCTGTTGAAAAACAACAGACCTACTGACCACATCACCAGGTGAAAATAAAGTAAAAAAATAGCCTAAAAAAACAATGCAGCCATCACATCTAAGAATTGGTAATTTGCTAAATAATAAATGTTTGCTTTTGGGTTTAATACCGATGTAATGTGTTGACAAGAAGCAAGCTAATAGAAGGAGAGAGTGGAGTGAGAATTAAGCTCATCAGTCTGCTGCTTGTCCTTCCCTGTCCAATCACAGTCTGGGGGAGGGACAAGACCTGTAACTGTTACTTAAACTGTTACTAAACCCAGTAATATGAAAATAGTTCATATGCCCCCCACAGCGCCCACAGCTTATAAATCTTCTTTTTACAATAAAATACTGCCACTATATACCTATTTGGATGATCTGTATACCACGATACATGATAAACTGCACAGTTTCTCCAGTGCTGAGAGTTCAGGTAGGAGGAGATTTCCACTACAGCCTGTATACACGCCAAACATGTGTGATGTCAATATCATGTGACCTGACTAGCTCTGAGAACAAGTACATGTTCTCTCCAGCATAAAAGACACAACTGAGCATGTGCAGGTTGGCTATAGCCTGTGTGTCAGCTGGCCTTCCCCAGATAGACATTGCAGGGAGGGTAGGATATATGCATGCAGGATAAAACAGCCTTTTTACACAATACAGAGGATTAACCCCTAAAGTTTCACAGTGAGTATAACAAGCATGCTATTCTGCATATACAGACTGATTTTACTGTTGTGGGTTTAGTAACACTTTAACTGAAGCAGAAAAAATGAGGTCTCCTCCCTTGACAGACAGGGCTGTGTGGTACGGCATAACTGTATAAATATCAGGACTGGATGGTCACAAATATGAATCCTTGGCAGGTATCAATAGCACCCATATACATTATGTATTTAATTTTAAAGCCACCTCCAGCAATACGCTTTCCATCATGTGTTTAGTTGTCCATGATTATGACACCTTATTTTAGCAACCCTAAGCATGACAGCTAGACCACTAGCACTAGTAGCATTGCAGTAGTAGGTCAGAAATGACAGCAATGTTTATCTTCATACAAGTTTCCTTTAAAGCCTGACTTTAGCCAAAACGTGAGGAGATTGAGAGCTCAGTGAGGAGCGCTCTAAGAGCTGATTGGATGGAAGGGGCACACTCCCCTCCACACAGAAACAAAGCTGAGGCTGTCAATTAGCTGGAGATCCCTCCCCTGTCACCTTTTATTGTTTTGGTGTCAGAAGTGATTCATACAGTTACTGTAGTAGAGGAATGAAGCAGCAGAAAGAAATGACACTTAGGGGTCAATTCACTAAAGATTACGTGATTCACATAAGTTATCACATGCAGCAAAAAATGTCCAATTCACAAAAGAAAAATTATTCTACAGTATTTAACACAAAATGAAAAATGAGCTAGTAAATATCACAAAAAAAAAAAACATGTGGTAAGCTGTTAAGGTCAATTCACAAATGGAACAGAAAGCAAAAAAAAATATTTATCACAAGGTTTTGCTGGCGGTATCACATGCAATATTTTTCAGATGCAACGTGGGGTCCCCCCCAATAGCTGACAACCAAAGAGTCATCAGCTGTCAGTGGGCTTCCCAGCCCGTTCCTTAACAACCAGCTACCATGCGATAAACTATCATATGAAAATATGCGGTAATATTCGCATTTCATTTTTTCAGCCGTTATTTAACTCTTACGCCGCGTACACACGGTGGACTTTTCGTCTACAAAAGTCCGACAGCCTGTCCGACAGACTTTCGACGGACTTTCGACGGACTTTTGGCGGACTTTTGGCAGACTTGCGGCGGACTTGCGGCAGACTTTCTTACGAACGGACTTGCCTACATACGATCACACAAAAGTCTGACGGATTCGTACGTGATGACGTATACCGGACTAAAATAAGGAAGTTGATAGCCAGTAGCCAATAGCTGCCCTAGCGTGGGTTTTTGTCCGTCGGACTAGCACACAGATGAGCAGATTTCTGGGTCCGGCGTAGTTACGACGTAAAGATTTGAAGCATGTTTCAAATCTAAAGTCCGTCAGATTTGGGGCTGTGAAAGTCCGCTGAAAGTCCGGGGAAGCCCACACACGATCGGATTGTCAGCTCGCTTTAGTTCATCGGCGTCCGTCGGACTTTTGTAGACGAAAAGTCCGACCGTGTGTACGCGGCATTAGTGACTTGCCCCCTTAGTGCTCTTAATAGAGACAAGTACACACTATAAAGGGATAGGTTTTGTTCATATTTCACATCTGAGGTTTACAACCACTGTAACATGTCTAGTAGTGCATCAGGTTTTAACTAATTTTCTTCACCTTCGGCAATTTATTTTTCTATTATTCTTCTGGGTTCAACTACGTGCCAACTGCTCTCTTTTCCTATTTCATCTTACCAAAGAAAATTCAAAAGCCAAAAGGTGTCACTCCTTGATAACCTATTGATGGTAGTAAGTATAAAGTAGTAAGTATAAACCATTTATATTGTCAGTTGTGGCAGACTTTATGAAGAATTATCACAACAATCTATATCCTAGCATCCAAGTAGTTATTAAATTATCATTAAAAAAATGGTGGCAAGTAAAAAAAGCAGCCCTCACTGCAATACTTGTCTCCTTTCCAGTGCTGTCTCCTCCTTTCCACCACTAGAGGTCTTCAGTTTTCTAGGTTGAATGATACCCAACATCATTCAATTCCCGACTCAACTACGCAAATTCGCTCTACGTAGGACTACCCCAATATCAGCTTGCAACTCATCCAAAACACGGCGGCAAGACTGTTAACAGGAAAAAACCCTGGGAATCCATTTCCCCATCCCTAAAGAGCCTACACTGGCTAACCGTGAAGAATCGGATCACATTCAAGACCCTCTGCCTCACCCACAAATGCATACAAGGAAACGCTCCGCTATATCTCCGGGAGAAAATAAAACACTACACGCCGAATCGCAGTCTTCGATCAGCTAACCAAAACCTCCTCATCATTCCCAAATACCGCTACAAAGCAAAGGGAGAACGAAGATTCGCAGTCCAAGGACCTCGACTATGGAATGCTCTTCCAACCAACATCTGCATGGAAGAAAACCACCAGGCCTTCAGGAAAAAACTAAAGACCTTCCTTTTCTAAGAAACTGACAACAGAGAATGCATCTAGCGCCTTGAGGCGATTCAGTTCGCATTTGCAGCGCTTTACAAATCATTCATTCATTTAACCCAGAAGTCTGAGTACATAGTGTGAGTGCAGGGTGTCATGGACCCGTCCCCTAAGGGGTTGTCACTAAGGCGTGTTGCTCTCACAGTGAAATGATAGAGAGACATGGCTCTTTTCACCACTGAGGATAGCCCAACGCCAGAGACGCAAAGAGCACCAAGTGTGTCATGCGGCCGACCTAAACACTCTAGATAAAGGTCATTTATAAAAAGAAGGAATACTGCCATGGGGCCTCCAGGTGGAGAGGGGTAGAATTTGAGTGATGGGAGGGGAGAAGGAAGGGCAGGAAAGGTGAGCCCAGAATTGAAGCTTTAGGCTGGGTTCACACTGGTGCGACACGACAGCCGTCCTACTTTGGATCCGACTTTGCCCTGCGACTTGGGGCCGGCATGGGTCCGACTTTCAATGAACAGGGATCCAACTTGGATTGAGGGGGAACTCCGCGCCAAATTTTAAATAAAAAAACGGCATGGGTTCCCCCTCCAAGAGCATACCAGACCCTTATCCGAGCACGCAGCCCCCCCCTCCTGAACTGTACCAGGCCGCATGCCCTCAACATGGGGGGGTGGGTGCTTTGGGGCAGGGGGGCGCCCTGCGGGCCCCACCACCGCAAAGCACCTTGTCCCCATGTTAAAGAGGACAAGGGCCTCTTCCCGACAACCCTGGCCGACATCCTTTAATAATGGGACCCCCAGATCCCGGCCCGCCACCCTTTGTGAATGAGTATGGGGTACATTGTACCCCTACCCATTCACCTAGGGAAAAAAGTGTCAATGAAAAAACACAGTTTTTCAACATTACCCGATGACCACGCCCCCTTATGACGGCACAGTCCCAGCATGCCCCGGCACTGTGACCTCATAAGGGGGCGGGGTCACCGCCTATATAAGTCCCTTGCGGAGTGCTCAGAGAGCATTCCAGCTGGAGAGAGCGTCGTGTCAACATCGGAAGAAGAGAAGAGGGAAGAAGACAAGAAGGCAGAAGTCCTGGCCACCGCTAGCAAAAGAGCGGCAGAAGATAGTGGAGGAGCTGGAAGAAGATCAGGACACTGGGAGGAGACGCCGGAGAGACCCCCGAAGTCGTAAGAAGACCCCAAAGTCGTAAGAAGACCCCCAAAGTCGGAAGAAGACCCTGAAGTCGGAAGAAGACCCCGGACCTGCCTAATAAAGTACTTTAAAAACCTGTGTACTGTGTTTTTTCATTGACAATTTTTTCCCTAGGTGAATGGGTAGGGGTACAATGTACCCCATATTCATTCACAAAGGGTGGGGGGCTGGGATAAGGGGGCCCCCAGATTCCGATAAGCCCCCCGCCCGCAGACTCCGACAACCAATGGCCAGGGTTGTCGGGGAGAGGCCCTTGTCCTCATCAACATGGGGACAAGGTGCTTTGGGGTGGGGGGTGCCCCCCTGCCCCAAAGCACCCACCCCCCCATGTTGAGGGCATGCGGCTGGGCTGCGTGCTTGGATAAGGGTCTGGTATGGATTGGGGGGACCCCCACGCTGTTTTTTTATTTAAAATTTGGTGCTGAGTTCCCCCTCAAGATCATCTGAGCACATGCCGAAGTCGGATCATGCAAGACGGCAATCCGACTTTGATCCGATGATAGTCAATGGGCTGAAGTAGGATCAAAGTCAGACCAAAGTAGTACAGGGAGCATTTCTAAAGTCGGAACGACTTGTGTCGGACCAGTTAGGATGGCTCCCATAAGTAAACATTGAATTTCACATGTCATGCGACATGAGCTCCCAATGTCGGAGCGTTTGTTGTACCATATGAACCCAGCCTAACTCTTCCCCATTCTATCCCAAAAATATATTTGCTTGGGGTTTTTAGCTCAACTGTTGGGAAAATTCAAAACGACCCTTTCAGTGTCTCTCCCCAAAAAAAACACTGCAAGGATTAAATGTCCCTTTCTGTCACCATTAAAAATATGTTTTACTTATCTTAACTGTTGCAGGACCACCAACATTTTCTCATGGACCTTCAGTGGTCCACAGGCCACTGGTTGGTGACCACTGCTTCAGAGGGCTACCCCAAGATTAAATGAGTCCTGGGCCAAGGGCCTTTCCATAACCTGGAGTGTTGGAGAGAAGAGGAGAGCACCATCTGCCAGGGTTTCAGGGGGTGAGGTAAGTAAATAAGCTATTTAATGTGACCCTAAACCAGCCTTTATCAACCGTTTTAACATGAGAACCCTTGAAATAATTTTCTATAATTCTATATCCACAGTTCACAGTACATTAGTGTGATGGTCATTGGGAAGAGTTTCCCACTTACAGCTAAAAAGATCATTGGTGTAAGTGGTTACTCATTCAAAAGGCAGAAGTTCCTCATTGCTCATGAACCCCTAGAAAACCTCTTGAACCTTAGGAACCAGGTAACCCTGGTTGAGAAGGGCTGCCCTAGACAAAAATTAGCTTTTAACACTTGCAGTGCATGGGGGAGCCCCACTTCAACGGTGGCTTGGAAATTTCTCTGGAGTTAGGCATTGTCTCTAATGCCCTGTACACACGGTTGGACATTGATCGGACATTCCGACAACAAAATCCATGGATTTTTTCCGACGGATGTTGGCTCAAACTTGTCTTGCATACACACGGTCACACAAATCCGATCTTTCTAAACGCGGTGACGTAAAACACGTACGTACGGACTATAAACGGTCAGTAGCCAATTGCTTTCGTCTCTTAATTTATTCTGAGCATGCGTGGCACTTTGTGCGTCGGATTTGTGTACACACGATTGGAATTTCCGACAACGGATTTTGTTGTTGGAAAATTTTATAGCAAGCTCTCAAACTTTGTGTGTCAGAAATTCCGATGGAAAATGTGTGATGGAACCCACACACGGTCGGAATTTCCGACAGACAAGGTCTTATCACACATTTTCCATCGGAAAATCCGACCCTGTGTACAGGGCATTACTCTGTATAAGTTGGAAGATAAAATGTGACCTCTTTCCTCTGCTTCTACAGTATGCACCATCTGTAAATGAAATACATTCTTGGAGGAATATCTGACCACTCAGCATGTTCTCTATCCTCTACAAAGGAGGTTACTACTCTGGCTCGCTTCAGGCACAACTCATTCAGCATATTAAGTGATTAATTAGAACTTTGGAGCTGATTTGCATTTGTTTCTCTTAGAGGACAGATTTGAAAAACCGTCAGGAAATATGCAAGCAGAACCGTTCCACTTTCCTGGGTTAATTTATATGTATTCAGAACGATGGAGGGCGCCGACACTGCCACTGCTGTCATTTATTCCTGTGCGTTAGCTGAGTCAAAAAGATTTCCCTTACATGTATTGTCGTGTGATCGCTCTCATTTGGTTTTGAAGAGACCATCACTGTCATTCAAGGAGATCATTATCTTTTCTCTGTTTTGCCTACAGAAAGCACAGTAAAGTTTAAAAAAAAAAAAACTTTTTTGCAAATGTGCAGCTCTGTATATATTCCTTAGTACCAGGGAAAATAAAAGTATAACTAATGCCGCATACACATGACTGGACTTTTTGGGAAACTAGGTCCGACGTTCTTCCTGCCGGACTTCCTGGGAACTACCGCCGGACTTTCCGGCAGACTAGGTCCGCCGGTCTTCCCGACGGACTTTCGCCAGAGTCACGGCAGACCTTCAGAATGAACGTGACTCAGGTACGACGGGACTAGAAAAAGAAGTCAATCTTGCGGCTCACCGCAGGGCGCCCCCCCTTCCCCAAAGCACCCACCCCCCATGTTGAGGGCATGCGGCCTGGTACGGTTCGGGGGGGGGGTGCTCGCTCGTCCCCACCCCCTTTCCTTACCAGCGGGGCTGCGTGCTCAGATCGGGGTCTGGTATGGATTTTGGGGGGACCCCACGACATTTTTCGGTGTAGGGGGTTCCCCTTAAAATCCATACCAGACCTAAGGGCCTGGTATGCCCCTGCGCTCGCAGCGAGCGCGAGATGCAGTACCCTGCCCTTGCGTTGCATCTGGTCCATCGGACCAGCATACAGACGAACGGGCTTTCCCTCAGGAACTGAAAAAAGAAAGGAGGACGGCGCCCTCTAAGTGCAGCATGTATGTTAAAAATATTTATTACAATAGATAAAAACACTCACATTTGAGTTGCTAAAAACCAGCATATAAAGTAGCCTGATGAAGGAGCACGCATGCTCCGAACGCGAAGCACAGCCCGCCTCACCCCGCTTCCGGAAGTGAAGACGCATGTCAGCACGGCGCTCCACGGAGGATCCATGACCCACATCCTAGCCGCCCGGAGGCTCTGAGGACCCTTGGCACCACCGGAACAGCTACCAGGACCCAGGTCACAGGACTCACATCCCAGGAACCCCCCCACTGGCCCGTGACACCCACATTCCCCGGGAGCACGCGGATGAAACTACTTTATATGCTGGTTTTTATCAACTCAAATGTGAGTGTTTTTATCTATTGTAATAAATATTTTTAACATACATGCTGCACTTAGAGGGCACCGTCCTCATTTCTTTTTTATTGTTCCAGAGCTTCTTCTAGCTTTTATAGACTGGCTGCCTTCCATTTACTCAGCATCATTTCATCCTTACATGGACTAATACCTGAACTTGTTGTGAGACATTAACTACCACCACCAAGTTCCCCCTCTCAGGAACCCCCAACCCACCCCCTTCCCCCCACCTTTTTTGTTTATGTATACCTGGCTATATCCATTGTGTGCCATATTAACCCCGTCAGGAACGGAGTCCGACGGAGTTACGACGTAAAGATTCAAATCTAAAGTACGCCGGATTTCCGACCGAAACGGTCCGTCGGAAGTCCGATGCCAGCCACACACGGTCGGATTGTCCGCCGGATTCGGTCCGTCAGCGTCCGTCGGACCAGTCACCAGGTGGGCACTGTTGATCTGGCTGCAGATCTCCATGATCGGGACTAATGTCCCTCTCATGGCCGCCGGTGATCGGCTTTTTTTTTTCTCCTCCCGCTGTCAGCGCGAGGAGAAAAAATAGCCGATTACCAGCTCTGTTGACGTCACATGATCAGCTGTCATTGGCTAACAGCTGATCACGTGGTAAGGGGTCGGGATGGAAATTAAAAAAAAAATCATGTTTTTTTATAAAAACAGGTAATTTTTCTCCTTCATTGATATGCACTGATGGGGCGGCACTGGTGGGTACTGATAGGGTGCACTGATAGGCACAGTTAAGGTGGCACTGATAGGCACAGATAAGGTGGCACTGGTGGGGACAGATAAAACGGTACTTATGGGCACAGATAAGGCGGCACTGATGGCCACTGATAAGATGGCACTGGTGGGCCCTGATGGGTGGCACTGATGGGTGGCACTGATAGGTACCACTGATAGATGGCACTGATAGGTGGCACTGATGAGCACTGATGGGCAGCACTGATGGGCACTGGTAGGTGACACTGATGGGCACTGATAGGTGGCACTGATGTGCAGCACTGTTGTTCTGGCACTGATAGGTGGCACTGTGGGCACTGATAGGTGGCACTGTGGGCACTGATGGGTGGCGCTAGTGGGCACTGGTAGGCAGTACTGTTGCCTATTACTAGGGGGCACAGGTGGGCACTGGTGATCTGGCTGCAGATCTCCATGATCGGGACTAATGTCCCTCTCATGGCTGCCGGTGATCGGCTTTTTTTTTTCTCCTCACGCTGTCAGCACAAGGAGAAAAAATAGCCGATTACCAGCTCTGTTGACGTCACATGATCAGTTGTCATTGGCTGACAGCTGATCACGTGGTAAGGGGTCGGGATCGACCCCCTACTCCAATCTGTGATCAAGCGAGTCTCATAGACTAGCTGATCACAGAGTGCGCCCTGCAGGGGGTGCGCAGGCCGCTCGGGCACGGGGCGACGTCAATAGACATAGTCCCGGCAAAGCAGATCCGCGCTGTAGCCGTCATTCGGCTATAGCGGGGATCTCAAGTGGTTAAAATTAGAAGAAAAGAGGTTTAACCTTAAACTACGAGGGTAGAGAGGGTTCTTTGCTGTAAGAGCGGAAAGGATGTGGAATTCCCTGACATATAATCACACACATAGGTTGACTTGATGGACTTGTGTCTTTTTTCAACCTCACCTACTATGTAACTATGTAATGGCAAAACTTTTTTTTCAGTTTTGGATAGAGTGGAGATCGATTAGAACCCCTGTCAGTTTTTATTGCTGTCTGTGTCCCCAATAGGGAGATTCTCCTTCTCTATTTGTCTTCCACTGTCTACCATTATCTTCAAAAGTTAAAGTAAAAATAAATCCCAAATTTTGGGTTGTCCCCAGAATAGTAATAGGGGGAAATCTTCCAATGGAGACACTAGTTCTAGTGACCTGGGGGTCCCCAAGAAATTCCCCTATTTTGCAGAGATTTTCTCTCACTTCCTGTTTGGCTATGAGACAGGAAGTGATAGGAAATCTCCCCAATGGGACACTGATAGCGAAAAAAATCTGACATGCGCTATAACCCTCCCTTACTTTATCCAAAATTTAAAAAAAAGTTTTGCTCATAGCTGAAAGCTTAACTTCAGGAATTAGAAAGAAAGAACCTCTGCTGTGCCACCCTCCCACAACACAAGGGTTAAATCTTGATTAGTCTAGGACAGGGGTCTACGAACTATATAAACAAAGGGCTAGTTTATTATCCTTAAGACCCCTTTCACACTAAAGGCGTTTTTCAAGTGCTTTAGCGCTAAAAATAGCGCCTGAAAAATGCCTCATCTGCAGTCCCAGTGTGAAAACCTGAGTGCTTTCACACTGGAGCGGTGCGCTTGCAGGACATTAGAAAAAATCCTGCAAGCAGCATCTTTGGGGCTGTGAAGGAGCGGTGTATACACCGCTCCTCCACTGCCCCTGCCCAATGGAATGCATACACAGGCACTTTTAACCCCTTCTAGGGGGTTAAAAGCAACACGCTCCCGCCCGAATAGCAGTGCCAAAGTGCAGATATAACAGCGGTAAAGCACCACTAAATCTAGCAGCGTTTTACTGCTAACGACCCCCCCGCCCCTGCGCCCCTGTCCTCTTAGAGGAGCCAGACTGTGGCCTGGAGGAGTAGAAAATGTCTTGGCATTGTTAACACTGCCCTATCATTGGTGTCAGTGGTAGGAATAGTTCATCATTGGTGTCAGTGGTAGGAATAGTTCATCATTGGTGTCAGTGAGAGGAATAGTGCCTCATCATTGGTGTCAGTGAGAGGAATAGTACCTTATCATTGGTGTCAGTGAGAGGAATAGTGCCTCATCATTGGTGTCAGTGAGAGGAATAGTGCCTCATCATTGGTGTCAGTGAGAGGAATAGTGCCTCATCATTGGTGTCAGTGGTGTCAGTGAGAGGAATAGTGCACCATCATTGGTGTCAGTGGAGGAATAGTGCCTCATCATTGGTGTCAGTGAGAGGAATAGTGCCTCATCATTGGTGTCAGTGAGAGGAATAGTGCCTCATCATTGGTGTCAGTGAGAGGAATAGTGCCTCATCATTGGTGTCAGTGGGAGGAATAGTGCCCCACCCATCATTGGAGCACAGGTGTGTCAGGAGGAAGGTGTCTCTGGAGCTGCTGCAGGTGATCTGTGTGAAAGGGGAGTGGTGGTGAAATCTATCCCAGCTCTCCTGGTCCCTTTCTGGGGAAGCCATGGAGGTCAGCCGGCCCTCTCCTGCTGGAAGCTCGCAGCCATCTCCTGGGGCGTCGGGTGACATGCCTTCCTCTGTGCAAGCCGTTCTCTCTACCCCTGGTGAGGATGAAGGTTCCAAAGCCATTCGGGAGCGAGTGGTGGCCGGGATAAAGGTCCTAAATAGGGAGAGGGATAAGCTTTACAAGCTATGAGCGGAGCCAAAGCGTCTGTGAAGGCAGCGTGAGGGCTTGCACAGCCAGAAGTGTGGATCCGGAGATCCAATTGGCCAAAGTCCGTGTAGACCATCAGGAGACCATTGTGGCAATGATGGAAGGCAGAGATGGGCCCTTCAAGGAGGAGTTTGGAAGGATGACAAAGATGGAGGTGGAGGAGGAGACCCCCAGTTCTGACCCCCTGCCCCCTCAGCAGCCCCATGCATTCCCAGGACTCAGGAGGCATGCGGAGGGCCATCCAGATAATGGAGTCCCCTATGCGGGGGGATCAGTTAGTATTTAATGAGGAGGACATTGCGGATGATGTGCCTGATAAGGTAAAGCCTGCCAAGTCCCATGTTGTGGATAAGACTATTTTTTTGCCTTTCACTGATGCTGACAATGTGCCTAGTGACAATCGGGCTGCTGATCCTGTGTGCAGCAGTGTTGTGTCTGCTGATGCTGCAATGCAGCAAGAGTTATGCTTAAAAAATGTCATTTCTGTAGAAGAACTACAGGTGTCAGCAAAGCCCATTAACCCTTCTTTAGCTGAGTCCAAAGCTGTTTGCCCCACTGCTGCTGAGGACTCTACAGTGCAGCATCAGGAGACAGCTGGTATTGTAGCAGTAACTGTGACCATTCCTGATGCGAAATTGAATATTTCTGTGACTGATAACAATCACCCCAGTACCATTGTGATGGACAATCGTCCTGCTACCGATTCAGTTCAAACAGTTGATAATGATAATATTAATAATGTACAGACTAATGTGACTTCAGTGTGGGGCCTTGGCCCTGATAAGCCTACGTTTGCTCGGGTGGTACGCTCTGCTCCTGGTAGCTCCGCTCCCGAGCGGGGTTTTCTCCTACAGGCTACCACTTTGAGCACCCCAGGATGTGGTCTTGGGTCTCTGATTTCTGCTGGGGGTCCCAGACGTAATGTAGTTATTTTGAAATGGGAAGGTGGTGCAATCCCTCCAGTACAGCGTGCAGTGGTGGATTTGATTTTGGAGATGGGTTTTGGGGCAAATTACCTGTATGCCTTTATACATGTAGCTGGGACACGGATTATACGGTTAGCTTCACCAGGCCAGAAGGTCTTGACCTGTTCTGGGAGCGATATGAGGCTCGGTGCAGGTCAAGACCTGAATGTGAAGGTCTGGCCCCAGTTGCTGTTTCTCAGAGGTCAACAGTAACAAAAATCCCAATTATCCTCACTAATGAGAGCGTCCCTGCTCGGGATCTAGAGGTTTGGTTAAGGAACTATGGGGAGGTTATGACCAAGCCCAATAAAATCCTTGATGAGCGTAACATCTGGACTGGGGGATGGTCAGTAACAGTCAGGTTGGCCAGGGATGGGAATGTTGTCCGTGACCTGCCCTCCTCAGCTTTTATAGGGAGGGATAGGATGACTATTTTCTATCCTGGTCAGCCGAAGCTGTGTCACCGCTGTGGAGAAAAGGGGCATTTGAGCTCCTCCTGTTCAGCCTTGATATGTCCAGTGTGTCGGGGTCAGGGTCATATGGCCAAGGACTGCACCAAGATGATCAGGTGCAACCTGTGCCTGCGCCTTGGCCACCCCTATAGCAAATGTCCTGAAGCCTGGCACAATATGGCGAAGGAGTTACTAGATGACTTGTCAAGGCTGGACAGGATGGAGGGTGAGTCCCCTGGTGTACCATCCTCCTCTGCGGTGACCGACTCCCCTGGTCCTGTTCAGGATCCCTCTCCAGTTCCTGTGGCCACCCCTCCTGTTTCTGTAAGTATTCCTTCTGTATCTGTCTCTGTGTCCCCCCCCCAGCCTATGTACCCTCTCCTCTTGTGTCAGAACCTTCCAAGTCTGTGCCCTCCGAGTCAGTTCCCCCCCAGGAGTCTACCCCTCCTAAGTCTGACTCAAACGGAGCACCCCCCCACCAGGAGTGGTGACATGTACTAAAAAGGTTGCTTCTTCCTCTGTAAAGAAGTCTTCTGTAAAGACTTCAAAGACAAAAACAAGAGATCAGGGCATCTCTGAAGCTCACCTGCAGTACCTGGAGGAGAGAAGGAAGGTTGGGATGCGGAAGAAGAAGGCGGTGAGGATGGAACGGGCTCCAGTGCCTGTCTCCAACCGTCATGAGTCCTCTAAGTGGGATATTTCCTCATCTGGAGCTTCTTTGGAGGGAAGTTCCGATTCTGAAATGGAGTTTGAGGCGGCCTCAAGAAAGAGAGAGGCTTCTGGTGATGAGCAGCAGAGGGGAGCTAAGAAGCAATCCACCCAATAACCCAAATGGCGGTTCCCCCTCTGTTAAAAGTGGTGACAATAAATGTCGCCAGCATTAAGTCAGTAAGAGCTCGTTCTATGGCCTTCTTTTTGTTCAGCCAATTAGATGCTGAAATTTTATTTTTGCAAGAGACTAGGCTCACCTCCTTGGCAGATATTCATATGGCCAAGAGGGAGTGGAGGTATGCTCCATCTTACTGGTCTCTTGCGGCCGAGCCTTACAGCGGTGTGGCGGTGTTGTTTAAAACCGGCATGGTAACTGTCTGGCGGGTTATTGAGGTGGAGATTGGGAGACGTATGGTCTTAGACGTCCTTGTGGGAGGGCAGGACCTGTGCCTAATTAATGTTTATGGGCCGCACACAAAGTGGGACAGGAAATGCCTTTTTACAAGGATCAAGCCATTTCTTTTTACATCCCGGCAAGTGGTCTTTGGAGGTGACTTTAATACAGTAACTAGGCCCAAGGACAGGAAGGACTTCAAGGACAGGCTGGGATATGATAGTATTTTTTTTTAAATAGTTATGGTTAGGGATGCTGGTCTTGTGGATGTGCACATTAAGCACCTCCCAGATGACACCAGGTTCACCTTTCATCGAGGTAGTAGTCAGAGTAGAATAGATAGGTTTTTTTTAAGGAGACCTCTGCTTTCTTTGTAGCAGCAAGGCTGAGTGGTGGGAGCTGACCAAAAAGAGGATCGCTGGATTCTTCAGGGGCCTAGCCAATAGAAAACAGTTTAAGAAATACATGACCTACAAACGTTTACGGAGGAAGCTGGATATTCTTGTCTCGAGAGGAGGAGATCCTGGGGCAATCTCCGAAGTGAAACTCCTTCTCAGGAAGTGTCAATATGACCGGCATGCCTCTTTGGTTCTAGAGAGGGACTATGGGAAGTACCACTCGCCTGACCCTTACCAGAACTGCAAACAAGGTGTAGCTGTTAAAAGGGTCATTGGCCTTAAGGACAGTACAGGTTCGTTGACAAAGTCCGGGTCAGGGATTCTGGAGGTCGTGAGGTCCTTTTTATGCTGACCTTCTTGGGAGGAAAGAGCTTGACCGTGACAAGATGGAAAGCCACCTGGACCGGATGGCTTGACGGCTGAGTTTTACAAAGCCTTTGTCTATTCTGGCCCCACATTTGGTAGAGGTTTTTAACAGTTGCCTTGCTGAGGGGGTGCTTTCTCCTTCCATGAGGCATTCGGCTGTGATTCTTCTTTCAAAAGGTAAAGATCCTTCGATAATTGAGAAATGGCGCCCCATCAGCCTTCTTAATGTCAATAGAAAGATACTGGCAAAGATCATTTTCTGGCGCCTATCGTCAGTAGCAGAGTCTTTGCTTTCTCTCCATCAGCACTGTTCGGTTCAGGGTAGGTGCACCTTCACAGCGGTTTTAGCTGTCTGGGAGGCCTTGGAGCAGTGCAGGGCTGCAGGCTGGGCTAAGTATTTGCTGACATTGGATCAGGCAAAGGCTTTTGATCGTGTTAACCATGAGTAAGGTTTGAAACAGGAAAATCTGGATGCCGCACACCGGATAAAGTTGAAAAATCTTCTTTATTGTAAAACTTGGATCATCAAAAATACAGGACAATCAGGCAGATAGTACAGACACAGCTGACGCGTTTCGCACTCTAATTCGAGCGCTTACTCATAGCTCCAAGTTTTACAATAAAGAAGATTTTTCAACTTTATCCGGTGTGCGGCATCCAGATTTTCCTGTTTCAAACCTTGCTTCAATTTGCATTTAGCCAGCACCTGGGACTCCCCTCCTCTGAAGGATTTACTAATACACACCTGGAAGCAGGTCTACCTGAGTGGTGATTAATTTTCTCTGTCTTGTCTTAACCATGAGTACCTGTGGTTGCTCCTTAGTAAGTACGGTCTGCCGGGTGGTTTTGTCGATTGGTTAAAAGTCTTGTATAAGGGGGCAGAAAGCTTTCCTCTTGTTAATGGTTGGGTTGGGCAGTCCTTTGAGGTTGGCTCCGGGGTGCACCAGGGTTGTCCCCTGAGTCCCCTGCTCTATGTGTTTGCAATCGACCCCTTCATCAGGAGGCTAGAGAGCAGCATGTTGTGTGGGGTGCCAGCGGGGCTCCCGGGTGAGCCGCCTTTGAGGGTTGTTGCCTATGCGGACGATGTGTCGGTGATTGTCACCGGGGCAGATGAAGCAGAGGAGGTGGTCTCTCTGACATCACGGTATTCTGAAGCATCAGGCTCCAAGATCAATCAGGAAAAGAGTGAAGTTTTCTGGATGGGAAAGGAAGGTGAGGGGTTTGATCTCCCGGACACCTTTCCAGTGCCCCAGGAAAGAATTAAGATTCTAGGCATTGAATTTGACCCGGCGATTATGACCTCAAAAACTGGGAAGGCAGACTGGAAATTGCCAATACTAAGGTGGTCAGCTGGAAGAGATGGAAGTTATCTATGAGGGAAAGGGTTGATCTGATTAAGACTTACCTGATTCCGATCTTCTTGTATGTCAGCTTTGTCTGCATCTTGCCAGTGTCTCTCTATGCTAGGGTCAGTAGTGTGTTCTTCCAGATGTTGTGGGGGAACAGACTGAACCCCATCAAGAGGAATGTCACCTATCTATCCAGGAGGGAGGGTGGCTTAGGTATGGTCAACCCAGTTCTGTTCTTTTCTTTTCTTTTCTTTTCACTGCTTTTTCTCAAGTTTAACATTGGTAATATGCTTGCACTGGAGCCTCCTGGATGGGTAGGCATATTTAGATCTTGGTTTAGGCCTTTTCTACGACTTTGGGAAGAAGGTGGCCAAGTGAAGAATCTTAGGGGTCATCGTGGTCAGCTACCAGCCTGAAGTGCCTGAAGCGCTCCGTGCCTGAAGTTACTAGGGCAGTGGCGATTGTCAGCTGAAGATCTCAGATCGGTTCCGAGGAAAGTCCTTATGGGTCGAGTCTTGAGCGAAGTCTTTCATGACTCACTGGCCTTAAGGGATTGCCTAGGCCCAGTATTTAAAGGAGGGTTAAGACTTATTAATTTGGACAGAGTACCCCCTAAATTTAGGGATCTGGCCTGGTTGTGCTTCCAGGGAGGCTCTATGTTCGGGGCAATTTGAAATACCGCAGTGGGATGGATTGTAGCTGTCCTCGGGAGGAGTGTGCAGGTGAGGAGGAGACTATGGACCATTTTCTGCTTCATTGCTCTTTTAACATAGAGGTGTACAAACAGGTGGGGCGGGCCCTTGGTGTTCCTTTCCTCTCCAGGCTGGGTTATGCTGAGTGGGTGTACGGAGCATTCAATACTGGTGGTGTTTTTTGTTTGGATACACTTTTTTAGCTAGCCTAGTAGTCCGTTATTTCACTTGGAACGCATGGTGTCAGGTCAGTATTCGGCATAAAATCCTTCCTGTTGAGGTGGTGGTGTATGACATTTTGCATGAGGTGGAGAAGATTCGGGTGCTTGAGAGAGACAAGAGAAGTCAGGGGGCTTGGTTGAAGGCGTGGAGGGGATTCAAGCCTCCCTGACTGCCAGGAGTCTCTTTCCCGGGTGTGGCTGTCTGTCTCTTATCACCCTAGATTTTTTTTTTTTTTTGGATTAATTTTTGATAAATGGCTGCGTACATAGGTGATGGGTTGTGCCTCTTAGGCCCTCTCTGCTGCTTTATCTAAATGGTTTTCTAAAAATGTTTTGGTAATGGATTATGTATATATTGTATATATTCTGAACATGGATGTGTATTCCTTGGATTTCTGTTGAAGTTTTGTACTAAGGTTTTGTTTTTTTACTTTTTTATAAAATTGGTTGCTTGATTCTTTTCAATAAAAGATCAATAGTACCTTATCATTGATGTCAATGGGAGGAATAGTGCCCCAAGGGCCAGATAAAGGCAAGGGAAGTTCTGCAATTTGGAGACCACTGGTCTAAGGTGCAGGGATAATGGTTAATATATACCTTTTTTCTGGCTCTGGCAGGCTCCCTCCATCCATCCATCCATCCATCCATTCTAAGGTGCCTCAGGCCACAGTTGCAAGCTTGTCTCCTCATATACAATGTAGGATTAATAGCACTGCACTGTATGTGATGATGCTGACAGACAGACCACAACCCAGAGCTTCAAGTAGAAGAGAACAGCTCTGGAGCCTGCCGGACCAAAAAATAGGGTAACTCATACATCTTATCCCTAAACTAAATGAGTATTTATTCCTTGCAGTGTGGGGGGCCCTATGGCATGGGTAGAGTTTGCCTTATTTCTGGAATTAAAGTGACACTAAACAATATCCTTATTCTCCAAAAAAATACATACACGTCCACTACATGATGGCCCTGTAATCAATTTTTCATGAAATTGTTTCTCTAGCTTCTTTTAATATCTTCCTTGAGCTCCTGAACCTCTCCATTTCCTCTTCACTCCTGTTTGTTTGGAACTAGCAGTGCACATTAGTGGCAGTCAAGGGCTCTGCTCTATACATACTACAAATTCCATAGTCTATAGTCCCTAGTCCATCTCAGGAGCATTTCTACATACAATGGACCAAGAAGAACAAATGTAGCCACCTAACAGGGAGTCAGGTCACAGCAGAAAAAAAAAAGAAAATGGAGATTTGGAGGAGGCTGAGAACAATAGAATGTACTTTTTATGAGTTTAGTGTCACTTAAAGTCCCATGTGCATGCTTGTGGGAGTTACATCATCCCAGAACGGCTAATAAAGATGGCTGAAGGTGCTGAACTGGGAAGAAGACCAGGCAAAAATTTCAGCTATGGTGATGGAGCAACAAAGGAAATGGTGGCTGTCTCAGGGATGGAGGGGTCCCTTGCATATTATGAGTAAAGCCAGGGCCGAAACAAGGGGTGGGCAGGAGGGGCAGCTGCCCTGGACACAGCAGAGCAAGGGGATAGAGAATGGACACAGGGCACTAAACCCATTCTAAAGCATGCAATAACAATGGGGGAAAGGACGCAGTTCCCCGTCCTTGTCCTGGGCAGTAGATGAACCTGTCCTGAGACTGGGTAAAGCCCACCCACCACACCACATTTAGTTCTAGTCAGGGCAAAGGGAAGAAGCATTTACCCAGCTCACCACTCCATGCTCCCCTTCTACTTCAGCAAACTAAGTGTAAAAAAGGAAAATGTATCGCTACTTACCATAATTTTTCTTTCCTGACGCTGATCCATGGCAGCGTGCATGTGATATAGCTCCGCCCCGATATCCATGCACAAGACTTGTTTAAATCTATAAAAGGAAAGCTAGAGCAACCTACCCAATTCTCCGTGAAAAGAACAGGATCAATAAAGAATGGGTTTGTATGCTGCTATGGATTGGCATCAGGAATGGAGAATTTGGTAAGTATTTTATAATTTTTCAGTTTTCCTGATGCCAACATGGCAGCATACATCTAATAAATAACCAGCTAAACAGGAAGGGCTAAAATGTGTACTCAAACTTTATTACAATGGACATGGAAGCCTGGACCATTATTCCGTCGAGGTCCATTGACGTATGAGCCCCTGGATCTTCCCTGTAGCACCTGAGGCAGGTACACTGCGGCAACCAACCTGCTGCTTTGCAGGTGTCTCCATAGACATTTTGTATGCGCTGCCTCAAATGTAAAGAAGTAAAATGGACCTAGCTGAATGAGCATCTCTCATTTCTGGAGGCTCTTGCCTGGCCACACTGTAAGTTTTATGGATGACTTTGATACTCCAAGATCACAAGGTTTTGCTGTAGCATCCTCCGCTAAACTTGTTTGATGGAAACAGAAACAGCCTCCTGGAGGATTTTCACTAGGAAGTGGCTTAAAGGTAGGCATTTTAGACACTTGGTACATCCAGCTTGTGTAGGTTAGGTACTGTCTCCTGTAGGGGATGAAGGGATTGAAAAAGATCATAGCTTGCATACTTCATAAAGGGGCCCTTGCACACCCTTCCATTCGCTCTTGAAGTTTTCCATTCTGGCAAAAGGACCTTTAGTCCTGGAATGCAGAGTGGGCCAAACTAACAGAGAGAACTCATTGGAGCCTTAACCTCCTATGAGGAGGAAGACCAGACTAACCACTGATTGCTCTTGAAATGGTGCTTAGCGTTGGGATGTACATGTAACTTAATCGGGACCAATAGAGAATGTTCAACATTCCAAGGATATGTACTGCTCTATGAAACTTAAACACTGTTATACGGCAATCAAGAGCAGACTGCGAGCACTATCCATCTGCACAGCAAACTAAGGACATTCAGGGTTGAACAGCGGTGAGTCTCTCGGAATAGTCACAACTTCTGGTCAGAGGGAAAAAACTTGTCATCATACATGCACGTACAACCACCCTGCAAAAAACTTAGCTCTGAGGAAGGGGGTCTGTCCCCCGAAACGTATCATCTATCCAATTGGGTTTGGTCCTATGATGTGCACATCATGATCAGTTGAAGCATTTGATTTAAGCTTATTGATTATCAGTCTGAAAGCAACCATTTGTATTAAATGTCAAAATAAATTTGTTTATGGTAATGCACGATGTGTTTGCACCCTCCTGTGTGTTTTTTTGCAGCTTGTTTAAGATATTCCCCAGTCTGTGAAGGGAGGCACTGCGCATTGAAGCACTGCGAAAGTGGAAACCCCTGGATCTAGCGCTGGAGTGTTTTTTTGGAGACTTACAATCATTCTGCCTGAGGACTGGTATTATTGACCAAGGACTGGGATTTATAGCCCTTTTTATTGTCACTGAATGCAGCACTGTCTTAGGGGAACATTGATGACAACAAATGCTACTTCATCCACAAAATCGAGATTCTGGGTCCCAACTGTGCTGTGCTTGCCATTAAGTCCTGTGATCACTGGCCTACAAGCGCCCCCTGCCTCTTGACATGAATCTCCCAGATATCCGTCAATTTGTCGATCGAGGACACCGCCAATGGAAACTGAATCTTCCCTAGGAAGAATATTACTACTGACAAAATTTGTGTGTGTTCTGACTTCAAAGACAGTCATCTGGATCATCCCAATCCGGGCCTGCTTAGCCACCCTAATGAATGACTAGACCCAAGAGACACTCAAAATCTGCTTAGCCTCTTCAAGAAAGACGATTGACCTTCTTCTACCTTTAGTGTAGCCAGGTGTAAGGCAGGGGTAAATCATTTGGATAAAGGTTCCCCCAGAGCTGAGAATAAAGATGGCTGTGATGGGCTCAGGGCCTCTTTGGTTAGGAAAGCTGTGATGCCCTGGACTCATTTTCAGAGCTGTGTCCTTGACGTTGTGCCTGGAGTCCGGTGACATAAGTGGCTGGAGAACTCAGAGACTCACTAACTACTTGCCCATGAAGGGCCATGCCTTGCTGGCTAACAGCGTCTTTTGCCCTTAGAGAGGTCTCGTGGCAATATCCACAGACATGTTAGTCTGGTAATAGGTCCGCACCGCAGGCCCAACACTTCTCACCCTTTTGTCGCTGTTAGCGCTTGGGGGAGGAAGAATGCCAATGCTCACTGGTAACTTTCTGCGCCTCCTGGGCAAGACCTGCAGGGCTGGATGAGCCACTGTCCAACCTGGCTGACATGACATGATGCTCTTAAGCAAGAACGGGCTAGGTTGCACCAGAAGATGTAGACCATGCTCATGGAAAAGCACTCTTTTTCCTCTTACTTGCCACACTTTTGATCCCTACCTGAGCACATGGAGGTCTTGGTTATGTGGCAGAAAGCTCATATTGGAGCAAGGATGTCAGCACTGCGCAGAAAGTAAAACGAAAGAGACTTGGAGAAAGAAACAAACAGATCGTAGCCAAAATAGCCTTACTCCTCCCATTCACCTGCAGCATAAGCAAGGGAAAACAGAAGATGTTTCCAGTGAAAAACTGCCTCGCGCATGCAACAGCCTGCACATGCCCAAACAAAGATGGCCCTCTGCACAGTGCATGCGTGGATGCCATAGCTGACCTTGAGACTGGAAACAGCCACAAAACCTGGACTGGATCATTCGCGCACGCTGGTCACAGGAAAAGCCACAGGTGAGAGGAAAAATTGCAGACAAAAGAAAAAACCAAATCGCTCCCACAAAGGAAAAATTACAAAGCCTAATGAAGGTTGAGGCAAGGGGGGGGGACAAAAAGGCACAGCACAAACCTGTAGGAGAAAAGAAAAGGCAGCACTAACTCCAGCAGCAGGATTCAGATCAGGTGTGCAGCGAAACACATGCAGCATGGACTCAAGCAACCAAACACCTGATTAGGTGCACCACATGAGGTTCTGACCTCTCTAGTTAAAAAAACTCCTCAGCCCCAAAAGACCACCAGAAGGGTCTCCCCACCTTGTTGGTGCATTTAGCAACCTAAGATGTAGGACCCCGCATGGGAGAGGTTGAACCCAGACGGACTCCGACTCAGTCAGCAGGTAGAGACATATGAGGAGGCAACTAGGAGCATGGCTGCTTATCCCTGACTTTGGATGCAAAGTATTTGCATTTGTAAAGACAATTACTACAAAACCAAGTACTGGTCAGACTACGGACGCAGTTCCTGTTGTACGGCTGAGGATCATCTTTTAAGAAGTCTTTTTAATTTGATGACCTGACACTGAATCCGCCATCTCTGGATACCATTATTAAGTCTGAAGTGACCCCTAGACTGAAAATCTGGGGGTCGTCTTGATCCGGTGAGTGGGGATACATGAGGGGGTGTCGCTGTACACCTGAAAATCTCTGAAGCACTTTGCACTTTCTTCACAGTGGATTTGAGCACTTCAGTCACTTTTTATGGACTTTATGTTTGCTATTTTTCCATAATATATATATATTTTTTTTTTATATGATGTTTGTGAACGCTGTATTTATCTATTTACATTTTTCAAGTGTTTAGCACTTTGTGTATAGCAGTTACATTCACTACCATTTTTTATGTTTCCACACCATTAGCACAAGTGTTTATATTTAGAACATATATTTTTCCAGGTAGGGACTTATTGCAACATCACAGTCTTGCAGGTGTAGATCTTTAGGACAAAAAGGAGAATGGGGGAGGTTGCTCTAGCTTTCCTTTTATAAATGTAAACCTGTCCTGTGGGTGGACATAGGGGCAAAGCTATATCACCTGTATGCTGCCACGTTGGCATCAGGAAATCTATTTCGGATAATGTCAAAGCTTTAACAAAGACAATGATGTCTCTCTTCTTCATTTGACGGTTTTTGGGGCTGAAGGAGGTCTAATAATCCGCTCCATGCCCATATGCACAAGTTTTTGATGGTTCTGATGGAGGAACAGAGTGGCAAGGAAACACGGAACCGGTAGATGTTACCTAATGCAGATTAAACAAATAACCAGATAAAAGAGATGAGCTGGCTGGTTTGAAAAAAACAGATTTTGCTGTCAAAGTTGATTTTTACCAAAATTTCGGGGCAATAAAAACGTTTACTTTTGCTCATCCGTACTGGGCAATCCAGCTGCAGGAAGGAGACATTTTTGTTTTATGTCAGTTGGAAACACCAGCTACTGCAGGGAAATCTCTCCAATGGAATCTCTGAGTGATAGAAGCAGCCAGTGGGTGGGTGATTCATCAGTTTTTGGTGGAGATGACCTTGAGAAGGACTGTTACGATTTGGCCGACCAAACAATAGTTATGATTTATCGCCAAGTGTCAAGATATGTCAGTAAGGCTTTCCAGCTGGCAGGATGCCTTTTAAAAGCTGTGGATATCATTTTAATATTGGCCACAGTGATGTACTCAGCATTAAAAATAAAATTTCCCATCATTCACCACCCAGAGAAGAACATCGAAGTCACTAAGAAACTGTATGAGCTACATGGAAGGATCTCTGTATACCAGCAGTTTCTGACACTACTGCGTCATGGGCGCACCAAATTTATTCCAATATTGATCTCTGTACTCTCTCAGAGGGAGAGTTTTTATTCTGCTGAAATATTTTACTTCATATTTTCCTGTTCAGGACTACAATAGTGACATCATGTGGACAGAAAAGGAACAGCCATTGTGTTATTAAAGTAGAACTTAACACAAAAGCTGTTTTTTCTTTTTGATAGCTTTAAGAAGCTTTATAACCCCTGATTTTTTTTTATTTTTTTTATTTTTTGTCATTGGAGAGATTTCCCTTCACTTCCTATCCCACAGCCAAAACAGGAAGTGAGAGGAAATCCCTCCAAAGTGAGGGAATAGTGTTTCAGAACTGCACCATAGAGCAATGGAAGAGGGTGGCATGGTCTGATAAATTCAAAAATGATTTGAGGAACACAACGAGTTTGAGGTGTTGACTTGGACTTCAAATTCTCCAGATCTCAATCCAATCAAGCATTAGTGGGATGTGCTGGAAAAACTAGTCCGATCCATGAAAGCTTCACCTCGCAACTTACAGGACTTAAAGGATTTGCTTGGTGCCAGATATCACAGCATGCCTTCAAAGGTTTAGTGGAGTCCATGTCTCGATGGGTTATGTTTAGAGATGCACCGAAATTTCGGCAGCCAAAACATATTGGCCGAAAATGGTGTTTGACGTTTGCCTTAAGAGAAAAAGTTTGCCGATAATTGTGCCGAAAGTGCATGCGACTTTGCCATGATTTTACCATGATATCACTGTGCTTATGGTGTGTTTACCATGGGTCATTTGACTAAAAAACTGCATCAAAAATGTAACACGGGTGCATTATTGATGCGTTCTTGCTGCGTTTTCAATGCATTTTAATGGAGAGGTGCATTTTTTTATGGGTTTTTTTTTTTTTTTTTAACTGACCAAAAATGCAGCAAGCAAGATTTTTAACACCACAATGGAAGTGCAACTGACCAGTGTGAAGACATACATAGAATTTAAAGGGAATGCGTTTTTCTTGAGCTTTTCTTGCGCTAAATGTGCTGATAATGGCCAACAATGAATTCATATTCATTTAAATTCATGATATTAATTAAAAAGTCGATTCAATTAATCAATTAATATTATTAAAGGAAATTCCAAGTGTATGGGTACTTGTACAGGGTGACACTGTGGGTACACGGGTAGCAGTGTGCCAACGTCCCAAAAAATGGACATACGAAAACTAAAGACTAAAGGAGTGGACTTTCAAGGCACAAAAGTAGACTGTCTAAAAATAATAAGATTGGTTTATTGGGTACAAAATTAATTGAGTGAAGACAGTTATTACATATAAATACATATAAAATTCATAAGGTTGATATTCTATACCCCACATATAACCTTTGACACCGCTTAATATGATACATAAATGTAGTAGTGTATTCGAACGGACCCGTGATAATGTCCAAATGAGGATGTAGAAAAGCAGGCCTGTGGGTCAGGATGTGGATCCGGGCATATATTCTTTTATTTGCTCGACATGTTGCGCGTAAAGGTACGCTTCCTCAGAAGCCTAAAAGGTTCTATTAGATATATATGGAAGATATATATTTTTTATATGCCCATAAACTGTATATTCACTGTTGTTCTTCCATATATATCTAATATAATATGTATTTATATGTAATAACTGTCTTCACTCAATTAATTTTGTACCCAATAAACCAATCTTATTATTTTTAGACAGTCTACTTGTGTGCCTTTAAAGTCCACTCCTTTAGTCTTTAGTTTTTGTATAATCATTCGTTATATCAATTATATATGAAAAAAAAAACTTGAAGAAAAAACAAATTTTCAGTTGCGGCCAAGTGCATCCTGAATTTTTGGTTTTGGCACCAAAATTTCCATCGGTGCACCTCTAGTTATGGTGGATGATCATAATGTTATGGCTAATGGGGGTATATATATACATTAAACAGTGAAAATAATAATCCTAATAAGTGCGCAGAAAATAAGTGTTAGCAGTCTAATGATAATAATATATACTGCCATTTAAAAAAAGATTGGTTCAATTTCCTTCTTTGGAGGCGTAAGGTGAAAGGAATGTGCTCCATGTCTCTACGTATATGAAGTGAAATGGAAGCATAAACTTGCAAGCATTGTGGCAAAGACTATTTCAAATCACTTTTTAATTTAAAGATACATATGGTTAATCAATTCAACCTTCTTAATTTATCACGGTGCAATCAACTAAGTGCTGAGGCAAGAGTTCAAAGATCCTGTGCTGGCAGCACTTGGAGAGTTGGACCTCTGCTCGCTCTCACACACACACACACACACACACACACACACACACACACACACACACTTGTGTGTGAGAGCAGGGGTCTGACTCTTAGTGCTGCCAGCACAGGGTTTTAAAGCAGATTAATTTAAAAAAGGCATATTCATTATTGTGTATGCATGACTATATTACAATAGAAATTAAGAGCTTTCATTGGTTGTAACCCCTTCAGTACCAACCTGTATATACCCCTTCATTGCCAGGCCATTTTTCTAGTTGTCAGTGCTGTGATCATTTGACTGACAACTACTTCATACCCAAATGAATTTTATATAATTTTATTAAACAGATAATTTTTTTTTAAAATAAATACCTTAGGATAGAGCTTTCTTTTGGTGATATTTAATAACCATTGTGTGTGTTTTTTTTTCTTATTTACTGTAAGTTTTTTTTATTTTTTCTTATTTACTATACGAAAAAAAAAATGTTGGTAATGGTGCAATAATTACATTACATGCACAGGTTGTACACAGAGGGAGGAGAGGGTAAAGCGGTTACTGTGCAGGTTGCATACAATGGGGGGTATGTAGATGACAGGAGTAATATAAAGATGTGCAGGATGAGGGAAGTGAAGGGGTTATAAGCAAGAGGAGGTGGGAGGGAAAGAGTGAAAAAGGTTTCCAAAATCTTGAATACTTCCTGCTGCTGATTCACCTTCTTCCCCTTCTCCTCTGTTGTAATATTGAGGGGTGGGCTCTCCATTTGTGATTGTTGTGATTGACAGTCACTACCATCACAAGGTTCAGAGCCACTCGGATTGGCTCTGTGCCTGTGAACCGAGCCCTTTGATGATAGCTTGGTTCACAGCAATTAATGGGAGCATTGGCATTCTGTAGTGCCATTTAAAAAATGGTACTACAGAAAAGGCATCCAGGCATCCACAACTTCACCATGGTTAAAGGGGTTGTAAACCTACATGTATTTTCACCTTAATGCATCCTATGCATTAAGGTGAAAAAACAACTGTAAAACTGGCCCCCCAGTTTTACTTACCTGAGCCCTCGAACTTCACCCACGGGGACGCGCTGTCTCTTTGCCCGGGGTTCTCGGCTTTTGATTGGATAGATTGATAGCAGCGCAGCCATTGGCTCCCACTGCTGTCAATCAAATCCAATGATGCGGGCGCCGGGGGGCAGGGCCGAGTCCTACATTCGGCGTCTATGGACACCGAATTATGGACTCAGGAGCGCGCCCGCAAGGTAATCCCCCAGGGAGAGCACTTCTCCCAGGGGGTTATCTGATGGAGCGAGGAGCCGCGAGAGCCACCGGGGGACCCCAGAAGAGCAGGATCGGGGCCACTCTGTGCAAAACGAGCTGCACAGTGGAGGTATGACATGTTTGTTTTTTTTTAAATGGCCTTTACAATCACTTTAAAATTTATCTTGTACAGAAGTTAAAGGCTAAGTTCACCTTTTTTTTTTTCCCCTAAAAATCCAACTCCCCAATGTACCAAAAAAACATTAATGTACCGCAGTTGCAGAAAAATAAGAGCTTTATTTTTTTAGAACAAGACCTTACCTTAACCCCTGCTGTGTTCATAGAAAACTAAACTTCATGAATTCCTGGTATGTAGTTTTGGGACGTGAGAGCCAGTAAGACTCAGGAAGCGGTTTACCAGCTCATTAGCACACATCCTGCACCCAATAACTAGGTTTTTGCTGCATCCCCAGCATCTCTCCACATGTGCATTTGCCTGGCTGGTAAATGTAAGCTGCCACAGCTGCTATGTTTGCACAGCATCCCCGGGGTTCCTCCAGACAGATGTGTGTGCAAATGAGGCCAGCTCGTAAACTGCTTCCTATGTCTTACTGGCTCTCACATCCCAATCTATATACCAGGAACTGAGGAATTTTTTATGAACACAGCAAGGACTAAGGTAAGGCCTTGTTCTAAAAATCAAAGAAAGCTTTTATTTTTCTGCAACTGAAAAAAAGTGAACTTAGCCTTTAAAACAGCATACTTAAAGCGGAGTTCCACCCAAAAATGGAACTTCCACTTTAAGTGATGGTGATCCCCTGACATGCCATATTTTTTGGGGTGAGCGAATACCCAGTTTTTATGGGCACCCAGCTCCCACTTCCGCCCCGGGCTCCGTGGCGCCGGAAGGAAGTTCACCTCTCCCCCCTCCCTCCCTGCAATCTTCTGGGACACGTCACAGGTTGCAGAAGATTGCCCGATCATTCACAGCACAGCTCGCGCCCAGCTGTGAAGCCACAGCCGGGCGCCCACAGTTAGAACATCGGCACCACGGAGAGGAGGGGGAGGGGAGCATCGCTGGACCGTGGGACAGGTGAGTGTCTGATTATTAAAAGTCGGCAGCTACACTTTTTGTAGCTGCTGACTTTTAAATGGGTGGAACTCTGCTTTTAACAATAACAGCAAATGACAGACAATACTATTGGGCAAAGCATTACAAAGCAATACTATGTGCAGCATCCTCTAGTGTGCTAGGTGTAAGATAGTTTTTTGTTTTTTTTTGCCAGTGTAGGCAAATGTATGCAGGCTTGGCTGGCTGCCAGGCCTACTTGTTTTTGTTTTCTGGGTTGGCAGAAATCCAGGGAGAGCTGGATGACTCACAGGCAGCATCACTGAGACCTCACACTTTTTTTCAGAATGTGCTGGAACTGACTAATCCCCAGTTTGGATTGGCAGGGGGCAGGCCTCCTCAAATACTCAGGATTGTTCAGGTGCAAGCTGGATATTGAGAGTTAGGCTGTCGGTGGCCTTTGAGGGAGCTCCCCCAGTCTGGGGAGGGGGTGACCTTGGGGCCTGGGCTTGGGTGCGAATGGGAACTTCCTACAATCAACGGAAGTGTCCTGGACAGGAGGCATAGGAGCAAGGAGAGGACAGCATTAGAACACTGCCAGGCAAGTCTCCAGGAGGAACAACAAGTTGCAGCCAAGAGGGCTGGTGAGTGACACACAGTCAGGAGGACTGGGAGGCACGCCTGGGAGATTGCAGTCTGGGATGGGTGCAAAGCCAGTGGAGAGGACTGTGGTGGCACGGGCAGTGGAAAGAGACAGCTGCAGCCAGGAGGGGTGGCAGGGCCTGAAGAGGTGGTACTGGGATCAGTACCCACATGGGACAGCTAGCACCAAGACTTCCAATTTTGCTACACCATAGGGGCCCACGGTCCCTGCCTGCAAAGGGCAATTTCTGCTTTGAGCCTGGCTGAGCCAGTGTCAGGCCTGCAATTCAGTGCTAGCTGGTCCTAGGAGTTCTAGTTCTATACCAGAGGTGTATATAGTTCTAAGTCTCTTTTACAGTCAACTGGGCATCCCGTATCTACCCCATCCCCATCCAAGTTACAATCCCCTAAATAAAAAAAAAAGTACAAGGACTGCTTCTTTACTAATGAGTGTCTGAAGATTTGTGTGCCTGACTGTGCAGGGTGAGAGGCAGACCACATCTACCAGCAGCCCCTATGGGGGTACCACTACATATGTAATATGGGGACCTACCTAATCTATCCAATCAATTTGTATTCAATCAGGTAGGCCCTTGTACTACACAGTTGGTAGATTGTATAGATTGTAGGGATGAGCCGAACACCCCCTGTTCGGTTCACACCAGAACTTGCGAACAGGCAAAAAATTTGTTCAAACATGCGAACACCGGTAAAGTCTATGAGACTCGAACATGAATAATCAAAAGTGCTAATTTTAAAGGCTTATATGCAAGTTATTGTCATAAAAAGTGTTTGGGGACCTGGGTCCTGCCCCAGGGGACAAGGATCAACGCAAAAAAAAGTTTTAAAAACAGCCGTTTTTTCGGGAGCAGTGATTTTAATAATGCTTAAAGTGAAACAATAAAAGTGTAATATTCCTTTAAATTTCGTACCTGGGGGGTGTCTATAGTACTGTATGCCTGTAAAGGGGCACATGTTTCCCGTGTTTAGAACAGTCTGACAGCAAAATTACATTTCAAAGGAAAAAAAGTCATTTAAAACTACTCGCGGCTATTAATGAATTGCCGGTCCGACAATACACATAAAGCCACACTGATAAAAATGGCATGGGAATTCCCCACAGGGAAACCTCGAACCAAAATTTTTTAAAAAAAATGACGTGGGGGGTCCCCCTAAATTCCATACCAGGCCCTTCAGATCTGGTATGGATATTAAGGGGAACCCCGGCCAAAATGTAAAAAAAAAAATGGGGTGGGGGGCCCCCCTCAAAATTTTTTAAAAAAATGGCGTGGGGTCCCTCCAAAAATCCATCCATCCAGACCCTTATCCGAGCACGCAACCTGGCAGGCCGCAGGAAAAGAGGGGGGGACGAGAGAGCGCCCCCCCTCCTGAACCGTACCAGGCCACATGCCCTCAACATTGGGAGGGTGCTTTGGGGTAGCCCCCCAAAACACCTTGTCCCCATGTTGATGGGGACAAGGGCCTCATCCCCACAACCCTTGCCCGGTGGTTGTGGGGGTCTGCGGGCGGGGGGCTTATCGGAATCTGGAAGCCCCCTTTAACAAGGGGACCCCCAGATCCCGGCCCTCCCCCCTGTGTAAAATGGTAAGGGAGTACCCCTACCATTTCACAAAAAAACTGTCAAAAATACTAAAAATGACAAGAGATAGTTTTTGACAATTCCTTTATTTAAATGCTTCTTCTTTCTTCTATCTTCCTTCGGTTTCTTCCTCCATCTTCTTCTTCTGGTTCTTCCTCCGGTGATCTTGTTCGGCATCTTCCTCCGCAGCGTCTTCTTCCCTTCTTCTCCTCGGGCCGCTCCGCATCCATGATGGCATGAAGGGAGGCTCCCGCTGTGTGACGCTTCTCCTCTTCTGACGGTTCTTAAATAACGGGGGGCGGAGCCACCCGGTGACCCCGCCCCCTCTGATGCACGGGGACTTGACAGGGACTTCTCTGTGGCATTCCCTGTGACGTCAGAAGGGGGCGGGGTTACGTAATGTGTAACCCCGCCCCCCTCTGACATCACGGGGAATGCCACAGGGAAGTCCCCATGCATCAGAGGGGGGCAGGGTCACTGGGTAGCCCGCCCCCCCCGTTATTTAAGAACCGTCAGAAGAGGAGAAGTGTCACACAGCAGGAGCCTCCCTCCATGCCATCATGCGGAGCAGCCCGAGGAGAAGAAGGGAAGAAGACGCCGCGGAGGAAGATGCCGGACGAGAACACCGGAGGAAGAACCAGAAGAAGAAGATGGAGGAAGAAACCGAAGGATGATAGAAGATGCATTTAAAAAAAAAAAGGAATTGTCAAAAACCGTCTCTTGTCATTTTTAACATTTTTGACAGTTTTTTTGTGAAATGGTAGGGGTACTTTTCTACCCCCTTACCATTTCACACAGGGGGGAGGGACGGGATCTGGGGGTCCCCTTGTTAAAGGGGGCTTCCAGATTCCGATAAGCCCCCCGCCTGTAGACCCCCACAACCACCGGGCAAGGGTTGTGGGGATGAGGCCCTTGTCAAGGTGTTTTGGGGGGCTACCGCAAAGCACCCTCCCAATGTTGAGGGCATGTGGCCTGGTATGGTTCGGGGGGGGCGCTCTCTCATCTCCCCTCTTTTCCTGCGGCCTGCCAGGTTGCGTGCTCGGATAAGGGTCTGGTATGGATTTTTGGGGGACCCCACGCTATATTTTTTAAAAATTTTGGCGCGGGGTTCCCCTTAAAATCCATACCAGACCTGAAGGGTCTGGTATGGATTTTGAGGGGGACCCCACGCCATTTTTAAAAAAAAATTTTGGCCGGGATTCCCCTTAATATCCATACCAGACCTGAAGGGCCTGGTATGGAATTTAGGGGGACTGTTCTAAACACGGGAAACATGCGCCCCTTTACAGGCTTACTATAGACACCCCCCAGGTACGAAATTTAAAGGAATATTACACTTTTATTGTTTCACTTTAAGCATTATTAAAATCACTGCTCCTGAAAAAACAGCTGTTTTTAAATTTTTTTTTTGCATTGATCCATGTCCCCTGGGGCAGGACCCAGGTCCCCAAACACTTTTTATGACAATACCATGAATATAAGCCTTTAAAATTAGCACTTTTGATTTCTCCCATAGACTTTTAAAGGGTGTTCCGCGGCTTTCGAATTTGCCGCAAACACCCCAAATTGTTCGCTGTTCGGTGAACTGCCGATGTTCGAGCCAAACATGAGTTCGACTCGAACTCGAAGCTCATCCCTAATAGATTGTAACATGTATGGCAAGATGTGTTACAACTCCCAGCACTCCAGCCAGTTGTTCCAAAGACTGGGGTGAAATGTACACTTAGGCTGTTAGTACATCATTGTTCCCGACTCTCTCAGACAAAAGTGAATCTTGCTGAACTGCGCATATTACAATCATATGACGGCATCTTGTTAATTATATGGAGTTGCTAAGCCATGTTACTGCCTACTGCATGTTCCTAATTACGCAGTGATTTAATACACAGTCAGATCATCGGTGGAGACATTTATCTATAATTAGGGACTGTGAGCAATCATAAACATGACTAATGACTTTGAAGAATTTTATATATTTGGAAAATATCACTGAAGCAATTCAAATAATTATAGAAACAGTTCACCTGGGGGGAAAGCAGCTGTAATGTGCGGGATCTGCAGTCTGCAAATTGTGTTACGAATAAATGAAAGATTATGGAATTGTATCTAATGACCGTGCAACGAGTTTACAGCTTGTTATTAATGCAGACTATTACTTATTACTATCACAGATACACCAGAGCCTTGTCTCCTAGGATGCGGAGTGTTGGTGACCAGATTGCTTACAGTGGGAGGATAAGCAGACGATCGTTTATGTTCTGTAGGGCCCACTTCTCTGCAGTGCATTATGTAGCACATGACTTCAAGTATGTTAAATTCCTGCAGCAATAAGTGTATTATTTTTCCAGTACAGCTAAAACAAAAAGAATAAAATGGATGGCTCATTAAAAGAAAATATAATAAAACCAGCAATTGCTTTCATTTTCAGCTTTAATCCAGAGATTTTTGCTGCATTACTTTTTTTCTTCCACTAGATGTCCTCAGTTTGATGGTCAACCTCATTTCACCCACTTTCTCTGAGCCGAGGTCATCCTGGACTTGTCTTAGCTTAGCCTATTACTGGTTAGGGAAAAGAGAGGAAGAAGTAAGGTGGGGGAACGCACATCTCTTTCACTCTGCTTTCTTTTCCTGTCAGCATGCTTCTTGTCGACACATCAACTGATTGGCTCCTCGGGCTGCTACTTATTAGCTGGTATTAGTCACAGCACAAGCCAATCCACGGGTGCCAGCCAATGATTGACCACTGGCACCTGCTGGTCGGTGAAAAGGACAACAGAACAGAGCTCTGTGAATGTAAACAACACAGAACTCTGTCCTGTCAGTGGGCATGTGCCAGTGTTTTGTTTCCCTGCGCAGAGAATAAAAACCGGCACCTCCCTTAGTGTAATTTAAAAAAAAAAAAAAAAAAAAAACCAGCACCAATCGCTGTTCAGCACACATTTAACCTTTTGATCGCCCTAGATGTTAACCCCTTCCTAGCCAATGTCATTAGGATAGTGTATATTATTAGCACCGATCACTGTATTGGTGTCACTGGTACCCACAAAGTGTCAAAAGCATCAGTTAATGTCAGATTGTCCACCATACTATCACAATAAGTCGCTGATTGTTGCAATTACTAAAATAAAAATTCCAGTATATACACTACAGGCTGTAGACCCTACAACATTCATGCAACCCAATTAATATATGCTCATTGGGGATTTTTTTTTTTTACCAAAAATATGTAGCAGAATATATATTGGCCTTAATTTACAAAGAAATTTGTTTTTTCTTAAATTATTGGCTATGTTTTATAGCAGAAAGTAAAAAATATTAAAAAAAAAAAAGAATTGGTCTTTTTTTTAATTTATCGCTCAAAAAAAAAAAAAAAAAAAAAAAAAAAAAAAACAAGTGGTGAACAAATATCACCAAAAGAAAGCTCTATTTGTGAGGGGATATAAATGTCAATTGTGTACAGCGTTGCAGGACTGTGCAATTGTCAGTTAAAGGAACAGTGCCAAACTGCAAAAAATGGTCTGGTCATAAATCTTCCAGGAGGTCAAGGGGTTAATGAGACACCATTGATCTAAAAGACTTCTGATTTCTCACCTGTCTTCCAATGAAGCTGATGGAATGCACATCACATTCCATTTTCTACTTGTGAAATCCTTTCCTTGGAGCCTTTTGAACCACTTTAACTTGGTCAGGTTGTCCCTCACCTTAGATTCACACGAGAATGCAGTGCGGGGAAACCAGCAATCCGAGGGAGTTTCCGGTGCTGCAATCAAATCGCACTGCTCTTGCGATTTCCAGCAAGTATAAGTACAATCTTAACAACCCAAACGCAGTGCATTTGTCTGCACCAGATCGCATGGTACAAAACAACTCTGTAATCCAGTTGCAGCGCAGATCCAAAATGGGTGCATGCTTGACTTTGGTGCAATGCTGTGCGATTTGAGCCCATTCAAAATGGAGGGGCTCAAACCACAACGAACTGAATCAAATGTGCAGGTCACAGTGTGACCTGGTGGTCTCCCTTAAAATACCTGAGCTATAAAGAATCCCTAGAATAGAAGGGACACATTAATCTAATGCTCTTGCAATTTTTAAAGCAGAACTCGAGGAGATATCTATTTTTGTTTTTTTGAGTCACACCACCAATCGCACAATTTATCTCTAATAAAATCATAGCCCACCCCCCCCCCAGGTTTAGCTGGTTATTGTAAAAATCCTCCCTCTAGTGATACTGAATACTCCCAACAGCAACGATGTTTCAGCACTGCATGAGTTAAGAGCAGCTGCTGCAACTGTGAAGGAATGAGCCACTTGCCCTTTGGTCTCGTCCATTCACAAAACTCCTCGTATTTTTCTCTCAAAATACTAGGTGTTATGTGAAAGGCCCTCACCTGTCCATTCACAGAACACCTTGCACCTGGATAGTACAGCTCCCAATAAACATCAATAGCATATCTATAACAGAGATCTGCGCTTGGCCATTCAAAAACCCGGTCACAGGCTGTTTTATGAATGGCCAAATGGAGATGGGGGAGAGAGGCGACAGCAACAATAATGAGCAGTATACACGCAACACTGATGTTGGTTAACCACTTAAGCCCCGGACCATTTGGCTGGCCAAAGACCAGAGCACTTTTTGAGATTCAGCACTGCGTCCCTTTAACTGACAATTGCGTGGTCGTGCGACGTGACTCCCAAACAAAATTGACATCCTTTTTTTTCTCCACAAATAGGAGATTTCTTTTGGTGGTATTCGATCACCTCTGGGTGTTTTTTTTTTTTTTGCGCTATAAACAAAAATAAGCGACAATTTTGACAGTTTAGGCCGATACATATTCTTCTACATATTTTTTGTAAAAAAAAAAATCCCAATAAGCGTTTGATTGGTTTGCGCAAAAGTTATAGCGTTTACAAAATAGGGGATAGTTTTATGGCATTTTTATTAATAATTTTTTATTAGTAATGGCGGCGATCAGCGATTTTCATCATGACTGCGACATTATGGCGGACAGATCGGACACTTTTGGCACAATTTTGGGACCATTCACATTCATACAGCGATCAGTGCGATTAAAAATGCATTGATTAATGTGTAAATGTGACTGGCAGTGAAGGGGTTAACCACTATGTGGCACTGTAGGGGTTAAGTGTGTCCTAGGGAGTGATTCTAACTTGGGGGGGGGGGGGGCTGTGTGTGACACGACACTGATCACCGCTCCCGATTACAGAGATCGGTGATCAGTGTCACTAGGCAGAACAGGGAAATGCTTGTTTACATCAGCTCTCCGTGAGACAATCGCAGGTATCCCCGTGGACATAGAGTCCACGGGACCCGCAATCACGCTCACGAAGCTCTCGGCGCCCGAAAGCCGCCTCTTAAAAGGCAACATACAGGTACGTGATTCTGCCTGTACTTGTCCTTCTGCCTCAGTATATCTGCGTGAGGCGGTTGGGAAGCGGTTAAGAACTGAGAGTACAGACACATCTGTATTATTTGGGGAACTAAAAAGGGAAGTTTTAAGCTGTTGGGAGAAAGCAAGCTTAAAGTGGAGTTCCACCCACTTTTACAACTCTTCAGCATCCCTCACTAAACTGTGCACTGTAAACAAATTGGATATTTTTTAATTTTTTTTTTCTCAGCACTTACTGTATATCAGCTGTATTCATTTTTCACTTCCTCCTCCCTGGCCGCGGCCCATCGCATCATTTCCTGTTTGCAATGCCTTCTGGGAAGGGGCGGCAACTTCCTCTGACACTGCCGTTGCTATGGAAACCTGACCTGAAACCTATTACACTGCTTGTGCTGCACTGAGCATGTGCGAGATCTGCAAGGATGAGATCCAGGAAGAAATACAGTCTGGTTTCAGATGCCCACACTTAAGATGGCCACGGCCTGCTGTAAGTTTATAAAATAACAAACTACTGCTATAAACTAACAAAACGGACCTTAGTTTACAGACTAACTTTACTAGAATACATTAAGCTTGTGTATTATAGGGGTATTTTTATTTAAAAAGTATAATTTCGGCCGGAACACCACTTTAACATTATCACAAAGAGGTAACTAGCTACTAAGCACTGTAAAATCCTGAAAAGTAAAGTGCCCAGGGTTCAGCTTTAATTTAAAAAGCATGCCTATCATAGCTTGACCCCTTCTGAACATACCAGTTGCCTGGCTGTATCTGGCTTCAGTAGTTCTAAATCCCCACCCTCAAAATCATCAATGCTGTACCTGTGCTGGACCTACTTATCAAATGGTAGTGTAGGCAAAGCAGCAGCAAAAAAGGCAAGCAATTTTTTTTAGGTTTTTTTTTTTTTAATTGCACAACTTAAGTGGAATTAAACTGTATCTGAGAACCACAAACTTAAACAGTTTTAGTATTCAACACAAACTAACCCATCCATGGCTCCATGCGTTATTTTGTTGAGAAACCACTTTAAAAAAAATAAATAAATAAAAAACACCCAATAGCATTTCTACCCACAGTAAGGGCAGATAATTAATGGAGCATTTACTTCCTGGAATCCATCCGCCCTTAAGCCCTCGTACACATCAGCACAATTTGACATGCCAAATCGCAGTCTATCGTCAGCAACAGCACTGTCCCAATTGGTGCGACGCAGACTTTGCGGTGATGCACCCATTTCCAAAAATAGTTCCTGCACTACTTTTGGAGACTGGGGGGGGGGGGGGGGCACGATTTCAAGACATCTGTGCATGAACCCGGACAGATGTCTATCAAATCGTCCCCAAACGTGCACTGAAATGCGGGTTTCAAATTGTGCAAGTTCAGCTGAACTCAAGCTTAACCACTTGCTGACCAGCCACCGTCATTATACGGCGGCAGGTCGGCACGATCTTGCGAACCGTCGTAGCTATACATCGGTCCCTTTAAGCGGGATAGCAGGCACGAAGGCCCCATAGCGGGGGTGCCGGTGCTCGTGACCGGCGGTCGCAATGACCACCAGCTCTGAGCAATCGCAGGCATGAGAACACACACATCCCAGTTCTGAGGAGAGATAGTGGTTCCCAGCTCGTAGGAACTAGTAGATGATAGGCTCAGCAATGGCATGCAATGCCAAGCTACTGCTAATAAAGCAAACAGAATATTGGCATGCATTAAAAGGGGGATCAACTCCGGAGATAAAACAATAATTCTCCCGCTCTACAAGACTCTGGTCCGGCCGCACCTGGAGTATGCTGTCCAGTTCTGGGCACCAGTCCTCAGGAGGGATGTACTGGAAATGGAGCGAGTACAAAGAAGGGCAACAAAGCTAATAAAGGGTCTGGAGGATCTTAGTTATGTGGAAAGGTTGCGAGCACTGAACTTATTCTCTCTGGAGAAGAGACGCTTGAGAGGGGATATGATTTCAATTTACAAATACTGTACTGGTGACCCCACAATAGGGATAAAACTTTTTTGCAGAAGAGAGTTTAATAAGACTCGTGGCCACTCATTACAATTAGAAGAAAAGAGGTTTAACCTTGAACTACGTAGAGGGTTCTTTACTGTAAGAGTGGCAAGGATGTAGAATTCCCTTCTACAGGCGGTGGTCTCAGCGGGGAGCATTGATAGCTTCAAGAAACTATTAGATAATCACCTGAATGACCGCAATATACAGGGATATACAATGTAATACTGACACATAATCACACACATAGGTTGGACTTGATGGACTTGTGTCTTTTTTCAACCTCACCTACTATGTAACTATGGAACTCACACTCTCATCTCCTATAATCAGTCCCATCCCCCACAGTTAGAACATACACACAGGAAACAGTTAACCCCTTCCCTGCCAGTGACATTTATACAGTAATCAGTGCATTTTTATAGCACTGATTGCTGTATAATTACCAATCGACCCAAAAATGTGTCCAAAGTGTCCGAGGTGTCCACCACAATGTGTGCAGTCTTGATAAAAATTGCAGACTGCCACCATTACTAGTAAAATAAATAAAAATGCCATAAATCTATCCCCTACTTTGTAGACACTATAACTTTTGAGCAAACCAATCAATAAATGCTTTTTTGCGATTTTTATTATCAAAAACATGTAGAAGAATACATATCGGCCTAAATTGAGGGAAAAAAAATGTATTTTAAAAAAAAAAAATTGGAGCTATTTATTGCAGCAAAAAGTACAATAGTTTATTTATTTATTTTTTTTTAATTGTCGCTTTTTTTTGTTTATAGCGCAAAAAATAAAAAAACGCAGAAGATGATCAAATAGCACTAAAAGAAAGCTCTATTTGTGGGGAAAAAAGGACGTCAATTTTGTTTGGGTACATCGTCGCACGATCGCGCAATTGTCAGCTAAAGCGACGCAGTGCCGTATCGCAAAAAATGGCCTGGTCATTCAGCAGCCAATTCTTCCCAGGGCTGAAAAAGTAGCAAGGTCATTTCAGGTGCTACTTGATAGACATCTGTGTGACTTCATACACAGATGTCTATTGAAGTCGCACCTGAAATCAGCAAAAGTAGCGCAGGAACTACTTTTGCAAATCAGTGCAGCACCGCAAAATCAGTGTCGCACCGACTGGAACGGTGTCATTGCCGGCAATAGGCTGCGACTTGATCTCTCAAATCGATCCAATGTGAACCAAGGCTAAAGCAGAGTTCCACCCAGAAATGGAACTTCTGCAGATCGGATTCCTCCCCCCTCCAGTGCCACATTTTGGCACCTTACAGGGGGAGGGAGTGTATACCTGTCAAATCCAGGTATCTGCTCCCACTTAAGGGGAAAGAACACCACATCATTTGTGCGGCAAACTATGCAATGTCCAGTAGTTAACCTGTCCAGTCTGTGGACAGCCCCACTGCATGGGAAACCACTTGTTTTCCTGGAGTTGGACTTTAGGCTCCGACATGCAGGCAGGAGGGTGTGCTTAGCTGAAAAAGCCCATCAACCAAATAAAAGGAAAAGACTCCTGGAATGTGCAACATCATTTTGGTCTAGAATGCAAAACCAGAATGCATCTAAAGTGTTAAAAAAAAAAAAAATTAAAAAAACAAACAGCTTAAAACAATATATGATATACCTTACCATTTACTAAGGCCTCAGCATACTGTTACTGTTGATTGAGGGAGTTTACTTCCACTTTTAAAGTATGTAAGTGAAAAACCAAAACATGGTTATGGGGACAAACTAATCCTTTAATATAAAAGATCACAGTAAGAAGCAAAAAGGCCACATTGTAAAACATCTGTAGCACATTTGCTTCAAAATGTTGTTTTCCATCAAGCTCTACATGTACAAGAGGCTGCCATTTTGTACTATTTGAAAGCAACTTTAAATAAGAGAAAATAATATGAATGCTTTCAACATTTCTAGTGAGCCGAAGGGCCAGGTGGGCTCAGCCCACAAAATAGCTACCTCTATTGTCTTGAGGTAAAGGGGCACTTCAGATGCACCAGTCATTTACTGTCCAAGGATATGGAGAGAGAAAGTAGCATGTCTATTATCTATAATATTAGATGCATGGTTTACGTGTAAAAGGAAAAGCCTTCGTGAGGGGGGCAAAAAAAAAAAAAAAAAAAGGAAGAACACCTATGCTTTAAGCTGCTCTCCAGCAAGTTAGCATGTTAAATCCTTTCTGCCAGCAGGAGGCAGCCCTATCAGGGATTTTAGCACTGGAGGTTGATAAGCAGGCCCCTGATCAAGTGATCACTGCGATTGCTTGGACAAGATCCCAATTGTAAACACTGACTCAGAGCTGTCAGCAACAGCATAGCATAAAAGACCACTGACATAAATGCATAACAATGGCAGGAAGGGGTTAAGATAACAGCACTGGATAAAAATTTGTGGGGGGGGGGGGGGGACGTCTGAACTTTCTCATTCAGCAAGGTCATGGCATATGCATTTCAACTGGACTTGTTCTGGAATGATTAAGACATGTCACAGGTTATCCAGGCCACTTCTTCAGTTCTAATTTAAGTCAATCTTAACTCGAACACCATAGAATGTATATCAAGACAGATGCTGATTGTCCAAGAACAGCATTGGAGATGTGTAACAACCCTGTTGCGAATGCATAATCTTATTCTTTGATAAAAAAAATCCCTTGATTAAACTAGAACGTCTTTACAAACTTTGATACCTCCCCTCCCATTCTGTTCATGGACAATCAATATCTTCAAAACATTCCATGGTGGTAGTATGGAGAGGTCTGTGCTACCTACACTATTGTCAAAAGCATGGGGACACCTGCCTTTACACACATTAACCACTTCAGCCCCGGAAGGATTTACCCCCTTCCTGACCAGGCCTTTATTCAATACGGCACTGCATTGCTTTAACTGACAATTGCGCAGTCGTGCAACATTGTACCCTAACAAAATGTACATCTTTTTTTCCCCACAAATAGAGCTTTCCTTTAGTATTATTTGATCACCTCTGCGTTTTTTTATTTTTTGCGCTATAAAACAAAGAAAAAAACAGGAATATATATATATATATATATATATATATATATATATATATATATATATATATATATATATATATTTATTTATTTAGGCAGATATGTATTCTTCTACATATTTTTGGTGAAAAAAAACCCCCCCAAAAAACTAATATTGATTAGTTTGCGCAAAAGTTATCGCATCTACAAAATAGGGGATTTATGGCATTTTTATTATTAAATTTTTTTCTTTTGATGATGGTGGCGATTTGCGATTTTTATCGTGACTGCGGGACAGATTGGACACTTGACACCATTTTGCAACGATCAATGCTATAAAAATGCACAGATTACTGTGTAAATGTCACTGGCAGGGAAGGGGTTAAACACTATGGGGCAATAAAGGGGTTAAGTGTGTCCCCTGAGCGTGTTCTAACTGTAGGGGGGGATGGGCTCACTAGAACATAATAGAGATCACTGCTCCTGATCACTGGGAGCAGTAGATCTGTGTCAGGATCCCGGGCCATGCGCTTACTAGCCGCCGATGATGCAGCAACATGCGGGTACATAGTTTTGCGCACGCGTGCCACTTTGCTGACGTATATCAGCCTGAGACGGTCGGCAAGTGGTTAACTTTAATGGCACCTTAGTCCGTAGGGTTCAATATTGAGTTGGCACACCCTTTGCAGCTATAACAGCTTCAACTCTTCTGGGAAGGCTGTCCACAAGATTTAGGAGTGTGTCTATGGGAATGTTTGACCATTCTTCCAGAAGTGCATTTGTGAGGTCAGGCACTGATGTTGGACAAGAAGGCCTGACTCGCAGTCTCCGCTCCAATTCACCCTAAAGGTGTTCTAACAGGTTGATGTCAGGACTCTGTGCAGGCCAGTCAAGTTCCTCCACCCCAAACTCACTCATCCATGTCTTTATGGACCTTGCTCGTTGTGCACTGGTGTGCAGTCATGTGAGAACAGGAAAACAGGAAGGGGTCATCCCTAAACTGTTCCCACAATGTTGGGAGCATGAAATTGTCCAAAATGTCTTGTATGCTGATGCCTTAAGCGTTCCCTTCACTGGAACTAAGGGGCCAAGCCCAACCCCTGAAAAACAACCCCACACCATAATCCCCCCTCCAAAATGATATGGACCAGTGCACAAAGCAAGGTCCATAAAGACATGGATGAGCGAGTTTGGGGTGGAGGGACTTGACTGGCCTGCAGAGAGTCCAGTCCGCAACCCAATAGAAAACCTTTGGGATGCATTATAGCGGAGACTGCGAGCCAGGCCTTCTCCGCTAAATCAGTGCCTGACCTCACAAATGCTCTTCTGGAAGAAGAAGAGTCAAACATTCCCTTAGACACCTTCCTAAACCTTGTGGACAGCCTTCCCAGAAGAGTTGAAGCTGTTATAGCTGCAAAGGGTGGACCAACTCAATATTGAACCCTACAGACTAAATCCCCACACTATTAGGATTTTCTTCAGATTTACCAAAACCATATACTATGGATGTCAAACCTTAAGAGTTTCAATTTGTATGCAATCAGACCCTTGCACTACATGGTTTTGGCAAATCTGAAGACAAAAATCTGCAGAAAATCTGACAGTGTGTATAGGGCTTAAGACTGGGATTCCATTAAAGTTCATGTGCATGTAAAAGGTAGGCACCCCAATACTTTTGACAATATAGTGTATAATGCTGCATTATACATCACTCAGAGCTGAAGCAGTTTGGATGAGCTGTGAAACACTTTAACAGTACAAAAAGGAGTCCAGCTGAACATGAACAACTACAGGCAATCTGTGTAAGAGTTGGAAGGAAGTATGGCCAAAGCTCTTTTTAGCCATGCTTGCCTATGGGGTAAACAGGAGTGCATTTAGTTCTGCACTACTGTGACAGATTGTAGCCCGCTGTTGGATGAAGTCACAGAGCCGGTCTAAGTTGGCAGGGATTCTGACAATATTGGGAGAGCCCAGATGCCTGACCAGCAGTTGGCTTAGGCTCTTGGCACACCATAAGAACCTAAGCCAGCCGCTCCTGCCCCCTCCACAGCCCATGTTCGAGTGAGCACCAGAGGGGTAGAGCAGAGGAGCCAGTGACTAACAGTCACCGCTCAGTGAAGACCAAGAACTGAGCGATCAGGAGCCATGGAATTGCTCTGTTCTCGGTCTTCGCACCAGCAAGGGACAGCTGCAGCATCAGATAAATGTTGAAGCCATATAGCGAGCGATTTTTTTTTTTTTTTTTTTAAAGATCTTTTCAATCTGGTACAAGAGGAGGTGGAGAAGTACCAGGTTTATCACCTGTATTGAATTCTACCACCAGTAATCTTGATGAGGCTCATTTATCCTACCCTTCAGAATCTTTGATCAATAAAACTCATCACTACCCTAACCGCTTCAAGATGCTATAGTAACACGCTTACAAAAAGTAGATGTAAACCCTAACTAGAGAACATTTAGTTTGCTTAACCTAACAGATCCAGTACTTTCAGACTTCTGAGCACTGTAGTGACACTGATCCCCCCCAAGTCTATCACAACCATTTCCCATTTAGGTGGGCTTGAGGGCAAAGCCTGAAACAGGATCACAAATGCGGGGCAGGGTTAACCCTTTGACAAAAGTGCCCGAACAAGGACATTCATGGCAGGATTGCAAGGGATTATTTAAATGAAAGTGATCGGTCCATTTTAATATGTAATGCTCGGTTATCCTTCTAGACCAAGCTTATAAATGGAGGAAAACACTTACAGAACTTTAACAAATCATACCTGTGTGAAGAATTGAAGATAAAGGCTTATATTTCCACACTCTTGGACTGCATGCTAGGGGCAATGCCAGTCAATTGTAGTGAATTTAAATGGGTTCACTGCTGCCATGAAAAAAATTATATAACAGTAAGCTACAGCTTGCAGCTGAAAGTAATTGTAATTTTTGTTTTTGCACAGAGCAGCCCCGATCCTCCTCCCCGCTGCGGAGTGCCCACCATAGCAAGCCGCTTGCTATGGGGGCACTGGTGCAGGCTCGCTACTGAGTCGGCTCTGTGTGTCCACTGACACACACGCAAGTGGCTTGGCCCTGACAGTTGTTCCCTCCTCAATGGCTGCAACTAGGCTCCCGCTGCTGTCTGAGCCTATGAGGGAGAGAGCACCTCTGCTTTCATGCACAGTGCTTGATTGAGATCAGGCAAGTACAAGGCAGGGCTGGGTGTGGGAAGCTGAGCATTGACAGTTTTTTTACCTTAATACAGAGAATACGTTAAGGTAAAAAAATCTTCAGCCTTTACAACCCACTTGAAGCTCACACTGTTTTTCTTTCATCAGGTTAAAATAAAGGCTAGTGCCATATCGTTTGCTGCACATCAAGTTACCTTATTTTCAAATGTTAAAAAGGGCATTGGATTAAAAAGCGCAGAATGAAAGTTTAAATAAAAAAAACAGAATATGAAAACAATACTTTTTATAGTGTTAAAGCAGAGGGGAAAATGCTGCAATTGATATCTTAAAAAAAATAAAAATAATAATAAATGTCAAGGACCAGCAGATTAAGCAAAAAAAAAAAAAAAAAAAAAAAAATTAAATGGCTGAGGGAAGTCATTCTAGCTGAGATGACAAATGTTCATCATGGGAAGGGAACGACAACCTGACTAAAAAGTGTAAATCACTGGTAAGTTCATATTCAAAATATATAAAATATATCATGCTCCCTTAAATTAAGGGCTCTTGCAAAGAAACTTGTAATACGAAAAGTAACAAGTTCCAAATTTGTTAAAGTCCTCTGTAGAAAATCATGCCGAACACTGTACAGTCTGAAAATAAAGGGTCTTCGGGGCTCTGGAGAGGCAGGGGTCTCACAATAGAAGTCTGGCCCGCCAAGTGCTCAGTTGTCTTTCTCCGACTGCAGTGATGCGGTGGCCAAGGCTAGGGCTGTGACTGGCTGTGCAATGCCATGTAACTGCAGCTTGGCCATTTTCTTTTGCTCACACTCAGACACTAAGCGGCTCAGCTCGGCTGCACTGTAACCAATCAGAGTCTTCAGATCGCACACAAATTTGTAGACAAATCTCTTCCCTTGAACTTTACAGATCATGTCACCGTCATAGTAATATCTGGGAAGAGGTAAACAAAATTAAAAAGAAAGTTTTCATAATTATATACATATTCAACATATATATTATATATTTTTTTATAAAACTGCTACACAAATGATATTGTAATTTTAAAACATTAAACATTTCCTTTCCAATTTGCAATGCTGCAAGTTTCTCTAAAATTAACACTATATGGCAACCTGGAGACATTCTGTACACATTTTTATGGAACACCCCTCAGAAATGTAATTTCCTGCTTGTGGAACTGGTTCACAGATTTCTGCACTAAGATCAGGCCAGATTTTAAGCATCCTCTGCAGAAAACATTTAATTTTTGGCGAGGGTCAAACACATCTGAAGAGACTCAGACACTGCAACTTTCCTCAAACGTTAACAAAATCATGCACAGAAAAATAAGGCAGGGCGCCACATAAGTGTGAGAATAAAGCAGCTAAGTCTCCACTTATATTAAAAAAAAAAAACCTGTGTACAGCTCCTGGGACAGTGTGGCATTCACAGAAACCGCTCTCTGATCTGGGTGAACCAGCATCTGCTGCTAGGCATAGGGGAGGACCCACTCATGGAAGACAATTGGCGGTGTTCTATTGCCTCACTCCCGCCAAGAGATTGTAACAGGTGGTAGAGAATGACAGATGGGTGGGCAGCAACACGTTTGAGGACCCGCCTCCTTTGTCAAGCTCAACATCCTGCTTTATTCTTCTTTGCATGTTCTACAAAGATATAACAAATCTTTTTGCAAGGAGCTGCCGGGACTAGTGTGTTCCAAAGGAGACGTACCCCAGCTGATCACTCAACCAGCATTGTGCTAATCACAAATTAAACATTACTGACTTGATTGTATACTCCACTATTATTTATGTGCGATGTTTTACTTGTTTATTCACAAAGTTGGTTTATATTTGTAACAGGATCAGCCAACAATGAAAAGGTCACTCCCATTCACTGTGCACATTGACAGCTTTTCCTCAAGAGCAACTGGGTAAGAATCTGCTAAAAAGTTCATTAGAATCCTTGCGATGTACATTGATGACCCAGAGGGAATGGTTTTTTCCTCAAAAGTGGAGTTACTCTCCAGGCTTTTTTACAAATAAAAATCTGCATTTTTTTTGCAAGAAAATACATTATATATTTAACCACTTCAATACTGAGCACTTTCACCCTCTTCCTGATCAGGCCAATTTTCAGCGCTGACACATTTTGAATGACAATTGCGGTCATGCAGCACTATATCCAAATAATTCTTATCTTTTTTTCACAAAGAGTTTTCTTTTGGTGGTATTTGAGCGCCACTGGGTTTAATTTGCTAAACAAACAAAAAAAAAGCCTGAAAATTTTGAAATAAAATAAAAAAAGTTCACTTGTTATAAAATTTTGTAAATAAGTAATTTTTCTCCTTTGATGGACACAGATAGGCATTACTGATGGGCATGGGTTGACATCCTTGATGGGTCTGCACCGCCAGGAGAGCCACTGATCGTCTCTCCTCTACTCGTGCCTCGTCAGAGCGAAGAGGAAAAGGTCGATAAACGTCACTTCCCGGTTACAATGTGACCAGCTGTGATTGGACACAGCTGATCACATGGTAAAGAGTCTATGTCATAGGCTCTTTACCAAAATCAGAGATGCGGCGTGTCAGAGCAACCCACCACAGATCGCCGCTCTGCGCGCCCGCGTCTTATCCTCCTGGATGTCAACTGACGCCCATTCAGTATAACACAACCACCCTGCAGCTGTCATTTTGCCTGCAGCGAGCGGGAAATGGTAAAGCAGAGGCCCTAGAGAATAACTTGGTGGCTGTCGCATTTTTTTGTCATGGTATTTTTCAAGCACAATTTTTTTTTTTTTAATATACACTTTTTTGCATTTTAATGTAAAAAAATAAAAAAAACCCAAACAAAAAACCTCAACACAACCCAATTCTTCGTAAAATTTAGGAGGTTACACCAAGTAAAATGGATATCAAACATGTCACACTTTAAAAATACGCACACCTGTACAACTGCGTCAAGGACATAAATTTTACTATTCATGGGCGACGCGTTAAAAGCCTTTGCAGGTTAAGTTAGATTTACAGAGGAGGCCTAGGGCTAGACTTACTGCCCATAATATGACATTTGTGGTGATCCCTCACGTGTGGGACAAATGCTGTTTGAGTGCGTGTGGGACCGCCAAACACCTACAGTGATTGTAAGCTGCTGACTTAGGCTGCTGAGGCACAGATCTGGGGAAGGGTATAAAAAAAAAAAAAAAAAAATTTCTGCAGCACTGAAGGTCACAATGAGCTCAGTGGCCTCCATCATCCATAAATGGTAGTCTGGAACCACCAGAACTCTTCCTAGAGTGGGCCGCCTGGCCAAACTGAGGGAGAAGGTCAGGGAAGTGATCAAGAACCCGATGGTAACTGATAGAGCTCCAGCATTTCTCTGGAAAGAGGAGAACCTTCCAGAAGAACCACCATCTCTGCAGCACTCCACCAATCAGGCCTGTATGGTAGAGTGGCCGGACGGAAGCCACTCCTCAATAAAAGGTACATGACAGCCCACCTGGAGTTTGCCAAAAGGCACCTGAAGGACTCAGACCATGAGAAACAAAATTCTCTGGTCTGATAAAACAAAGATTGAACTCTTTGGCCTGAATGGCAAGGGTCATGTCTGGGGGAAACCAGGCACCGCTCATCACCTGGCCAATACCATCCCTACAGTGAAGCAGGGTGGCGGCAGCATCATGCTGCGGGGGAAGGTATTTCAGTGGCAGGAACTGAGAGTCTAGTCAGGATCGAGGGACAGATGAATGCAGCAGTGGACAGAGACATCCTTGATGAAAACATGCTCAAGAGCGCTCGGGAACTCAGACTGGGGCCAAGGTTCATCTTCCAACAAGACAACAACCCTAAAAAAACACAGCCAAGGAGTGGCTACGGGACAACGCTTAATGTCCTTGAGTCGCCCAGACTTGAACCCGATTGAACATCTCTGGAGAGATCTGAAAATGGCTGTGCACAGACACTCCCCATTCAACCTGATAGAGCTTGAGAGGTCCTGCAAAGAAGAAATGGGAGAAACCACCCAAAAATAGGTGTGCCAAGCTTGCAGCATCACACTCAAAGACTTGAGGCTGTAATTGGTGCATCCACAAAGTATTGAGCAAAGGCTGTGAATACTTTTGTACATAGGAATTTGTTTTGTTTTTTATTTTTAATAAATGAATAAATGTTTCAAACAAACTTCTTTCATGTTGTCATTATGGGGTATTTGCAGAATTTTGAGGAAAATAATGAATTTTGGAATAAGGGTGTAACCTAACAAAATGTGGAAAAAGTGAAGCGCTGTGAATACTTTCCGGATGCACTGTATACCGACACCAACCTACATACAAAGTTCTTTAACTGAAAAAGTTGCTCCTGCCCTCTGCTACCTTCTTTGCAGCTGGCCACGATGGTCATCAGCATCCTAGATGTCTGTATGGATTCTCCTAACTGCTGGTACTGGGGACTGAATTTTACAGCTAAATATCTTTTCTCTAAGGCAAATGGTGGCATGAAAAAAAAAAAAAAAGTGAACCCTTTGGAATTAACTGGTTTTATGCAGTAATTTGCCATAAAATGTGATCTGATCCTCATCTACGTAATGCAACAGAATGTCCTTAACCACTTAAAGACCAGCCTCGTTTTGGATTTTAGGTGTTTACAAGTTTAAAACAGGTTTTTTTGCTAGAAAATTACTTAGAACCCCCAAACATTATATATTGTTTTTTTTCTAACATCCTAGAGAATACAATAGCGGTCATTGCAATACTTTTTTTTGCACCGTATTTGCGCAGCGGTCTTCTAAGCGCACTTTTTTTGGAAAAAATTCACTTTTTTGAAAAAAAAAATAAGAACAGTAAAGTTAGCCCAATTTTTTTTTATATTGTGAAATATAATGTTACGCCAAGTAAATTGATACCCAACATGTCACGCTTCAAAATTGCGCCCGCTCGTGGAATAGCGTCAAACTTTTACCCTTAAAAATCTCCATAGGCGACGTTTAAAGAATTCTACAGATTGCATGTTTTGCGTTACAGAGGAGGTCTAGGGCTAGAATTATTGCTCTCACTCTACCGGTCGCGGCGATACCTCACATGTGTGGTTTGACCACCGTTTTCATATGCGGGCGCTACTCACGTATGCGTTCGCTTCTGCGTGCGAGCTCGTCGGGACAGGGCGCTTTAAAAATTTTTTTTTTTTTTTTTTATTATTTATTTTATTTTATTTATTTTTTCACTGTTTTTTAAAAAAAAAAAAATTTGGATCACTTTTATTCCTATTACAAGGAATGTAAACATCCCTTGTAATAGAAAAAAGCATGACAGGTCCTCTTAAATATGAGATCTGGGGTCAAAAAGTCCTCAGATCTCATATTTAGACTAAAATGCAAAAAAAAAAAAAAAAAAAAAAAAAAAAAGTTGTTTAAAAAAATGACACTAAAAAAATTTGTGCCTTTAAGAGAGTGGGCGGAGCCGTCGTAATGACGTCGCTCCGGCCGTCACATGGTATGGAGACAGGTAGGCGCCATCTTGGCCTCACTTGTCTCCATACCTCAGCAGGGAAAGGACCCGATCGCCTCCGCCGCTACCGACGGCTCCGGTAAGCGGCGGAGGGTGCGGGAGAGCGGCGGGAGGGGGGGGTGGCACCTCTCCCGCCGCCAACGGTGATCTCGCGGCGAACCCGCCGCTGAGACCACCATTATCGCGTACAGAATCGCTCACTGAAAAGATGGATATCTCGGTTGTGGCAGCAGCTGCTGCCGTTACCGAGATATCCATCTTCAAAAAAATGACGTATATATACAGTGAGCGGGGCTGAAGTGGTTAAGCTGATAATACACACAGTTGGAATTTGTGCCTTTATTGAACATAGCATTAAACATTCAGCGCTGGAGGAAAAATAAGTAAACCCTTAGTGTTAATAGCTGCTCAAACCTTTTTTTGGCAGCACTTTCACTAGCTCTGGATCAGACGGACCTGCATAATGTTCAGGAGGAATTTGACCATTACCCACTGCTTCAGTTCAGACACTTGTAGGACATCTGGTGTGCACAGTTCCACAGCACCTCTATGGGGTTAAGGTCTTGGCTCAGACTGGATCACGCTAACCCATGGCATGGGGGGGGGGGCCCCATCAACTTTGGGTAAACACTGCTTGCGGCTATAAAAGCTACTAGCAATAACTGCATGTTAAAATCAGACATGCTGGTTGGTCAAACCAACTTGAGTATATTCAGCCTGCTCATACATAGATCGATTCTTGCTGAGCTAGCAAAGATTCAAACCGTCTATGGCCAGCTTAAGGTGAGGATCACATGGCAAATAACTGCAGAAAACCAGTTACCCCCAAAAGGGTCACATACTTTTTTCTTGCCACTGTAAGGCACATCATATCTCCAGACATGCTACAACCCTGTAGTTCATTAAGTATTTCAGCTAAATTCCAATTTTCAACATAATATTTAGCTCTGGAAAGATGAGGTAAATAAAAATTCTTACCGAAGTGCACGGCTCAACTTCTCGTAGTTCATGGTGGGCTTATTTTTGCGCTGGCCCCATTTTTGAGCAACAAGCTCTGGCTGGTTCAATTTGAACTCTCCTTCATCTCCTACCCATGAGATACAGTCTCTGGCATCTTTGTCAGTGAGAAGCTCCAGCAGGAACTGCCATAGCTGGATCTGACCGTTGTTACCTACAGACAGAAAGCCATGAGGTGGGATCAATGATGACACACTAGCCATTCACTCTAGGTAAATATCTCTACACAAGCAAGGTTTCTAGCCATTTCTGTGCCATCTATAACCCCTTTGGTTCTTGCCCATGTTGGAAGCAGGGCATGCAAAATCTATAAAACATACGGATAAGGTGAACCGACACTTGCATTTAGATTGATAGGCTCCACTGAAGGCGTATCTCCATAAATGGAGCAAAGAAACCACTTTGAGCAAAAGCAATGTTCCTTCATCAGCTGATCAATATAGGACACTTGAAAATAATGAAATAAGCTGCTGTTCACATAAAATGTGTTTGTGATACACAGAAGCACATTTGTAATACCCACTAGCAATGTAAATCAGCACAAGAGATTTTATGTACCTGTCCTGTTACCAGGAGAACTTCTGTCTTCTCCAGATATGCGAGGTGCCCGCTGTACTTTAGCCACTTTGGTTTGAGTGTTTATGACTTTAATAGTTGTTGTGGGAGTTGAATTTGCGAGGGATCCTGGGATTATCTGTACAGCTGTAAGAAAAAACATGATTGTTAAAAAGAGCCAACTGTCTAGTATATGAGCAAATACTAACTTGTTACTGTAGAAACCCTTCCATTTCTCATGTTATGAAATAAAAATGTCAGTTTCTAGATTAAAGTGATGCTAAAGTTTTTTTTTTTCTCTTTTTAACATGTCATGCTTACCTGCTTTGTGCAATGGATCATCCTCTTCTCCCCCCCCCCACCCCCCCAAGTGCCCACCAATAGCACTCTGCTTGCTATGGAGCGCACTCACTTCAGAGCCACCTCTGTATTAATTAGACACATGAGTGCAGCTCTGCTTTACCCCCTTCCTCACTGGCTGTGACTTACAGCAGTCTAAGCCAGTGGTCGCAAACCTGTTGGACCTCACAAACCACTAAACTCACTATTTTGAATCCCACAGACCAGAACATGAATTTTACATGCCTTACACACAGCTCTGGCCCCCTGCCTGGATCACGCTGCTCCCTTAGAGACACAATGCTCCGAAGGGGAAAGCTGTGCTCAGGTTATTCATGAAGGTAAAAAGCCTTCTGCTTTTGCAAATACTAAGAAAAAAAAAAAAAAAAAAAAAAGTGTAACAATATTTGTGGTCTAAAAACACAGCACTGAAATAAAGACCAAAAACACAAATGGACTTACGTTGATCAATAGTAACTGTTGCAATTTCTCCATGTTCTTGGCTAGCCAACACATCTGGAGAACAAAATATAAAAAACAAACTGATTATATGCAGCAATCCTTATACTAGGTATTAAAAAAAAAAAAAAAAAAAGCAGCCGATAGATCAGTAAAATTTACCAAGAGCAAATCAGTTCTATGGAAAATCTAACTAGTGTGTGGCCATCTTTGGAAATCTAACCACTGGAAGAGGCCTTTAACTGCAGCTCTTGATTTAAATAAAACTTATGTTGACAAAAACAGAGAACTGCAATTGATTGTAAAGGTAAATGTAGTGCGATTGTTTCAGGCAAAATTACTCAAAGTAAAAAAAGCCAATAGAATGGAATAGCAACTAGCACAACTTAAAGTGACCCTGTCAGGCTCTAAAACAATTCTAATCAGGGGCTTAATGCTGTAGTTCAGTTATTATACTCACCTTTCCAGTGGCCTCTTACTCTCTCTCCATTCCAGCACTGCAGCCTACGCCAGACGCTACAGCAGTCAATACTTCCTGTGGCCCTCAGCCTCCAACTTGTATCACTACAGGACAAAGTAATAAATGTAGGGACAGAGGAGGGAGCCACAGATATTTGAAAACTTCTGGAAATGTTGCATGCAGAAGTCTGTTGGAGGCTGCAGTGCCAGAATGGAGAAAAGGTAGGACACGAGCTGTCAGAAAAGAGAGTATAACAGTAGTTCTTCTACAATATACTGATTTTTAAATGTAATTTTTGTAAGTGAAGTTATGCTGCTACATTCTTTTTTATTGTAGGCCTTGGATACACAGCAGCCTTTTAGTTACAGGTCTTTAACCACTTAAAGCGGAGTTCCACCCAATAGTGGAACTTCCACTACTCTGCTTCCTCCCGGTGTTGACAGGTACCTTGTCCCCACTTCCGTCAGACCTTGTCGCGGCGAGGTCCATCAGAAGTCAGGCCCCTTCTCTCTCTGCCGCTGGACCAGTAAGAGCGCAGCATGGACCCGCTTCACTGCCGGATTCCCTAACTGGCAATGGTGACGGCAGCACCCGACAAACATCGGCTGGGGTGCCAACATTGCTGGACTCCAGGACAGGCAAGTGTCCCAATATTAAGTCAGCAGCTACAGTATGCATAGCTGTAGACCTAATTTGGAAGGGGTGAACGGAACTCCGCTTTAACAACCAGTATGCCGCTGGACTTTTGGTGGTTATGCCGAGATTGATGCCCGCGGCACATCCGCCAGCTGGCTGGACGGGCCAAGCAAACTTGGGTTTGGCTTTAAATGGCTGTTTGTGATAACCCAGATGACATCACTTCCGGCTTACCTGGATGTCAACCACACAAAAAAAAACAAAAAAAAACAAAAAAAAAACAAAAACACAAACAAACACATCTTGGGGTTTTGAATGCTTGCAGAGGAGGGATTTGTGGTCTTATATAGACCCCAGATCTTTCATTAAAGAGGATCTGTCACAGGGATGTTCACATTCCTTGTGACAGCAATAAAAGTAAAAAAAAAAAAAAAAAAAAAAAAAGATTATTTTTTGTTATTAACCACTTAGGGACCGAGCCTCTTTCTGAGATTTGTTTAGAAGTTAAAAACTTTTTTTTGCTAGAAAATTACTCAGAACCCCCTAACATACATTTTTTCCTCTAACACCCTAGAGAATAAATCGGCGGTTGTTGCAATAGTTTGTCACACCATATTTGCGCAGCGGTCTTACAAGCGCAATTCTTATGAGGGAAAAAAAAAAACAAAAACAAAAAAAAAAAACCCACACTTTTTTGAATTAAAAAAAAATAAACAGTAAAGTTAGTCCAATTTTTTTTATATTGTGAAAGATAATGTTACACCGAGTAAATTGATACCCAACATGTCACGCTTCAAAATTGTGCCCGCTCGTGGAATGGCGACAAACTTTTACCCTTAAAAATTAAATCTTAAAAAAAAAAAAAAAAAAAAAAAAAAACACTGAATAAAAAAAGTGAGCCGGTCCGGAAGTGCTTAAAGTGCCCCCCGTCCCCCTGTACTAGCGTGCAAAGGTGAACGCACACATTAGTGCACACAAACTGCAATTGTCCCACATATTTGGGATTTTTTTTTTTTTTAATTATAAAACAAGGGTTATGGATTGTGTTTTTTGCATTAAAAAAGAAAAAACAAAAAAAACTGCGTTTGAAAAACTGCTGCACAAATACCACATGACAAAAAAATTGCAACACCCACCAATGTATTATCAAGGGCCTCTGCTATAAAACTTTTTTTTTTTTGTTTTTTTTGGTTGAACTAGATGGACTTGTGTCTTTTCAACATGACTATGTAACTATAACTATGTTTGAAGGTTTTAATAACTTTTCTAGCAAAAAAAACCCCAAAAACTTATTTTTACATGTAAACAAGTGTCAAAAAGGCCTGGAGCTGAAGTGGTCAAAGTGGAGTTCAGCTCGTAACAGTCAACAGCTGCAAAAAAGGTGTAGCTGTGCCGGCTTCACAGCCGGGCGTGCACTTTGCTTGCGCGAGCCACGCTGCGAATGGCCGAGCAATCTTCTGGTATCTGTGACGTGTCCCAGAAGATTGGAGGGGGGATCACCAGTACTTAAAGCGAAGTTCCTTTTTGGGTGGAACTTAGCTTTAATCTACACTGACTTTCCTGACGGTCTCTTAATCATAGGAGGTGGTAGAAATATTTTTTTCAGCATATTCAGTAAGCTTTGTTAGGCGATTAGGAGTACACAAACAAGAGGAACAGTACCCGCAATAAGGAAAATATACAAAATACTGAATTGAAAGCATCCTTCAGGTTAAGAATAAATAGCGGTGTGGCCAGTTTTTATACGCTAGTTTTCCATCTACTCATATACAGTAACAAAATTTGTAAGACTTTTGGAAGGGTTTCTTACATTTTCTGAGCAGCTCTAGATGACTCCACAAAATCTCTCCTCTGGGGACTCTCTGGAAAAAATCTTCCTGGCTAATTTGACACAAATCCCTCCCTGGAATACTAAGGGCGTTCACATTGATATCCGATATACCAAATTCCTTCAATACCCATAGGACCCAATGCAGGACCTGGTCTGTAGACCACTGAATGGGATCTGTAAAAAATTGAACAAGAAAGGTCAATACTGAGGTTAAAGCAGAACTATATCCAATCATTTCCCAAAAGTAATCGCAAGTAATAAAAAAGTTATTAAATCTTTAATCATACAAATGTTTTTGTTTTTTTGCAGGGTTCTTATTTACATTCTGCCAACTAGCGTGTGCACAGTGTATGCTACATTCAAGGCATGCCTCTGGCATTAAAGGCAGTCATAGTTGCCAGTGTGCTCTGTTCAATCCCTTGAATGGCTCTGGTCATAGCTGCTCTGAGGACTCTTGACAGCGTGTCAAAGGTGAAATAAGTACCATATTAGTATACACACAGCTATTCTCAGACCTTACAGAAAGCAGCAAGGTTACAACTGGCAATATGAGTTTATATGCCCACTGCCTAGCACTGACTTGTATGTCATGTGAATGTAAGGAAGGTGCTAACCAGGCCAGTCTATTCTGACATAAAAGAGTGGAGTCAAAAGACAGGACAGGATAGGATATCAGTCTGCAGTTAATGGCTTTTCACAGTATATTTTTGCAGCTAGCAATGGAAAGATAGGTTAAAAATCCATTATTTTTAAAAAAAAAAAATACCTTTCCTTGTATATGAACATATTGCAGACATTCAACAGCATCTGAAAGTCAAACTACTGCATGCAACATCCACTACAGTACTTGCCATAGGGTATGCCCAAGCGTTCTTGTTCCTTTCTGTAGCCCTCCAACGCTGCTGCCCATCGTGTCACCTGTTCAGAGGTCTCATCAGAGACAGTGACATGCTTTGTATCATCCAGAGTGATCACCTGACCTTCCTCTACAATCTGAGCTTCAACTGCACCATGATGGGCATCAGGATCAATCACCACCTCCACAGTTTCCACTGGCTTTACAATCTCAAGTATGTTCAGCCTTGGCTCCAGTCCTGAAACAGCCACAAAGAAGAAACATGACTAAAAAGCAAAACAATTGTAAATTCTAAAAATAGTCTGATACCAATACACATGAAAAAATAAATCAGTGCAGCAATCAAATGCATTCAAAGTTGGTCTCAAAAATGCCAATTTGCTACAGTATGAAGTGAGACGATCAAACGTGAAGCAAGATCAGACACTTATGCATGCAAAGTCACATTTGCTGTATTCCTAAACATGTGAAAAGCTCTATTGTGCCATGTATGCCTGCACAAATACAATCTGACCTTAAAGCGGAGTTCCACCCAAAAATGGAACTTCCGCTTTAAGTACTCCTCGCCCCTGACATGCCACAAATGAGGAGAGGCTGGGTACCTGGTTTGGAGTGGGACTTCCGGTCCCACTTCCTCCTTCCAGGCCTCTAACCGCCTAGGCAATTGCTAGGCGGCTCCTCCCTCCTGGCAATGTTCTGGGACACGTGACAGGCCCCAGATCATTGCCTGGCCATTGACGGAGCCCGGTTCGCGCATGCGCGCCTGGCTGTGAAGCCGCAAACTGTCACAGCCGGGCGCCCACACACACAGAATGTCAGCGCCGGCGGAGAGGAGGGGGAGAGAACAGAGGCTTCAGGCGGCCGCTTTGCTGGACCGTGGGACAGGTGAGTGTGTGTGTTTATTAAAACAGTGGCACTCCGCTATAAAGTGGCCGTAAAGGCTTTTTACATGAATACATTCTCTGCATGAAGGTTAAAAAAAAAAAAAAATCCCATGCTTAGCTGAGCCTGATCTCGATCCAGTGCTGTACTGGAAGCGTAGCAGAGCTGCTGTCTCTCGTTCTCACTTGCTCAGAGACAGCAGCAGAGCCACTGGCTCCTGCTGCCATCAATCACAGCCTGTTATGAGGAAGCAGGGCCAAGCCTGGCTGTCTATAGACACAGGCAGCACAGCTCAAGATCTTATTGTGGCACATCTGTGGCTTAGAAGTGACTTCCTATAGTGGCACACCGAGAAGAGCAGCCAGGAGCACTGGCAAGGGACCTGGAAGAGGGGGATTGGGTAAACCATTGCACAGAGCAGGGAATTATAAACCTGTAAAATTATAGTTACATAGTCAGGTTAAAAAAAAAAAACAAAAAAAAAAAAAAAAAAAGACAAGTCCATTTAGTTCAACCAAGAAAAGGGAAGATAACTAAGGTGTTGCAAGACTTAGCGCAAAGTGCAGATGCACTTACAGTTTTCCCTTAGTCACCCTGCAAAGTCCCAGAAATACCCGCTGATCCTTACAAGAAAAAGAAAAGACTGGGCATGATCAGAAACTGTATTAAAAAAAAAAAAAAAAAAAAAAAAAAAAAAGTCTTCTTCGCTTGCGACGTGCTGCGAAATGAAAACTCAGGACAAATATTTTCCCGATTTTCTTATAGTGTGTACCCTGCTTGAGGGTTATATTCCCTGTCGCTCTATCCCCTGCTCTTAAAAAAAAAGAACATAAAACCCCACTAGTGTAGAAGAGAATACATTACTATAATCTTAGAACGAATACTAACCTTGCTGGGATATAACCTGCACACTAAGCTGTACAGACCCATCTGTTTTAACTCCTTGATCAAATAAACTTCTGTCCGGATCAAGCTGAAACAGAACAGTTTTAACATAAACAAGCAGTTTATAATGTACTCATCACAAAAAATGCTCTGTATACATACCTAGAACAAACAGGTGAATTATTTGTATATAACAATAATCACCAAGCAACCATCATTGTCAGTATCTTCTAACTAACCTTATGCTATTAAGGTCTCTTAAAATGGAATTAAACCCTGCTGTCTTTTACAGCCAAGCAAACTGACATCTTAGCCTCTCTCTGATCTGCAGTTGCAATTTGATGGCTTGACAGGTCAGTTGAGGGCACAAGCACTTATCAATCACAGCATGCCTTGAATGTAACGGTTTTGGAAAAGTGATAAATTGACGAGTTTAGTTCTGCTATTAAATCACTTTATGAAAATTAAATACAGTATAACAGCTCTTTAAAGTGTTATTAAACCCAAAAGCAAATCCTATATACAGCTTACCAGTGCTTAGATGCAAGTGTAGCTTACAATGGTGTTATACATTTATGCAAAACATTTATTCCAAAAGGGAAAAGGTATGCTGCAACTTAGAGCTGCACGATTCTGGAAAAAAAATGAGAATCACGATTTTTTGCTTCCAATACAGATCATCATTCTCAGTGTAACATCTTTCACATTATACACACAAATAAAAAAAAAAATAAAAAATGTGCTAACTTTATGGTTAAAAAAAAAAAAAAAAAAAAAAAAAGACTTCATTAAAGCGGAGGTTCACACAAAATTTGAACCTCCACTTTTTGGAACCCTCCCCCCCCCCGGTGTCACATTTGGCACCTTTCAGGGGGGGGGGGGGGGGGTGTTGCAGATACCTGTCTAATACAGGTATTTGCACCCACAGGAGTCTACGCCACTTCCCGTCCCCCCACGCTGTCTGCTGGGACCGTTCTGATTGCGCAGCGCGACTCGCTCAGTAGGGAACCGGGAAGTGAAGCCGCAAGGCTTCATTTCCTGATTCCCTTACAGAAGATGGCAGCACCCGAGAGCCGAGCGACGGTTTGGCCTCGGGTGCCGGCATCGCTGGACCCTGAGACAGGTAAGTGTCCTTATTTTAAAAGTCAGCAGCTGCAGTATTTGTAGCTGCTGACATTTAAATTTTTTTTTCGCGGGACTCCCTCTTTAAAGTGCATTTTTTCCCAAAAAAAAATAGCGTTTGAAAGACCGCTGTGCAAATAGTGAGACCTAATATATTGCAACAACCCCATTTTATTCTCTATTCTCATTGTATTCTATGCATTAAAATAAGCCTTCGGTGTGCAGCAGCCCCCCTCGGCCCACGCATGTTTGAGCCGTCCAAGATTGTCGCTCCTGAGTAGCTGAGACAGCAGCATCGCTATTGGCTGCTGTCAAAGTCAGCTAGCCAATTAGGGGAGGGGGGGGGGGGGGGTGCCAGGGCTCCATGTCTGAATGGACACAGGGAGCTGGGACTCGGCTTGGGTACCCCCATAGCAAGCTGCTTGCTGTGGGGGCACTTGACAGGGGGGAGGGGCCAGGAGCACAGAAGAGGGACTCAAAAGGAGGATCTGGGCTGCTCTGTGCAAATCCACTACACAGAGCAGGTAAGTATAACATGTTTGTTATTTTTAAAAAGGAAATGAAGATTGGTTTCAATTTGTTAATGAAACTAAGTTTGCTAGTCCATCTAACACTCTCCTCCCTCCAGGCAATTCTGTTGTCCAAAAGGTGCCCCTTTGTTCTGAGTGGGGACCTGCCAACACAGGAGGTATTTTGTACTTACTGGAAAAATTCAATATAAGAAAACTAATGCATTCACCACATCTATGAGCTGGTAAGCTGCAAAATTCTATAATATTGAGTATGAATACATACACTTTTTTGCTCCTGGAATTAAATATGCCAGACACTTTGCACATCTTTCATTGAAGTACTATAATTCCAAGATGAAACTGACCTAGAGATACAAAGATTTTGACTTAGACTATACCTGGATGTCTTGCAGGAAGATTTCATGGGCTTCAAGTGAACATTGAAGTCTGGGCTCTAAAAGCTTCTTAAGGTTTCCAACTGGTTCATTTATATCAATAGACTGGCTCACAAACTCTGCTGTGGTATATGTCTGCTCTATAATGCTAAAAGAATTAGGACAAGAACATGAATTTAGAATTAAAAATTTCAACACTGGCATAGGAACAGAGAAAAGCTAGAGGAGACATTCAATATTATTTTTAGTACTGACTGCACTTTACTATAGCTAAAGAGGCTTGAATAGTTAATGGTGATTTATTGGAATTGTACATAATTATATTAAAGTGATTGTAAAGGCTCTTTTGTAAAAATATTTGTCATACTTACCTCCACTGTGCAGCTCGTTTTGCACAGAGTGGCCCCGATCCTCGACTTCTGGGGCCCCCCAGCGGCTCCTCCTCACTTCAGATAAAATCCCCTAGGAGAAGCACTCTCCCAAGGGGTTACCTTGCGGGCGCGCTCCCGAGTCCAGCATTTGGCGTCCATAGACACGAATGCCTTACTTAGCTCCGCTCCCCACATCATTGGATTTGACAGCAGCGGGAGCCAATGGCTGTGCTGCTATCAATCTATCCAATCAAGAGCTGGAACTCCATGTAGAGAGGGAGAGCACGTCTCCAGCGTGGGAATTTCGGGGCTCAGGTAAGTAAAACGGGGGGGGGGGGGTACTGAAGTTTTTTTACCTTAATTGGCATTAAGGTGAAAAAAACATGAGAGTTTACAACCCCTTTAAGCAACCCCAAACAAAGAACATTACCAGGGTGCAGTCTTGTTGCTGGACTCAACAAGGCTCACTGGGTCTGAAAAACTGAAACATGAGAAAAGGAGCAAGGCAACAATCCTTTTTGGATACCCAACAGGGATTTATTAAAAAAAATAAAATAAAATAAAAAATATCAGTGCATAGGTAAGTTTTGTGACCCAAGACTTCAGCTTTAAGTTTTGGATTAAGCAAGGAAAGGGTAAAACCACTGCTTTTTTTATTTACTGCCTGCGTACAAATGAGGACATTTCCCTTTACTCCGCTTCCCAGAGACAACAGAGGAAGCTAGAAGGAAATCTCTCCCCTCTTATACAGCAGTCTACTAGAACAGGTGTCCTCATACTCTTGTTCCAGAGAAGACTCTAAACTTTTGGATTGTACGTCAGTCTTCCTTTGGTAATTGCACCAGCTTTGATTTTCCAATCGTCACCAGAACAAAGGAAAGTTATCCCCAGCACAGACAGACAATACATTCTAAGTTTAAACCTTTCTGTTCAAAGAAAGAAAAATACAGAAACAACTTTAAAGAGGAGCTTGAGGCTCCTTCAGATAATTAAAAGTCAGCAGCTACAAATACTGTAGCGGCAGACTTATTAGGGCACATGCCTATCCAGGCATCCAGCAGTGTCCTCACCTGAGCAGATTCTTTAATCAGCTTTTAGGGTGCTTGTGCCGCCATCTTGACTATGGAAACCGGGAGTGAAGCCTCGCAGTGCATACTAGTCCAAAATGACAAAGCTAAACTCCAGCTTTTGATATATTTTACATGGTATGGCTCCAGCTTGGCCCAAACGAGCTATGTCCGCTGGATGTGCAGTATAAACTGTATGTAGCCGAGGCTGCATACAGCACTGTGTTCCGGGTTCGAGCCAAGCCTTCCAATCTCATACCTGGACCACAACGGAGTCTGATTGGCACTCAGCCAGAGAAAGCGAAGTATTCTAGCAATGAATACAAAGCTTCCTCTGATTAGCCAAGGCGGGCTGATGTCACAATCTCTGACTCAGCCAGAGGAAGCTTTGTATTAATTGCTAGAATAAATCACTCTGAATGGCTGAGTGCCACATCAGTTACTGTGTTCTTGGTATGATCCAGGAAGGTCTAGGCTTGCACCCAGAGCACAGTGCTGTATGCAGCCTCAGCTACATACAGTTTATACAGCACATTCAGCCACCTCACGTTCGTGAGGGACACACAGTAGTTCGTTTGGCCCAAAGCTGGCCCAAACTATGAACTCTATCTTTTGATATACTTAAGTTTTAAACCTTCAGGGGGCCACATTTTTTTTTCAATTTATTGCATAGACTATTACTGCATTAAATAAGCATAATCAGGGCCGGTGTGATTTGAGCACATACCTTTCCTCTGCGCACTCTGTCTTGTCTGAGCCATCTATTTCTATCTCTATCAACTCCTCAGCCTCCCTCTTCGTCATGGCTGAAATGTCACAAAGGCAAGCCTAGTACATAAAGAATTAGATTAGCAAAATTGAGACATTTCCACAAAAATACATGCAATACATTACAAAAATTTTATTAATTCATACTGTTTACTGAAGGAGTTTGTCAACACAATGCTAAGGAAAAGACAAATACATGAGCAGTCACAACATACAAAGAGGTAATGCTCACTTACAGGTATAGTACCAGAGATTCTAGCAGTGACCAGCAAATTCAAGATACGATCATTAATCCCTTAGTGAGTATATAGGCAAGTATCATTTCTTTTAAACTTTTTTTCCCCTGTTTCTTCTTGGATTGCAGGCTTTGGGAAACAATGACATACATCCCATGAGTTCTCATCTGAGCACACCCTCCTGCCGGAATGCCTGAGCTAAGAGCAGGATTCCAGCAAGTAAATGCCACATGACTCATTTGCCCATACCGAAGATGGGCCCAACCAGAAATGCTAACTGGGTGTTTTTCAAAGTGATTTCCCAGCAAAATAAAGCATGAAGACATGGATGGAGGGGTAAAATTTCCTGGAACAATAAAAAATGAAATGCATTTTTGGTGCTTAGACACAGTAGTAATGCTGCAAACAATTTTGTGGAACTCTAAAAATGCCATGTTAATGCCCCGTCCACTACTCAAGCATTTAACCAGTTGTCGACCGCCCCACATATACTACGGGGCGGCGGCTCTTCTGCATGAAATCACATATAGGGACGTGACCTTGCACATCCGGGTCTGCAGCACGCATGCGCGCCGTCCTGCTGTGATTGGACACAGCGGGAGCAAAACGGGTCCAGCTGTCATTCTGTGACAAGGGAAGACGGAGATCCTGTGTTTATGCCAAGCAGAACACAGATCTGTCTTCCCTCAGATAAAGCATCTCCCAGTTACAAAGCACTCCCTAGGGACACCCTTTGATCGCCCCTGATGTTAATGTCTTCCCATCCAGTGTCATTAGTACAGCGACAGTGCAATTTTTTTAGCACTGATCACTGTATTGGTGTCACTGGTTACCAAAAAAAAAAAAAAAAAAAAAGTATCAAAAGTAGGGTTTGCACCAATACCGTATCGGTACTTTTACTCCTGCAAATGCTCCAATGCTTAATCCAATATCTTTAGGAACGAGGAGGCGTCACTCCCGGAAGTCAGTGGGTGGAGAGAAGACAAAGGGAGTCAACACGCTGGCAGGTAAGCTGAACGGGGCAGGGGCGCAGCAGCTATGTTCCAAAGACAAATGCCGGGTGTTCTGTCAGAATCAGTGACATGTCAGATTCGGTAAGAGAAAGGAAATTCCGACAGAACACAGACGCCCATTTTGGTACACCCTGCACTTGGCCACAGTAAGCCTGCAGAAATCTTGTTACACCCAGCCCATATAGTGAAATGTCACTATATGGGCTGGGTGTAACAAGATGTTCGTTGCCGCCTTCTGAACGCAGGCTTAATGCAGTCAAGTACATGGTGTACCAAGCTGGGCGATGGTGTTCTGACGGAACTTCCCTTCCGTTACCGAATCTGACAGGTCGACGATTCTGATGGAACACCCGGCATTTGTTTTGGAAAAACATAAAAATTATTATAAGTTGCAGTGAGGCCAATCCGTGCCCATTAGTTATCAAGTATGCCAATCCGTGCCACCTATCAGTGCCGCATAAGATGATATCATTAGCCCGTATTGTGATTTGAAAACTCACACAAAAAAAAAAAAATGTATCAGTAATCGGCGAGTACTTGGAAAAAAGTATTGGTACTTGTGGTATAGGTGCAATCCAAAAGTGTCGCTTAGTGTTCGATTTGTCAACCGCAATGTCGAAGTCCAGCTAGTAGACACTGATCGCTGCCATTACTAGTAAAAAAACAATAAAAATTACATAAAAGCAAACCATAGTTTGTAGACACCAACTTTTGCGCAAACCAATATACGCTTATTGAGCTATTTTTTTTTTTACCAAAAATATGTAGCAGAATACATATTGGCCTTAGGCCCCTTTCACACGGGACAGATCCCCGTTGATCCGCCCCGTGAACATCCGCTGCTCAGCGGGGATTGCTCCGTTTTCCCCAGCTGAGCCGGCGGATGACAGGGCGGGACCCGCACACTGTGCAGGGACCGCCCGGTCAGATCTCCGCTCTCCCCTATGGGGGATCGGAGGAACACGGACCGTCTGTCCGTGTTCCTCCGATCCGCTCTGCAGACGGATAGAAAAATAGGATTTTCTTCCGTCCGCAGAATTGGACGAGAGCGGAGCCAGATGACATCGGGTGTTTGCGGATGTACATCCGCTGACACCCGCTATATCCCATAGGGATGCCTGTATGTCCGTATTTCATCCGAAAACGGATGGATGAAATACGGACATACGGTCCGCATGTGTGAAAGGGGCCTAAAACTGATGAAGAAAATAGTTTTAAATTTTTTTTGGGGATATGTTTTCTAGCAGAAAGTAAAAAGGTATTTTTTCAAATATTGGTCTTTGTTTATAGCGCAAAAATTTGAAACTGCAGCAGTTATCAAATACCACCAAAAGAAAGCCATTTGTGTGAAAAAACAAAACAAAATTTGGGTACAGTGCCACACAACCGCACAATTGTCAAAGTAAAGCAGTGCCATATCGCAAAAAAACAGTCTGGTCTTGAAGGGGTAAACATTGTGGAGCTGATGTGGTTAAAATACTTGGACAAAAAACTTTCCCCACCCCCCAATTTTCAACGGGGTGTTGTGTGTGTCTGGACGTGGGGAACGGAAGGGTATACCTGAAAAAGGTTAGTATTAGTATAGATAACACAGATTGGGAATATAGAAAGGAATAAATCCCTTAAATACAATTAGGTACCATTAGCTCGTTACAGGTCCGGGATAACATTTGGTATAAAAGTAGTATATAAGAGTATAGAGATAAATTAGTTTTTTTTTTTTTTAATATAGAACAAAGAGTATATTCTTTAACCGCTTCCGGACCGCCCCATGTACATTTACTGCGGAAGGGCAGCCCGGGTGCGCAAAATCACATACCCGTATGCGATTTCGTGTATGCTCCCACTGTGACTGGACACAGCTGGAGCAAACCAGCAAGTCTGGTGGCTGCGAGCCGCCATCTGGCTGTGTAAACAAGGCAAATGGTGGATCGGTCAGGAACGGAAAGATCTTGTGATTCAGCTAAGCTGAATCACAGATCTTTTCCTTCAGTGTGACTCTGCCCCCACAGTTAGTAAGCACTTTGTAGCACTGATCACTGTATTGGCGTCACTGGTCCCCAAAAAAGTGTCAAATTTGTCCACTTCAATGTCGCAGTCCAGTTAAAAACAAACCGCCATTACCAGTAAAATAAAAAAAAATTAAAGTCCCTAAATCTATCCCATAGTTTGTAGACACTATAACTTTTGCGCAAACCAATCAATACACGCTTTTTGGGATTTTTGTTACCAAAAATATGTAGAATACATATTGGCCTAAATTAATAAAGAAATTAGTTTTTACATTTTTTTTTACATGTATAATAGTAGAAACGAAATAAATATTTTTTCTTCAAAAATTTTGTTTGTAGCACAAAAAATAAAAAGCGCAGAGGCGATCAAATACCAAACAAAAGAAAGCTCTGTGTGGGAGAAAAAAGGACATCAATTCAATTTGGGCACATCCTTGCACGACCGCGCAATTGTCAGTTAAAGAGACAATGCAGTATGGCCTGGTCAGGAAGTGGATAAAACCTTCCGGAGCTGAAGTGGTTAATAACCCATGTCAGGTTTTTAGTCCTTTGTCATACTAGGGAGATTTTCCCTTCATTTCCTGTCCCATAACCAAAACAGGAAGTGAGAAAATCCCTCCAAAGTGACTGAATCCCTTGCCGTCACCAGGTTCCCCAGAACTGGTGCCCCCACCCCCGCCCATTTGAAGATTCCCTGTCTAATCCTGTTTTGGCAACTAGAGTTACACTGATTTTTTTTTTTTTTTTTTTTTTTAAATCGGCGAGTAACGATACATTTGGTCAGGTACTCGCCGATATCGAGACTGTTGCCATTTGCGTCAATACAATTTTTTTCCCCCCGAAAATCGCACTGCAAAGAATCACATGCAATTTGAACAGGAATGTGGTGCTAACTCACAGTACATATCTGGCCACATGCAGAATAATCTACATAGGTATCCCGGTCCGCCAATGGTAGCAAGTCAGGGCTGCTGGAGGTGTGCACAGGGCTGGAGAAGTTTCAGGACCCCGTGGGTATAGGGCGGAAGTAATGTGAGCTTGGGGGCGGACTGCCTCTACATCTCCTCCAGCCCTGCAAGCACCTCAAGCGGCCCTGATTTGCTACCATCGGTGGACCAGGACACCTATGTAGATTAATTTGCATGTGGCCAGATTTGTGCTGTGCCAACATTCAACACTGCCCACTAGATGGCACTTAAAACCCTTTCTATACATATACGAGTATAGACCAGACATGTTAGGGGAAGTGGGCTCTTGCCTACTTCTAGCCCTCTTCAAAATTAAGGTCTGGGGAGTTTTCTGGCCATGGACCAAAGCCACTTAGTGATCACTTTTGCCTTATGGCAAGGTGCTCCATCATTCTGGAAAAGGCATTGTTCCTCACTAAACTGTTCTTTGATGGTTGGGAGAAGTTGCTCTCGGAGGATGTTTTTGTACCATTCCTTATTGATGGTGGTGTTCGCAGGCACAATTGTGAGTGAGCCCACTTTTCCCCTTGACTGAGAAGCAACCCATACATAAACAGATCTCAGGATGCTCTACTGTTGGCAGCGCTCACCTTTTCTTCCCTGGACAATTTTTTTCCGGATGCCTCAAACAATCGGGGGATCAGAAAAAATGACTTTACCCCAGTCTAATCCCTGTAACCTTTTGCAGAAAATTCTCTCCCTGATGTATTTTCTGGAGAAAAGTGGCTTCTTTGCTGCCCTTGACACCAGGCCATCCTCCAAAAGTCTTCTCACTGTGCGTGCCGATGCCCTCACACCTGCCTGCTGCCGTTCCTCAGCAAGCCCTGCACTGGTGGTGCCCCAATCCCGCAGCTGAATCAGCTGTAGGAGACGGTCCTGGCGCTTGCTGGACTTTCTTGGGCACCCTGAAGCCTTTACAAAATGAAGTGTAAATATTTATGGGGATAAGTTCTTTGACATGGCAAAGAGGGACCTTGCAATTAAATGCAATTCATCTGATCAATCTACTTAACACTGGAGTATATGCAAAATTGCCATCATAAAAACTGAGGCAGCAGACTTTGAAAATTAATATCTGCATCACTCAAAACTTTTGGCCATAGCTGTATTGTAGCGCTGGGTAAACATCTGTACGTCACAGGCATTTTGTAGCCCAAGCTTTCCTCACAGGTCATGAAGCATCAATAGCAAACCTTTTCCTACCCAGAATTCTTCCTTTAAAAAAGGAAGTGGTGTAGTAATGAACTTAATAATCCCAAATTTAGGAGTGGCAAAAAAACCATCTGAATTCTGAGGAATCTTACCAAAACTTACTGTTTAATAAACTTGTGCAAGTCTACAAAATACAAGTGAAAACAGACATCCACACGTGCTTCCGGAAGAAGCTTACAGGAAGTGAACGCAGACTAAATGCTACACAGGAAACAGATTTAAAAAGGAGTTAAGAAAAACAAACAAGGAAACCAGCCTAACTGCACAAAGTACGTAACCCGTGTGGAGGGGGATCTCTGAACAAAGATTAAAAGTAAAACACGAATTATATAAAAGATAAAAAGTAATATTCTAGTATAGACTGTACACCAGTAAATCATAGACACCCTAAAGCGGGCCACACAGATTATTTTGTTATTTACCCTGCAGGCTGAATAGGTAAAGAAAAAAAAAAAAAAAAAAAAAAAACCAGACTGTAAAGTTTGAATGAACAAATCTCTCACTTCTTGATATTTTACAGCCGGCACTGTTAGCTATGAAATTATCCAAATATCTGCATGCAAGCGATGTTTGACAACGTTCCACACGTAGCCCTTGACTTCTATTAATTGAATTGGCCCATTAAAGTCAATGGAACGGTGCCTCAAACCTGTCAGAGGCAGCTATGGTGGTTGTAGGTTGGTGTTTCAATGTAAAATTCCTCTTGGGATCGAAAGACAGCTGCTCAGGAAGTGGCAGTATTGCATCCTGAACACTTGTAAACCAGCTGTAAATGCCATCTGAAAAGCAATCCACTGTGGACCGCTTTTCAGAGCTGCTACCCGTGTAAAAAAATTTTTATTTTTTTTTTTCCCCCACACTACACATTTCATAGTCCCATCTTGAGAATGCCAAAAAAAGGTATGCTCTTATTACAGTGGGGCCATAAAGAAGGAATATCCGACACCCTCTAACTGGAAGTTGGATCACAGCAGTGGAAAAACTGCAGATAACCGCTGTGTGCGACTACATGCCAACATAAATAAACACATGGTGACATTTTACCACACCAAGAGATGGGTGTATCCCACAACAATTTGCCAGGCAACATACTTATTCCTTGGACAGCTTATATGCATACAAAAGGAACGCTCACAAAATTAAACCATATCCAACCAGACAATGTCACAGAGGAGAAGTAACCCACTTCAACATTTCCAAATCTAGAAGTAATTTACCATCTTCTGTCTGATATAGGTGACCTACAATATATGATGCCCTTGAATGAAAAGTTAGAAAAATGCCCATAACTGTACAAAGATATAAAAAGATGCACTTAACAGATTACCAGTGCCAATTACCCATTAGTGGACAATGTATGTACTACAAAGACTAAGTACACAAGGCATGTCTGCCTTTCCAATTCCCGACTGTCAAAAACAGATACTGCTGTTTATCAGTTTTTTTTGTTTTTGTTTTTTTACTACACACATTGTTCAGACACAAGATAGAGATACAAAGTAACCTTTTTATTTTTGGATCTACTTTGTTTCCTTTATCAAAGGGGTGTGTGCCGTCCCTCTGCCCGGGATTCTCGGCTCTTGATCGGATTGATAGCAGCGCAGCCATTGGCTCCCGCTACTGTCAATTAGATCCAATGACGCGGGCGCGTCATACATTTGCCGGCCATGGACACCGAATGATTGACAGGGGAGCGTGCCCGCAAGGTAACACCCCCCCCCCCTCCGGGAGAGCGCTTCTCCTAGGGGGATGTGGGGAGAAGCCGCCGGGGGACCCTAGAAGAGAATGTTTGGGGCCACTCTGTGCAAAACGAACTGCACAGTGGAGGTAAGAATGACATGTTTTTTTTCTTAAATAAACAAAGCTTTACAATCACTTTGAGAGCCCTTTCACACTGGGGCGGTTTGCAGGCGCTATTGCGCTAATAATAGCACCTGCCGACCCGAAAGTGCCACTGCTTGCATTTCAGTGTGAAAGCCCCGAGGGCTTTCACACTGGAGCGATGCTCTGGCAGGACGGTAAAAAAAGTCCTGCCAGCAGCATCTTCGGAGCGGTGTGTAATCAATGGGACGGCGCAGCTATACTGCCGGCAAAGCGCCTCTGCAGAGGCGCTTTGCGGTGGTATTTAACCCTTTCTCGGCCGCTAGCGGGGGGTAAAACCGCCCAGCTAGCGGCCGCATACCGACGGTAAAACGCCGCTAATATCGGCGTTTTACCGCCGACGCCGCCCCCGCCCCAGTGTGAAAGGGCTCTAAGGCTTTGAAGAGAGATAAGAAAAAACACTACAGATATACAGTTGTGCTCATAAGTTTACATACCCTGGCAGAACGTATGATTTCCTGGCCATTTTTCAGAGACTATGAATGATAACACAAACTTTTTTTTACTTATGGTGAGTGTTTGGCTTCAGCCATTTATTATCAACTGTGTTTACTCTTCTTAAATCATAATCACAACAGAAACTACCCAAATGACCCTCAAGTTCACATACCTCAGTTCTTAATACCATGTATTGTCCCCTTTAACATCAATGACAGCTTGAAGTCTTTTGTGGTATTTGTGGATGAGGCTCTTTATCTTCTCAGATGGTAAAGCTGCCCATTCCTCTTGGCAAAAAGGCTCCAGTTCCTGTAAATTCTTGGGCTGTCTTGCATGAAGTGCACGTCTGAGATCTCCCCAGAGTGGCTCAATGATATTGAGGTCAGGAGAGTGTGATGGCCACTCCAGAACCTTCACTTTATTCTGCTGTAGCCAATGACAGGTCGACTTGGCCTTGTGTTTTGGATCATTGTCATGTTGGAATGTCCAAGTACGTCCCATGCGCAGCTTCCTGGCTGATGAATGCAAATGTTCCTTCAGTATTTTTTGATAACATACTGCATTCATCTTGCCATCAATTTTGACCAAATTTCCTGTGCCTCTGTAGAACACACATCCCCAAAACATCAGCGATCCACCTCCGTGTTTCACAGTAGGAATGGCGTACCTTTCATCATAGGCCTTGTTGACTCCTCCAAATGCAGCGTTTATGGTTGTGGCCAAAAAGCTCAATTTTGGTCTCATCACTCCAAATGACTTTGTGCCAGAAGGTTTGAGGCTTGTCTCTGGTGTTTGGCGTATTGTAAGCGGGATACTTTGTGGCATTTGCGCAGTAATAACTTTCTTCTCGACTCGACCATGCAGCCCATCTTTCTTCAAGTGCCTCCTTATTATGCATCTTAAAACAGCCATACCACATTTTCAGAGAGTCCTGTATTTCACCTGAAGTTATTTGTGGGTTTTTCTTTGCATCCCGAACAATTATCCTGGCAGTTGTGGCTGAAATTTTAGTTGGTCTACCTGACCGTGGTTTGGTTTCAACAGAACCCCTCATTTCCTACTTCTTGATTAGAGTTTGAACACAGCTGATTGGCATTCTCAATTCCTTGGATATCTTTATATCCTTTTTCCTGTTTTGTACAGTTCAACTACCTTTTCCCGCAGATCCTTTGACAATTCTTTTGCCTTCCCCGTGACTCAGAATCCAGAAACATCAGTGCAGCACTGGATGAAAGATGCAAAGGTCTGTCAGGAGTTCAGAAACTCATTGACCTTTTATACACACACACACACACTAATTACAAGCAAGCAGATCACAGGTGAGTAAGCTTACCTTTAATAGCCATTCAAACCCCTTTGTGTCAACTTGTGTGCATTTTATCAGGCCAAAATAACCAGGGTATGTAAACTTTTGATCAGGGTCATTTGGGTAGTTTGTTGGGATTATGATTTAAAAAGAGTAAACACAGTTGATTGATAATAAATGGATTCAGCCAAACACTAACCATGAGTGACAGAAAAGTTTGCTATTCATATTCTCTGAAAAATGGCCAAGAAATCATAAATTCTGCCAGGGTATGTAAACTTATGAGCACAACTGTATGTGCCCAGGGTCAGATTACATGAATTGGGTTTACACCCACTTCTTAAATTAACCTGGCAAGATTTGTTTTTGCCCTTTAAATAAAAGGTGTACCTATGTACCCCTTAAAATTAAATGAATTGCACCAATTTAACCATTTAAAAAAAAAAAAAAAAAAAAAAAAAAAAGTTACATTTCCAGCACATGCCGGGAACGTAACCAACATTGGTTGTACTCCCAACTCAACTGTCAAACATCAAATGGCTGGAGTCATAACGGATCACATGTGCAACATCATGGCAGTTGCAGATCTAACAGAGGGCAAGATGAGCAGCTTCCTTGGCTGAAAATGATAAAAAGGGTTTAGTTCCGCTTTAACTGTTTAAAATAACAGTTATATCCTCAGCACTCAGGGAAGGCTAACTGTCGCATTTGGTTGTGTTTTTAAACAAACTGTCAGACCATCAAATGGCTGGTATAAGGAAACTTTCACACTGGGGAGATGCTGGCGTTAGCGGTAAAGTGCTGCTAGTTTTAGCGACGCTCTTCAGCCGCTAGCGAGGCACTTTTAACCCCCGCTATGGTTAAAAGCGTCAGTGTTGCAGCGCTTCAGCAGCGATGCCCATTCATTTCAATGGGCAGGGCATTTTGGGAGTGGTGTATACACCACTTCCACATCGCCCCAAAGATGCTGCTTGCAGGACTTTTATTTCCCGTCCTGCAAGTGCACCGCCCCAGTGGGAAAGTACTCAGGGTTTCACACTGGGGAGGCATAAGAGGCGCTTTTTAGTGCTAGTTTTAGTGCTAAAGCACCTGAAAAGCGCCCCGGTGTGGAAGGGGTCTTAACGATCACATGTGTAGCACCATGGCAGTTGCAGATCAAACAGAAGCTAAGATGGCAACTTCTTTGGTTGAAAACAATACTAGGGTTTAGCGCCGCTTTAAGTTACTCTAATTAATTCCTTAAAGTGGAACTTCAGTCAGAAAATGAAGTCCTGATACATCACTCCAAGCTGGCCCCTTTTGCAGATATAGCTATGTAAAACATCTGACCTATACGGTTTCAAATTCAGTAATACATAGTCTCACCCTGCTGTACATATGCTCAGTTGTGATTTTCAAGCACTGCCGAATTTGTAGAGGCCAATCTGCTTACAGCCCCTATCCTTTACAGCCAAGGAAGCTGCTTCTGTTTGATCTGCAACTGCCATGGTTCTTGCACATGTGATCAGTTATGACACCAATCGTTTGACAGTTTGGTTGAGAGCACAAGCAAACGTGACCGTTCGCAATCCCAGCATTCCAAGAATGTAAGCGTTTTTTGAAACCATTAAACTGACAGGTTTAGTTCCACTTTGAGTTACTGCGGTTTAGGGACGCTGGACTTCAGCAAAATGGCGGCCTCCAGCAAGAAGAAATTGGAACTATGCTGGAGGCAATTTACAGCATACACCAATTTTGGTAGCATAATTATTAATGTGGAACGTATATACTTTGCTAACAATTCAATTTTTATTCAGTTCTTAAGGGTAATGCTCCACCATCATTTTCATGGAGGATATGGTCCCCCCTTTTCATGGACACAGGTCCCCCTCCCCCCAGTCCCGCTGACCTGAACTGCCACAATCTCCGGTTCTAAGGCCCGGTATATCCACGCCAGGTGTCCAGGGCTTAGACATCCTCCTGAGCTGCATGTCCAAAACGTCCCTGGTCAGGGGGACGTTTTGGAGCATTCTAATTGGTCAGCGCCATCACATGGGCAGCGCTGACCAATCAGTCGCATAGCCCGTCCTGTCAGCTATGCAGAAGACACAAGGGTGGAGAGAGGATTTCTAAGCCCCGGGCGCGGATATACCGGGGCTTAGAACCGGAGATTGCGGCGGTCCAGGTCAGCAGGACTGGGGGGGGGCAAGGAGGGGGACCTGTGTATGTAAACCTTACAAAGTATTCCGTAAAGGTGACCTTACACTTTAATGAGCTGTAGGCTGCTTATGGTGACCAAACAATCTCTTCATTTACATTTATCAAAACTTATAAAATCCAATCAATTTCTATCATGGTAGACCTAAAGCAGATTGTATATGATCAGCTTTACACAAACCGTATTTTCCAGGTAAACCCAATCAGAAGCTTTATACTGAACTGACTGTACATATTACAGTCTGATTGTACAGTCTCCTACAGATCTAACAACTATGTAGAGCAAAAGCCTGTGATTAGATTGGATAAGAGATTGCTCCTGTCACCTTTTTTCTCTTGGTGTCAGGAAATGTTGCCAGAAGAAGTGACTCATACTGATAGAGGAAGGAAGCAGAAATGACACTTAGTGCTCTGGACTGACACAAGTACACACTATACAGGGATATATCTTTGTTCATATTTCATATATAAAGTTTACAACCATTTTAAAGGACAAGTCACTGTTCTCATGAACTGATGTTGTAATATAAAGAAAGGTGACCTGATAATGGGGTGTACACAATGCTGCGCCCCCCACCACCCAGAGCCGTGTCCATACTTCTGTACCCGGATGTTGTGGTGTCTGCTGATCACATGAATGGGGGGGAAGTGACCCCCAATACCAATGTACAAGGCAGAGCCCGGGCTCACCAGAGAAGGACACATGAAGAAGAGGACATAAAGCCTGAGAGGACAAGACTCCAGAACACAGGACTGAGGACACCATCAATGACAGGACATGCTCGGCCCATTAGAAGGGCACAGATCAGAGTAGAGGCCGGTATGAGGACATCACATGGACTCCCAGGAGATTAGAAAGCCCCCCCGGTGACAGGTCCTCTTTATCGGCACACAGGCCCCGGCCTCCTGACTCTCCTCTTACCTCCTTTTTCCTCCCCCGCTCCTCCCCGACTCTTCTCGGATAAAATGAACCGTGCCGCCAACACGCAGCGCGGCCGACGGAAACAAAACACAGCCTGGGCGGAAAAGACGAGCGACTGGCTCCCCTCCACCGGATGTTCAATGACGCGCTTCCGCTCGACCTCGCGCAGCCGCTTGGCGGGAAAGGACGCAGGCAGTAAAGAGGCGGGGACTGGGGAAGTGGGCGGGGATGTCGGGAACGCGCTGGTTGTCGTTCGCGTGTTGCGACTGCGTTCGATCTTCCACGTACTTATAATGGGCGGCAGTAGGAGTGCTGGGAGAAGTGTGGGGGAGGGGCGCATCACTGGCTGCAGTTGTAAGATGATAATCATAAAGAGACAGGTAGGGATTTACCCAAACTGGAGCAGCCATGTATAGCAACCAATCAGATTCTAGCTTTAGATTGTTCGGGTAAATTATTACTCAACTAAACACACAGATTTACCCATCCTCTGCTTCTAGCATAGAAACGGGCCGGCTAGTCTTTGACATTGATTGGACCCTGGGCAAGAATTTTATTGGGCCCCCCTCCCTCCCATGCAATTTCACTCCGCATGCTTTGAGACATTCAATAAATAGCAGCTAAACTCAAAATCAGTTTACTGCAGCAGATAAGATTGCAATTGTTTGCCAAAAGTTACGGCATATCATTACAGCTCACTGATTGCTTGCTAGAGGTTACAGCACATCATTACCTCTGACCCATTGTTTGCCAGAGGTTACAGCACATCATTGCCGCTCACCCATTGGTTGCCAGAGGTTACTGCACATCATTACCTCTCACCCATTGGTTGCCAGAGGTTACTGCACATCATTACCTCTCACCCATTGGTTGCCAGAGGTTACTGCACATCATTGCCGCTCACCCATTGGTTGCCAGAGGTTACGGCACATCATTACCTCTCACCCATTGGTTGCCAGAGGTTACGGCACATCATTACCTCTCACCCATTGGTTGCCAGAGGTTACTGCACATCATTACCTCTCACCCATTGGTTGCCAGAGGTTACGGCACATCATTACCACTCACTGACTGGTTGCCAGAGGTTATTGAAGATCCTTACCGCTCCCTGATTGTTAGAGGTTACTGCACATAATTATCGCTCACTGATTGGTTGTTAGAGGTTACTGCACATCATTACGGCAAACTGATTGGTTGATGGAGATTACTGCACATTATTACCACTTACTGATTGCTTGCTAGAGGTTACTGCACATAATTACCGCTCACCCATTGGTTGCTAGAGGTTACTGCACATCATTACCGCTCACCCATTGGTTGCTAGAGGTTACTGCACATCATTACCGCTCACCCATTGGTTGCTACAGGTTACTGCACATTATTACTGCTGACTGGCTGCTAGAAGTTACTGTACATCATTACGGCTAACTTATTAGTTGCTACAGGTTACTGCACTTTATTACTGCTAACTGATTGGTTGCTAGATAGATTATACTTCAAAAACACAACAGTCCTATTTTCGGAGTGGAAGTGCTCTCTTGCAGCAGAATTTAACATGTGGCAGAAAAGATGGGGTTAATGAAGCCGACCAGGATTGCATTCAAAACAGTACTGTCAATGAGCAGAGGGGCAGAGATCAGTGGTAATTTAGTGGCTAAAGCAGTAAAAGTTCAATACAGGAGGGCAAACTAGCTCATTCGGATTGTTAATCACACCAGCTGTCCGCTCATTTGTGCCGACCGGCGTTATGTACATGCAGGGCTGGTAATGTTAACAGCAAGCAGAGGGGCAGAGAAAGGTGATGAAAAGTCAAGCACACGTTCTCATTCAGATGTAACTCCTGCCGCCCACCGGCTTTCTGCTCATCCATGCCGCCTATGTCATTGCCACCTCAGTGCAATCCTCCCTCATTCCTCTGGCCCCTGCCACCGCTTGTCAGTGTGTCTCTCCACTCTGCCAGCTCTGCTGTCAGGCACGGACACCGCCGCTTACTGACTCCCTTTTCCTACAGCTGCACTATGTGAAAGGGATGGATTGTTAGGATGTTGGGCCCCTCAACATTGACAGAACCCTGGGCAGGTACCCCTTTTGCCCTGCCTTAAAGATGGCCCTGGAAACAGTGTCAGTTGAAGTGGGGAGAGGGTGGGTTACACATGCTCCCAGCGGCCCGCCTCCCCCCTTGTTTACCTGCTTCAGCTCCGGAAGGTTTTAGGCTACGTTCACACCTGTACAGAAATGCAGGACCCCCCACAAATACCAGCAGCCGCACCCACCCGTACAGAAATGCGGGGCCCCTCACAAATACCTGCAGCCGCACCCACCCGTACAGAAATGCGGGGCCCCCCACAAATACCGGCAGCCGCACCTACCCGCGCAGAGATATGCGGGAGCTGCACAAATACTGGCAGCCGCAACCACCCACACAGAGAAATTCGGGACCCGCGGGAGGCCGCCAATAATCCTAATGGCACTCCGCCCCCACTGAAAATTGCACCCGTACTGGGAACCTCGAAAATAGTGCAGGGACTTCTTTCCTGCCTGTGACGGGCACAGCAGCCCATTCAAATGAATGGGCTCTCATGCCCATGCGAACCGCAGCCTGCATGGCCACACAGGTGTGAACCTAGCCTTAGCCCCTACATGATTAGGCAATTTTTTGGTATTTATCACTGCGCTACTTTGACTGGCGATTGTGCAGTCATACAACGCTGTACCCAAATGAAAATTATATTTTTTTTCACACAAATAGAGCTTTCTTCAAATTTTGGCCAAAATGTATTCTGGTACATGTTTTTAATAAAAAAATCCAAATAAGTGTATATTGATTGGTTTGTGTGAAAGTAATAGCGACTACAAACTATGGGATATATATTGGAATTTTTATTTTATACAACTAATGGCGGCGATCAAAGACTTATAATGGGACTGTCACTGTACTAATGACACTGGCTGGGAAGGGGTTAACATCTAGGGCAAGTAAGGGGTTAAATATGTGCCTAACTATGTGTAATGTGTGTACAGTGTGCTGCTTTTACTAGTTTATCTCTAGTTTCTCATTCCTGCTTTGCAAGGATGAGAATCATAGAGATCGTTCCCTCTGTACAGTGCTCTGTGTTGAATGTCTGGGCTGTGATTGGACACAGCTGATCAGCAGGTCTTGGCCATGAATCACTCTCCGGGACTTGCTGACAGGCTCTCGCTGTGTACAATCACAGCAGGTGCCAGAAGTAGGCAGTGACATACGGGTATGCTACTATGCCTACAACGGCTGCTCATCCACAGTACAATGCGGGTCTTCGCTAAGTGGATAGGTGAAAACAGCCACCCTCCATCCTCGTCTTGCCATGGACTACAAATCTACGTGCCAACCTATTAAGCGCCAGCATGGAAAAAACACTAGGGCCCTTCCCTATCTCTGCCCACATTCCTCCTTCTCCAGGCTCTGGATTGAGATATAAAGTCAAACACAACATACACTATATTGTCAAAAGTATTGGGACACTTGCCTTTACACTCACATGCTCCTTAATGGCATCCCAGTCTTAGTCCGTAGGGTTCAATATTGAGTTGGCTCACCCTTTGCAGTAATAACAGCTTCAACTCTTCTGGGAAGGCTGTCCACAAGGTTTAGGAGTGTATCTATGGAAATGTTTGACCATTCTTCCAGAAATGCATCTGTGAGGTCAGGCACTGATGTGGATGAGAAGGCCTGGCTCGCATTCTCCGCTCTAATTCATCCCAAAGGTGTTCTATCAGGTTGAGATCAGGACTCTGTGCAGGCCAGTCAAGTTGTTTTTTAGGGGTTGGGCTTGGCCACTTAGTTACAGTCCCAGCTTCCCCCGGGGCTGTGATGTCATAAGGGGGCAGGATCACCGGATGACATCACCCGGTGAACATGCACCATGCCTATATAAGTCATTGCGCAGCGCTCACACAGCATTGCAGCAGGAAAGAGCGTTGTGCCAACATCGGAAGAAGAGGGAAGAAGACGATGCAGAAGACCGGGCCACCGCTAGCAAAAGAGCGGCAAAAGAGCAGAACATAGCGGAGAAGCCCGGCAGAAGAACTGGAGAGTGGGAGAAGAGGCCGGAGAGCGGGAGAAGAACCGGACACTGGGAGAAGAGGCCGGAGAGAGTGGAGAAGTCGGAAGAAGACCCCCAGAGCTGCCTAATAAATTACTTTAAAAACCTGTCTAGTTTGTTTTTTTATTGACACTTTTTTCCCTAGGTGAATGGGTAGGGGTACGATGTACCCCATACTCATTCACACAAGGTGGGGGGCCGGGATCTGGGGGCCCCCTTATTAAAGGAGGCTCCTGGATTCCGATAAGCCCCCCGCCCGCACACCCCGACAACCAACGGCCAGGGTTGTCGGGAAGAGGCCCTTGTCCTCATCAACATGGGGACAAGGTGCTTTGGGGGAGGGGGGGCCGCAGGGGGCCCCCCTCCCCCAAAGCACCCACCCCCCCACGTTGAGGGCCTGGTACGGTTCAGGAGGGGGGGTGCTCGCTCATCCCCACCCCCTTTCCTGACCGGCTGGGCTGCGTGCTCGGATAAGGGTCTGGAATGGATTTTGGGCGGACCCCACGCCGTTTTTTTCAGTGTAGGGGGTTCCCCTTAAGATCCATACCAGACCTAAGGGCCTAGTATGCTCTGCGACGGGGCCCGCAAGGTGTCAATCTCGCCGATAAAAGTGGCGAGATTGACTTCCTTTTCTAGTCCCGTCGTACCCGAGTCACATTCAAAATGAACGGACTTGTCCATGTGTCGGCAAGTCCATTCATTCGGAAAGTCCACCGTAAGTCCGTCGGACCTAGTCTGCCTGAAAGTCCGGTCGTGTGTACGGGGCATTACAGTAAAGAACCCTCTATGCAGTTTAAGGTTAAACCGCTTTTCTTCTAATTTTAGTGAATGGCGTGTCTTATTAAATTCCCTTTCGCAGAAAAGTTTTATCCCTATTGTGGGGTCACCAGTACGGTATTTGTAAATTGAAATCATATCCCCTCTCAAGCGTCTCTTCTCCAGAGAGAACAAGTTCAGTGCTCGCAATCTTTCCTCATAACTAATATTCTCCAGACCCTTAGCTTTGTTGCCCTTCTCTGGACCCTTTTCAGTACATCCTTCCTGAGGACTGGTGCCCAGAACTGGACAGCATACTCCAGGTGCGGCTGGACCAGAGTCCTGTAGAGTGGGAGAATTATCGTTTTATCTCTGGAGTTGCCAATATTCAGTTTGCTTTGTTAGCAGCAGATTGGTATTGCATGCCATTGCTGAGCCTATCATCTACTAGGACCACCAGGTCCTTTTTCATCCTAGATTCCCCCAGAGGTTCTCCCCCAGTGAGTAGATTGCATTCATATTTTTGCCACCCAAATGCATTATTTTACATTTTTCTACATTAAAGCTAATTTGCCATGTAGTTTCCCACCCCATTAATTTGTTCAGATCTTCTTGCTAGGTTTCCACATCCTGCTGAGAAGTTATTGCCCTGCTTAGCTTAGTAACGTCCGCAAATACTGAGATTGAACTGTTTCCCCCATCCTCCAAGTCGTTTATGAATAAATTAAATAGGATTGGTCCCGTGAAGGGAACTCTTAAGGCAGGGGTCGGCAACCTATGGCCTGCAGGCCGCACCCAACCCACTGCCGCTAAATGTCTGGGCCGTCAGTGCAGATGATGAATTCACATGCACCCGACCCGCAGACATTTTAACCGCAGTCAGTCTTTCTTGGGATAACCGATGCGACTAAGAAGCCGCTCGGTTGTTATCACAAGCAGCGGGAGCCCCTCCTGCCACCTTCCGCGGCTCGCATGACCGCCAGCTGGCTGGAGACCCGAACAAAGCCGGAATCGGCTTCGATCAGGTCACAGATCTAGTAACCTGGAAGCGATGTCATAACATCACTTCTGGTTTACAGTAGACTTAAAGGCGCCAAATAAAGAAAAAAAATTACAGCATTTAAAACATGAAATCTTGGTGTTTTGAATACTTTTAAGTGCAGAGGAGGGGTTTGGGGTCTTATAGACCACAGATCTCTCCATAAAGAGAGTACCTGTCACTGCCTATTACTGTCACAAGGGATGTTTACATTCCTTCTGACAGCAGTAAAAGTAATCAGATTTTTTTTTTTAAAGGGACAGTGTAAAAATGAAATAAAATAAAAAAAAAAAAAAGTAACCACTTCTCGACCACCGCGCAGATATACGTCGGCAGAATGGCACGGGTGCATATAGGGGCGTACCCGTACGTCCCTTTGTCATCGCGGGATAGTGGACACACGCGCCCGCTGCACACCGGGTCCTGCAGACTAGATGTCCGCGATCGTGGCGAGGAGAGGCAGAACTATGTAAACAAGGCATTTTACCATTTTGCTTAGTGACAGGACAGAGATCTTCTGTTCCCTGTCATCGGGAAGAGTGATCTCTGTCATGTCCTAAGTAGCCCATCCCCCCTACAGTTAGAACACACTGAGGGAACATACATGTAATCCCTTGATCGCCCCCTAGTGTTTAACCCCTTCCCTGCCAGTGACATTTATACAGTAATCAGTGGCTTTTTTTTAGCTCTGATCGCTGTTTAAATGTCAATGGTCCCAAAATAGTGTCAAAAGTGTCCGATCTCCCTGCCGCAATGTCGCAGTCCCGATAAAAATCGCATATCACCGCCATTACTAATAAAAAAAAAGAAAAAGAAATAAAAATTACATAAATCTATCCCCTATTTTGTAGACGCTATAACCAATCAATATACATTTATTGCGTTTTTTTTAACCAAAAATATGTAAAAGAATACATATCGGCCTAAACTGAGGAAGAAATTAGTTTTTTTATATATTTTTTGGGGGATATTTATTATAGCAAAAAGTAAAAGATAATGCTTTTTTTGTTTATAGCACAACAAATAAAAACCACAGAGGTGACCAAATACCATCAAAAGAAACCTCTATTTGTGGGGGAAAAGAAGACATCAATTTTGTTTGGGTACAGCGTCACACGACCGCGCAATTGTCAGTTAAAGTGACGCAGTGCCGAATCGCAAAAAATGCTCTGGTCATTAAGGGCGTAAAACCTTCCGGGGCTGAAGTGGTTAAATCGCCCCATCCTTCCGTGCTCGCGCACAGAAGCAAACGCATGCGTTTGTCACGCCCGCAAACGTAAACAGTGTTCAAACCACACATGAGGTATCGCCACGATCGTTAGAGCGAGAGCAATAATTCTAGCACAATACCACCTCTACCTCTAAACTGGTAACCTGTAGAAATTTTTAAATCATCGCCTATGGAGATGTTTAGGTACCGTAGTTTGTCGCTATTCCACGAGTGTGCACAATTTTAAAGCATAACATGGGGGAGGGGCTGTGTAATAATATGCAGGGGGGGCTGGGTAGGGGCTGTGTGATGTGCAGCAGGGACTGTGTAATATGCATGTTTAATGTAAAGGGGTCCAGATGTGCGGGGCTGTGTAATGTAAAGGGGTCCAGATTATTATCTTCATTTATTAGCAGGCGAATGTGGCCCTCCATGTATTCACATACATTGAATCCGGCCCTTAAGTGGAAAAAGGTTGCTGACCCTTGCCTTAAGGCATCAGCATACCAAGACATTTTGGACAATTTCATGCTCCCAACTTTGTGGGAACAGTTTGGGGATGGCCCCTTCCTGTTCCAACGTGACTGCGCACCAGTGCACAAAGCAAGGTCCATAAAGACATGGATGAGCGAGTTTGGGGTGAAGGAACTTGACTGGCCTGCATAGAGTCCTGACCTCAACCCGATGGAACACTTTTGGGATGAATTAGAGCAGAGACTGTGATCCAGGCCTTCTCGTCCCCATCAGGACCTGACCTCACAAATGCGCTTCTGGAAGAATGGTCAAACATTCCCATAGACACACTCCTAAACCTCGTGGACAGCCTTCCCAGAAGAGTTGAAGCTGTTATAGCTGCAAAGGGTGGGCCAACTCAATATTGAACCCTACAGACTAAGACTGGGATGTCATTAAAGTTCATGTGCGTGCAAAGGCAGGTGTCCCAATACTTTTGACAATATAGTGTATGTCCAATTCATCTACACCGCACTGCTAGGGATGAGCTCAAGGTTCGGAACAAACACCAGTTTGGGTCAAACTTTGGTTGTGTAGATGAATGTTCAAACTTTTATTCATTTGGCGGGAACCAAACATCGCGTATAATAGCTCTATTCCACTATTACCTGTGACAGCTTCCTACTGTTAATGGTTGTTAGGGACACCAGCAGGTGCAGTCACAGCCGAATCCATAAAGCCGTATTAAACCCAAAACCAAAAAAGTAATATATTGCAGCTTACCAACTGTTAGATGTGGTGACTGCATTCTTTTTCTTTTTTTTAGTGCCCATTCACACCAGAGTCCAGTGCAAGAAACCTGCGTCCCTTGCACATCTCCTGTCATTTCCTGTCAATGTTAACAGCACCCCAAACTCAGATCACAAACACATTGCGTTTGCCTGCACTGGATCACCGATCCGGTTGCAGTACGTTTTTTAAAATTGAGCATGCCCTACTTTTGGTGCGGTCCAATGCGATTCACCCTTTTCAAAGTTCCTGGCGGGAACCGGCGCTTAGACTTTTCTCTCTGGTTTCATCTGGTGATCTGGCCAGTAACACACCTCCTGCATTATAGTGCTCCCACTCTGGATGAAGGAGCACAGGGGGCACAGCAAAACTGCCATTCTGGGGGAAGAGGAGTGCTAGATGTACTTGCAGATTTAGACTCAATAACAAATTGAAGCCAAACACTAGCTCACACATTATAATCAGTTACAGTTATCAGTAATTTTTGGTATAAAGGTTTTACATATAAATATAAATGAAAACTAGTCATTGTAAGCACCCCGATCTTTTGAAAAACAACAAACTTACTGGACAGATCACCAGATAAAAATAAAATTAAAAAATTACCTCTCTCTCTCTCTCTCTCTCTCTCCCTCTCTCTCTCTCCTCTCTCCTCTCTCTCTCTCCTCTCTCTCTCTCTCTCGTTTGCTTTTGGGTTTAATACTGCTATAACAACTAGTGATATCCATCATCCTCATTCTCTTACATGGTCAGGAATCTCCGCCCATGTAAGCAAAGGGGCGGGGATAGTTTAATTTAAAACATATATATATTTAGTTCCTTCCCTTATTCATACAATTTCCTTTAAATCTGATATGGATTTTAAGGGGGGTTTTTTGTTAAGCCCGAGCTTCCCCTTTATAAATACCTGTTATACAAATTTAAAGTCAAAGTCCATCATTTGGAAAAAATAAAATAAATGTACCCACACTATGAAATAAAATGACGTGTATTTGTAAAATTTTTACGTTGAAGCCTGCAGAACATTGCAATTGTTATCAGCGCATCAAGCACCTACATTGTCTATATCTAGGTCCAGGGCCGCCATTTAAGGGGTACTACCGGTCCTCCTGTAGGTGGCCAGGGCACACAGGGGGGCCCCGACAACAGGGGGTTCCGTAGAGCGGAGGTAATCACAGGACTAATGCTCTGTGTAGCTCTCTGCAGCAGCTGAAAGCTGGTTTCTCCCCCTCTCCCTCCCGCCGGCTTTCAGCTGCTGGAGGGAGAGACACACACATGGCTGGATTTAGGGGGGTGTTGGGGTGGGGTGGCCACCCAGATCTCACTTCTGCCCAGCCATCCCTTGGATGTTGTGCCTGGCTCATGGCCCTCTGAGCTGCATCCTCCACCCCCCCACCCCCCCCCCCCCCGCACTCAGGGCCGGGACAAGGGGACAGCAGCCTGGAGGTTGGAACAGTGATAGAAGAGGCAGAGAGAAAAGAGCCAGGAGGAGGTGCATTGTGTTGTGCTCGCCCCTCCTGTCAGTATAGCACTCATCTATACAGCACTAGACAGGATCGCTCTTAGATCGCATTGGACTGTAGACAAACACAGTTTGATTACCACCCCCCTATCTCCTCCAAGAGCTGCTCACCTCCCGGCAGCAGGAAATGTGGATAGGGAGTGGTAATCAAACTGTGTGTACAGTTCAATGCTATCTAAGAGCAATCCTGTCTCATGCTGTATAGAGGGCTTGGGATGTTTTTGGAGGAGGGGAGATGGGCGGCTATCTGTGCTAGGAAGTGTAATGGGGATTTGTGGGGGGATATGTGGTAGAAGAATGGGAGGGATATGTGCTAGAAGGAGGGTTTGGGGGCATTTGAGCCAGGAGACAGGATTGGGGGGGAATGTTTGTGCTAGGAGGGGGATGGGGGATTTGTGCTGGGGGGGGGGATTTAAATAGGGAGGAAAAATTTGTACTGAAAAGGGTAATTTTGGAGTTGTGGGGAGGTCTAGGAGAAGGCAGGGATTGGAAAAATACAATTTGGGGGGGATTTGGGCTAATACGAGGATTTGGGCTAGGATAGAAAGTTTGAGAAGAAAGAGAATGTGTGTTAGGTGGGTGATTTTTTTGGGATGAGGGAGATTTGTACTATGTTCCTAGAAGAAGACTCAACAAAAAGTCTGAGGATTCCTCCCAGGGACGAGGTACTGTACTGTATTCTATGCTAATGGGGGCTCTGTACTGATGGGGTATTCTATACTAATGGGGGGCTCTGCACTGAGGGGGATTCTATACTAATGGGGTCTCTGCACTGAGGGGGATTCTATACTAATGGGGGCTCTGCACTGAGGGGGGATTCTATACTAATGGGGGTTGGCACTGAGGGGGGATTTTATACTGATGGGGGTTTGCACTGAGGGGGGTTCTATACTAATGGGGGTTGGCACTGAGGGGGGGGGATTTTATACTGATGGGGGCCTGCACTGAGGGGGGATTCTATACTGATGGGGAAGTCTGCACTGAGGGGGGATTCTATACTAATGGGGGGGTCTGCACTGAGAGGGGGATTCCATACTGATGGGGGTCAGCACTGAAGGGGGGTGTATGTACTGATGGGGGGGTCTGCACTGAGGTGGGAGGTTGATACTGATGGAGGGGGGTCTGCAGACTCTGCACTGAGGGAGGGTGTCTGTACTGATGGGGGGTCTGCAATAAGGGAGGGGAGTCTGTACTGAGGGAGGGGGTCAGTACTTAGTGGGGGGTCCATACTGAGGAAGGGGGGTCTGTACTGATGGAGGGGGGTCTGCACTGAGCGGGGGTCTGTACTGATGGAGGGGGGTCTGTACTGAGGGAGGGGAGTCTGTACTTAGTGGGGGAGTCTATCGTGATGGAAGGGGGTCTGTACTGAGGGAGGGGGGCTATATTGATGGAGTGGGGTCTGTAGTTAGTGGAGGGGGGTCTGTACTGAGGTAGTTGGTGGAGGAGGGGGTGACACCAATTTTTTCGGCACCGGGTGACACCAACCCTAGTGACGCCACTGGACAGCGGGCTGGCCCGGCGGCTCAGTTGGTGAGATGTGCCACTCGATGTGTTTGTGGGCTGCTGGCCAATCAGGGAGCCGGCAGGCGGGGGAGCAGAGAGATGACATCATCTCTCACCGCCCGGCGCCCGCCCTGCATCCCTGCAGTTCCCCCCTCACCATGCAGGCAGCTGCGGCAGCAGAGAGATTACATCATCTCTCTGCTGCCTGTCTCTGGGACACAAGAGACGACCTTAGCAGGTGGCAAGTGACAATCTTCATCTGGTGACAGGCGACGTGGCAAGTGACACACTCGGGGCTCCCACTGATACTGCATTATGGTGAGTTAAACGATTTAATTCTTTATAATGTAATAATAGTAATAATGCGCTTCAATCATCCTGACAACATAACAACCATGGTGCCGTGATGATTGAAGTGCCAACACCAGCCATTTCCCCGATAGATGTACCCCAAAAAAATATATTTTCTGGCAGTGCCCCTCCCGAGACTAGACTCTGGATCCGCCCCCTGATTTGGATAAACAAGACAATTGGCTGTTCCTAGAAGAAGACTCAACACAAAGTCTGAGGAACCCTCCCAGGAACTAGGTACAGCTGTACCAACACAGGTTCCTACACTGGTGGCGGCTGCCACTCCAGTAACCAGAGGGTCTTCCCATCACCCCTCTATTTCCCTTTCTGCAGCTTCTGAATCACCAGGAGCAGGAGCTTAGGGAGCTTAACAAGTGGCTGAGGAACGGGTGCAGGGAGGAGGGGTTTGGCCTCATGGCGAACTGTGCTGACTTTTCAGTCGGTTACCGTCTCTATAGCAGTGATGGACTGCACTTAAATGGGAGGGGTGCAGCTTTTTTGGGAGTGAAGATTGGCAAAAAGTTGGAAGAAATTTTAAACTAGGTGGTAAGGGGGAGATATCAGAGGATGATTTACTAGTGAACATAAGGGAGAGGATCTTCAAGTCAAGCCATCATCACCGGATAGTACACTACGTCATCACTCTCTTGAAAGATTCTCATCTCGTCTCCAAGAGAGCAATACTACCAGCTCATTTTATCAACAGGAGCGCCTCAGTATCTTTTCTGCATAGCCCAAGTTGTGTGTGTGGGGATAGTGTTATGGAATATCTACTCTCAGGAGGTATCCTCCCCGATACGATAAATACTAGAACCCAAAAATGTCAATCATAATCACCTGTAAAAAAAGCGCCTGAGATGTTGGTGGTAAACAGCCTGCAGCTGTTATCCAGCTGTTAACAGCTCATATCCAAGAGTCGCCAAGAGTGTAAATGTAGACATTAAGATTTAAGGTTCATTAAATATTACAATCTAAAGGGAAAGGTAGAACAAGTTGGGGGGGGGGGGGGAGAGGAAGGGAGGGAGGCAGGGAAGGAGGAAAAAAAGGGGGGGGGGAGAAGGGAAGGTTGGAGGGTTAGAAGGGGGGTGAGGGTAGGGGGGCTTTCTCTGCTGGGGAAATGAGAACTCTTCCCACCAGTGAGGTCCTTCATTGAGAAGTCCAAGGTCTCACTCACACAGGGTGTGTGAATCTGTACCGTGTGGGTGCTGCGTTTACCCCAAAAAGGACATCCATGTGGGTGTAGCTGTGCGGACGCACCCTGGGTGCGTTCAGGGACGTGCCCCGGAACCCACACAGATGTCACATTGGGTACAGCCGCTGCACCCTGTTGACAGCAATGGGACTGCCTACATGGGATGCTGGTTACACCTGTGCATCCTTGTTCCGGTAATCACGGCCCTCCCATGGGGTATGGATTCATACCCCCTGTGTGAATGAGGCCTAAGTGTGAACGGAATATTTAGCTCCATTGTGTTGCTAATTTGGGGACCACTGTACCCCTCTTCTTTGTTATTTGGATGTGTTTTATTATAGGAGTGTTATATATTGTAGATTAGGATAAGTGTGTATATGTTGTGGAGGTGTGTGTTTTGGAGTGTTTTATATATATAGATTGTAGTTTAGGTTAAGTTTGGATTTCTTCTGTAAGCACTTTTAGTGGACATAACTGATGTACTCTGCTCTGTGGGGGCGGGTCTTAGAGAACAGAGGCCGCATATGGGCAACACAGAGGCTTAGTGGTTAGCCTTGCAGCACTGGAGTCCTTGGTTCAAATCCTGACCAGGACACTATCTGCATGGAGTTTGCATGTTCTCCCTGTGTTTGCATGGGTTTCCTCCGGGTACTCCTGTTTCCTCCCACACTACAAAGACATGCTACCATGCGTTGGTGGTGCAGTGGTGAGCATAGCTGCCTTCTCAGCAGGTGACCTGGGTTTGATACCTGGCCAACGCCATCTCAAAATATTTGGAGTCCCCAGAGAGAAAAGCGCTATACAAGGTCAATGCTGAGTATATATTAGCGGTGGAATAAAGAATGAAGCGAATGCGTGGAATGTTTGAGAAATGAAATGAAAACATTCCCCCAGAATCTATAGCGCGTGAACCCAGCAACTGATAGAAGATGCTTAGGCTGTGATCACACCTAGGCATTCCGGATCGCGGGTGGAATTACTGCGATTACCCAATCGCTGCAAAACGCGGGACACGCTTGTGATCCCGTTACTTTCCCCCAATCACGGGACAAGATTGTCGCCTGACAAATCATGCAAACAAAAATTGTTTCCCAAAAGCAGTCCTGCGATTTGTTGGGCGACAATCACGGCAAAATCGCAAGTGTGTCCCGCGTTTTGCAGTGATTCGGGAATCCGGAACACCTAGGTGTGAACAGAGCCTTCCCGTGTCCATCGTATGACAAGAACTTTCTGCACAGATGTCCCCCCCCAGAGGGAATATTACACCAATTCCCCCCAACAGGAATATTACACCCTTATTCCCCCCTTTCCAGCACAGAAAAATTACACCAATACTCCCTATGCATGGCGTCACGGTCATGTGGCAATCCCTGATGAAGTCACGTGACCGTGACGCCACGTGTAGGGACACAAAGGCACCAGAATAGACGCTGGCAAACAAGCTCGTCGCTCGTAGGAGTTCTGCCTGTTACTATTTACCTAATGTGAGTACCTCATTGTTGATTATATAATAAAGGCTATTGTTTTCACATACTACACAATCCGGAATCCCCCTTTTTTCTTTCCATCTCTGTATCCATGCAACCACTGAGAGACAAAGACAGTATTTAGATCCATATTCACTGGCCCAGGAGTTTGGTGTAAGGAGGAAGCATATCATACAGTTATTTATACATATGTGGTTACCTCATTACCGCAAGGTAAGAGGCCATTCCCACTAGTGTGTGTGGTGTACATGAAGAGGAGTCATTTGCTCTACGGCACCTGTTGCACTTTTGTCATTTTTGCACAAGAAGACAATATTGCTGTTTGCACAAATTTTTGCACTTTGCACCAAGAGACTATACTACCTGTCTTGCACAGTTTATTTGCATTTTTGCACATTTTTTTTGGAATTTGCACCAAGAGACTTTACTGCTTGTTTTGCACAGTTCATTTGCATTTTTTTGCAGATTTTATTGTATCTGCACAGAGCTTTTATTTACAGAATTACTTTATTGTTCAGCACTTATTTAATAATTTGCACTTAGCACTTTGGAATCAGTCACTTTATAAGTATATTGTGGAGACGTTTTGTTTATTTATCTATTCATTTGCATTGGTACCACTACCTTTAGCAACTCTTTTGCTCCTTGTTAGAATACCGTGTATACTTGGGTTACTTTTCTTTAACAGCGCAGCACCAACCCCCATTCTTTAACAGTTCAGTATATGGGTATGGATTGACCCTTATTCGGTGCTTGCAGCAGTTTGCTATCTATTTTGTAATACTCACATGGTAGCGCAGGAATATTTATACATCGCAATATTTATAAATGATAGAAATTATTTGTGTAATGAGGATAAATAATAATTAATCCTCAGTGTGGAGATCAGATAATGATGATGATTGATGATAATAATTGGGGTAGAGGAATACATGAATATCAATATCAGATAATAATAAACAATCTCTGATCACCATGGCAATGGATATAATCAGAGCCCTGCCCCCTCTCCCTGGAGCTCCTCCCCGTATCTCCTCTCTGCTGGCCACCCAGGGGCGGAGCTTCCCCATCATCACCCCGCCTACCGGAACCCGCTGTATACACCCCCCCTCACCCTGTCACTTCTGGTACCGTCCGGAGCGCTATGCTAATTACCGGAAGGACTGTATAGTGATCGCACAGTATAGGAAGTGATGGCCTCTAGTGGCACCGGGGATCAGTACAGTCACTGAAATGTCACCAGAGACCTACAGAGAGACATCTCATTATACTAACATTATCATTAATTGTATATATATTTACAATAATTATTATTCTTTTAAATATTACTAAAATTAATAATATCACTAATAATATTACATTAAAATAAACTAAAAATAAAACATATTACTACATTGTATGACTATTATATTACTATAAAATATAGTATCTCCTATGAATGACAATAATGAATTACAATACATGAAATAATATATAATAATAAAACTAAAAATAATAATAAATAGTGATCTGATATAAAAATGCACAAGAGCGCATCTAAACACATGACTTGGCAGTTAAAGGGTTAAAAATGGAGAAATAATTGGTGTAATAATGATAAAATAAAAGAAATGAAAAGATTTGATGTGCAGGGAGCATTTATAAGGCTCCATTCACATCATAGGAATACACATCTTTATTTCAGTCATGGGACTATAATGCCCCGTATACACGGTCGGATTTTCCGACGAAAAATGTGCGATTGGAGCGTGTTGTCAGAAATTTCGACCGTGTGTGGGCTCCATCGGACTTTTTCCATCGGATTTTCCGACACACAAAGTTTGAGAGCCTGCTATAAAATTTTCTGACAACAAAATCCGTTGTCGGAATTTCCGATCGTGTGTACACAAATCCGACGCACAAAGTGCCACGCATGCTCAGAATAAATAAAGAGATGAAAGCTATTGGCTACTGCCCCGTTTATAGTCCTGATGTACGTGTTTTACGTCACCGCGTTCAGAATGATGGGATTTTCCAACAACTTTGTGTGACCGTGTGTATGCAAGACAAGTTTGAGCCAACATCCGTCGGAAAAAATCCTAGGATTTTGTTGTTGGAATGTCCGATCAATGTCCGACCGTGTGTACGGGGCATAAGGGTTAAATCTCATTCACAATAACATGTTCTAACAGGTGCCGTATCCCTATTAGATCCGTATACTGAGCCTACAGGCTGAATTCACAAAGCTCACAAATAAGGACATGGCTCCTTTAAGAAAAATCGGCAGTCATCATGAGATTTAAAAAAATAAAATAAAAAAGTCTGCACTGTGATGTCATCGGCTGAGCCAATATAAAGAGTGGCAGGGAAGGCAGGCAGCAGAAGCTGAGTGTTCGTTCGCTGACCAGTGAAGACCTGTTTCTTATCTCTCCTGAGATTTTTTTTGCGATTTAATCGGATTTGATGTAATGCGATTCAATTTTATTGCGATATCTATTCTCGTACATTTAAAGCGTGTTTCTTTATTCTTAATAATGAACCGATTTAAATGTAATAAGCTTCTTTCTCTGAAAAACACCAAAGAGAAACCCAACAAAAGAAGGGCAGCTATTGAAGGAGGTATCAGTGATCAGCCTGCAGATACCCCAATCAAGAAGCCCCCCAAAATAAAGAGGACTCTGGCGTTTTTGCGTGGCTGTTTCAGAGCTGTTGTTGGATGTTTCGGTTCGGGCTGTAAAGCCAATGGATATCACTGGGATACCGACACGACATTGGTAAGTATTGTGGATATTGATAGATACAAAATAACTGAAACCCTTTCATTGGATCCTTTTTTCCCATTGATGAGGGGTCACCACCCCCCCATATGTACACATGTATAGGGATTGCCATGGACATTGATGAGGGGTGATCCCCCCTATTGTACACATGTATAGGGATGGCCATGGATATTGATGAGGGGTCCCCCCATATGTATACATGTATAGGGATGGCAATGGACATTGCTGACTCTTATCCTGTAAAGAGCAATCTGCTGATTTTTAAAGCAAACAGTAATTCTTGGCGCTGTATACAGGGAGCTAAGTCCCCCCTGTCCCCCCCCCCCCCCCCACCTGTCAGCTGCCAACCAAATTTTTTTTTAACAAGCTTTGCACTCCCCTTATTACAGGTTGGGATTGTTTAATGCCTTTAAGGTGCAGGTAGCGTAATCTGCAAAGCTGCATTCCCCAACAATTACAGTCCTGGCCTGTCCCTGATTGGTTGATATAGAAGAGGCCAGAACTTACATTTAATTATTGGGAACTGCCCCACAGGCATGAAATAGACCCTTTATGCCCCCCTGCTGAACAAATGGTAAGTTGCTGCAGGGCTGTGCTGTAAAGCAGCTCCCACAGACAGTATCTATTTCATCATTTGCCTGGAAATCTGCCTTAGACCCCGCCCACACTTGGCGATTTGGAATGACCGGCAGAAGTGCTGTGATTTTGCCTGTGATTCCAAATACAAATCATGAGAAAATGTGCAGCAAGCATTCACATTACATTTTTCTTAACCACTTACGGACAGTTTTACGTCAGTACTTTGAAGAGGAATATCGTTGTAATGGCAGCAGCTAGCTGCCATAACCCCAGTATCCTCTTCTTCAGCAGGCGGTATGCTTTCAGATAAAAGTGGTCTCTGCGGTGGATTCCTGGCAAGATCACTTTTATTGGTGGTAGGAGACGAGTCCCCCCCTCCCACCGCGCTCCAGTGCCTTCCACCGCTAACCGGAACCGTCGGCAGCGACGGAGGCGATCGGATGTTTTCCCTAGCCTGACATGGAGATGAGTGAGGGGAAGATGGCCCCCACTGTCTCCATATCACTGTAGGGCGGAAGCGACGTCAAAACATCACTTCCGCCCATAGCTCTTAAAGGGCCATTTTTTTGTATTTTTTTTAAATGACAAATTTTTTTATTGCATTTTTGTGTAAATATGAGATCTGAGGTCTTTTTGACCCCAGATCTCATATTTAAGAGGTCCTGTCATGCTTTTATTCTATTACAAGGGATGTTTACATTCCTTGTAATAGGAATAAAAGTGACACAATTAAAAAAAAAAAAAACACAGTGTAAAAATAAAAAATAAAAGGTAAAATAAATAAGAAAAAATGCCCATTTTTTTAAACGCGCCCCGTCCCGACGAGCATGCGTGCAGAAGCGAACGCATACGTGAGTAGCGCTCGCATATGAAAACAGAGTTCAAACCACACATGTGAGGTATCGCCGTGATCGGTAGAGCGAGAGCAATAATTCTAGTCCTAGACCTCCTCTGTAAATTAAAATATGCAACCTGCAGAATTTTTACAACGTCGCCTATGGAAATTATTAAGGGTAAAAGTTTGTCGCCATTCCACGAGCAGGCGCAATTTTGAAGCGTGACATGCTGGCTATCGGTTTAGTCTGTGTAACATTATCTTTCACAATATAAAAAATTGGGCTAACTTTACTGTTGTCTTATTTTTTAAATCAAAAAAGTGTATTTTTTCCAAAAAAAGTGCGATTATCAGACCGCTGCGCAAATACAGTGTGACAGAAAGTATTGCAACGACCCCAATTTTATTCTCTAGGGTGTTAGAAAAAAATGTATAATGTTTGGGGGTTCTAAGTAATTTTCTAGAAAAAAAAAACAGTTTTTACTTGTAAACAACAAATCTCTGAAAGTGCCTCGGCCCTTAAGTGGTTAATGACACCCCAAACATGGCAAGATCTTGTTACGATTGTCACATGACAGAATTGCATGGCAATCAATCCAAAATGTGCAGGGGACTATTTCTTTACTTTAGGGTGTGGCGGAGTAATCTGCAATGCAGTGGTTCCCGGTCCCGGCCTCTTCTATATCAATCCACTGCAACAATTCGAGGGATTCCAATAAAAGAGCCCTTGTGTTTAATAATAAAAAACAGAAGCACTGCAGATTACTCCCCCGCTACCGGAAGTGAACAATCAGTCCCCTTTCTGACTCTCATTCATTTTATCTCGGTGTTTATGTCATCTGGGTTGGCGTAACTGCCATGCAACCAGAATTTTTATATGAAGGGCAACATTAGTCATCCCTGTGTCCCTGTAATGTTGGGTTTATTTATTGTCCCTGACACTGGAATTTTGAACTTTTCTCTCCATAATTTGATGTTGTATAAAAAATATATGAAATGTAGGTGAAGGTGCTAAATCTGATTCTTCTTTTTTATTGCAGGTGTATGTGGTATTTACTGTAGACACAGCTCACAAGGCAGGTCTGCCCCAGTGAGCAAGACAGAATGTGATAACTACATTGAGACTCCACTAGCATGTGACGTTCTCACAGAGACTCCACCAGCATGTAACGTTCACACGCAGGCTCCACCAGCATATGACGTTCACACAGAGACTCCACCAGCATGTGACGTTCACACATAGGCTCCACAAGCATGCGACATTCACATGGAGACTCCACCAGCATGTGATGTTCCCATGGCAACTCCACCAGCATGTGACATTTACACGGAGGCTCCACAAACATGTGACGTTCACACAGAGACTCCAACTGCATGTGACATTCACATGGAGATTCCACCAGCATGTGAAGTTCACACGGAGACGCCACCAGCATGTGACATTCACATTGAGTCTCCTCCAGCATGTGACATTCATAATGGGACTCCTCCAGAATGCAATGTTCACAATGAGATTCCTCCAGAATGTGACGTTTACCTACAGAATACACCAGAATGTAAAATTCATGTTGAGACACCACCTGAATGTGACATTTATGCTGAGACTCCAGCACAATGAGCCACTCATGTTGTGAACCCACGAAAATACCAGGGCAGCCATAGGTATAGCTCATCCCATGGAGATGAGGGAAAGCTTACAGAAAAGGATAGTCAGAGCCTGGTGGTAGGGGATTCAGTTATTAGAGGGACAGAGAGGGCAATCTGTCAGAATGATTGCGATCGACAAACAGTATATTGTTTCCCGGGTCCGGGACATTTCAGATCGGATGGACAGATTGTTGGGTGGGGCTGGGGAGGACCCAGCTGTCATAGTACATATTGGCACCAACAACTTTAGAAGAAAATGGAATGCCCTACTAAATGATTTCAGGGACTTAGGGGCTATATTGAAGAAAAGGACCACCAAGGTAGTATTTTCAGAAATACTGCCTGTACAATGAGCCACACCAAGGAGGCGGCAGGAGCTTAGGGAGCTTAGCAAGTGGCTGAAGAACTGGTGCAAGAAGGAGGGGTTTGGCTTCATGGAGACCTGGACTGACTTTTCAATTGATAACTTACTCTACAGCAAGGACGGCTTGCACTTAAATGAGCAGGGTGCAGTTCTGTTGGGAAAGAAAATAACCAAAAAGTTGAAAAAAATGGGCAGAGAGGGAGACTTTAGCTTGTAGCCCCTGGACACCACATCTCTGGTGGTAGTGGCTGCCACTCCAGTAACCAGAGGGTCTTACTATAAGCCTTCTATTTCCCTTTTTGCAGCTTATGAATCACCAACTATCAATAGTTGGACAAACAAGACAATTGGCTGTTCTTAGAAGACTCATCAAAAAGACTGAGGAACCCTCGCAGGGACCAGGTACGGCTGTACCAGCAATGGTTCCTACACCGGTGGCGGCTGCCACTCCAGTAACCGGAGGGTCTTGCCATCAGCCCTCTATTTCCCTTTCTGCAGCTTCTGAATCGCCAACTATCAATGTAGTTGGACAAACAAGACAATTGGCTGTTTCTACAAGAAGACTCAACAAAAAGTCTGAGGAGCCCTCCCAGGGACCTGGTATGACTGTACCAACACAGGTTCTTACACTGGTGGCGGTTGCCACTCCAGTAACCGGAGGGTCCTCCCATCAGCCCTCTATTTTCCTTTCTGCAGCTTTTGAATCACCAACTATCAATATAGTTGGACAAACAAAACAATTGGGTGTTCTTAGAAGACTCATCAAAAAGACTGAGGAACACTCCCAGGGACCAGGTACGGCTGTACCAACACAGGTTCCTACACTGGTGGTGGCTGCCACTCCAGTAACCGGAGGGTCCTCCCATCAGCCCTCTATTTTCCTTTCTGTAGCTTCTGAATAACCAGGAGCAGGAGATTAGAGAGCTTAACAAGTGGCTAAGGAACTGGTGCAGGGAGGAGGGGATTGGCTTCATGGCGAACTGCGCTGACTTTTCAGTTGGTTACTGTCTCTATAGCAGTGACGGACTGCACTTAAATGGGAGACATGTAGCTTTTTTGGGAGTGAAGATGGCGAAAAAGTTGCAAGAAATTTTAAACTAGGTGGTGAGGAGGAGAGATCAGAGGATGATTTGCTAGTGAACATGAGGGAGAGGATCTTCAAGTCAAGCCATCATCACCAGAGAGTACACTACGTCATCACTCTCTTGAAAGATTCTCATCTCGTCTCCAAGGGTGCAATACCACCAGCTCTCTTCACCAACAGGAGTGCCGCAGTATCTTTTCTGCACAGCCCAAGTTTTGTGTGTGGGGATAGTGTTATGGAAAATCTACCCTCAGGATGTACCCTCCCCAATATGATAAATATTAGAACCTAAAAATGTCCATCATAATCAATGACCTGTAAAAAAGTGCCTGAGATGTTGGTGGTAAACAGCTTGCCAGGCCCAGGGGGGAACCGAACCAAGTCCTCCAAAAGCTACCTCATATCCAAGAGTCGCCAAGAGTGTAAATGTAGACATTAAGATTTAAGGTTCATCAAAAATATTACATTCTAAAGGGAAAGGTAGAACAAGTGGGAGGGGGAGAGGAGGAGGGGAAGGGAAGCAGGGAAGGAGGAAAAGAAGGGGGGGAAGAAGGGGAGGTTGGAGGAAAGAAGGGGGTGAGGGTTGGGGATTAACCCCCACACCCCTTCCTTTCCCCAACCCCACCCCTACCCCCCTACACCCCCCTTGTTCTGCCTTTCCATTCCCAATGTGATATTTTTGATTAACCTTAAATCATAATATCTACATTTATACTCTTGGCAACTCTTGAATATAAGGCAACTTTTGTAGGCCTTGGTTTGGTTCCCCTGGGCCTAGAAGGCTGTTTACCACCAACATCTCAGGCACTTTTTTATAGGTGATTATATTTGATTGATGTATTGTCGATCGACATTAAGTAGTTGATTATGTTGTGAAGTTTGGAGTCCAGTAGGTTTTTTGGGCATGTGTTGGACCGGCCATAAGAAGAGGTTGGAGGCTGGTATGTTTTTGAGGCGTGTGTTGGACCAGCTATGAGTGGAGGTTGGAGGCCAGTGTGTTTTTGAGGTGTGTGTTGGACCAGCTATGGGGGGAGGTTGGAGGTCTGTATTTTTTTGAGGCGTGTGTTGGACTGGCTATGAGGGGAGGTTGGAGGCCAGTATGTTTTTCAGGCGTGTGTTGGACCGGCTATGAGGGGAGGTTGGAACTCTTTTTGTCTTCAGAGGTGGGAGGAGTCTTTCAAGCTTTCTTTGCTGGGGAAATGAGAACTCTTCTCACTAGTGAGGTCCTTCATGGAGAAGTCCAAGGCCTCACTCACATGTGTATGAATCTGTACCCTGTGTGGGGGCTGCGTCTACCCCAAAAAAGGTTTAGTTGCGTGGACGCACCCTGGGTGCGTTCGGGGTCGTGCACTGGCACCCACACAGATGTCACATTGGGTACAGCCGCTGCACCCCAGTTAACAGCAATGGGGCTGCCTACATGGGATGCTAGCAACACCTGTGCATCCCTGTTCCAGTAATCAAGGCCCTCCCATGGGGTACCGATTCATACCCCCTGTGTGAATGAGGCCTAAGTGTGAACGGAATATTTAGCTCCATTATGTTGCTAATTTGGGGACCACTGTACCCCTCTTCATTGTTATTTGGATGTGTTTTATTATAGGAGTGTTATATATTGTAGATTAGGATAAGTGTGTATATGTTGTGGAGGTGTGCGTTATTCTTTGAGTGTGTTTTGGAGTGTTATATATATAGATCGTAATTTAGGTTAGGTTTGGATTTCTTCTGTAGGCGCTTTGAGTGGACATAACTGATGTACCCCGCTCTGCGGGGGGCGGGCCTTAGAGAAGAGAGGCCGCATATGGGCAGGACAGAGGCTTAGTGGTTAGCCTTGCAGTACTGGAGTCCTTGGTTCAAATCCCGACCAGGACACCATCTGCATGGAGTTTGCATGTTCTCCCTGTGTTTGCGTGGGTTTTCGCCGGGTACTCCGGTTTCCTCCCACACTATAAAGACATGCTACCTTGCGTTGGTGGTGCAGTGGTGAGCATAGTGATGACCCGGGTTCGATTCCCAGCCAAAGCCATCTCCAAGTACTTGGAGTCCCCAGAGAAAAAAGCACTATACAAGGTCAATGCTGAGTATATATTAGTGGTGGAATAAAGAATGAAGTGAAAGTGTGGAATGTTTGAGAAATGAAATGAAAACGTTCCCCCGGAATCTATAGAGCCTGAACCCAGCAACTGATAGAAGACACTTAGGCTACAATCACACCTAGACGCTCCGGATTGCGGGTGGAATTACGGCAATTCCCGCGTTTTTTGCATTCAAGAAGTGTCTGGCACCCAATAACTATAACTACTTTGCACCCACCATGCCTCACAACCCACTACATACAGAAGGATGTCAGATATCCCTGGCCCTGGAGGTTCTTAGTTGATCAAAGGAGACCTGAGACCTTGCTACATTTGGCGCTCAACATGGGGCTAAGGTGTTATCTCTGCAGCCGTCGCCCTTAGCAACCAGCATCAGCTTCATCTGGATTTCATCTGGCTTCGTGGGAAGGTGGCAAGTAGCCTTTACACTTCTAATGAACCATGAACTGTGTTGTCGTGTGTACTATCAACATGGGGAAGAACCAACAATTCTCACTGCTCAGGGGAGAGAGAGGATCAGCCTGGTCTTTAGACACTTCCTGCCAGTGCTGTGAGAGTTAATACAGACTCCAAAACGGAATCCAGTACAGTTTTGGCATGCCGAAGCACAAAGACAGTTCTCAGAGAACATTTGCACCAATCCGTTGGCAGGGGGAGGAGTTCCCGCTCTGCAGAGGAGGATAAGGAAGTGCTGCCACGTGTGTCTGACTGTGGGTTGAAGAGAAAGATGGCGTAGTTCGTAGGAGACATGGCAGATTGGAGAAAGTATGCTCCGACTGTTTGTTTTTCGGTCCGAGCGATACAAAACCTGTCCTAACTGACACCGGAGAGTGGTGCACACTTAACGGTAAGCTTGTTCTTTATATGGCTGGAAGCTATGAGGCTCTGGGATTGATCTGTGAAAAAAGTTCTGGCCTGACCAAGCAGTTGAGGCCTTGGATTGTCTGTGGAGGCTGTGGAGAGCATCTGTTCGAGGTTGTCCCTCCAACTCTACCTCTGCAGATCCTACATGTGGACTGAGATAAGAATGTCGCTATCCCATCGGGAAATGATGTCCCAAGCCGCTGGTTATCACCAGAGTCGTGTAGAAAGCTGCTACCCTTGCCTCAATGACTACCCCAGGACCCATCGCACTGATCGCTCCTTGAGGCCATGATTGGGCCCAACTGCTCGTTCTAACGTCTGAGCCACCTGGGAAGAAATTGCCGGAGCCAGGTAAGCCAGCGAGAAGTGAGAGTGGTGTGCCTGTGGGGGAAGTGATGCCAGTTGCCGTTAAAAGGGGATGCCATAGTTGTGCCAGTCAAGGCGCGTGCCAAGAGCAACTACATCCCGGCCAAAGAGTGCTCGACCATTTCAGATTCAGACATTCCGTCTGATGGTCTATTGGACACTTTGTCTTACTCTGGAAAGTGGAGTGAGAGTGATGAAGAGTTAACAAGTAATGTGCAGGAGGATGAAGCATCTGCTACTACTACCGCAAGTGTGCAAATTACTCTGTCAGCCAGTTTAACTCCGCTGATCAGCATCGCCAGGTCCTTTGAGGAGGACCATGGGGCTCAATGGGTCCCCAAAGCCCTTCCTATTATGCCCACGCCTAACCTCAAAGCAGATCTTAAGCCGGATATGGTTGGTGGGTGCTCAGTTCAGCATGCCTCAGACGCACGGGTTCTACCCGGGTACAGAGACCCCAAGACCTAGTCTCGGCTGTCAAAAATACAGGTGATAATTATAAAGAAAGTGGCAGAAGACTACGGTACTTATACCCCTACATTCTCCCTCATCTGGAGGAGATTTCCGAGAAGGAAATGCAATGGGTGGATGAAGCCGTACGTGGATGTCTCCAGATCCCTCTCAAAGACAGATTTTCTTACGTTGTCACCTAGGATGTTCGGGAAATACCTGTCCGTGCTAAATACCTGGGGTTACGGCAGGAAGAGTAACCTAGATGGTGTAGTCATCCGCTGACCAGACAAAAAGGATCTAAAGCGATTTGTCACCACAGTGAATGTACGCGGAGAGACTGTAATTCTACCCGACCCCGGTTACTACTGGTGAAACATCATCGAAATGGTACCATTACCACTTGGATTACAAATATGTGTTGTGTGACGTGAAGGACGCTATGCTGACAGCCAATTCACACACACATTTAAATTGTTGCTAGCGGAGAACATTCCAGAGAGCTGTACTGCCTGGACTATGCTGGACTGAATGCTGCTGGCAGATACATGGAGTGCCCATCTGAGCCATGTTGGTTAAAGTTTGAAGTTGTTGGGGTGATCCACCCTGAAGGGCGACCTGTGATCTTCAGCAGGTTGTTGCTTCCTAAGTGCAAAAGGTATATATATCTTCTGTCTGGCTGGCTGGACAGACTGAGGACATCTTTGAAAGGGGATCTATGTCCTGAAGTTCGGTCCCTTGCACTAAGGCCTGGCTGATTGTTGCCTAAGATGCAGCTGTGCCTTTTTGCCCCCGAAGTTATCTCTAGAGAAGAAGGGAAACTGCTGGGAAATATAGTCCACCCAGTGGGAAATTAATGGACTGTAATATGCATTGGACTCTAAGTGTTAGTCAGTTAGACTAGGCTGTAATAGAGGGGTAAGCCCCCACCATACATGTGAATAATGGACTAAATCATACAGTTGAACTGTTCTAGTGTGGTCACCAGGTGGCGTGAGCGGTGCTGACCTGAGTGAACCTTATTCATATTATGCGCTAAGTGTAAGTTTGCTGATTGATGGGAAGGAGGTGGCATTCTCCGTTGTGGATGGGACCTGCTTTCAATAATATAAATAATTTAACATTCCATGGGGTGTATTTACACTGCTATGCTGTCTTTGGCTGAGGACAATTAAAACCTGTTTAATCACGTATGTATATACTACACCATGTTACCTTAGGACAGGATGCATTTGAATTGCTGTTGTTTCTCTCTTTCAGGTGCTGCTGTGTCGGTGCGTCTTCCTTGGCTAAGTATAGACAGGGATCTAACCTGCCATCAACACTAACCTATTTCCATATTAGCACTGTACATATATTCAGAGGCATAACTAGAATCTTCAGGGCCCCGGTGCAAGAAACCATAAAGGGCCCCCACCAGGGGCGTTGCTAGGTCTACAAAAGATCTCGGGCTAGAGCCCATAGCAGCGAAGTAAAGAAAGTCGTACGCTTGGGCGGGCATACACATGTATATAATATACATATGTGTATGTGTGAGTATATATATATATATATATATATATATATATATATATAAAATATTGTCACATAGTGCGGATCCCCCCTAACATCAGGATCCTCAGAGAGCCTCCCTACATACATTAGGATCCCCAGAGAGTCCTCCCCTTTTACAACAGGGTCCCCAGAGAGCCCCCCATATATCAGAGTCCTCAGAGAGCTCCCCCTTACATCAGGGTGCCCAGAGAGCCTGTCTTTGCATCAGGGTCCCCAGAGAGCCCCCCTTTTACATCAGGGTCCCCAGAGAGCCCCTTCTTTACATCAGGGTCCCCAGAGAGCCCCTCCTTACATCAGGGTCCCCAGAGAGCCCCTTCCTTACATCAGGGTCCCCAGAGAGCCTGCCTTTTACATCAGGGTCCCCAGAGAGCCCCTTCCTTACATCAGGGTCCCTCACAACCCACTATATACAGAAGGATGTCAGGTATCTCTAGCCCTGGAGGTTCTCATTAGACCAAAGGAGGCCTGGGACTTTGCTTCATTTGGTGCCCAACATGGGGCTAAGGCATTATCTCTACAGCAGTTGCCTTTTAACAACAGGCCTCAGCTTCATCAGGATTTCATCTGGCTCCTTGGGAAGGTGGCAAGTAGCATCTATACTTCTAATAGACTGTGTTGTCGTGTGTACTACCAACGTGGGAGAGAACCAAGTCTCATTGCTCGTGGCAGAGGATCAGCCTGGTCTTTTGACACTTCCTGCCAGCGCTGTGAGGGTTAATACAGACTCCAAAATGGACTCCAGTACAGTTTTGATGAGCTGCAGCATGAAGAAGGCGGGCACCACAGTTCCCAGAGAACTTTTGCTCCAATCCGTTGGCAGGGAGGAGTTCCCGCTCTGCAGAGAAGGACGCATTACTGTTTGGGTCGCCATTTTGGGTTCACATACTGAGACCTTGTGGCCTGAAAGGAAACATGGAGCACCTGGGAGCCCCAGGATTTGAAGTCCCTCAGCCCATGTCTCATCCTCCCTCCCCTTTCCAGTTCACTTTCTTGTGTTTCTGCTCTCCACTCACATAAATCTACACTTCCACCCAGGCTTACTTTTTGACCCCTTTCACACTGGAGGTGTTTTTCAGGCGCTTTAAAAAATACTGCCTGTAAAATGCCTGAAAAACGCCTCCCCTGCAGCTCCAGTGTGAGAGCCTGAGTGCTTTCACACTGGAGCGGTGCGCTTGTGAGACGTTAGAAAAAGTCCTGCAAGCAGCATCTTTGGAGCAGTTTAGGAGCGGTGCGCAGAGCTGCATAGGTATGAACCTAGGCTAACGGACCACTGGGTTAAGAAAAAATATGGTTATGTGATGTTCTGGATCCCGAGTCTTTGGACTGCTGGGGGGGGGGATTGTTTTTTTTTCTTCATGTGTGCACATTGATACCTTGTGAAGTGTACACTTCCTATTGGCTGTCCATTAGTGGGGTTCTCTCAGGGTCCAGAAGATGTCACAATAAGGGGCAGCAACAAGTCTGGTAGGTTGTGGGAACAGACTGCAATGCCGGATCATTAGTCTCCAGTCCCAGAAGTGGCACCGTTACAGGGACATACTAAAAGGAATGACAGAATGGAATGCCCATAGACTTTAACAAGGCCGTGGAATGCCCATAGAGAATAATGGAAACAATATATTTCAATTAGGTGGGATTATCATTGTTTTTAAGGAATGACAAGGGTGAATGAAAGGGGAATAAAAAAAGAGAGGGGAAATTTGGGACTTAAAATGAAGCACATGGCTATGCAGTGATGAATACATTCAATATATAATATCATGTTTATTGGTACATATACACGTGTTGAGTCATAACAAAATACAGTGAATAAATAGTACTGCTCATTAGTAACACATGATACACACACACACACACACATATATACATACAAATCTCTGCACCACAAGGTGTGGGTGGTGTTAGTTGGTAACCGAGTAGCAGATAGGAAAATTAACATTATAGCTGTTTTCTATGGAATGACAAGTGATTGACAGAAGGGAATGCCCATAGAATATAATGGGAAGCAAAATATATACTCATTTGTAGGCATATTTTAGAAACAGAGCAATCTAACCTTTACTACAGGTGTTCCACAAGTAGAGTAGCAGATTGTATAATTTAAAGTTCCTCGAATTATAGTTTTTCTTCTATGACATTACAAAAGGCAAATGACAGAATTGAATGCCTATGTATAGAGCATAATAGGAAGCAAAATGTGACTTGGAGAGAATGTCTGCTAAAGATTTATTTGATATTTCCAATGGTTCTGACTCCAAGTAAAGTGGTGGTGGTTGTATCCACCACTTTATTATCGTTATCTATGGATTGACAAAAATTGATGACAGAAGGGAATGCCCAAAGAATATAATGGGAAGCGAAGAATTGAACTCATTTGCAGGCATATTTGAGAGACAGAAATTTAGCCTTTACCACATAGATGTTCCCCAGGTAGATTAGCAGATTGTAATTTGAAATTATTTGGGATTATAGCTGTTTTCTATGGAATGACACAACGGCATGTCCATATTGTATACTGGAAGCAAAATGTGACTTGGAGTCACAACCATTCAACATACCAAATAAATCCTTACCCCACATACTCTCCAAGTTCAGTGGGGATCTTTAAATCGAGAGGAATTGGATTATAATTGTTTTCTAAGGAATAAAAGAATGAAATGTCCATAGAGAATAATGTATATCAACTTTTTTGCAGGCAAACCTAAAAGATATAGCAAGTTAAAGGGACAGGTATCCCTTCTGAGACAATTACCTCATTCAAAGGCTTTGCCTTTAAATAAGACAGTTGTTTCATGCTGCAGTAAAAAAAAATACATATATTTATATTTGTATATACTGTACATATTTTCATACTTACCTATTTTTTCTCAGCGGAATGCATGGAAAAAGCATTGCACTGTATATGACAAACAGCATTAGCCCTGGTTCACACTGGTGCGATTTGACATGTCAAATCGGTGGCAATTGCCGGCAATGGCACCGTCCTAATCGGTGCGACACTGCATTTGCGGCAAAATACAAATAAATAAATACTAAAGCGCTTATGGATTGTAATATGTAGTCATGTGCATATATGCAGTGTATGTATAATTGGTGGAAAAGTACAAAGTGGTTGTAAAATATATGTGTTACTCCTCTATTCACATGTGCTTCCACATACACCCTCTATTTAAAATAAATTAAATTATAATAAAAAAATAAAATAAAATGAAATCCACAAGCACTAAATAAAAAAATTATGTGTAGAAGCTGCACCTTTGGTAAGTGCTCTGATATCACTTCCTAAAAAAATTATACATATAGGGTTAAAGGTGCGCTAAGTACTCTATAAAAATATAGACCCAAGGAACAATCTTGCAGTGTTCTTAGAAAATGGCAGGTCCACTTGCTAGGTATGCATATAGGTATGGGGTACAATCAACTGAAACTCGGATTGAATAAATACCCCCTTTGCAGATGGAGTTCCACATGTAATGCAATTGCACTCTCAATCAGCTCCCTTTTATACTGGAGATCCGCTGTTTGTTGCCTCCGATATTGTGTCTCAATCATGCAATATAAACAGGAAAACATTCATTGCGCAATATGCTTTAAACCATTATTTGGAAGAAACTGAGTGCACTCACATTTAAATCAAGCCAGTATTGGCGCATAGAGCAGTCAGCTATTCCACCGATAATCTCCTCCTCGCGCTGTACTGCGAGTGACACTTTAGCACTATGGATGACGTCACTAGGCTCCTCCCGACGCGTTGCGTCACATGTCACGTGACTTTATCAAGTGTAGCCATGTGACGGTCGGGTTGCATACTTATAGCGTCCTAGTTGCCATAGCGACTACGGTGGTGAACATCATACTAATTTTGCGCTCATATTTTATTACATTAAAACCAACTCTTATTCACAAAAACATTAAAATTATCAAATTAAAACACTAGTTCAAGATAGAATTAAAATTTCTCTCCAGTACACAATTACTTTGTTCCGCATACATTTCCATATCCCATAACTCCCTCTAGTGGTCAAACTTGTAATTGCCATTAACTCCATACATAAATGCCGTCTAATTTGGCTAATCAACTTTATGCATACATGATAGAGCTGCTAATACGTGTTGCTACATGTTATGACTCCTGATGTATACACACATCAACATTTGTAGCCTAGAAGGTAATGAATCAATGAGTGATTGAGTTTTAAATCCTAGTGTGAACATACAAATATTTGCACTCTAAATGATACATTAATTAATAGGTGATTGGGGTACAAATAATTAAAATAGGTAAAAATAAAATAGGTAAAAATAAAATTCCAACAGTCTCCCTTTATACATTATCTAGATTTGCCATGTAATATTAGCAATATACTTTATATTGTGAAATGTTGCACTGTTGCACTGTTAATATACTAATAATGGAGGTTTATAAAAATATAAAATATTATATCAAAAATAATTATATTAAAAATCCGAAAAAAAACAATTAAGATCAAACTCAATATTTAGGCCTTTAGGCGTGAAAGTATCTGCCTCATGTATCGATTTTGACTCACTCTTGCTCAGTTCTTTAATTTTGTTGCTTCCTCTCCAATGGGGCTTATATTTTTCTATGGCCCAAAATTTGAGTGACCTGGGATCTTTTTTGTGATGGGAGGCAAAAAGTTTTTAGAGGAAACTTTTAGTGAAAGCCATTTACTCAGATACACCTACAGATTTAGTCCTATACCGGAGATTTATGGATGACTGCGTAGTAATTTGGAAGGGGAATAAGAGCAGTCTGATTGGATTTTTTGAAAGGCTAAACAATAACCAAAATAATATTAAATTAACCTATGAGATCAGTGACAAAAAGATACACTTCTTAGACCTGACAATAGAAGTGGAGGAAAATTCCATAAATACAAAAACTTTTTTCAAAACGGTGGAACGAAACAGCTATATCCCAGTGGACAGTTGTCACTATGACCCTTGGTTAATAAATATACCGAAAGGCCAAATGGTACGCCTCAGGAGAAACTGCTCGGAAGATAGCACTTACTGGGAACAGGCAAAGGTACTAGGAGAAAGATTTGTAATGAAAGGCTACAATGAAGAGTTTATAGAAGAAAAAATTAAGGAAGTATCCCAAATTCCAAGCGAAACATTGCTGCAGGATAAAGATAAGAACACATCCAAACTCGGCACAGTGCCTCTTATATTTAATTACAACACCCAGCATAAAGATGTGGAAAGGATCATTGCAAAACATTGGCCACTTCTTAAGGCAGATAAACAACTGAATAATATATTACCTGAAAAGCCACTCATAGTTTACAGAAGGGCACCCACATTAAGGGACAAGAGAGCAAAAAGCATTATGGATCCCCCTAAGAGAACCACTGAATTATCCTTCTTCCAAGGAAAGGGATTTTATCCCTGCAAAAGATGCTTTGCGTGTCAAAACACCAATATGGGAGGGCAAAAAGGCACAAGTTTTAGGTCAAGTAGTACAAACAAAGAGTACAAAATTCATGATTTTATTTCTTGTAGAACAGAAGGGGTAGTCTACATGTTACAATGTTCATGTCCCCTTCAATATATAGGAAGGACTAAGCGCCCCATGTGGAAGAGGTTAAGGGAACATATACAGAACATCAAAAGTGGGTTCCCCAAACACAGCGTATCACGCCATTTTGCCTCCCATCACAATAAAGATCCCAGGTCACTCAAATTTTGGGCCATAGAAAAATATAAGCCCCATTGGAGAGGAAGCAACAAAATTAAAGAACTGAGCAAGAGTGAGTCGAGATGGATATATGAGGCAGATACTTTCACGCCTAAAGGCCTAAATATTGAGTTTGATCTTAATTGTTTTATTTCGGATTTTTAATATAATTATTTTTGATATAATATTTTATATTTTTATAAACCTCCATTATTAATATATTAACAGTGCAACATTTCACAATATAAAATATATTGCTAATATTACATGGCAAATCTAGATAACGTGTAAAGGGTGGAGACTGTTGGAATTTTATTTTTACCTATTTTATTTTTATTTTTACCTATTTTAATTATTTGTACCCCAATCATCTATTAATTAATGTATCATTTAGAGTGCAAATGTTTGTATGTACACACTAGGATTTAAAACTCAATCACTCATTAATTCATTACCTTCTAGGCTACAAATGTTGATGTGTGTATACATCAGGAGTCATAACATGTAGCAACACGTATTAGCAGCTCTATCATGTATGCATAAAGTTGATTAGCCAAATTAGACGGCATTTATGTATGGAGTTAATGGCAATTACAAGTTTGACCACTAGAGGGAGTTATGGGATATGGAAATATATGCGGAACGAAGTAATTGTGTACTGGAGAGAAATTTTAATTCTATCTTGAACTAGTGTTTTAATTTGATAATTTTAATATGTTTTTGTGAATAAGAGTTGGTTTTAATGTAATAAAATATGAGCGCAAATTCAGTATGATGTTCACCACCGTAGTCGCTATGGCAACTAGGACGCTATAAGTATGGAACCCGACCGTCACATGGCTACCCTTGATAAAGTCACATGACATGTGACGCAACGCGTCGGGAGGAGCCTAGTGACGTCATCCATAGTGCTAAAGTGTCACTCGCAGTACAGCGCGAGGAGGAGATTATCGGTGGAATAGCTGACTGCTCTATGCACCAATACTGGCTTGATTTAAATGTGAGTGCACTCAGTTTCTTCCAAATAATGGCTTAAAGCATATTGCGCAATGAATGTTTTCCTGTTTATATTGCATGATTGAGACACAATATCGGAGGCAACAAACAGCGGATCTCCAGTATAAAAGGGAGCTGACTGAGAGTGCAATTGCATTACATGTGGAAGTCCATCTGCAAAGGGTGTATTTAATCAATCCGAGTTTCAGTTGATTGTATCCCATACCTATATGCATACCTAGCAAGTGGACCTGTCATTTTCTAAGAACACTGCAAGATTGTTCCTTGGGCCTATATTTGCTACAATTTAAGCAACTGAAGTTTATGTATGTATTTATTCATCTTAACCTCCCTGGCGGTATGATTATTTCGGATTTTAGGTGCTGAAAGCGGTACAATTATTTTGCATGGAAATTTGGCGTTTTATATTGTAGGTCTGTAAATCTTAACAATAACACACTTAAATCTGTCCAAACAAGAGTCTAGTAGATATCCCGGGTATGATAAAGTTTGAAACACAAAAACATAAATTATAATATAATAAATAAAAATAAATAATAAAAAAAAAAAAAAAAAATAGTAATAAAATAAATTTCCCCACAATTCACTATCGCTCAATTCTGCAAGTGTTCTAATTTACTATCGCTGTTTTCTAGCTGGTCTAAAGCCACTTTTGATGTAAAGGGACACTTTTTGGTTGCTATGGACAATCTCCAGTTTCCAGGCAGAAAGAACAGTGTATATCATGTAAAACTGCATGCAGGGCATGGGCCAGAGCACTGGGGACAAAAGGGATGTGAAATCATTTCATACAGTACTGTAATCTGTAAGATTACAGTACTGTATGTGTTATGATTTTTACTTTTTTTTTAATTTGCCGCCAGGCTCCGCCCCCGTGCGTCGCGCCGCTCGCAGGGAACGGAGCCTGGCACAGAGAGGCTTCGGAGGAGGACGGAGCCCTCGGACACTGCGGGTGACATCGCAGGATCCCAGGGACAAGGTAAGTAAAGCCGCCCCAGGATCCTGCAATGCGATCCCGAGTGTGGCTCGGGGTTACCGCTAATGGTACTGAATTTTAACCCCGAGCCACACTCGGGAATACCGCCAGGGAGGCTACGCACGTTATAATTTGTTCACTTATCACTTTTAATTATTCAATTATTCAACTATTTATACTTCAGCACGAGATTTATAGAGTATTTAGTGCACCTTTAACCCTATATGTATAACTGCATTTGCGGCGCTGCATCGATTTCAAAAAGTAGTTTCTGTACTACTTTTTGTGATTTCCTGGTGTGATTTCTATTGACATATTGTTCACACTGGTACAACATGACTGTGGTACTACTATCAGGCCGGGTTCACACTTGTAAGACAAATGCTCCGACATTGGGAGCTCCTGTCGCATGACGTGTGCAAATCAATGGTTCCGTATGATAGCCGTCTTAACTGGTCTGACACAAGTCGTTCTGACTTTGAAAAAGGTTCCTGCACTACTTTGGTCCGACTTTGATCCTACTTCAGCCCATTGAATATCACTGAAGTCGGATCAAAGTCAGAAAATCGTCTTAACTGATCCGACTTTGGTATGCGCCTTGTGTTCTGAGGATCTTGAAGGGTAACTCCACGCCAAATTTAAAAAAAAAAAGGCATGGGGTTCCCCCTCCAAGACCATACCTGGCCCTTTGGTCTGGTAAGGATTTTAAGGGGGACCCCCTTAAAATCATGGGGGCCCCCCAAAATCTATACCAAACCCTTATCCGAGCACGCAGCCCGGTAGGTCAGGAAAGGGGGTGGGGAGGAGTGAGTGCCCCCCTCCGTCATGAACCATACCAGGCCACAAGCCCACAACATGGGGGTGTGGGTGCTTTGGGCAGGGGGCCCTGCGCCCCCAACCCCAAAGCACCTTGTCCCCATGTTGATGGGGACAAGGGCCTCTTCCCGACAACCCTGGCCGTTGGTTGTCAGGGTCTGTGGGCAGGGGGCTTATTGGAATCTGGAAGCCCCCTTTACCAAGGGAGCCCCCAGATCCTGGCTCTCCACCCTTTTGTACATTGTACCCCTACCCATTTACCTAAAAAAAAGTGTCAAAAATAAAAGCAGCACACAGGTTTTTGACAAAGTAATTTATTAAAGCAGCTCCGGTGTCTCTTCGTATGATTTCTTCTCCCTCTGGCAATGTAGTCATCCTTCCGGTTCTTCTCCCTCCGCTGATGACATCTTCCTCCGGTTCTTCTCCTGCTGCCGGGTCTCCTCCCTCCGCTGTCTTCTCCCTCTGTCGGGTTTCCTCTCCGCTTTCTCCCTCACCTTCACCTCATCCCTCAGCTGGTGACGTCATCCGGAGGCCCCGCCCCCTTGTCACATCACCGCCCAGGGGAAATTTGGGGTAGTTATGTCACAGGGGGTGGGGCCTCAGAATGATGTTACCGGGTAGCCCTGCCCCATAGTTATATAAGTAATGTCATGTGGCGGCTCTAGCATTACAGGGAGAGAGAGCGTAGAAAGAACATCGGAGGAAGAACAGAGGGAGAAGACAGCAGAGAGAGGAGACCTGGCAGAGGGAGAAGACAGCGGAGAGAGGAGAACTGGCAGCGGGAGGAGAACTGGCAGCGGGAGGAGAACCAGAGGAAAATGTCATCAGCAGATGGAGAACAACCGTAAGGATGAATACAGCGCCGGTGGGAGAAGAAAATCGGAAGAAGAGACATCGGAGCTGCTTTAATAAATTACTTTGTCAAAAACCTGTGTGCTGTTTTTATTTTTGACACTTTTTTTTTTAGGTGAAAGGGTAGGGGTACAATGTACCCCATACTCATTCACATAGGGTGGGGGCTGGGATCTGGGGGCCCCCTTGTTAAAAGGGGGCTTCCAGATGCCGATAAGCCCCCCGCCTGCAGACCCCGGCCAGGGTTGTCAGGAAGAGGCTTTTGTTCCCATTAACATGGGAACAAGGTGCTTTGTGGTTGGGGGCACAGGGCCCCCCTGCCCCAAACCACCCACCCCCCCATGTTGAGGGCATGTGGCCTAGTATGGGTCAGGGGGGGCACTCGCTCAGCCCACCCCCTTTCCTGACCTGCCGGTCTGCCTGCTCGGATAAGGGTCTGGTATGGTCTTGGAGGGGGACTCTATGTTGTTTTTTTTTTTTTACATGTGGCGTGGGGTTCCCCTTCAAGATCCTTAGAACACAAGTCGCATGCCATAGTTGGATCATTTGAGACGATGATCCGACTTCAATAATATTCAATGGGCTGAAGTAGGATCAAAGTCAGAACCAAAGTAGTACAGGAACCTTTTTCAAAGTCGGACCAGTTAAGACGGCTCTCATAGGGAACCATGGATTTATACACGTCATGCAGCATGTGCTCCCAAAGTCAGAGCGTTTGTCTTACCAGTGTGAACCCAGCCTAACACAAGTTTAACCGAATCTGAATGCGCATCTCCAATATACAGTATATATATATCTAATATATGCAATATTTTATCTAACATTATTGTGATTATTATTATAATTCTATATTGATGCACAGGATAAATGTCACTATTTTTTCTATTACTCTTAGCACCTTTCAGCTGTTTATAGCAATTAGTGGGCATGTGTACGGCCCAATAATATGGTTCGTACAAAAAAAAAAAAATTCATAGAGCCTCTGAATCAAAAACTGCAAGTCTTCATTGCATTAGCGACCATACTGGATGGCACGTTCATGCGTATGTGCAGCGCCATGATGCTGAGACATCACAAGTGCGCATGTGCATCCCATCTCAGATAGCAGCACGCAAGTCCACATGACAAGTATTCCCACACAAAAGAAATTAACCAAGTGGTTTATTTCTTTTGTGATTCGGGCAAAATTTTGTGGAATATTGTTAATTCAGATTTGAATAAACCTGCTGAATCCACAAGTTTTGTGGACTCTGAAGGTTTGTCCGAATCCAAATGCACATGTCTAGTAAATAGACCCAGTATACAGAATAATATGTTGAGGAAAATCCTAGGACTAACTACCCCTATCACACCAGTTATCAGCAGAGGCATATTCTTTAGGCATTTTGTAGTGTTTACAGAAAACTCATTTCAGTACACGTACAAATAAATATGTAGGTGATTTAACCGACTGATGATACCAACTCCATTTTTTAAAAGGTGTAATATGATTTTGTGCTCATATTAGGAAACTTAGCTATATATTGTATACATAAATTAAAGAAAAATTGGATTACAAAAATAAGCAAAATACACTTTTGCCATTACAAACATTCAATATCATTTGTATTTAACACTCAGACAAAAAAGGTGTGTCGAAGTGTCGAACACACAAAACTTAAAATTCAGAAACATTAATTATAAACAGCTTCACTATTGATTTGCATAGAACTTTTTTCAAGATCTCATATTGAAAATATGAAATTACTTTGGACCAGTGGCGGCCGCTCCCCCTATCCATGCGTCCAGCCCCCTAATCTACATGCAGAGTGCCGGACGCATGGATTCCAATTGGGAGGGGGGGTTGAAGCACATGATCAGAGCAAGAGGCTCTAATAGGCTTCAAAAAAGAGTGGGCTCGGGGCGCAGAGCACTGTGCTCCGAGCCCACCCAGTTGTGTGACAATAACGAATGGATATTCGCTATTGTCACAATGATTCTCCTCTCAGCCAATCAGGAAGTGGGTTGGTTGGGGTGACGTTGGTTTGCCACCCCCCTCCCCCCAAATTATTAAGCACCAGTCTCCACTGCTTTGGACCCTATTTTTCTTCTTGGAAATGACAAATTTAATATGGAAGTGTCCTTTACCCTGAGAACTGCTGACATACATAATACATTGGGAGCTTTGAAGCTTTTTGTAACAGGCAAGATGCAGGATACAATTTGCGACAATTGCAATATAAAACCATGCATTCATTAGGGGTGACTGTCCCAGGGCATGTATCCTGTGCACACATGGATCATCTGCTGCTGTCCTTATGTACAAGAGATGTTATGTAGTTAACCAATGGTTTCTCAAGGACAATGGCATTCATCTTCATCTGTAGAAGTGCTTTGTGTTTTTTGCTATATGAGCCTTTGTTGCATCTCTTTTCTCTTCTGTCTTTTGCAGTTACACGGTCTGTGATGTGCTACGTTAAGGCTACTTTTACACTGGGGCGTTGGGGGCGCCGGCGGTAAAGCACCGTCGTTTTTGCAGAGGTTTTCGCCCGCTAGCGGGGCGCTTTTAACCCCCGCTAGTGGCCAAAAAAGGGTTAAAACTGCCCACAAGGCACCGCTGCAGCGGCGCTTTGCTGCCGGTTCGGCGGCACTGCCCATTGATTTCAATGGGCAGGGGTGCTTTAAGAACGGTGTATATACCGCTCCTACAAAGCTGCAAAGATGCGGCTTGCAGGACTTTTTTTTTTTTACCGTCCTGCAATCACACCGCTCCAGTGTGAAAGCACTTGGGCTTTCACACCGGAGTGAGAGCAGAGGCTCTTTAGAGGCGCTATAGCCCCTGTAAAGCGCCTCAGTGTGAAAGCAGCCTTAATGCAATCCATTTGCTAACATTAGGATATTGATCTCCCCAAAAAATAGAATAAGCGTTCAATACAGGGCCCTCTGATTCCTCCTGTATTGAATTGTATTGTAACCGTACTGTCTGCCCTCACGCTGTAAATCGCTGCGCAAACTGTTGGCGATATATAAATCCTGTAGAATAATGATACTACAGTGTAGACTCCACAGGAAAAATGGTTGTTTTTCCTCTATGGCAAAATATATGCTAACTGATAACATGCAGCAGCAATTGATAAAACAATGTCAGCACATTCTTTTATTTTCTTTGATGGAATCTAAAATAATTCAAAATGATGACAGAAAGGCACCGGTGTTGCCTGGGGGCCCAAGCATCTGTGTTGAAAGGAAGCAAGAGAGCATCATTTTTTTTTAAGGGAAGAGGTTTCCTCAGAAAACTGTAAAAAAAATGTCTACTGCGCCTCTAACCATATTCTGGTAAGTGAAGGTGGGACACAGCAAAATGTTTCTGTGAGATTTCTATGACACAATTCTTTATGGCTTCTTCTGTAAGTTCATCACAAAGCCACTCTCCAGGAACCAGTGTATAAGAATATTTTTTTCAAATGTATCGAACAGTCTGCTATCCAAATCTGCTGCTGGCACATCCCGTGGAATCAATTCATTGGATACATCCGTTTCATTTCCCTGAGTCTTTGCCTGGTGTTCAATGCCAATGTCAAAAATATCAAAATCGGGTTCTACATTGAATTGAGATATCTGATCTCCAGAACTTCTCTGTTGTAAATGTCCCTTCCCGGGTGTACAGTAATGAATTAAATCGGGTGCTGGCTCAACATCATAATCCCCTTTGCTTGGTTTCTTCCTAAATTTTTGATTGACATAATTTTTTTTTTTTTGCAAAGCATAAATAATGAGCAAGTTTGCTTGTCCACCACCTCCTTCCATCCAAGCGATATTTGAGCTGCTATAATATGAAAGAACAGCCTTGTGCTGGGACAAGAACAGCAGGTTCAGGAAGAGGTTTTTCTGCACGCATTCTAAAAAAATACCACGTACAACAAATGTTGAGGACTGTGGACAAGAGATCAACACCACCAGAACCAATGCAATAGTTTGCCAAAGATCTTTGGGTCATTCGATAATATTTCCCCTTTTCCAATCCTTTCACTGGCTCAAGATCTGAACTTTTAAACTTATCAGTTATGCTCTCAAGTGGGTAAAAGGCAAAGAATGTTACACTCTTCTTTTCAGATGTGAAAACTTTTTTTTCACGTCACAGTTTCCAAGTTCACAAAGCACTCGTTCAATTTCATGCAGGTAACGCTGAATATAAAACATTGCCAAAATGAGCACATCAACAGGCAATTCTTTCCATTCATTTTGGTTCTTTATAACTTTATTGAAACTTTTGCTGATATTGTTTAATGCATTTCTTATCCTTTACGAAGGCAACACATTTTGAAGTTAGGAACTTTGCAGAATAATTTGAGATGCAATCCTTTAGATCTCTATCAAAATTTTTTTGCTCAATTTCAGTCTGAACAAACTGTAAAGATGGTCAAACATTGGAAGTGATTCTGCATCAATCAGCAGTTTTATGTTGTCCTTTAGCACTTTTGAAATCATCTTTGCTTCCACTATGTTTCCTTATCCAGGTATCCACGTCTCTCAAAGTATGGTTTGCACAGTATAAATGAGGTATGTTAGGAAAATAAATCTGGAGAGGTTCAGCAATACCGCTTACTCTATCAGTAACAAAGGGAATGCATTTATTCATGTTCCCATCCAGTTTAGAAGGTCACATACAAATTCTTTGTATGACATGCGTTGAATTTTCTTTCCTGTAGAAAATAAGCAACAAGGAAAATCGGGTCACCAATTAAAGTGACGTTTCTCTACGCAAATGTTGAGAGGTAAAAGTCACCAACTTTAAATATGGTATCCTAGGATAAAAGCTGTGGCAATGAAGCATCTTGATTTGATATACAAATAAGCTTCTGAGTTTTACTGAACATGTCTGGGTGGCCAAATGAAACTACAAGATCTGACGTTACCTTTTTTATGTAATCATCAAGGTGGACTGCCAGCTTAAGGAGACTAAATATCTCATTGCAGAAATTTTACACCTGCTTTAAGTTTCTGGGCCAGTCAACACTCATGTGCATGTTACATCCATGGTACGAATATTGGCGTAGTAAATGTTTGTAAGTGTTCACTGGCTCTTTCTGTAGCACAGACTACTTAATTTCTGTGATGGCACTTTTCATTGTGAAAACAAAGGGTTTTTTGGAGAGTTTACTGTTCCCATGGCATACTGCACAATGTAAAAACTTTCATCACCCAAGTAATGTAGAAGATAAATCTTTCTTGATTTTTTACTTTCTCGTAAGCAGTATACAGGTTTGCGAAAACCATGCAGGGAATCTTTTTTCCATTTGGATCCTTTAAGTAGTACTACCCTTTAAGTAATTCTGGAAGATACTTGCGTTTACCATGAAAGTTTGATCCTTTGGATATCCATCTGTACTGATCCTATCGGTAGTCAAGAACATGACCAGCATTTGTATCTGGGGAGCAATTAATAAACACCTCACCTCCTCTCTCGCCCCATGACTAAGCTCTGGGGGACGGAGTGAAAGGTGTTGGAGGCATGGCCTGTTCTGAGTCCCGGCTGAGGTTGCCACTTCATTCATTCATTGCAGCAGGACACCATAGATGTGCGGCTTCCAGGGGTCACCCTTCCCTTCTTGAACCTCACCTCCTCTTGGTAGTACAGGTGGCAGAAAAATCAGTTTGTTTTCATAAAATTCTGTGTTATACAGGATTTTGTAGACTTCTTCTAATGATAGGTCATCATTACTGCCACACATCTATGCCTTGTTGCAGGAAGGCATTGCAGCATGTCTTTGACTTCAGCTGGCAACGGCTAGTCGGTCTTGTGTGTTACATTGGGGCTGATTTACGTAAGGCAACTCCACTCTGCACTACAAGTGCACTTGGAAGTGCAGACGCTGTAGATCTGAAGGGAAGATCTGAAATGAGGGGAAGCTCTGCTGATTTTATCATCTAATCATGTACAAGCAAAAATGCTGTTTTTTATTTTCCTTGCATGTACCCCTCAGATCTACAGCGATTGCACTTCCAAGTGCACTTGTAGTGCAAAGTGAATTTGCCTTTAGTAAATAACCCCCATAGTTCCTAAAGCAGGATTAAACCCAAAAGCAAACAATTATTGTATTTCAGATTACCAATTCCTAGATGCAATGGCTGCATTCGGTTTCTTTTTTAAGCTTTCTTTCTTCTATTTTCATCTGGTGATCCAGTCAGCAAGTCTGTTTTTCACAGAGCAAACGCTCTGGCAGAATGTATCAAATTACATGGAGGAGAAAAACCACTTAACAGTGAAAGGGGTGATTACAATGAACAGCTTTTATTTATTCATGCAAAACCTTTATCCCAAAAAGGAAAACTTTGAAGACAAACTTGATATGTCTAACGCTTCTGATGCCAAGTCACATCTTGCTTCCCATTATACTCTATGGGCATTCCTTTCTGTCATTCACCCTTGTCATTCCATAGAAAACATCTATAATCCCACTTCATCTCAATATTATACATCACCACTGAATTTGGAGAGTATGTCTATTAAGGATATATTTGGTATGGTGAAAGATTCTGACTCTGGGTCACATCTTGCTTCCTATTATACTCTATGGGCATTCCTTTCTATCATTTATCGGTCATTCCATAGAAAACAGCTATAATCCCAATCTTACAATCTGCTACTTTACTTGGGGAACATCTGTGGGAAAGGATAAACTTCTGTGTCTCTCAGATTTGCCTGCAAATGAGTTTATATTTTGCAAACCGTTATAATCTATGGGCATTTCTTTTCTGTCGTTTATTTGTTACTCCATAGAAAACGGCTCCCAAATTCCCAAATCATTTTAATCTTACAATCTTCTACTCAACACCTGTGGGAAAGGGTAAACTGCACACCCAGCCCTCCTATATACTGTAAGTGTGACATGTTTGTTGTTTAAAAAAATAAATCAACTTTACAATCACTTTAAACTTTGAGTAACAGGCCACTTTAGAACATGCAATTGTGATATGCTTTGAGTAACTTAGAACATAAATCAATTTACTTCAGAATATTTTTAATGTATAGAACAGTAGAAGAATGAAAGCCATCACTGTTATTCTTATATACATGATTAAATCATTATTCACAAATAAATATGTTGCTGATTGACTTTAAAGAGGAAGGAAAGTCAAAACCTAACCAAGCTTAAGTCTACTCTCATCTCCGTTCTAAGCATATTCTATCTACCCTGTAAAAGGAAGGTTGCCTATACTTACCTATTCTGAGGACACTCTGGTCTGGTCACATGATCTCTCCAGCGGTGTCTTCAGTGTAGATCGGGGTCTCAAATCTTTCTCAACAAAGGGTCAGTTTATTGTCCTTCAGGCTTTAGAGGGGGTCATACAATTGTCTGGCCAGTGGGGGTAGAAAATGCCCCAGTGTTAGTGGAAGTAAACAACGCCTCATCAATGGTTTTATTTGGAGGGATAGTGACCCACTGTATCAGTGGGAGGAATAGTGCCCCATCATTGGTGTCAGTGAGAGGAATGGTTTCCATCATTGGTGTCCGTGGATGGAAGTTGCCCCATCATTGATGTCAATGGATGGAATGGTGCCCTAAGGGCCTGATAAAGGCAAGCAAAGGGCCAACCGGCCCACGAGCCGCAGTTTGGAAACACTGTTGTAGAGCCTGAGCAGTACCGTCACCCATAGGCTTACTATGGAGCAGCCATCGTTATTTGTTCCTCCTCTACACTGAAGCCGATGCTGGGACCCGATCATGTGATTTCAGAATAGGTAAGTATAGACATCTTTCCTTCCACGGGGTAGATAGAATAGGCTTAGAATAGGGGTGGAAGTAGATTTAAAAGTGGTTGTAAACCCTCCAATACAACTTGTGCTTTTTCAAATCTAGATAGCACAGGCAGCTGATCGCTGCCTGTGAAAGTGTACTCACTGTTGTAGTTTCCATGGCAATCGCCCTGCAAGCGTGGGTGACGTCAGGCGCAATTGCGCAGTAGGTTTATTCTTTAACGGCACACTGTGGGTGCCGTTTCTGTCCCCCTCTGCATGTCGGTCATTATCATTCATGAACGGCACAGGGGGAAGTCTCGCGATACCGCCTTGCAAGTTATGTAGTTTCAGCTATGGTTTAGCTCGGTTGCCGTAGTAACGGCACTCGAGATAGAGGCTTGGTTTAGGCAATACGGCGCATCGCAAGATTTGTATAGGGAAACCTAGTAAGGGCGGAAATGAAATCAATACTAGATTCAAGAAACAGCAGTACACATGGCACGGCCAATACCCTGAAGTGAAGAGGTACAAAATATGATAAAAAAGGTATTTTCCTGACTTGTTTTTTGACAATTTTGCTGTATTTAAAGTTGCAATAATATATAGTATATAAAACTGGAAAAAAAAAAATAGGAAAATCGTCCGGGGTTTACTTCCTCTTTAAGCTTAGTTAGCTTTTGACTTGCCTGCCACTTTAACAAAGAACAAAATGTATTCACCCAGTTTTGTGACTTTTATATTACAGTGTTCATATCACACTTCTCCGCGTATCCAATATGCTGGACACACGGCTTTTTTTTTTTTTGTTCGAAAAACCAACATACTTAAATTATCTATTTTTTTTCATTTGGAACATCCAATACAAAACACAATAAATGATAATCTATCATGAAAATAATTCAGTGCATTATCACTGGATATGAGTGTCATTAACACACGCATGCTCAGGTTATGTCACAGATGTCATGTTATGACATTCCTCTTCTACAACATGGGAGGGGGGGATGGAAGAAGCAGAGAGAATGGCTTGTTGTCAGGATGTTCTATCTGAAAAGGGTTCACTTCTACTTTTGGAGTGTAAATATAAAGTAGGACTTTATATTGAAAGAGTGGAGGCCAGCAAGGCTTGACTCCCTGATTTTGCCTTTACTGCTATCTGTGACCACAGTGACATTTTTTCCCCATCTTCTAAGGCTACAGCTGGCTTTACACCCTTGTTATTTATTTTTATTTTTTTCCCCATTTAGCATGTGGGCTGAACAAAAAAAAACACTTTAGATTCCGCTGAATCTCCCGCTACACCTACCTGATTGGGTGCAACCGTTGTTTAAAATTTTCCATCCAGCAACTTTAATTATTCAATTGAAAAACATCGGGAGGGAGAGTGGTGACCAAGCCACCCATGGAGTGAATTTCATTGGGTTTATCGGACAAAGCATTTGCATCTTGTATGGCCAGCAATACTGTGATAGCCAGGACCTGAGTGAATTTTATAATCCTCTATGGCAGTGTTCATCAACTCCTATCCTCAGGGCCCACTAACAGGCCACATTTTATGTATTACCTTGGGGAGATGCAGACTAGAATATTGCAATCACTGCGCAGCAAATGATATCACCTGTCATGTATTTCAGTTATCTTGCATACCTGGCCTGTTGGTGGGCCCTGAGGACAGGGTTGATGACCACTGCTCTATGGGATGTCCTTTGCACATATACCTACACCCCATTGACTAGAGGGCCAGGAACACTTCTATACACAGCATAGCCTGTGGTTGTATGATTACATTGGGGTGGGAAAATATCTCCTTACTAGCAACTGATATTGCCACCAATGAATGATTCCCAGGAAGAATAAAGTACATAGAGTCATGGGGTTAGAGTCCCAGTGGTTCTCAACTCCAGTCCTCAAGGTGCCCCAACAGGTCATGTTTTCAGGATTTCCCTCAGATGAAATGGATGTGGTAATTACTAAAGCAGTGAAACTGATCAAATCACCTGTGAAAAATAATGGAAATCCTGAAAACATGACCTGTTGGGGCGCCTTGAGAACTGGAGTTGAGAAACAGTGGGTTAGACTTTGAGATGATATGGATTCACAGATAACAGTGAAGACTGGAAGTACATGACCATGTAGGTTGCTGCATTAGAACTCATTATATGACTTTGGTACTTAGCATTGAGTTTGTGTTTTCCTACAGCAAATGTAGGCAATTGAGGTAAACTAACAATACTTAAATATACAGAAGTAGATGAGTTCTAAATCCCATTTTGTATACATTAGCAGTAGGAGGTCAGATTAGGAAAGCATTAAAAGAGACGTATGGGGTATTTGCAGATTTATACTTTCCTAGGTGGATGCAGCATCGTTCCCTCGCTGGCTCGAACGCTGAGAACAGAACGATCAAACACCGCATAGCTCAGTTCTCACAGCTCCCCGAGCAGAGAGCTAGTGACTGTCAGTCGCAGCTCTCTGCTCTGCCCCCCCCCCACTCACTGGAGAGCTGAGCTGTGGAGGGGGCGGGAGTGGCCGCCTCAGGCTCTCAGCGGCTTGTTGAGAGGCTGAGCCGGGTGTCGGTCCAGGCATGTGGGCGGATCCTGACTTCGTTATCGCAATCTTGCCCAAGCCTGCATCGGCTCTGTGACGATTTCACCCCGCTGTCTGCTGAAAACGGATCATAGGAGTGCAGAACAGACTGCACTCCTGTGATCCATGGAATAAGTACAGCTAAATGAGCTTTGTCTGTACTTCTCCTTTAAATGATAACTGCATTTAAATTAGAATCCCAAAGACATTCTCCTATCAGTAACAATATCCTACAGGACCTCATACCTTGTGACTGGCTAGAATCAACCTTTAAGCTGACCATACGAAGCACGAAGTTCAGCCAATTCCTGCTGAATCGGACAAAATTCGAGCTGTGAGTGTCCCTGTTGCCACCACTAAGCTTGATAAACATCAACTGAAAAATGATAAATACTGTTGTCTGAACAGTGACTGCATCCTATCAGATGCAGTCCCAGTTCAGGTATTCAGACAACCACAGGTCCTGCCAGGTGCCAAATACAAAAGCCAGGCTAAAGATAGGTGCACACTACAGTAATACCTCGGATTGCGAGTAACGCGGTTAACGAGCGTTTCGCAATATGAGCTTTTTTTTTTTTTTTTAAATCCTCCACTGTTTGCAAGTGTTGTCTGAGGAAGGAAGAGTTAAAAGCACACTTAATTCTCTTTCTCTCAACCTAACATCCTACTGCTTACATGTATGCAGGATGGGACTGAGGCTGGGTACACACTATTGCGAACTGGATGCAGGATTCTCCACATCCAATTCACATATCAGGAGACTGTGACTGGCTCTCTATGGAGCCGGTTCACACATCTTCGTTGCGAATTGCACAGGCGTCCCGTGTGTCTTTTGGTCCGTTTCAGGTCCAAATGCAGCCCAAAAAAATCAGGCCGAAATCGGACCTGAAACACAGAACGAGGACGCACCGGACCGCTGCTGTGAGCCGCTCCATGCTGCGGTGTGAACCCAGCCTAAGGACCAGCTTACACCATATGCAGTCCAGTGCGTTTTTTTTTTTCTGCATCAAAAACGCATGGAAAGTAGGGTATATGGTTTTTAATGGCATAGTTCACACCAGTGCTTGCAGTTCCAGTGTGTTCCAGTTCCTGAAAAAAAAGTGGAACATGCTGCATTTTTCCTGCACTGGACTGTAATGGAACACTGTAAAAAGCATCAAAAAACGCACTGGAACACACATGTCCTTGTTTAAGGTTAAGAAAAAAAGAGGGGGGAAATGCACTGGACTGCATCAAAAACGCACTGGAATGCATAAAAACCGCGTTCCACCTTTTTTGGCCATACTTCTCCTACAGATGCAGTTTGTGCACTCCTGAGACCCGTTTTCAGCTAACAGCTGCCACTCAGCCGGACTGGGCTCGGGGAAAGATCCTGACCATATGGTTGGTATCCACCCAGAAACCTGGCCAGCACCTAGCCCAGCCTCTCAGCGATCTGATGAGCTGGCCCCTCCCACCCCCTCCACAGCCCAGCACTCCAATGAGTGCTGGAGGGGAAAGCAGAGAGCCACTGACTGTCAGTCACCAGCTCTCTGCTTAGAGTGGAGGGGAAGAACGGTGTCTGATCACTCAGTTCTCACTGCAGAGTCAGTGGCGGGCAGATGCAGCATCAGATCGATGCTGTATCCACCTAGGTGAGTATAATTGTTTTTTTTTAATCCCAAACTTCTCTTTTAACCACTTAAGGACCGCCTAACGCCGATTTACGTCGGCAAGGCGGCACGGGCAGGCAAAATCACGTACATGTACGTGATTTGCCTCTCGCGGGTGGGGGGTCCGATCGGACCCCCCCCCGGTGCCCGAAGCGGTCCCGTTCTGTTCCCCGGCGATCCGAGATGAGGGGGAGGCCATCCGTTCGTGGCCCCCCCCTCGCGATCGCCGCCGGCCAATGGGAACACTCCTTTGCTGCTGTATGCTAAACAGCAGCAAAGGAAATGATGTCATCTCCCCTCGGCTCGGTATTTTCCGTTCCAGCGCCGAGGGGAGAAGACATCAATGTGAGTGCACAACACACACACACACAGTAGAACATGCCAGGCATACAAAACACCCCGATCCCCCCCCCGATCGCCCCCTGATCCCCCCCCAATCACCCCCCCCCCCCCTGTCACAAACTGACACCAGCAGGTTTTTTTTTTTTTTTTTTTTTTTTTTTTTCTGATTACTGCATAGTGTCAGTTTGTGACAGTTACAGTGTTGGGACAGTGAGTATTACCCCCCTTTAGGTCTAGGGTACCCCCCTAACCCCCCCTAATAAAGTTTTAACCCCTTGATCACCCCCTGTCACCAGTGTTGCTAAGCGATCATTTTTCTGATCGCTGTATTAGTGTCGCTGGTGACGCTAGTTAGTGAGGTAAATATTTAGGTTCGCCGTCAGCGTTTTATAGTGACAGGGACCCCCATATACTACCTAATAAATGTTTTAACCCCTTGATTGCCCCCTAGTTAACCCTTTCACCACTGATCACCGTATAACCGTTACGGGTGACGCAGGTTAGTTCGTTTATTTTTTATAGTGTCAGGGCACCCGCCGTTTATTACCTAATAAAGGTTTAGCCCCCTGATCGCCCGGCGGTGATATGCGTCGCCCCAGGCAGCGTCAGATTAGCGCCAGTACCGCTAACACCCACGCACGCAGCATGCGCCTCCCTTAGTGGTATAGTATCTGAACGGATCGATATCTGATCTGATCAGATCTATACTAGCGTCCCCAGCAGTTTAGGGTTCCCAAAAACACAGTGTTAGCGGGATCAGCCCAGATACCCGCTAGCACCTGCGTTTTGCCCCTCCGCCCAGCCCACCCAAGTGCAGTATCGATCGATCACTGTCACTTACAAAACACTAAACGCATAACTGCAGCGTTCGCAGAGTCAGGCCTGATCCCTGCGATCGCTAACAGTTTTTTTGGTAGCATTTTGGTGAACTGGCAAGCAAGCACCAGGCAGCGTCAGGTTAGCGCCAGTACCGCTAACACCCACGCACGCACCGTACACCTCCCTTAGTGGTATAGTATCTGATCGGATCAATATCTGATCCGATCAGATCTATACTAGCGTCCCCAGCAGTTTAGGGTTCCCAAAAACGCAGTGTTAGCGGGATCAGCCCAGATACCTGCTAGCACCTGCGTTGTGCCCCTCCGCCCGGCCCAGCCCAGCCCACCCAAGTGCAGTATCGATCGATCACTGACACTTACAAGGCACTAAACGCATAACTGCAGCGTTCGCAGAGTCAGGCCTGATCCCTGCGATCGCTAACAGTTTTTTTGGTAGCATTTTGGTGAACTAGCAAGCACCGGCCCCAGGCAGCGTCAGGTTAGCGCCAGTACCGCTAACACCCACGCACGCAGCATACGCCTCCTTTAGTGGTATAGTATCTGAACGGATCAATATCTGATCCGATCAGATCAGATCTATACTAGCGTCCCCAGCAGTTTAGGGTTCCCAAAAACGCAGTGTTAGCGGGATCAACCCAGATACCTGCTAGCACCTGCGTTTTGCCCCTCCGCCCGGCCCAGTCCAGCCCACCCAAGTGCAGTATCGATCGATCACTGTCACTTACAAAACACTAAACGCATAACTGCAGCGTTCGCAGAGTCAGGCCTGATCCCTGCGATCGCTAACAGTTTTTTTGGAAGCTTTTTATTGAACTGGCAAGCACCAGCGGCCTAGTACACCCCGGTCGTAGTCAAACCAGCACTGCAGTAACACTTGGTGACGTGGCGAGTCCCATAAGTGCAGTTCAAGCTGGTGAGGTGACAAGCACAAGTAGTGTCCCGCTGCCACCAAAAAGACAAACACAGGCCCGTCGTGCCCATAGTGCCCTTCCTGCTGCATTCGCCAATCCTAATTGGGAACCCACCACTTCTGCAGCGCCCGTACTTCCCCCATTCACATCCCCCAACGAAATGCAGTCGGCTGCATGAGAGGCATTTTTATGTGCTCCCGAGTACCCCTACCCAACGAACCCCCCCCAAAAAGATGTTGTGTCTGCAGCAAACGCAGATATAGGCGTGACACCCGCTATTATTGTCCCTCCTGTCCTGACAATCCTGGTCTTTGCATTGGTGAATGTTTTGAACGCTACCATACACTAGTTGAGTATTAGCGTAGGGTACAGCATTGCACAGACTAGGCACACTTTCACAGGGTCTCCCAAGATGCCATCGCATTTTGAGAGACCCGAACCTGGAACCGGTTACAGTTATAAAAGTTAGTTACAAAAAAAGTGTAAAAAAAAAAAATATATATATAAAATAAAAAAAAATAGTTGTCGTTTTATTGTTCTCTCTCTCTATTCTCTCTCTCTATTGTTCTGCTCTTTTTTTACTGTATTCTATTCTGCAGTGTTTTATTGTTATTGTTATTGTTATTGTTATTATGTTTTATCATGTTTGTTTTTCAGGTATGTAATTATTTATACTTTATTGTTTACTGTGCTTTATTGTTAACCATTTTTTTGTCTTCAGGTACGCCATTCACAACTTTGAGTGGTTATACCAGAATGATGCCTGCAGGTTTAGGTATCATCTTGGTATCATTCTTTTCAGCCAGCGGTCGGCTTTCATGTAAAAGCAATCCTAGCGGCTAATTAGCCTCTAGACTGCCTTTACAAGCCGTGGGAGGGAATGCCCCCCCCCCCCCCACCGTCTTCCGTGTTTTTCTCTGGCTCTCCTGTCTCAACAGGGAACCTGAGAATGCAGCCGGTGATTCAGCCAGCTGACCATAGAGCTGATCAGAGACAAGAGTGGCTCCAAACATCTCTATGGCCTAAGAAACCGGAAGCTACGAGCATTTTATGACTTAGATTTCGCCGGATGTAAATAGCGCCATTGGGAAATTGGGGAAGCATTTTATCACACCGATCTTGGTGTGGTCAGATGCTTTGAGGGCAGAGGAGAGATCTAGGGTCTAATAGACCCCAATTTTTTCAAAAAAGAGTACCTGTCACTACCTATTGCTATCATAGGGGATATTTACATTCCCCGAGATAACAATAAAAATGATTTAAAAAAAAAAAAAATGAAAGGAACAGTTTAAAAATAAGATAAAAAAGCAAAAAAATAATAAAGAAAAAAAAAAAAAAAAAAAAAAGCACCCCTGTCGCCCCCTGCTCTTGCGCTAAGGCGAACGCAAGCGGCGGTCTGTCGTCAAACGTAAACAGCAATTGCACCATGCATGTGAGGTATCGCCGCGAAGGTCAGATCGAGGGCAGTAATTTTTGCAGTAGACCTCCTCTGTAGATCTAAAGTGGTAACCTGTAAAGGCTTTTAAAGGCTTTTAAAAATGTATTTATTTTGTTGCCACTGCACGTTTGTGCGCAATTGTAAAGCATGTCATGTTTGGTATCCATGTACTCGGTCTAAGATCATCTTTTTTATTTCATCAAACATTTGGGCAATATAGTGTGTTTTAGTGCATTAAAATTTAAAAAAGTGTGTTTTTTCCCCAAAAAATGCGTTTGAAAAATCGCTGCGCAAATACTGTGTGAAAAAAAAAAATGAAACACCCACCATTTTAATCTGTAGGGCATTTGCTTTAAAAAAATATATAATGTTTGGGGGTTCAAAGTAATTTTCTTGCAAAAAAAAAAAAACTTTTTCATGTAAAAAATAAGTGTCAGAAAGGGCTTTGTCTTCAAGTGGTTAGAAGAGTGAGTGATGTGTGACATAAGCTTCTAAATGTTGTGCATAAAATGCCAGGACAGTTCAAAACCCCCCCAAATGACCCCATTTTGGAAAGTAGACACCCCAAGCTATTTGCTGAGAGGCATGTCGAGTCCATGGAATATTTTATATTGCGACACAAGTTGCGGGAAAGAGACAAATTTTTTTTTTTTTTTTTTTTTTTTTGCACAAAGTTGTCACTAAATGATATATTGCTCAAACATGCCATGGGAATATGTGAAATTACACCCCAAAATACATTCTGCTGCTTCTCCTGAGTACGGGGATACCACATGTGTGAGACTTTTTGGGAGCCTAGCCGTGTACGGGACCCCGAAAACCAAGCACCGCCTTCAGGCTTTCTAAGGGGCGTGAATTTTTGATTTCACTCTTCACTGCCTATCACAGTTTCGGAGGCCATGGAATGCCCAGGTGGCACAAAACCCCCCCAAATGACCCCATTTTGGAAAGTAGACACCCCAAGCTATTTGCTGAGAGGTATAGTGAGTATTTTGCAGACCTCACTTTTTGTCACAAAGTTTTGAAATTTGAAAAAAGAAAAAAAAAAAAAGTTTTTTCTTGTCTTTCTTCATTTTCAAAAACAAATGAGAGCTTCAAAATACTCACCATGCCTCTCAGCAAATAGCTTGGGGTGTCTACTTTCCAAAATGGGGTCATTTGGGGGGGGTTTGTGCCACCTGGGCATTCCATGGCCTCCGAAACGGTGTTAGGCAGTGAAGAGTAAAATCAAAAATTCACGCCCTTAAAAACGCTGAAGGCGGTGATTGGATTTCGGGGCCCCGTACGCGGCTAGGCTCCCAAAAAGTCCCACACATGTGGTATCCCCATACTCAGGAGAAGCAGCTAAATGTATTTTGGGGTGCAATTCCACATAGGCCCATGGCCTGTGTGAGCAATATATCATTTAGTGACAACTTTGTGCAAAAAAAAAAAAAAAAAAAAAAAAAGTGTCACTTTCCCGCAACTTGTGTCAAAATATAAAATATTCCATGGACTCAATATGCCTCTCAGCAAATAGCTTGGGGTGTCTACTTTCCAAAATGGGGTCATTTGGGGGGGGGTTGTGCCACCTGGGCATTCCATGGCCTCCGAAACTGTGATAGGCAGTGAAGAGTGAAATCAAAAAGTTACACCCTTAGAAATCCTGAAGGCGGTGATTGGTTTTCGGGGTCCCATACGCGGCTAGGCTCCCAAAAAGTCCCACACATGTGGTATCCCCGTACTCAGGAGAAGTAGCTGAATATATTTTGGGGTGCAATTCCACATAGGCCCATGGCCTGTGTGAGCAATATATCATTTAGTGACAACTTTTTGTAAATATTTTTTTTTTTTTTTTTTTTTGTCATTATTCAATCACTTGGGACAAAAAAAATAAATATTCAATGGGTTCAACATGCCTATCAGCAATTTCCTTGGGGTGTCTACTTTCCAAAATGGGGTCATTTGGGGGGGTTTTGTACTGCCCTGCCATTTTAGCACCTCAAGAAATGACATAGGCAGTCATAAACTAAAAGCTGTGTAAATTCCAGAAAATGTACCCTAGTTTGTAGACGCTATAACTTTTGCGCAAACCAATAAATATACGCTTATTGACATTTTTTTTACCAAAGACATGTGGCCGAATACATTTTGGCCTAAATGTATGACTAAAATTGAGTTTATTGGATTTTTTTTATAACAAAAAGTAGAAAATATCATTTTTTTTCAAAATTTTCGGTCTTTTTCCGTTTATAGCGCAAAAAATAAAAACTGCAGAAGTGATCAAATACCATCAAAAGAAAGCTCTATTTGTGGGAAGAAAAGGACGCAAATTTCGTTTGGGTACAGCATTGCATAACCGCGCAATTAGCAGTTAAAGCGACGCAGTGCCAAATTGGAAAAAGACCTCTGGTCCTTAGGCAGCATAATGGTCCGGGGCTCAAGTGGTTAAAGCTGAATTTCAGATATGTCTTTTTCTTTTTTGTTAAGTAGGTTCAGCTTGGATCATTGCAAATATACATGTGCAATAACCGTGGAAATGGAGAATCATTGTAGTAGTTCCTGTTACTACAGTGATCGTCGCCATCTTCCGGGTCCCATGCCGAGCAGATTTACTGCTGCATAGTGATTACAGGGGGTCACTTGCTCAGCATGTGCACCATTCACAAAATGCCTTTCTGCTCTTCATAAAGGCAAAAATGTTTTTTGATTGAACGAGGTGGCGATCATGATGTCACCTCCCTGCCTCTCCACCAGCAAAATGCTCTTTAAAAATGGTACCCATGGTATAGAACCTGGAACAACAATCAGTGTAGTGGCAGAGACTGCTACAGTGATTCTCCACTTGCACAGGGATCCCACAGGTATGGCATATGTGTACTTACATTGGTCCAACCTGGACCAATGTAACTATAGAAAAAATCCATACCTGGATTCAGAGTGTCACGATTAATCAATAAGAATCGAGATCGCGATTCTTTCCCCTCGCGATCTTAACAAAGCATTTTCCCCGATTCTAAGCAGAGTTCTCTGCTCAAGCCGACAGCTGTCAAAGAAAAAAAAAACAAAAACAAAAAAAACAAACATATCAGGCAGTCTGACAAGTTTCACAACATTCCTCAGCCCCTGAGCAAACTATAAACATTGTAACATTTTGTTCTTTAGATCAAAGGAATGAACTTTGGTCTGTAAATAAGGGAAGTTTAATCACTTAAAGACTAAACCTTTTTCTGCCACTTGTTGGTTTCAATTTAAAATAATTTTTTAAATATATATATAATTTTATCGGAGACCCTAGAGAATAAAATGGTGGTTGTTGCAAAATTTTATGTCACACTGTATTTGCACAGCGGTCTTTCAAATGCAATTTTTGGGGAAAAAAAAACACTTTTATGAATTAAAAAAAAAACTAAACAGTAAAGTTAGCCCAATTTTTTTGTATAATGTGAAAGATGATGTTACGCCGCGAGAATAGTGATTCTTTATTCCAAGCAAATAAAATAGTGGATTCTCATTTTTCCCAGAATCCTGCAGCTCTACCTGAAATTCAGCTTTAATGCTCCCCAAGGTGCAATATGTGACCACAACTTCCTGACCTGGCTCCTCCCACCCTTTACACTAGCCTATTGGCCATCAAATGGGATAGAAAACCTCAATGACCAACTGGAAAGAGCAAAGGGGAGCCCATGGTTGCTATTCGCACTCCAAGTTTTGGCATTAAATTCTGTGTTTTTTCCTCTCAGCATTATACTATAATATACTAAGTCTGCTTGTAAAGGCGACTTCATTATACAATTTCCCCACAGATGGCTTTCCAGCAACTAAGAGCAAGACATCTGATTTTAGCAGCTTTCACCTACAAGTGAGGTGAATATTGGGACAAATCGGGGCCTGGGGCATAGATATACTGTATGTTTTTGAGACGTCTGCACTGAGGAAAATATGAAGTGGCCATTGCTGACCTTCTTAAAAATAAAGGTTTCCTGGCTGTCTGCCTTCAGTACTGAGATGATAAAATGGAACAAGCATGCAGACTGGAAAGTCAAAAGTGACCTCAAACCTACTGAAACCATTGGATTAGCATGACAACACAACAATCTGAATTTTCAGGAGAGGTCACCAATGATGGCTTTGATATTCTCTCATTAAAGGAAATGTGTACTGCAGAACTGCCATTGCTGAGCTTCCATCCTGAAAATACCAGATGCCTGGCTGTCATGCTGATTCTTTGGCTTCATTACTCTGAGTCACTGCCCAGAACAAGCATTCAGATTAGAAGTTATGACTTCATTCTGAGGCCCCCGTTCACACATGGGCGTTTGTGATCGCGGGTAGAATCGCTGTGATTCTGCCCGCGATCCCAAAGCGCTCTGCAAAACTGACAAATTGCACCACATTTGTTCAGGTGCCATTCATTTGTAATGGAACCTAAATGCAGGTGCAACTGTCATGCAATAAATCACACTGCAATCGCAGCAAACTGCACTGCGCAAGGCTTATCGCCCAAAAAAAGAGCTCCTACTTGAACGGCGCACTCCACACGATGTGATTTGCTACAATATATCACACCACAATTGCAGCAGAACTGCACCCATGTTTAGGTGCCATTGAAAATGAATGGCGCCTGAACGGGCAAGGTGCGATTTGTCCATTTTGCAGAGCATTTTGGGAACACGGGAAGAATCGCAGTGATTCTGCTCGTGATCGCAAACGCCCAGGTGTAAACAGGGCCTGACTGTATGCTTGTTCCAGGTCAGAGGGTAAAATAGCCAGAGACAACCCACTAACATTTTCAGGAACGCCAAGAACAGCAGCCTTTATAGAGCCATCACACAAGCCTTGATCATCCCTCATAACAATAATGGATCAGGAAGCCATGAAATACCTGTAGGGCTCATTCACACAGGCGCAGAGAGCCATGCACCATAAAAAAAAATAAGTGCCTTGACCAGGATTGTCAGCTTTATGCTGGTAACAGCACATCCAGGCATTTATTTTCATACGGTGGGGGGAACAGATAGAGAAGACCCCCCCGGGATGTAGACAGTTTGCATCCAAAGCCACTTATTCGCCCATATCATATGTGCATCTATCACCTCTCGGTGCAGAGAGACGCTCATTTCTTTTTACAGCGTACAGCTCTCTCTGTCTATGTGAATGAGCCATTATGGAAGAAAATGCTGCACCCAGGCTGCCATGGAGGCTTGTCACATGACTAAATGTTGGCATCTGAAGCAGTTTGGTAGACCAAAGCTGTGTTTTTTCAGGTTTTTCTGGCATTCTTTCTCCATTTCTGTGCCCTACTGAGTAGTGTAGTTGGATGGGGGAGGTATACTGTGACATAGGTCTACGTTATGGTAAGAACCCCATTCAATAGTAATGTTCATTATTTGGCATATGAACATGTGATTACTCTCTACTTCATTACACTATTTGCACAATAAACTCGGCAGATGTCAATCATATCTAATTAACCATTACTTGACAAGTCCAACCATAACTTCACTTATATCCCAGAGTTTTCTAGCCACTAAGTCATCCGTAGCTTTTGGCAGAAGTTCTTCCTCTTTGCAATCACCAAAATATTTCCCAGACACCCCCTCTACGTCTGGTGAGGTGGCCAAATACACAGATGTTTGCGCTCCTTCCTCTGGAGTTTTAAAGAAAGCCCAGGAGACGGCATGAAATACGGGTTTTATCAGAGTGGGGATATTGATGTGTCTTCCTAGATTTGTCCGGACTATTCCAGGGTGGAGAGAATTTACAGTGACTCCAGTGCCCTCCAAACGCCTCGCCAGCTCTCTAGTGTACAAGATGTTGGCCAGCTTGCTGCGACTGTAGCCAAAGCTTCGGCTGTAGCTCTTCTCGCTGTTCAAGTCATCAAAGTTAATTTCCCCGTATTTATAAAGCTTGGAAGAGACGACCACAATCCTACTTGGGGCAGAGCTTTTCAGAAGGCCAAGAAGCAAATGAGTGAGGAGAAAGTGACCTAGATGGTTGACCCCAAATTGCATTTCAAAGCCATCTTCAGTCTTCATGTAAGGACACTGAAAGATCCCAGCATTGTTGATAAGGACATCAAGACGAGGTTCTTCCTGGAAAATAATAATAATAATAATAATAAAAAAAAAAAAAAAAAAAAAAACTTAGATACATCACTTTTCATACGTTACAACAGAACACCAACGTAAGAGTTACTGTAGCTTCTAAAAACAGAACTTATTGGATCTCCAACCTACTAATAATTTTCAACTCATTTTTGGAACTGAAAGGGATGTATAATATCTAAATGGTCTAATACTCTACTTTATTCATGGTCGTTAGAGGCTGTTCTGCTTTAGCCACTTCAGCTCTGGAAGATTTTACCTCCTCACAGCGCTATTTTAACTGGTAATTGCGCAGTCATGCAACGCTGTACCCAAACTAAATTTATATCATTTTTATCACACAAATAGAGCTTTATTTTTGTGGTATTTGATCACCACTGGGTTTTTTTTCCTTGCCATATAAACAGAAAATTTAGCACAAAAAAAAAAAAAAAAAACAATATTTTTTACTTTTTGCCATAAAACAGCTCCAATAATAAAAAAATAAAATTTCTTCACAAATTTTGGACAAAATGTATTCTGCTACATGTTTTTGATTTAAAAAAATCCCAATAAGTGTATATTGATTGCTTTGCGTGAAAGTTACAGCACCAACAAACTATGGTATATGGCAACTTATAATGGGACTGCGATAATGCGGCAGTCAATCTGACAATAACATCACCAGTGACATTAACCACTTCGCATCCAGGCCAATTCTGACACTTCGTTCCTACATGTAAAAATCATAATTTTTTTGCTAGAAAATTACATAGAACCCCCAAACATTATATATATATATATTTTTTTAGCAAAGACCCTGGAGAATACAATGGCAGTCATTGTAACTTTTTATCTCGCACGGTATTTGCGCAGCAATTTTTCAAACGCATTTTTTTGGGAAAAAAAAACAGTTTCATGCTTTAAAAAAAAAAAAACAGTAAAGTTAGCCCAATTTTTTTGCATAATGTGAAAGATGAAGTTGCGCCGAGTAAATAAATACCAAACATGTCACGCTTCAAAATTGCACACGCTCGTGGAATGGCGCCAAATTTCTGTACTTAAAAATCCCCATAGGCGACGCTTTAAAAATTTTTACTGGTTACATGTTTTGTGTTACAGAGGAGGTCTAGGGCTAGAATTATTGCTCTTGCTCTGACGTTTGCGGCGACACCTCACATGTATGGCTTGAACACCGTTTTCACATGTGGGCGGGACTTACGTATGTGTTTGCTTCTGTGTGCGAGCACACGGGAACAGGGGCGCTTTATTTTTTTTTTATATTGTTAATTTTACTTATTTTAAAAAAAAAAATTTTTGATCACTTTTATTCCTATTACAAGAAATAGGAATATGACATGACAGGACCTCTTTACAGTGAGATATTGGGGCAATAAGACCCCACATCTCACCTCTAGGCTGGGAAGGCTAAAATAAAATAAAATAAAATAAAAAAAAATGATCACAGCTTCCCAGCCGAGGCTGCACTGTTGTTTTGAATGCAGAGGCCGGGCGTGACGTCATAACATCGCGCCCCGCCTCCGACGATCATAGAGACTCTGACAACCATCTGGTCTGCCGGAAATCTCTATGCCCAACATCAGGGGCCAGCGGATCCGTTCTCCGACTCGCTGATCGCAGCGGTGAGTCGGTAAAAGCAACGGAGGGCGGCGGGAGGGGGGGGTGTCCCCTTCCGCCGCCCGTAAGAACAATCAAGCGGTGGAACAGCCGCTATGATCATTCTTATGGTGTAGGGAATCGAAGGCTGAAAATGCTGATATCTGAATGATGCCTGTAGCTGCACCCATCATTCAGATATACCACCACAAAGCCGAGGACATCCTATGACGGCCTGCCGACGGCAAGTGGTTAATACAGTGATCAGAGATAATAATATAAACTGTCACTGTACTAATGACACTGGCTGGGAAGGGGCTAACATCTAGGGCGATCAAGGGGTTAAAAGTATGTGTCCAACTATGTGTAATATGTGTACAGTATGCTGCTTTTATCTCTAAGTTTCTAAGGAAAGCAGGGATGAGAAACACAGAGATCCTTCCCTGTGTACAGAGCTCTGTGTTGAATGTGAACACAGAGCTCTGGGCGGTGATTGTACACAGCCAATCAACATGTCCTGGCCATGAATCATTGGCCAGGACTTGCTGACAGGCTTCTGCTGTGTACAACCACAGCAGGAGCCGGGCGGAAGTAGGAAGCAACGTATGAGCACGTCGCTTTGCCTACAGACGCCGCTCGTCTGCAGTACATTGCACGCGCGAGGGGGGGGGGGGGGGGAGTGATTAAAGTCAGTCTATACACTGCCGATTTATAGACTAACTCTGGGCAAAAACTTCTTCCTAAGCCATCCCGCAAAGTGGATCACAATCACAGCTTCCCCTACGTGCAAAGTTAATTTCCTTCCCTGGGGTCCAAACATTTTTCCTCGCTCCCCTATGAGTTCTCTTGCCTCTAGAGCCTACGAGATGGGATCTGGTGTTCTGTCGAGAAGTGCCCCTCATCGAATAGTGCCCAGTATGTACTGCGCATGCGCAGGATGAAGCTGCACTTCAGCTGATTTGCCGATTAGCTGGAGTGACGTGACCAGGGTGCAAGTGCGCATCGTAGGAGGCATCTCTCGATGGGAGATACCATTTAACGGCCACAATTTAAACCTATTCAAACAGTGGGGGAGACCGTAGTTCTCACACTGTGCATCGCTGCTGCTGGAGGGCGACTAGTGGTTGTGTTGAAGAGCTGGTTTTGTCTGTGTTGCAACCCTCCATTTCACATGGCAAAACCGGCCGTTCAACACAGTAAACCCGCCCTGCAACCCAGACAAAACCGGACCATCAGCACACTGTAAAGCACACTATCAAGGATATTCATATATGTTTTTTATTTGTATATTTTGTTTCATATTTTAGGAGTGGTAATATAATTTAGAGTAGTTAGCGCAATCCATCTATTACATACAGCATATTGATTGGTTTGCACAAAAGTTATAGCGTCTACAAACTATGGGATATTTTTATGGATTTTTATTTATTTATTTTTTTACTAGTAATAGTGGCGATCAGCAACTTATGGCGGGACAGCGACATTGCGGCAGACAAGTCGAACACTAAGTGAAACCTTTTACAGTTTTTGGGGACCAGTGACACCAATACAGTGATCAGCGCTAAAAAATATGCACGGTCACTGTATTAATGACACTGGCTGAGAAGGGGATAACATCGGGGGAAATCAAAGGGTTAAATGTATTCCCTAGGGAGAGCTTGCTAACTGTGTGGGGGAGGTGCTTTAACTGTGGGAAGACAGAGATTTGTGTTCCTGCTAAGCAGAAACACAGGATTTCCATCTTCTCCGCTAACAGAACGGCAATCTGCTTTGTTTACATAGGCAGACCTCTGTTCTGCCTCTGTCGGGAACGATCACCGGGTCCTGGCGGACAGCAGGTCTGCAGGATCCGCTGATTGGCTCCCGTTGTGTCCAATCATAGCGGGAGGGGTTGCCGGCCAGGTGCGTGTGCACCCCAGACTCCGAAGTACAGAATCAAGTAACTGTACGTGATTCTGCGCAGAGAGGCTGCCTTGCTGTGGTATATGTACTGTATACGGTCAACAAGCAGTTAAAATAATTACAGTGCCATCAATAATGTATAGGAATAGAAGGGATGATGTAAATTACACAGTGTGTGTGTTTAGAACAGCAGAGTGGTCAGGAGCCGATCAGAAACTAAATCACCGCAGTCCCACTCCGATCATGTGACTGGTTGTAAAGAGGAAGCTGAAATATTGCACAAGCTGAATATGTACACTGACCCCGGGATCTCATCTCACTAGAGGATGTATTATTTCTACACATAATCTCCATTATATAGCAAGAAATCAGAACCTGTTAGACTGCAATTTTATGCATAGTCCAGCAGAAAACACTTGTCATGTTTGTGGTGCTATTCATTGTTGATGGCGCCCCAAAACATGAGGCTCTTACTGTTCACTTTCCACCATCAAAGGAGTGAGATCTTTCTCTAACTCAACCCCCCACGTGCGTTTCCTCTCCTCTGATGCATTAGCTGAGCTCAGCATTTGAAAGCTCGCTTCTGTGATGATGGAGGTGAACAATACCAGCTGGGAGTCTCTTAGCAACATCCTAGCAACAAGGCAGGTTGATGCCATCTCTGGGAGTTTAACAGTCAGACTTCAGGAGGTATGTAAACTGCCTACACCTATAGCAAGGGCATTATTCAGCTTCAGTCAAAGCTACATAGTTGCGCAGGGAGGCGGGGTCCTGTATACACCGGGACCGGGGGGACGGGGTCCTGTATACACCGGGACCGGGGGGACGGGGTCCTGTATACACCGGGACCGGGGGGACGGGGTCCTGTATACACCGGGACCGGGGGGGGGTCCTGTATACACCGGGACCGGGGGGACGGGGTCCTGTATACACCGGGACCGGGGGGACCGGGTCCTGTATACACCGGGACCGGGGGGTGGGGGGGGTCCTGTATACACCTGGACCGGGAGGGGCGGGGTCCTGTATACACCAGTACCGGGGGAGCGGGGTCCTGTATACACCTGGACTGGGGGAGCGGGGTCCTGTATACACCAGTACCGGGGGAGCGGGGTCCTGTATACACCTGGACTGGGGGAGCGGGGTCCTGTATACACCAGTACCAGGGGGGGGGGGCAGGGTCCTCCTGTATACACTGGTACAGGGTCCTGTATACACCTGTGGGGGGGGTCCTGTATACTTCGGTACGGGGGGGGGCGGGGTCCTGTATACACTGGTACTGGGGGGGGGGGTGGGCTCCTGTATACACCAGTACCGGGGGGGCGGGCTCCTGTATAAACCGGTACCGGGGGGGCGGGGTCCTGTATACACCGGTACCGGGGGGGGCGGGGTCCTGAATACACCGCTACTGGGGGGGGGGGCGGTGTCCTGAATACACCGGTACCGGAGGTCCCAAGGCTCCTCCTACCTTCAGCACCTCCTGGCAGAAGCGGCGGACGGATCGGAGGGAGCTCAGGTCCAGCTCCTTCACTACGACCTCTCCGGTGTTGCCGGCCTCCAGCCGGAGCTCCCGGGCCGCCTCCTCGGCCCTCCCCCGGTCTCTGCAGGCCAGGATTACCCGGGCCTGTCTCCGGAGAAGCTCGGCCGCCGTCGCCTTGCCGATGCCGCAGTTAGCCCCGGTGACGATCACCGTCTTCCCCCGCATCAGGGCGGACGCGGCGGCCCGTACGTTGCTGCTCATTAGGCGGCGAAGTACCAGGATGATCCCGCCGCCCAGAGCCGCCGCCAGCAGCAGCGAGGAGGAGCTGAGCGCCATGTCAGGTGTGGGCAGAGGCCGGGCAACGAAGAGCACTCCCCGGGGACGGGAGGTGACATAACTCCTGGACTGGAAGATCAGCGCTGAGGACTTCAGGAGAATGTGTGACCTCATATCCCGGGGGAGTGTAACATGTCATCACTAGGGAGTTCATCAGGGCCATCCTTATTATTGAATGGACCCTGGGCAAACATATTCCTGCCCCCCCTCCTCATAATGCAATATTGTGCTCTATCCGAAAAAACAAAGTCTCAAAAAACTTTAACAATGTGTACATAAAGAACTGGTCCACGCACACTGGTTGCTAGAGGTTACTGCACTCACCGATTGGTTGCTAGAGGTAACTTCATAACTTTACCACTCAGTGATTGGTTGCTAGAAGTTACTGCACATGCTTACCACTCACTGGTTGCTGGAAGTTACTGCACATCATTACCATTCACTGATTGTTTGCTAGAGGTTACTGCTCATCATTACCGCTCAGCCATTGGTTGCTAGGGGTTACTGCACATCATTATGGCTCACTGATTGGTTGTTAGAGGTTACTACACATCATTACCACTCACCATTTGTTGCTATAGGTTACTGCATGTCATTATTACTTACTGATTATTTACCAGAGGTTACTGCACATCATTACTGCTCACTATTAGTTGCTAGTGGTTACTACACATCATTACAGCTCACTGATTAGTTGCTAGAGGTTACTGCACATCTTTACTGCTCACAATTGGTTGCTATAGGTTACTGCACATTATTATTACTCACTGATTAGTTGCAAGAGGTTACTGCACATCATTAGTTGCTAGAGGTTACTGCACATCATTACCGCTCACCCATTAGTTGCTAGAGGTTACTGCACATCATTACTGCTCACCATTGGTTGCTATAGGTTACTGCACATTATTATTACTCACTGATTAGTTGCTAGAGGTTACTGCACATCATTAGTGCTTACCCATTAGTTGCTAGAGGTTACTGCACATCATTACCGCTCACCCATTAGTTGCCAGAGGTTACTGCACATCATTACCGCTCACCCATTAGTTGCCAGAGGTTACTGCACATCATTATTGGTCACTGATTGGTTGTTAGAGGTTAATATACATAATTACAGCTCACTGATTGGTTGCTAAAGGTTACAGCACAGCATTGCTGCTCACCATTGGCTGTATACAGTTCACCCCACTGTGAGCTGCTCCAGTCCTGCCCCTGCTTTATTACCCCCCCCCCACTGCTTACAGGAGAAGGGTGTGGGAGAAAAATCAACGCACAGCCCACTCTGTCTGTTTCATCTCTGCACCGCTTACAGGGGAAGGAGGGGCACCTGCTGCGGTAATGACAGAGGGAGACACAGGCTTTAGCGCATACAGCCCTCGGCTGTACCTCTCCCCTGTCACAGTTTGCTTGTATCATCGTGGCAGGGAGAGCAAGCGGGGGGGCGGGCAATCAGCTACGCCCACTACACTGGGAAAAATAAATGCAAGCAGTGCGGGGCTCAAGGGGCAGCTGCTATGGGCCCTACAACAATGACTGGGCCCAGGGCAGCTGCCCCACGTTAAAGTGATTGTGTACAGCTTGCCGTTTTTTTTCCTGCAAGGTAAAGTCGCAATGTGCTAGAATGCATCACATACTACCACATTATGTGAAATTTACATTAAAACAAAGCTGTCACAATGTCAGCGCTGCAGCCGCTTCCATCTTCACCCGTCTTGCTTCCGGGTTCGTGGGCTCTGGCCTAAACTGTGATGACGACACTCCCGAGCATGCTGTTCACGGCACAAGGCTCGGAAGGAAGGGCATGGGTGGCTGTTCCTTCAGAGCGCATGCTCCAGTGATGTCTCTGGCTGCATGTAATGTAAATATCTCCTAAACGGTGCATGTTTAGGAGATATATACACTGCCTATAAGTAAGCCTTATTATAGGCTCAGTGGCATAACTAGAACCTTCAGGGCCCCAATGCAGGAAACCATGAAGGGCCCCACTGACCCCCGGACAGGGCCCTTTCCTCCGAGCCCGGTGGCAGAACAACAGGGCCCAATCACAAGTGGGTGGCTGCATATAAAGGAACCAGTTTTTCCATTTCCCCCCGCTTCTCCTCCTCTCCCTCCCGCAGGCATTCAGCGGCTGCAGGAGGAAAATGGAGAGATCAGTTCCTCTATGCCGGTGTTTCTCAATCTTTTTCCAGTCAGGGAACGCTTGAAGTATATCCCTAGGTGAATGGGGCTGCACTGCAACCACCCTGCAACTGTGTGCATTGCATGCAGTTGCAGCATAGTAAAGATGCATTTAAGGGGTTAAAGCAGGCGGTCAGGAGGCAACTTATTGCCTCTTTACCGGCTGTCAAATGCCTCTGAAAAGCGATCTGAGCATGGATCGCTTTTCAGAGGAACAGCATTTTTTTTTTGCTGATACTATGAACAAGCAAGAAAAAAAATCAGTTCTGATTTTTACACATATAGGGGGTCAGGATTAAACACGCATACATAAAATGTGCATACATATATGTAAAACACACACACACATATATATAAAACACACACGTGTATATATATATATATATATATATATATATATATATATATATATATATAAATGCACTTTGCACACACATATAAACACATACTCACACACCTACATACATACATGTACACACACACACACACACACACACACACATACATACAGATAGCTTTTTAAAAAACGGCAGTGCTTTACCTTACTGTACCTCTTCCTGCCGGGTACTGCACTGTAGGGGGAGACAAAGAGCACAGCACACACTGTACTTTCATTTTAGGTCTAATCAATGTGACGAGCTCCCTGCAGTACCGATTACAATTCGGCTGAGGATCGGGGAGCTCGGTCTCAGTCGCCCTTGTCGCTCCTCCTATCGAGGCATACAGGGGGCCCTCGAGGACCCCCTGCAGCATGGGGCCCGGTCGCCATGGCAACCTCAGCCACCCCTATACTTCCACCACTGTATAGGCTTACTTATAGGTAAAAGGCAGTAAAGGAAGTTTATTTCCTCTTTAACCACTTCAGCCCCAGAAGAATTTACCCTCTTCCTGACTGGAGCACTTTTTGCGATTCGGCACTGCGTCACTTTAACTGACAATTGCGCGGTCATGTGACGTTGTACCCAAACAAAATTGATGTCCTTTTTTTTCCCACAAATAGAGCTTACTTTTGGTGGTATTTGATCGCCTCTGTGGTTTTTATTTTTTGCGCTATAAATAAAGAAAAATCGACAATTTTGAAAAAAATGCATTATTTTGTACTTTTTGCTATAATAAATATGCCCATTTTTTTTTTTTAAAAGCACATTTTTCTCCATATTCTTCTATTACATATGGTAAAAAAAAAAATCGCAATAAGCGTATATTGATTGGTTTGCACAAAAGTTATAGCGTCTACAAAATAGGGGATAGATTTATAGCATTTTTATTATTATTTATTTTTTTTACTAGTAATGGCGGCGATCTGCGATTTTCATCAGGACTGCGACATTATGGCGGACACATTGGACAATTTTGACACATTTTTGGGACCATTGTCATCTATACAGCGATCAGTGCTATAAAAATGCATTGATTACTGTAAAAATGCCACTGGCAGTGAAGGGGTTAACACTAGGGGGCGATCAAGGGGTTACCTGTGTTCCCTGGGAGGTAATTCTAACTGAAGGGGGAGGGGACTTACTAGAGGAAGTGACGGATCGTGATTCCTAGCTAATAGGAACACACAAGCATTTGCACTGCTTTCAGCAAGTATTGTTGAGGCTTTTAAAGTTGTGAACACAAATTCTAATGGGAGTGCTTGTGGCGAACGCGGTTTTAAATCCCTGCCCTTCTCACCAACTCGTGATAAAGGACTGGCCAATTTCACACCGCACAATGCCATTTTCAGCTGCACCTGGTACAAAGATTTTCCAGCTCGCAGGCCCACAATCTATGTGCCAGCAGCCTGAGAGCGGTTGTCACTGGGTTAATTTAATTAAGCAATTAACTGTTTAACCGCTTGCCGACTGCCTCACGCACATTTACGTCGGCAGAATGGCACGGGCTGGCAAAGCAACATATATATATATATATATATATATATATATATATATACGTTGCTTTGAACCTGCCCCCTAGCGGACGCACGCCCGCCGCGGTCTCCGTGACCATGCCCGCGGGACACCGGCAGACATCGATGTCCGCCAGTGTCTCCCGTTCGGGTCTCAGAACGACAGAACGGGGGGATGCCTTTGTAAACAAGGAGTCTCCCTGTTCTGCCTAGTGACACAAAACTGATCGTCTGCTCCCTCATCGGAAGCAGCGATCAGTGACGTGTCGCAGTAAGCCACGCCCCCTAACAGTTAGAATCACTCCCTAGGACACACTTAACCCCTTCCCTGCCCCCTAGTGGTTAACCTCTTTACTGCCAGTATCAATTACACAGTAATTAATGCATTTTTATTGCATCGATCGCTGTATAAATGACAATGGTCCCAAAACAGTGTCAAAAATGTCTGATGTGTCCGCCATAATGTCGCAGTCACGTTAAAAATCGCAGATCAGCGCCATAACTAGTAAAAAAATAATAATAAAAATGCCATAAAACTACCCCCTATTTTGTAGACGCTATAACTTTTGTGCAAACCAATCAATAAATGCTTATTTCGATTTTTTTTACCAAGAATATGTAGAAGACTACGTATCGGCCTAAACTGAGAAAAAATTAGCTTTTTTAAAAAAAAAATTGTGGATATTTATTATAGCAAAAAGTACAAAATATTGTTTTGTTTTTTTTAAATTGTTGCTTTATTTTTGTTTATAGTGCAAAAATTAAAAACCGCAGAGGTGATCAAATACCACTAAAAGAAAGCTCTATTTGTGGGGAAAAAAAGGACGTCAATTTTTTCTGGGAGCCACGTCGCACGACTGCGCAATTGTCAGTTAAAGTGACGCAGTGTCGAATCGCAAAAAGTGGCCCGGTCATTTGGCAGCCAAATGGTCTGGGGCTGAAGTGGTTAAACTCCAAACTGCCATCAGATAGCTTTGGGTCTATCAACTCTTCACAATATTAGCAAGAACAATTATGAAAAATAAACGACTGTAACCAGTGCCAGGACAAGATCATTCAGTGTCCAGGTCAAACATGCCAAATTGTGCCCCCCCCTTCATTATGTGCAGGCTTATGAGGAGGAGGGGGATAGAGAGCACAGCCTGTACCTGTTCCGTCTCTGACCTCCTCTCCTTGCCGCTCCCAGCGATGGGCTGACAGAAGTAGTGATGCCGTTGTCATTACGCCTGTCAGCGATATAGTGGAAGGAACTTACAGTGCCCCCATCCTTACAATACATGCTGCGCCCAGGGCAGCCACCCCTTGCCCCGGCCCTGAGTGCAACACACTGTCACCACCGACAGGTATGTTCAGAGGATTTGTACTATACAGTAGCACTCTTCAAGAGACAGGGATTCTTTTTAGTTTACATTGAAAGCTTTAGAGACAAGATTAACACTTTTCAAAATAGGGTTTAATAATAATAAAAAAGGTCAAAATGGTGCAAATAAAATATTTACAGAAAAAAGGTGTTACAAAGAAATAAAGAGAAAATAAAACAACAGAGAAATAAAAACGTAGAAAAAGAAGAATACTTGCAATGTCCTGGTTTCAGTGAAGTGCAACGAATAAGCAAAAACAGTACAGTGGCTCTCACAAGTTCTGTTAGGTGTTCCCTGGTTTGATGTTAACGAGAGCTGTCATAACATGATAGGTCTTCAGTTGCTTGATGGTACATGAGAACTGTCAAACTGTCCTGGCATCTCCCCTTTTCTCTGGTATCAAAGGGATGTTGGCAGAGACCATCTGACCAATTAAGCGTCTGAGAAATGGTTTCTAGGGATGTCATGATGTTTATGACTATGTCCCAAATACAGTTTTCTATAAGTACTCACATCTCTGAGTACCTACTGGGTGCAGCCTACTAACAAGCAGATTATTGTCCAGCCCGAATTTAGCTTCAAAATGAATATAAACAACAGGTTTTGGATGCCCAGGTCGCCTATGAATTGGGCTGGTTCTGCTCCCAGTACTCCTAGGGCAGCGATGTTTGGACTCAAAACACGATAAATTAACTGAGGGAGGTAAATCTGTCTATATTCCGGCTGTGCTATTTCATGAGTTATGAAACTTGCTGAAGTTTCTGAGTTATAACTGCTAACTAGGGATGGGCTGACTGCTCGAGTCGAACATGAGTTCGACTCGAACATCGGCTGTTTGATCATTTGACGAAGAGCAGCTGGGCTCATTCCTGCGCTCCAACTATAGTATCTGTGAGGGGTTGCAGTGTTGTGGCACCAGTGCCCAAGCCCCAATTTTTCAGCCCCTGTTTAACAGGGGCGTATAATTACAATTTTTAAAGCAATACTTTGCAGCAGGGCTCATTCCTGCGCTCCAACTATAGCACCTGTGAGGGGTTGCAGTGTTGTGGCAATTTTTCTGCCTCTGTTTAACAGGGGCATGTAATTACAATTTTTGATGCAATACTTTGCAGCAGGGCTCATTCCTGCGCTCCAACTAGAGTATCTGTGAGGGGTTGCAGTGTTTTAGCACCAGTGCCTAAAGCCCAATTTTTCTGCCCCTGTTCAACAGGGACATGTAATTACAATTCTTGATGTAATATTTCACAGCAGGGCCCATTCCAGCGCCCACCAAGAGTAACTGTGAGGACTTACAGTGTTGTGGCACCAGCACCACCACCACCAAAGGCGCAATTTTTCCACCACTGTTCAACAATGGCATGTACTATAGACACCCCCCAGGTATGATATTTAAAGGAATATTTCACTTTTTTTTTCACTTTAACCACTTGACCACTGGGCACTTAAACCCCCTTCCTAACCAGACCAATTTTCAGCTTTCGGTGCTCTCACATTTTGAATGACAATTACTCAGTCATACAATACTGTACCCATATGAAATTTTTGTCCTTTTTTTCACACAAATAGAGCTTTCTTTTGGTGGTATTTAATCACCGTTGGTATTTTTATTTTTTGCGCTATCAAAGAAAAAAGACTGAAAATTCTGTAAAAAAATGAACTTTTCTTTGTTTCTATTATAAAATTTAGCAAATTCGTAAATTTTCTTTGTAAATGTTGGCCATAATTTATACTGCTACATATCTTGGTAAAAATAAGTACAAATTGGTGTATATTATTTGGTCTTTGTGAAAGTTATAGAGTCCAAAAGCTGTGGTGCCAATATCTGAAAATTGATCACACCTGAAGTACTGACGGCCTATCTAATTTCTTGAGACCCTAACATGCCAGAAAAGTACAAATACCCCCCAAATGACCCCTTTTTGGAAAGAAGACATTCCAATGTATTTGGAAAGATGCATGGTGAGTTTTTTGAAGTTGTAATTTTTTCCCACAATTCTTTGCAAAATCAAAATTTTGTTTTCTTTTTTTTTCTCACAAAATTGTCATATTAGCAGGTTATTTCTCACACACAGCATATGCAATATGCATACCACAAATTACACCCCAAAACACATTCTGCTATTACTCCCGAGTATGGCGATACCACATGTGTGAGACTTTTACACAGCTGTTGCAACTTTTTATCTCGCACGGTATTTGCGCAACAATTTTTTAAACGCTTTTTTTTGGGAAAAAAACTGTTTTGTGCTTTAAAAAAAAACAAAACAGTAAAGTTGTCCCAATGTTTTTGCATAATGTGAAAGATGAAGTTACGCCAAGTAAATAGATACCTAACATGTCACCCTTCAAAATTGCACACGCTCGTGGAATGGGGCCAAACCTCACTACTTAAAAATCCCCATAGGCGACGCTTTAAAATTTTTTACTGGTTACATGTTTTGAGTTACAGAGGAGGTCTAGGGCCAAAATTATTGCTCTCGCTCCACTGATTGCAGCGATACCTCACATGTGTGGTTTGAACACCGTTTTCATATGTGGGCGGGACTTATGTGTGCGTTCGCTTCTGCATGCGAGCACATGGACAGGGGCGCTTTAAAAAAATGTTTTTTCTTTTTATTGTTCATTTTATTTTATTTATTTTAGTTTGACACTTTTTTACAAAAAAAAAAAAATGTTTGATCACTTTAATTCCTATTACAAGGGATGTAAACATCCCTTGTAATAGGAATATGGCATGACAGGTCCTCTTTACAGTGAGATATAGAGTCAATAAGACCCCACATCTCACCTCTAGGCTGGGAAGCCTGAAATTAAAAAAAAAGATCCTGGCTTTGATCGTAGCGGTGAGTCGGTAGAAGCACCGGAGGGCGGCGGGAAGGGGGGGACATCCCCTCTCACCTCCCGTAAGAACGATTAAGCAGTGGAACAGCCGCTAAGATCATTCTTATGGTGTAGGGAATCGCCTGCTGAAAAAGCTGATATCTGAATGATGCCTGTAGCTGCACCCATCATTCAGATATCCCCGCACAAAGTCAAGGACGTCATATGACGGCCGGCGGGCGGGAAGTGGTTAAAACGCATTTTTTTTAACACAAAGTTGTCCATTTATACAATATTTATAACACATAGCATGTACACACCAAAAATGACACCCCAAAATAGATTCTCCTACTCCTCCTGAGTACGGCGATATCACATGTGTGAGACTACCAGAGCCTGGCCACATACAGAGGCCGAGTACAGCCGAGCATGGCAGAGCATGGCGGAGCATGGCCGAATATGGCTCAGCATGGCAGGGTATTGCAGGGTATCACCGTGTATGACTGGGTATGGCAGAGTATGGCTGGGTATCACCGAGTATTGCAGAGTATGGCTGGGTATTGCAGAGTATGGCTGGTTATTGCGGAGTATTGCGGAGTATTGTGGGGTATTGCGGAGTATTGCAGGGTATTGCAGAGTAGTGCAGAGTATTGCAGGGTAGTGCAGAGTATTGCAGAGTATTGCACGGTATTGCAGAGTATTGCAGAGTATTGCAGGGTAGTGCAGAGTATTGCAGGGTAGTGCAGAGTAGTGCAGAGTATTGTAGAGTAGTGCAGGGTAGTGCAGGGTAGTGCAGAGTATTGCAGGGTAGTGCAGAGTATTGCAGGGTAGTGCAGAGTATTGCAGAGTATTGCAGAGTATTGCAGGGTATTGCAGAGTAGTGCAGGGCATTGCAGGGTATTAGAGTATGGAGGGATGGCTGAGCATGGACGGATGGATGTGACTGTATTTGTCACTGAGCAGCGCTGTGGGCACTACAGATCCAGCCCACAGCGTTGCTGCCATCCGCTCTCTCCCCCGATCGGTACACAGAGGGGGTAGAGAGGAACCGGCGTCATGACATGACGCCGGTTTGTTTACATGTGATCGCTCCATCATTTGACGGAGCGTTCACATGGTAAACGGCCACGATCAGCGGTCGTCTACCGTGATCCGTACTGCCACGGTCATGGATGTTCTCGGGTGCACGCCCCAGGGGGCGCGCGAGAGCGGGATTCTGGGAGGACGTCCATGGATGCCCTCCCAGAATAAGCTGACCACACTGTAGCCGTCTTTCGGCTATGGCCCGGTCGGCATGTGGTTAAGCATCAGTAAAATCACTGCTCCCAAAAAAACGGCAGTTTTTAAAACTTTTTTTGCATTGATACATGTCCCCTGGGGCAGTAACCGGGCCCCAAACCCTTTTTAGGACAATAACTTGCATATTAGCCTTTAAAATTAGCACTTTTGATTTCAAACGTTCGAGTCCCATAGACTTTAATGGGGTTCTTAAGTTCACGCGAACTTTCGGTCTGTTCGCAGATTCTGGTGCGAACCGAACCGGGGGGTGTTCGGCTCATCCCTACCTACAGGAAAGGCACGAGATGACTTTTATAGGCGGCGGGAGAGGGCCACCCCCCCTCCTGCCGTGATTCGGTGCCCTCTGCCACTTACCGGAGCCATCGGAAGCGGCGGAGGCGATCGGATCCTTCCTTTGGCCTGACATGGAGACGAGTGAGGGGATGATGGCCCCCACCTGTCTCCATATAATTGCAGGGCAGAAGCAACGTCAAAACGTCACTTACGCCCATAGCTCTTAAAGGGCCATTTTTTTTTTCATTTTTTTAACCACTTTGCGCCCGGTCAATAGCATATTGACGTCCGGGAAGTGGTTCTGTTATCCTGACTGGGCATCATATGACGTCCAGCAGGATAACATGCCAGCACGCGCCTGTGGGGGCGTGCAGCGCGGCGATTGCGAGTGCGGTATGTCAGTCTGACATGCCGCATCTCCGATCGTGATAAGAAGCCTCTGTCAGAGGCTTCTTACCACGTGATCAGCTGTGACCAATCACAGCTGATCATTGCGTGAACCAGGAAGTGCCGGTAAACGGCATTCCTCGGTTTGCGCTGACAGGGAGAGCCGATCGGCGGCTCTCCCTGTCAGAGCGGGGGTCTGTGCTGATAATCAGCACATTGATTACATTGATGGGCACTTATTGGTGCCCATCAGTGCTGCATATCAGTGCCGTCTATCAGTGCCTATCGATTCCACATATCAGTGCCCATCAGTGCCACCTTATCAGTGCCAACTCATCAGTGCCGCCTCATTAGTGCCCACCAGTGAAGGGGAAAACAAAATCTATATGACAGAAACTGAGAAAAACTTTTTTTTTTCAAAAATGTTGTTTTTTTTTAGTTTGTTTAGCAAAAAATAAAAATCCCAGAGGTGATCAAATACCACCAAAAGAAAGCTCTATTTGTGGGAAGAAAATGATAAAAATTGTCATTCAAAGTGCGACAATGCTGAAAGCTGAAAATTGTCCTGGGCAGGAAGGAGTGAAAGTGTATGGTATTGTAGTGGTTAAACGACAATTTTTTTTTTTATTGCATTTATGACATTAAATATGAGATCTGAAGTATTTTGACCCCAGATCTCATATTTAAGAGGTCAATAAGTCGGTAATGAGCCAAACACGACTGAGCACCCCATGGAAACTCGACACGTTTCATGGCCTATCAGGAGTTGGGTACAGAAATAAACTGAAAATACAAATGTGTAGATAGAACATATTAACCAATACTATCTACCCATTTGTATTTTCAGTTTATTTCTGTACCCAACTCCTGATAAGCCATGAAACGCGTTGAGTTTCCATGGGGTGCTCAGTCATGTCCGGCACATTACCGACTTATTGGCCCATATATACCTCTATATATTCGGAGTTTATCTAGTATTATGTAATTATCAATGTATATCGTCCCTTGTTTTTAAAGCAGCTCTGTTGCATATGGTGTACCAATGTTATGACCATAATATGTATTTCATTATTGAATTTATCAATGTATTTGCATTTGATTAATAAAACATTTTTATACAAATGATCTATGCAATATCTGTAACAGTGACGCACCTCATATAATGTCCCAATAATTTCCTTTCCTGGTGTGTATATATATATATATATATATATATATATATATATATATATATATATATATATATACACATACACAATAGGGATAGAGGTTCTGTCACTATGGTGTTTGGGAGGTCATAATTCTCTTTTTCTGCAAATGCTTTGTCAAAGCTTGCTGTTCCCACTGCTCCTATACAAGCTGAAGCCTCTTAAGAAGGCTTTTCGGATGGGCGGCAGTGTCTTCTGCCCTCTGAAAAGAAATCTGTGTTGGATTACTTTTCAGAAGGCAGTGTCTACTGGCTCCTCAGGTATGGACGGGAAAAAAAAAGAGAATGCTGGGATGTCCTTGTCTTTTTCTTTTATGCTCTTTACTGGTCCTGGGGGAGCAGTCAGATGTGGAGCTATATCAGGGGTATGTTGCCATGAAGTCACCAGGAAATCTATTTTCTGTGTCATTTCAGTTTCCCGTGTTTTTTAACGCAGAAAAACAAAGGAAAACTGTACATAGTGTGAATTGGCATGTGTGCCCCGTGGTGCCTCCTGTCAAACTTTGCTAAATGAGTTAAAGTGGAACTTTACCTATAACAACGTGATAAACAATAGTGTTCTTTAACAAGAAATATACATTCCACATTAATAATTATGCTACCAAAATTAGTGTGTGCCGTAAATTGTCTCCAGTATTGCTCCTGATCCTTCTTGCTGGAGGCTGCCATATTGCTGAAGCCCAGAGCCCCTGAGCAGCAATAAATCTTTAGGCTGTTAGTAGACTGGCTGATTTTCGGCACAATGCCAAAAATGGAGAACAAATGAGCATGTGCAGAGCAGGGTGAGAGAGTGTATTACTGGATTTTAAATAGTATAGGCTCTTGTTTTTAAAGTTTTACATAGCTAATCCTGCAAAAGTGTGCCAGCCTGAGGAGATCTAATTTAATCTTTTTTTTTTTTTTTGGTTCTTTTCTGACTAAAGTTCCAATTTAAAATTGCTGTGGCAAGTTTGTGCTTTTTGGCTGTCGATTGCACTCGAGCTACCACATTTTGGAGCAATTTGTGTGATTTTTTTAGACACCACATAATGCCAGATACTGTAGAACCCTGCTGCCGTTTTATCATCCTGTGATATGCGAGTTCCTCTTTGGGTGGGATGCAAGCTTTTATAGGGGTCTTAGATGTGGGTTTTTGGCCTTTCCTCCCACAAGCCAGTAGGCGTGTTTTACTTGCTCTCCAGTGGAGGGTTATCCATCCATATCACAGTGGGAGTAAGCATGGAAGCGCAAGTATTTGCATCAATTACTTTAGGTCCTCCCTATAGCAGTTTTTGCTAGATCACATGTGTGTGTGTATATATATATATATATATATATATATATATATATATATATATATATATATATATATATATATATATATATATATATATATATATATATATGATCCAGCTCTTCCGGGGCACACATGTGCGCCACCGGCGACTCGCTCCCACTGTGATCACACACAGCAGGAGCCCAGTCGCAAGTGCTGCTGACTTGATGTCCACCGGCACCCGCCAATCATCGAGCAGAGAGGCAGAACAGCAGTTTGCCTATGTAAACAAGGCAGATCGCCATTTTGACTAAAGGGAAGGCATGGATCCTGTGTCTGCAAAGCAGGAACTAGGATCCATATCTTCCCCTAGTAAAAGCACCTCCCACAGTTTAGGTAAACACTGGCTAGACACATAGTTAACCCTTTGATCGTCCCTGATAATAACCCCTTCCCAGCCAGTGTCATTAGTACAGTGCATATTTTTAGCACTGATCACTGTATTAGTGTCACTGGTTCCCGCAAAGTGTCAGTTAGTGTCAGAATGTCCACTGCAATATCGCAGTCTCGCTAGTAAAATAAATAAATAGAAATATCCCATAGTTTGTTGATGCTATAACTTTTGTGCAAACCAATCAATATATACTTATTGAGATTTTTTTTAACAAAAATATGTAGCTAAACACAGTATCTCACAAAAGTGAGTACACTCCTCACATTTTTGTCCTTACACTTGTATAACTGTGCAACTTTGGTGCTCCCTTAAAATAACTCAACACACAGTCATTAATGTCTACACCACTGGCAAAAAAAAAGGTGAGTACACCCCTAAGTGAAAATGTTCAAACTGGGCCCAATTAGCCATTTTCCCTCCCCGGTGTCATGTGACTCATTAGTGTTACAAGGTCTCAGGTGTGAATGGGTAGCAGGTGTGTTAAATTTGGTGTTATTGCTCTCACTCTCTCATACTGTTCACTGGAAGTTCAACATGGCACCTCATGGCAAAGAACTCTCTGAGGATCTGAAAAAAAAGAATTGTTGTTCTACATAAAGATGGCCTAGGCTATAAGAAGATTGCCAAGACCCTGAAACTGAGCTGCAGCACAGTGGCCAAGACCTTACAGCGGTTTAACAGGACAGGTTCCACTCAGAATAGGCCTCGCCATTGTCGACCAAAGAAGAAGAGTGCACATGATCAGCGTCATATTCAGAGGTTGTCTTTGGGAAATAGGCGTATGAGTGCTGCCAGCATTGCTGGAGAGGTTGAAGGGGTTGGGGGAGGGGGGGGGGTCAGCCTGTCAGTGCTCAGACCATATGCCGCACACTGCATCAAATTGGTCTGCATGGCTGTCGTCCCAGAAGGAAGCCTCTTCTAACCACTTCAGCCCCAGACCATTTGCCTGGCCAAAGACCAGAGGACTTTTTACAATTTGGCACTGTGCTGCTTTAACTGGTAATTGTGCGGTCATGCAATGTTGTACCCAAACGAAATTTGCGTCCTTTTATTCCCACAAATAGAGCTTTCTTTTGATGGTATTGGGTTGCCGCTGCAATTTTTATTTTTTGGGATATAAATGGAAAAAGATGTAAAATTTTGAAAAAAATTGATATTTTCTACTTTTTGTTATAAGAAAAATAAACTCAATTTTAGTCATACATTTAGGCCAAAATGTATTCGGCCACATGTCTTTGGTAAAAAAAATGTCAATAAGCGTATATTTATTGGTTTGCGCAAAAGTTGTAGTGTCTACAAACTATGGTATATTTCTGGAATTTACGCAGCTTTTAGTTTATGACATCTCATTTCTTGAGGTGCTAAAATGGCAGGGCAGTACAACCCCCCCCAAATAACCCCATTTTGGAAAGTAGACACCCCAAGGAAATTGCTGAGAGGCATGTTGAGCCCATTGAATATTTTATTTTTTTGTCCCAAGTGATTGAATAATGACAAAAAAAAAAATTACAAAAAGTTGTCACTAAATGATATATTGCTCACACAGGCCATGGGCCTATGTGGAATTGCAACCCAAAATACATTCAGCTGCTTCTCCTGAGTATGGGGATACCACATGTGTGGGACTTTTTGGGAACCTAGCCGCGACGTATGGGGCCCCGAAAACCAATAACTGCCTTCAGGATTTCTAAGGGCGTAAGTTTTTGATTGTACTCCTCACTACCTATCACAGTTTTGAAGGCCATAAAATGCCCAGATGTCACAACCCCCCCCCCCCAAATGACCCCATTTTGGAAAGTAGACACCCCAAGCTATTTGCTGAGAGGCATGTTGAGTCCATGGAATATTTTATATTTTGACACAAGTTTTGGGAAAGTGACAATTTTTTTTTTTTTGCACAAAGTTGTCACTAAATGATATATTGCTCACACAGGCCATGGGCATATGTGGAATTGCACCCCAAAATACATTTAGCTGCTTCTCCTGAGTCCGGGGATACCACATGTGTGGGACTTTTTGGGAGCCTAGCCACATACGGGGCCCCGAAAACCAATCACCGCCTTCAGGATTTCTAAGAGTGTAAATTTTTTATTTCACTCTTCACTGCCTATCACAGTTTCAGAGGCCATGGAATGCCCAGGTGGCACAAAACCCCCCCAAATGACCCCATTTTGGAAAGTAGACACCCCAAGCTATTTGCTGCTGAGAGGCATGGTGAGTATTTTGCAGCTCTCATTTGTTTTTCAAAATGAAGAAAGACAAGAAAAAAAATAATTTTTTTTTTCTTTTTTCAATTTGCAAAACTTTGTGACAAAAAGTGAGGTCTGCAAAATACTCACTATACCTCTCAGCAAATAGCTTGGGGTGTTTACCTTCCAAAATGGGGTCATTTGGGGGGGGGTGTGCCACCTGGGCATTCCATGGCCTCCGAAACTGTGATAGGCAGTGAAGAGTGAAATCAAAAATTTACGCCCTTAGAAAGCCTGAAGGCGGTGCTTGGTTTTCGGGGTCCCGTACGTGGCTAGGCTCCCAAAAAGCCTCACACATGTGGTATCCCCGTACTCAGGAGAAGCAACAGAATGTATTTTGGGGTGTAATTTCACATATGCCCATGGCATGTTTGAGCAATATATCATTTAGTGACAACTTTGTGCAAAAAAAAAAAAAAGAATTTGTCTTTTTCCCGCAACTTGTGTCACAATATAAAATATTCCATACACTCAACATGCCTCTCAGCAAATAGCTTGGGGTGTCTACTTTCCAAAATGGGGTCATTTGGGGGGGTTTTGAACTGTCCTGGCATTTTATGCACAACATTTAGAAGCTTATGTCTATGTTTATAAGTTTAAGCTTACTGTATGTCACACATCACTTATGTCACACATCTGACACTTTTTGTTTACATGAAAAAATTATTTTTTTTGCAAGAAAATTACTTTGAACCCCCAAACATTATATATTTTTTTTAAAGCAAATGCCCTACAGAATAAAATGGTGGGTGTTTCATTTTTTTTTTTCACACAGTATTTGCGCAGCGATTTTTCAAACGCATTTTTTTGGGAAAAAACACACTTTTTTAAATTTTAATGCACTAAAACACACTATATTGCCCAAATGTTTGATGAAATAAAAAAGATGATCTTAGGCCGAGTACATGCATACCAAACATGACATGCTTTAAAATTGCGCACAAATGTGCAGTGGCGACAAACTAAAAACATTTTTAAAAGCCTTTAAAAGCCTTTACACGTTACCACTTTAGATTTACAGAGGAGGTCTACTGCTAAAATTACTGCCCTCGATCTGACCTTTGCGGTGATACCTCACCTGCATGGTGCAATTGCTGTTTACATTTGATGCCAGACCGACACTTGCGTTCGCCTTAGCGCGAGAGCAGGGGGGGACAGGGGTGCTTTTTTTTTTTTTTTTTTTTCTTTTCTTTATTATTTTTTTTCTTTTTTATCTTATTTTTAAATCGCTCCTTTCATTTTTTTTTTTTATTATTTTTATTGTTATCTCAGGGAATGTAAATATCCCCTATGATAGCAATAGGTAGTGACAGGTACTCTTTTTTGAAAAAATTGGGGTCTATTAGGCCCTAGATCTCTCCTCTGCCCTCAAAGCATCTGACCACACCAAGATCGGTGTGATAAAATGCTTTCCCAATTTCCCAATGGCGCTGTTTACATCTGGCGAAATCTAAGTCATGAAATGCTTGTAGCATCCGGTTTCTTAGGCCATAGAGATGTTTGGAGCCACTCTGGTCTCTGATCAGCTCTATGGTCATCTGGCTGAATCACTGGCTGCATTCTCAGGTTCCCTGTTGAGACAGGAGAGCCAGAGGAAAACACGGAAGACGGTGGGGGGGGGCATTCCCTCCCACTGCTTGTAAAAGCAGTCTAGAGGCTAATTAGCCGCTAGGATTGCTTTTACATGAAAGCCGACCGCTGGCTGAAAAGAATGATACCAAGATGATACCTAAACCTGCAGGCATCATTCTGGTATAACCATTCAAAGTCGTGAATGGCGTACCTGAAGACAAAAAAATGGTTAACAATAAAACACAGTAAACGGTAAAGTATAAAAAATTGCATACCTGAAAAGCAAACATGATAAAACATAATTACAATAAAACATTGCAGAATAGAATACAGTAAAAAAGAGCAGAACAATATAGAGAGAATAGAGAGAGAGAGAACAATAAAACGACAACTATTTTTTTTTTATTGTATATATATTTTTTTTTTTTTTACACTTTTTTTTGTAACTAACTTTTATAACGGTAACCGGTTCCAGGTTCGGGTCTCTCAAAATGCGATAGCATCTTGGGAGACCCTGTGAAAGTGTGCCTAGTCTGTGCAATGCTGTACCCTACGCTAATACTCAACTAGTGCATGGTAGCGTTCAAAACATTCACCAATGCAAAGACCAGGATTGTCAGGACAGGAGGGACAATAATAGCGGGTCTCACGCCTATATCCGCGCTTGCTGCAGACATGACATCTTTTTTGGGGGGGTTCGTTGGGTAGGGGTACTCGGGAGGACATAAAGAAAATGCCTCTCATGCAGCCGACTGCATTTGGTTGGGGATGTGAATGGGGGAAGTACGGACGCTGCAGAAGTGGTGGGTTCCCAATTAGGATTGGCGAATGCTGCAGGAAGGGCATTATGGGCACGACAGGCCTGTTTGTCTTCTTGGTGGCAGCGGGACACTACTTGTGCTTGCCACCTCACCAGCTTGAACTGCACTTATGGGACTCGCCACGTCACCAAGTGTTACTGCAGTGCTGATTTGACTACGACCGGGGTGTACTAGGCCGCTGGCGCTTGCCAGTTCACCAAAACGCTACCAAAAATCCTGTTAGCGATTGCAGGGATCAGGCCTGACTCTGCGAACACTGCAGTTATGCGTTTAGTGTTTTGTAAGTGTCAGTGATCGATCGATACTGCACTTGGATGGGCTGAGCTGGGCCGGGCGGAGGGGCAAAACGCAGGTGCTAGCAGGTATTTGGGCTGATCCCGCTAACACTGCGTTTTTGGGAACCCAAAACTGCTGGGGACACTAGTATAGATCTGATCGGATCAGATATTGATCCGTACAGATACTATACCACTAAGGGAGGTGTACGGTGCGTGCGTGTTAGCGCTACTAGCACTAACCTGACGCTGCCTGGGGATGGTGCTTACCAGTTCACCAAAACGATACCAGAAAAACTGTTAGCGATCGCAGGGATCAGGCCTGACTCTGCGAACGCTGCAGTTATGTGTTTAGTGTTTTGTAAGTGACAGTGATCGATCGATACTGCACTTGGGTGGGCTGGGCTGGGCCGGGCGGAGGGGCAAAACGCAGGTGCTAGCGGGTATCTGGGCTGATCCCACTAACACTGCGTTTTTGGGAACCCTAAACTGCTGGGGACGCTAGTATAGATCTGATCGGATCAGATATTGATCCGTTCAGATACTATACCTCTAAGGGAAGTGTATGGTGCGTGCGTGGGTGTTAGTGGTACTGGCGCTAACCTGACGCTGCCTGGGGCAATGCATATCACCGCGATCAGGGGGCTAAACCTTTATTCGGTAATAAACGGCGGGTGCCCTGACACTATAAAAAATAAACGAACTAACCAACATTTTGCCCTGGTGGTCTAGGGTGGCATACCTGGTGGTCCAGTGTGGTGACCATCCCTGGTGGTCCTGGCGGCATCTTGGTGGTCCTGGGCAGGCTTCCGAGGGCGGGCTGTGCTGATAAACAATCAGCATGGACCCCCCCTGTCAGGAGAGCAGCCGATCAGCTCTCCTCGCCTCCGTCAGACACGAGTGAGGAAAAGCCGATCAACAGCTCTTCCTGTTTACATCGTGATCAGCCGTGATTGGACATGGCTGATCACGTGGTAAAGCGTCTCTGTCAGAGACTCTTTACCTAGATTGGAGTTGCAGTGTGTCAGACTGACACACCACAACAACGATCGCCGTGATGACGTCTGGTCAGGATATCGAAACCACTTTGCCAACGTCATTTTGTTATATGGCGGGCGGGAAGTGGTTAAGAATTAATGGCCCCCACATGTCTGCTAAAGAACAGCGCGTTTTGACTGTGGCACGGGAACACGTGCAGTAATGCATGTATTTCAGACTTGCGAACCTAGAAAACTGTAAAAAAAAGCACACAGGAGGGCTCAAACTTCTAGTGCATTACCACAAGATTTATGAACACAATAAACAAAGAGAGGAAACATAAACAGTGGGGAAAATAATTATATGATCCCCTGCAGATTTTGTAAATTTGCCCACTTACAAAGAAATGAAGGGTCTATAATTTTTATCATAGATGTATTTTAAATGACAGAGACAGAATATTAACCAAAAATTCAGAAAAAACACACGATACAAATGTTATAAATTGAGTTGCAGTGAGTAAAATAAGTATTTGACCCCCAAGCAAAACATGACTTAGTACTTGCTGGAGAAACCCTTGTTGGCAAGCACAGAGATAAGACCTTTCTTGTAGTTGGTGAGTAGGTTTGCTCACATCTCAGGAGAGATTTTGGACCACTCTTCTTTACAGATCTCTCAAATCCTTAAGGTTTCTTGGCTGTCGCTTGACAACTCAAAGTTTTAGCTCCCTCCATAATTTTTTTTATAGAATTAAGGTCTGGAGACTTTCTAGGATACTCCATGACCTTAATGTGCTTCTTCTTGAGCCACTCCTTTGTTGCCTTGGCAGTATGTTTTTGGTCATTGTCATGCTGGAAGACCCATTCGCAACCCAACTTCAGTGTTCTGGCTGAGGGAAGAAGGTTCTCATTCAAGATTTTACAATACATGGCCCCGTCCATTGGCCTCACAATGCAGCAAAGTCGGCCTGTACCTTTAGCAGAGAAACAGCCCCAAAGCATAATGTTTCCACCTCCGTCCTTGACTGTAGGGATGGTGTTCTTAGGGTCATAATCAACATTTTTCTTCCTCCAAACGAGCCCTCCTCCTCAGGAAAAACAAAGACTTGGGGGGCGCACCCTAAAAATGCATTACAATAAAGATGGTGCAGCTATAAGACTATACATACAGAACAGAAGATTACAGAGCACACATTCAAAAATGACATTTAAATCCTGCACGGCTAGTTAAAACACCTGAACATATTCAGCAAATAAGCAAAAATATGGGAATTTGGTCACACTATATGGCCATATGGTGTTTAATCCCACTACTGCGTCAAGGTACCCCATTAATAGTGGGTCCTACACTAATCATAGAATGAAAGATCCCACTTCTCAACCATGGGAGGAATACACTCCTCTTTATGGTAGAACTAAGAGGACTCCTCCTATAACACAGGTGGACACTAATTAGGGGTAATGTCGGGGGGATGGGTGCCCCAGCCCAAGGGATCTGGTCAGGACTCATACAATAGACAAAGACTTGAGGGGCACACCCTAAAAATTCCTCAGGAAGGCACATGTACAGTCATGCCAATGAACATCTAAATGATTCAGAGAAGGATTGGGAGAATGTGCTGTGGTCAGATGAGACCAAAATTGAGCTCTTTGGCATTAACTCGACTTGCCGTGTTTGGAGGTTGCAAAATGCTGACTATGACCCTAACAACACCATCCCTACAGTCAAGGACGGAGGTGGAAACATTATGCTTTGGGGCTGTTTCTCTGCTAAATGTACAGGCTGACTTTGCTGCATTGAAGAGCCAATGGACAGGGCCATGTATCTTGGAGGAGAACCTTCTTCCCTCATCCAGAACACAGAAGATGGGTCATGGATGGGTCTTCCAGCATGACAATGATCCAAAACATACCGCCAAGGCAACAAAGGAGTGGCTCAAGAAGAAGCACATTATCTCATATCGAAAATGAAAGAGATTACCAAAGGAACGGAAATTCAGGTAAGACAGAATAAAAATTCGGAAATGATGTAATGTGTTGTATTTTCGGACGACAACTGTAGCGATTAAATGAAAATCGTATGATCTAGTATTGTACGAGAACATTTTTTGTGCTTGTCCCTTCGGATAATTTCTCATTAAATTGTCCTGATCGTCTCACAAAGGCTGTGTGCTAACGATCAGATTATCGCACAATCGCTTTGAAAACTGTATTTTTCGTATTATTTTCTGATGGTGTTTAATAAATGGTGTATCATTTGATTCTACTACTAACTGCAGCGCCCTGTTTGTATTTTTCCATATATGTAAGTAAGGATGAGCTCCGGCGCACATCCCACGTGCGGAGCCCGCCAGGAAGTCGGCACTGCACAGCGCTAATCACAAGCAGTGAGACATTGTCCCGATGTGCGGCTGCAGAGATCGGGAAATGTCTCACCGCCTGTGATTTAAGCGCAGCGCAGTGCTGACTTCCTGGCGGGCTCTGCACATGGGCTGTGCGAACACGCCGGAGCTCATCCGTACATGTGAGTGGACTCTTCTCTGATCTGTCAGGGAAGCTGCAGGAGTTTTTAGATCTTGTTCTGCTCTTTGATATTCCGCACTGGAACTGCTCTATACATGGACACTGCTAGCGCTGTGTATACTTCTGTGTATTGCTTGTTCACTGGCTATATTGTTTTACTATGAAGGTTGTATGAGGTGTACTTTCTACTCTCCTCAGACGTGCCTAGCGGTCACATGACAGACCAGCTGACACTCCCCGTCATATTGGGCAGCGCTCTGGTTTGCGTGCCCTGCGTCTGACGTCATCAGCGTGCTGCAGGAGGTGATAGGACAGCAAGGTGACCGATCTTCTGCGTCCCGGGAGAGGTGAGTGGAGGATTGCAGCCGTGCAGTGTACCCCTCTTCTCTGTATTGTCCCGGGTGTACAATGGAAGGCTTATGTGTGTCATCAGTCACTGACTTCCTACAACATGGAGCTGCTCTTAGTTCTGTAGGGGGAGACAATGCTGGCCTTATATCTCCTTTATTATACCTCATTATATAGTGTGCGCAATGTCTTATTTAGTGCATGACACCCCCCCTTCAATGTTCCTCTCTTTTGATAGAGTGCCTCCTCTGCGCATGACCCCCTCGCGGCCCCCCCCCTCTGCGCACGACCCCCTCGCGGCCCCCCCCCCCCTCTGCGCACGACCCCCTCGCGGCCCCCCCCCCTCTGCGCACGACCCCCTCGCGCCCCCCCCCCCCTCTGCGCACGACCCCCTCGCGGCCCCCCCCCCCTCTGCGCACGACCCCCTCGCCCATAGGGCTGTGTAGAGCTTCCAATCAGGTCCACCTGAAAAACTGCCAGGCGGACCTGATCGGAATGCCTATGTGAAAGGAGCCTGTGGCTTAGCAGAATAAGTTAAAGCTGTGTATGGCTGCTGATGTTGCGATAATGATGAGGAGCTGCAGCCTCCAAAACATGAAAGGTCTGATTCTGTTGGAGGTGTCCCCATAAAGGATTATGGGGGTTGGGGCATTCCACATAAAACCTATATCTACCATGACCAGTTTACATTATTTAGAACATTAATTAAACCCTAACTTTATGTTTGCATCCAGCTTTGCTTTGGGAATCCCTCCATTTATCAAGTTCCATTTATCAATAGGTGAAAATTGATCGGTAAATTGATAAATATATATTAGGGGTCGACCAAATATCGGCGGCCAATATTCACTTTTTTTTTTTTTGAAGAAGAAGAATTTGTATCGGTCATAAACTTACTGATATTGCTTCAAGGGGTTTTACCGGTGTAAAGTATGCAGCTGCAGGTATCACGCCGGTTCCATTCTTTAGAGTTGACGGTCAGATTCCTTGTAGCCCCGAGCAACCAGCCGGCATGGAAACGGCTTTGCTCGGATCTGGTAACCCGGAAGCGGTCATGACATTACTTTCGGATTACTGGCATCCTAAAGGCACCAGTTTTAAAAAATAGAAAGCATTCAAAAATGCTGATCTTGGTGTTTTGAATATGTTCAAGTGCAGAGGAGGAGTTTGGGGTCTTATAGACCCCAGATCCCTCCATAAAGAGTACCTGTCACTGCTAATTACTGTGACAGTAATAAAGGTGATACCATTTTTTTTTTTAAAGGACAGTGTTAAAAAAAAAAAAAAAAAAAACCTAAAATCTACAGAATATTGTCCTGAAAGGCAGATGAAAAATCGGTATCAGCCCTAAAATATGATATTGGTCAACCCCCTAATATATATATCATGTGGACATCTTGGAGGTCACTTACTCAGTAGAGCTTATGTAACATGTTTCCCTTCTTACGGCTCTTCTGTTTCTAGGTAAATCATTTTGTGAAATCATGGTTCTTCAACACCTCTTCCGCCTGTCCTCTGTCTTCCGCTCTACAATCTCTGTTCATCTGCGAAGAAACATCGGACTGACGGCCATAGCTTTCAACAAGGCTAAGGAGCTCGACCCCATTCAGAAACTCTTTGTGGATAAGATCAGGGATTATAGGACAAAGAGCCAGTAAGTACTGTCCCAGGAATTCAGTAAACTTTTGTGGCAATTCTTTCTTATGAATCAGCACCCATCACTGTAATTACTAATAGTGGTCGTAGTGTTCTCTCTCATCTCCCTTAGCGGCAGCCATCTAGGAAAAAATACATGCAGTCTCTCCAGCTACCACTGTGAATGTGTGTTCACTCAGGTCTATTCATTCCTAGTATCCGGACACTGAGGAGACTTCTTTCTGCAAAGGTTGTGCAGTGTTGGTAAGGGCCACACAGTGAAGCTCTCAGAAGTGGGTGATGATTAATATTTTGTTAGATGGTTGCCACTTATAACTGGGGGGGGGGGGGGGCATTTGGAGAAAGAAATTCACATAAAAAGTCATCTTTTTAAAATCTCCTTTGTTTAATTTGCTAAAATTAATTTGTGTTTTTAAAGAGGAAGTAAACTCTGCACTTCGTATTGTGCTTTTCATGTCATATAATATGTATCATTATTTAAAATTACTGCCCAGTCTAATGTCTCCAAAAACACTTGTTACTTACTGTATTTAATAGTTTTTATTAAAATCTTCTTTGGGGATTAGGCTGCACCATCTTGGGTATTGTTTTCTGAGTCCCCTATGGATGTAATTTCCGCCCTTCCTTGTTTTCCCTTGCTGAAATCTCGCACATGCGCGAGCATGTGTTACCGAGCCTCTTTCTCGGTCGACGTTCCTACTGCAAGAAAGCTGGGAATAACTGCCCAGTCTCACGTGTTTTCAAAGTGATGCCGCTGACAGTGTAACTCTCAGACATGACACGATGTTGGAGGGGGAACGTCACACAGAATGTACCGTGAATTGGACAGCGCATGCGCCGGTGATGTAAACAAACATTGCGGGAAAAAATATAAGAAACAGAAACAAGTAAGGAAACTTTTACAGGCAGTGATCAGTAGCTTTATTAATAAGGACTAAAATGAGCTGAAGTTTGGATAGAGGGTTTACAACCACTTTAATAGTGTGTGTGGATTTATCTTCTGGTTTTCTTCTAAAATTGTTCATTCATCAAATTAATAAATGTAAGTATTACTTTGCCAATTTCACAAGAATAAGTAATTCCAGACCATTTAGCAATTTAATGTCTAATTGTTATATGAATTGCAGTTTTTTTTTTTTTTTTTTTTTTTTTAACAAGACATTATTTTATCACCATTTTAAGTTACTTTTTTCTGCTCTTCTCAATAGACACCTCACTAAAATTCTCAATTATTGGCAGCCTGAAGATAGTGGTGTTTTTAGTCTCCTGCAGACCTGTCAGTGCGTCTGTGTGACTGTACATCCCATATGGACAAGCAGATACACTGACGGGAAGAATCAATGAACTACCACAGTTGCCCACAGTGCTGTGGTAGTTCATTGAGAACTACAAGCCGACATCCGCAAAGGATGCCTTGACTTGTAGTTCATTAATACACTGAGCTCTGTGTATGAATGATGTGGCCATGTGGGCGGAGCCCCGCATGTCCATGCTGATTTAAAAAACTGACAGATAATACAGGGAACTTTACCCCATACTGCTGTCTCCGGGGGGAGGGGGGGGGGGTGGGGGAGGAATCGGGCAGTGGCTGCAGCATTGGGAACGTGTTACATGTTCCACCCTAAAATTAGATGGAACATGTAACATGTTGCAAAGGGCGAACTTATCCTTTAATCTCTGCCTCGTTGGGAGCTCAGTGCTGGGTTTTCTATAGAGGGGTCCTGGTTTTACCCATACTTACCGGTTGCTTCAACCAAATGTCACAGATACTCTATTAACACTTGTGCGATGACAGACATCGCATTTGAGTCGCACCGCATTGCTCTGCAGATCACATGCGATGTCTGTGCCATGGGGATTGAGCCATACAATCTGTATGGCTGAAATCGCATTTGCACCAAAATGATGCATAGTTACATAGTAGGTGAGGTTGAAAAAAGACACAAGTCCATCAAGTCCAACCTATGTGTGTGATTATGTGTCAGTATTTCATTACATATCCCTGTATGTTGTGGTCATTCAGGTGATTATCTAGTAGTTTCTTGAAGCTTTCAATGCTCCCCGCTGAGACCACTGCCTGTGGAAGGGAATTCCACATCCTTGCCGCTCTTACAGTAAAGAACCCTCTACGTAGTTTAAGGTTAAACCTCTTTTCTTCTAATTGTAATGAGTGGCCACGAGTCTTATTAAACTCTCTTCTGCGAAAAAGTTTTATCCCTATTGTGGGGTCACCAGTACAGTATTTGTAAATTGAAATCATATCCCCTCTCAAGCGTCTCTTCTCCAGAGAGAATAAGTTCAGTGCTCGCAACCTTTCCTCATAACTAATATCCTCCAGACCCTTTATTAGCTTTGTTGCCCTTCCTTGTACTCGCTCCATTTCCAGTACATCCTTCCTGAGGACTGGTGCCCAGAACTGGACAGCATACTCCAGGTGCGGCCGGACCAGAGTCTTGTAGAGCGGGAGAATTATCGTTTTATCTCTGGAGTTGATCCCCCTTTTAATGCATGCCAATATTCTGTTTGCTTTATTAGCAGCAGCTTGGCATTGCATGCCATTGCTGAGCCTATCATCTACTAGGACCCCCAGGTCCTTTTCCATCCTAGATTCCCCCAGAGGTTCTCCCCCGTGTATAGATTGCATACACTGGGGGATGCAGGACCCTTTTTTTGGTCCTCACTGGAATCGGATCGCAAGGGTGTTCACACCTATACGATCTGATTCCTGCACCATTTGACAGTTTGCACTGTGATCTGTGAACTGATCTGAGGGTGTCATTAACTATACATTGACACCCCCAGCGGTTTGCAGATCTCATTGTGAACCAGTGTGCGATTCAGGTGCGATGCGAGAACCAGCACTGAATCGCAAGGTTCCCTGCATCGCACCAGTGGGGACTGGGGATTATGAAGTGGTTTTTAAGTCCTTTTACCATCTAGGCTCACATAGGCTTTAGCTTGTAAACGCTTGCATGAAAAGCAGTGTGTACAACAAGCATTTACAGGCAGCTGCGATGAAGCTAGTAAAGCACCTTTTGGTTGTAGATTGGGGATATTAACAGACAACTCAGACCAATACCTATCATTGGGGTTGATTTACTAAAGCTGGAGAGTGCAAAATCTGGTGCATGGTAGCCAATCAGCTTCTAACTCCAGCTTGTTCAATTAAGCTTTGACAAAAGAAGCTGGAAGCTGATTGGTTTCTTTGCAGAGCTGCACCAGATTTTGCTTTCTCCAGTTCTAGTAAATGAGCCCTATTTTGAGGACAGTCACATAGGTTGAAAAAAGACCATCTAGTTCAACCAAAAAAAAAAAATTATACAATCCCTTATACTCGCCATCATATACCCACAGTTGATCCTGAGGAAGGCGAAAAACCCCAGCAAAGCAAGATCCAATTTGCTCCAGCAGGGAAAAAAATTCCTTCCAGATCCCCCAAGAGGCAATCTGATTTTCCCTGGATCAACTTTACCTATATATGTTAGTATCCAGTTATCTTATGTAGATTTAGGAAATAATCCAGGTCTTTTTCTTAAAGCAATCTACTGAGCTACACAGAACCACCTCTGGAGGGAGTCTATTCCACATCCAGCCACTATCCAGTTTATTCGTAGCAGAGTGCAGTGATCCAAATTTCACTTTACAGTGCACAGAGCTATGAAAGATCTATTCTCCTAGATCACTGGAGGTCACCATATGCTACTTTTCTTTACCTTATTGTCGATTTGCCTTGGGATCCAGATTGTAAATTGTAAAAGTAATATACCTATTGAGTTAATCAAATCTGTAATGTTTTGTTAAAGGGCAAGTGGAGGCACAGTTGATGCTGGCCCTGAATATCAGAAGGACCTTACCGAAGACATCAACAAACTGCAGAGGTTATATGGTGGAGGAGACCTGGAGAAGTTCCCAGAATTCAGGTTTGAAGGTCAGTAACGTATGTGCTGTCATTCATTATCTACCGATTTATTGATCCTTTGGGTGTGCATGAGGTAGAACATTGGCATCATACAAGAATAATATTCTCAATAAGCATACAAGAATAATATTCTCAATAAGCCTCTTCCCTGACAGAGTAATACTAACCCTGGTTTTATCGGTAGATATTAGCCCTGAGGTTAATAAAATGTAGTAGAACCCCCCACTGTCTTTACATATAGACCATTCATTTGTATCCCATTGTCGATCTTTATTGGATTTGCTTTCAAGAAACAAATTCTTAATTTTCTGGTGGATTCAACACTGGATGGGTGTTTTTATATCTCAGGATTTCTGCCAGCAGTAACTAAGGTTCTGATTAAAAGGGTGGTTTACTCTCTGTCAATTTTTTTTTTTTTTTCTAATTCATTTTTATTATAGTGAATGCATCCCCGTTCTGCCTGTTTCTGGAGTGATCGCAGGTGGCCGGCGGACATAGAATCCGCTGGTTTGGCTCCCCCACTCGCAAATGGGTACGCGCGCACCCACAAATCACTGTGTACGCGCCCGACGTACAATGACGGTTATTCACGGGTGGTCCCTAACTAGTTAAAGTACATAAGAAAAGACCACAAATGATTAGGGGTGCACCTAATGGGTTTTTTGGTGCGTAAACCGATACCGAAAATGAAAAATACACTAGGCTGAAAATGACTGTTTTAAAAAAATATTTTTATACAGGAGATGGTCAGAGACTGTAGACGTGGTGCAGGAGATGGTCAGAGACTGCAGACGTGGTACAGGAGATCAATGTAGCCTCACCAGGTTCCTTTAAATGCAGCCTGCCAGTGCCACATATTTGCAGCCTGCCTGTGCCTCACCAGTGCCTAGCAGCCTACCAGTGCCCATCATGCAGCCTGCATTAGTATGTCAGACAGGATCAGGACACGGCAGTGTTAGCAAGGCAAAGCCAAGAACAGTACTCTATGGAGGAAAGCTGTCAGCACACCGCGTTAAGGAGCAGCTTGTCGGTATGATCAGCCGGAGGAGCCTTATCAGTGTGTAGCACCCTGGGGGTTAAGTGTGCAGGACTTGTTGTTTGACATGCTGTTAGAAACGGTGAGCCCGCTCGATGAAGCAAGCGGGCTCACTGTTTCTAACAGCTGTCAAACAAGTCCTACACTCTTCACCCCCGCGGTGCTGCACACTGATAATGCTTCTTCTGTTGATTATACCGACAAGCTGCTCCTTAACACGGTGTGCTGACAGCTTTTCTCCATAGATAGCACTGTTTTGCTTTCAGCCAGCTCGTCAGGGAGGGAGGAGAGGACTGGGCGGGGACACTACAGAACGACACCCCCGTACTGGGCGGCACCAGGGGCGGGGCCCTGCCCTATTTTTGGCGCCGCTATCGGCATGATTTCCTTTTCAGCGTTTTGACAAAAAGGCCATTTTCGGCCGCAATTTCGGTGCATCCCTACAAATGATGCCTGCCATGTTGCTTTCGTGACAGGTCACTTTAATCAGAACCCGTTCTATAAAATGAAATAGCTCGTGACATTGCACACCTTTCCATCTGATAGTGCTAGATGCCTGGCTGTCATTTTGACCACCTGGCTTTAATACTTTGAGCCGCTGACTCAGAGCCAGCGTGAAAAAGGGACATCTGAACTTTTCTTTGACTTTCCCGATCTAGCTAATTGTTCCAGGTCTGCAGTTTGGTTGTAGCTTTGGAGGATGAAGCAAACAGGTTTCTTATGACAACTAGGCAACTAGCATTTTAATGTTGGGAATTGTCTTTTTCTGCAATTTCTAGACTGCGTTGAGGATCCTTCAAAGCAAAAAATTGTCACCATATATAGAGCTTTGGTCCAGATTTCATCTACTTGATGTAATCTTAATTTCCCTTGTTTAATTTCCTTTTTTTTGTTTCTGTCATTTAGAACCAAAACTTGATGAAGTTCCGAAGTAAATTTTCCTTTATCCCTGAATACGGATGTCACCGGCCTCATGTGTTCCTAGTAAATTAATAAACCATTTTGGTGATGATTTTCAGAGTGTCTGCTTATCTGTTTCCTCTGACAGGTGTTAGTTCATATATTACTCCAAATGCATCTTTGACTTAGGGAGCACCTAACAAAAAATAAACAGAAATATTGACACCTGTAATTGATTGCAAATACTGCGTCTTCTATAGTTCCTCCCCTGCAGCAGACAGTTTTTGGGCACAACGATCTCTGATTTTAGTGGGGTGAGCAGGCTCCCTGCAGTACTTGTTGGGTTTATTGCACTGCAGAGAAGGGCCCTTGCTCTCCGTGGAAGCAGAGGTGTCTTTTGCAGAGGCCAAGTATGCAAATAAGGAATACCTGTATGTCTAACACCCTTATCTGAATAGTTGATTTAGATTAGTCGCCTATTAAATTGTGCATTTTCCATTTTGTTATTTTTCAAAAATGCATTGCAGTGCCTGAAGAGAAGGGTTGTGTTTTTGTTTGTTTTGTTTTGTTTTTTTTTTTAATTGAATCGTACAGCAAGGGAAAAAAGTATTTGATCCCCTGCTGATTTTGTACGTTTGCCCACTGACAAAGTAATGATCAGTCTATAATTTTAATGGTAGGTTTATTTTAACAGTGAGACACAAAATAACAACAAAAGAATTTTAAAAAAAGTTGTTAACTGATTTGCATATTAATGAGTGAAATAAGTATTTGACCCCTTTGAAAAACTTGGTGGCAAATCCTAATAGGCAATCACAGAGGGCAGTTGGCCACCAGGTTTGCACACATCTCAGGAGGGATTTTGTCCCATTCCTCTTTGCAGATCCTCTCCCAAGTCATTAAGGTTTTGAGGCTGACGTTTGGTAACTCGAATCTTCATCTCCCTCCACATATTTTCTATGAGATTTAGGTCTGGAGACTGGCTAGACCACTCCAGGACCCTAATGTGCTTCTTATTGAGCCACTTCTTTGTTGCCTTGGCCATGTGTTTTGGGTCATTATTGTGCTGGAATATCCATCCACGGCCCATTTTCAATGCCCTGGCTGAGGGAAGGAGGTTCTCACCAGAGATTTGACAGTACGTGGCTCTGTCCATCTGTCCCTTTGATGCAGTGAAGAGTTGTCCTGTCCCCTAAGCTGAAAAACACCCCTGAAGCATATTGTTTCCACCTCCAAGTTTGACGTTTGGGATAGTGTTCTTGGGGTCATGTGCATCATTCCTCCTCCTCCAAACGGCGAGTTGGGTTGATACCAAAGAGCTCGATTTTGGTCTCATCTGACCACAACACTTTCAGCCAGTTCTCCTCTGAATCATTTAGATGTTTATTAGCAAACTTCAGGCGGGCCCGTATATGTGCTTTCTTGAGCAGAGAGACCTTGTGGGCATTGCAGGATCCAGTCCTTCATGGCGTAGTGTGTTACAAATTGTTTTCTTGGTGACTATGGTTCCAGCTGCATATCACCCACTCTTCTAACCACTTGAAGACAAAGCCCTTTCTGACACTTTTTGTTTACATGAAAAAGATTTTTTTTTTTTTGCAAGATAATTAGGGTTGTCCCGATACCACTTTTTTAGGACCGAGTACAAGTACCGATACTTTTTTTCAAGTACTCGCCGATACCGATTACCGATACTTTTTTTTTAATGTCACGTGACAGTGTTTTTTTTTTTTTTAACAGTGTTTTCTTTTTTTGGGGGGGGGGGGGGGGGTGAACGGTGTATGTGTGTGTGTGTGTGTGTTTTTTTATTTATTTTTTTTTACAATAATATTTTTTTTATTCTTTATATGGTTTTTGTTTTTTTTGTTTTTTTTAATCAGCCCTGTTGGGGGGCTTTGGTGAGATATCGGGTCTTAACAGACCTCTGATATCTTCCCCTTGAGACAGAGAAAGAGACAGAGGATAGAGATTCCCCAGTCCCTTTCTCTGCAGCCTCAGCTGCACTGAGAATGAATGGAGAGAAGACAGCGGCTCCTCCATTCATAAACTGAGACATCGTAATCACAGGAGATTACAATGTTTCAGTTATGTGAATGGACAGAGTCAGCTGACTCTGTCCATTCACACAGCGGAGAGAGACAGCAGAACGGAGGGGACAGAGAAGGAGAGGGGAACGGAGTGGGAGAACGGAGAGGCACAGGGAAGGAGAGAGGAACGGAGGGGGACAGCGGAGAGACACAGGGAAGGAGAGAGGAACGGAGGGGGACAGCGGAGAGACACAGGGAAGGAAAGAGGAACGGAGGGGGACAGCGTAGAGACACAGCAGAACGGAGGGGACAGCGGAGAGACACAGGAAAGGAGAGAGGAACGGAGGGGGGCATCGGAGGGGGACAGAGGAACGGAGGGGGCATGGAGAAGGATGCAGTGACATACAGCGGTGACCGATCACCGCTGTATGTCACTAAAGCTGCTGAAAGCCGGCGGGGGGGGGGGGGAAATCTTGTAACTCCCCCACGCGCCGATCACAGCTGACTTACAGGTATCAGGGGAAGCATCGGGAGCATTTGCCCGAGTACAAGTACTTGGGCAAATGCTCGGTATCGGTACCGATACTATTATCGGTATCGGGACAACCCTAAAGATAATTACTTTGAGCCCCCAAATATTATATATTTTTTTTAAAGCAAAGGCCCTACAGATTAAATCAGTGGGTGTTGCAATTATTTTTTTTATTCACACAGCATTTCCGCAGCGATTTTTCTAATGCAATTTTTTTGGAAAAAACACTTTTTTTAATTATAATGCACCAAAACACGCTATATTGCCCAAATGTTTGATGAAATAAAAAAGATGATCTTAAGCCGAGTACATGGATACCAAAAACGACATGCTTTAAAATTGCGCACAAACGTGCAGCGGCAACAAACTGCATACATTTTTTAAAAGCCTTGACAGGTTACCATTTTAGATTTACAGAGGCGGTCTATTGCTAAAATGACTGCCCTCGATCTGACCTTCGCGGTGATACCTCACATGCATGGTGCAATTGCTGTTTACATATGTCACCAGACCGACGCTTGCATGTGCGTGGGCACGGGGGGGACAGGGGTGCTTTTTTTTACATTTTTTTTATTTATTTATTTTTTTTGCTTTTTTATTAGATTTTTCCTTTTTATCATTTTTATTGTTATCTCAGGGAATGTAAATATCCCCTATGATAGCAATAGGTAGTGACAGGTACTTTTTTTTTTTTTTAAAAATGGGGTCCATTAGACCCTAGATCTCTCCTCTGCCCCCAAAGCATCTGACCACACCAAGATCGGTGTGATAAAATGCTTTGCTAATTTCCCAATGGCAATGATTATATCCGGCGAAACAAAACCTTGCCACCACCCTCATTTATAGCTGGCTATCGCTGTAAGAGGCATTGGAAGGCCACAAACAGATATCAACAACCTGGGGAATGCCTAGGAAAAACTCCAAGCCTACTTACCACCAGCTCGCAGACAACCAATTGACCCGTCTAACAGTATGCATTTAAAAACGGGTTCAGTCCGCATGCATTTGCAAACGCATGCATAAGCCACAGAACCACGTCACGGCACCCTGTAATCTGTGGTCCTAACACTAAAATGTGGGTGTCCCCACAGTGGAGGCACATAAATTCTAATGGATAAGTGAGGGCAGGTGGACTGAAGGGAGCCCACCCCTTCTTAAAGGTACAGGTTCCCTGTTAGGACGGGAGAGCCCGAGAAAACCATGAAAGACGGTGTGGGGGGGGGGGGGGGAGACGTTCCCTCCCACTGCTTGTAAAAGCAGTCTAGAGGCTAAATAAATAAAATAAATAATTAGCCGCTAGGATTGCTTTAACATGAAAGCCGACCGCTGGTTGAAAAGAATGATACCAAGATGATACCTAAACCTGCAGGCATCATTCTGGTATAACCACTCAAAGTCCAGCAACATACCAGTACGTTGCTGGTCCTTATTGGGCATACATTGTAATGTTCTTTTTTTCATGCTGCCTGTGGGCTGAACGAAAAAAAAAGATTGATCGGTGGGTATGCCCACCATTAGAATACTGCCCTTCATCCACCCATTTCTAATGATGGGCATACATGCACCATTTTTTTTTTTTTTTTTTTTTAACTGTGGTGGTGAAATCACCTCCTACAGCGCTGGAGCCGCTGATTTACGTATCGTGGGAGCAAACGCTGTTGCTGTCAAGATAAATAAATCAGTGCTGCAGCTGAATGGCGTACCTGCTAAGCAAATGATGGTTAACAATAAAACAAAGTAACATTACAGTATAACAGTAAGACTTACCATACCTGCAAAGCAAATACAAGAAAACATTTTTTAACACAATCTGTGCCTAAAAAATATATGCCGAAGCATGGGGGCAATCCACCCCTAATGTTAGGGGCAAGTAGCCCCTCCCCCCCTTCCCCCATGCTTCGGCATATATGCTCTTCTTTTTTTTTTTTTTAACTGTGATGGTGAAATCACCTTCTACAGCGCTGGAGTCGCTGATTTACGCATCGTGGGAGCAAACGCTGTTAATGGTGACCGGCCTTTTTCCACACTGTAAAATGGCATCACTAGGACACACAGAAAACAATTCTATGTGTCCTATGTCCTAATGAAATGCAGCCTGGAGCTGCACTGCGGTAATCAGCGATAAAATGTAGACAAATTGCATTTTATCGCAGTACATTCGACAGGATCCTATGTTGCTGTGCAGCAGTGCTGAACAGCCGAACTTCGATTCAGCTCTGGCCAACTTAAAGTGGAACCTAACCTAAAAAGGGAGGTTGCGCTTTTCTTTTTGGAAACCTTTTCTCTTTCGTAGAGGGTACCGAGTTTTAACAGGTAACCTCCACCACTTCCACTTGGATCACCACCTGTATATATCAGCCCCCCCACACACCCCTGTATATATCAGCCCCCCCACACACCTATACATATATGTCAGCACACACACACACGATGTATGAGCATCATGTGTTAGCAAATCCCCCTCCAAAAAAAAATAAGAAATTGAGCACTAGTCGGCATACTTAGCCCCAAACACAAATAATACCCCCTATCATCCCTACTAGCATAAATTTCCCCCCCCCCATCCCCATTTCTAACAGCCCCAATATTTCCTATCCTAGCACAAATCCCGCCCCCCCCATCTCCATGGCACAAATCCTCCCCCCTCCCATCTCCATGGCACAAATCCTCTCTCCTGGCACAAATTCTCCCCCCCCCCCCCAACAGAACAAATTCCCCCTCCTGGCAAAAATCCTCATCCTCCCAGCACATATCCCCCCACCTAGCACAAATCCTCATGCTCCCAGCACAAATCTTACCCCTGTCACCCCCCAAAATCCCCCACCTAGCACAAATTCTCCCCCCAAATTTCCCTTCTAGAACAAATACCCACAATCATCCCTACTAGCATAAATCCCCCCCCCCCAATCCCCATTTCTAACAGCCCCAATATTTCCTATCCTAGCACAAATCCCACCCCCCATCACCTCTTCTAGCACAACCCCCCCCCCTCCCAAACCCCCCCCCCCCATCTCCATGGCACAAATCCTCTCTCCTGGCACAAATTCTCCCCCCCCCACAGAACAAATCCCCCCACCTAGCACAAATCCTCATCCTCCCAGCACAAATCTTACCCCTGTCACCCCCCAAAATCGCCCTCCTAGCACAAATCCCCCCCCCCCCAAATTTCCCTTCTAGAACAAATACCCCCAATCATCCCTACTAGAATAAACCCCCCCCCAATCCCCATTTCTAACAGCCCCAATATTTCCTATCCTACCACAAATACATCCCCCCCCCCCCAATACCCCTACTAGAAAAAAAATATTATCCTGGCACCCCTCAAATTCCCCATCCCAGAAGAACCCCCCCCCCAGAATTCCCTACCTAACACAACAGCACAAATACACCCCCCCCCCCCCATATCATTCCCACCTGAGAAGTAATCATTTTCTCCCTACGAAGACTCTCATTCCTCCTCTTGTGTCTTCAGTGCAGCTCTCCCTTCCCTCAGCTTGGCAGCAGCTCTCCTCACACACAGACCTCAGATACAGTGCGGCACAGCGCTCTGTGATGCCCACCTTCCGACGTTCCTCCTCATGTTGTCCTGTCAGAGCTGAGGAGGAGCCGATTTCTAAACTTGGCTGTGCGGCAGCTAGCAGGACCACCACCTGCTGTTCTTACCCTGACGGTGAGAGTGTGGCGGGCTTGGGGGAATGCTGCTCCAGTGTCCTCTCCTGTTCTAATTCATATGTATATCATTGTTGTATTCTAAACGGGGGGAATACTCCCATCTCTTTCCATTTCCACTATCACGTCCTCGAGAAATTGTTTCATTTCCCCATCTTTTGGTTTGGTATAAAACGTCCTTTCCTTGTACAGTTGATTGTTTTTTATAACGACGACGCTTGTCAGTGGCTCTGTTTCATTTAATCTTGTTTTTTGTCTCCACCTGCAAAAAGAAGAAAAGAGTTTATAAAGGACAATACAAAAAATGGGCAACAACAAATACAGTCGGAGGTAAACAGCAGGATAAGCCTGGAAACACTATCAGGGGCCCACATGGTATCACAGGTTGTCACCAAGACAGGCCTGAAAGTCATGCATTAGATATCTGTGGTATGACAGGCTGTCACTGGCACAGACCTAGAAGTACTGGATTGGGGCCTACGTGGGACCATAGGCTATCACCAGCACATGCCTTGAAGTATTGGATCAGTGGTCGATGTCATACCACAGGTAGTCACCGGCACAGGCCTTGAAGTTCAGGATCAGTGGAGCCTGTCCTAGCACAGGTTGTCACCGGCACATGCCTTGAAGTACTGGATCAGGGGCCTATGTGCTATTACAGCGCCGCCCTGCTCCAAGCTTTGCTGTTTATATGTAAGCTTATGGCAAAAAAAAACCCCCAAAAAAAACAATATCTTGAATTGTCTAAATTGTGGATACTTACAGAGGCTTTGCTTCGCAGATGAAGATGACGACCAACATGAAAAAAATCCCATTGAGTATCACCGCTATGAGAGCCAGGAACCAAACAGGGACTACAAAAGAAGGAAAGAAGACGTTATTTTCACTGATAAGAGCACATGTAAGCACTTCTAAATGTATCTGGATGATAACATAGCTGGGTAAAATGAATGATGTGGAACTCCAGGTGGGGAAATGGAGAACAAAGTTTATGTCTCCTCACTTGGGGAGATTTCCTCTCATTGTGTCCTGGAGAGCACACAGGAAGTAAGAAGAAATCTTCCCAACTCCTCCCCACACCATATCAACTCATAAAAAGGAAAGTTTTGGCTGGAGCTCTGCTACAATTCATAATTAATATTACACTAGCTGCATTAAGCCTATTCTTATTTCAGAACATTTCACTTACCTTGCATCTGGCTCTGATACCAAGCCCGGACATCTTCTGGGGAATTTTGGCCTCCAGGTTCATCCAGCATCCTCTGACCAGCTGGCAAAATGTCCAAGTATTGATGGTCTTTTCCCAGGGCTGGAATATACTGATAGTCACCTGTGAGCTTGGACTCCGCAGGTACATCCATCTCATCTGCTTTGGTATCTTCACCTGTGAGCTCAGACTCCGCAGGTACATCTGTCTCATCTCCTTTGATATTTTCAGCTGAGAGCATGGATTCTGTAGGTTCATATGGCGTGTTCACATTGCGTTCCTCACCAGCGAGCTCAGGCTCTTCAGGTGCATTTAGCACGTCCGCTTTGTGCTCCTCAGGTACAAGGTCGGGCTCTTCAGGTGCATTTAGCACCTCCGCTTTGTGCTCCTCAGGTGCGAGGTCGGACTCTTCAGGTGCATATAGCACGTCCGCCTTGTGCTCCTCAGGTGCGAGGTCAGACTCCTCAGGTGTATATAGGACGTCCGCCTTGTGCTCCTCAGGTGCGAGGTCGGACTCCTCAGGTGCATATAGCACGTCCGCCTTGTGCTCCTCAGGTGCGAGGTCGTGCTCCTCAGGTGCGAGGTCGGACTCCTCAGGTGCATATAGGACGTCCGCCTTGTGCTCCTCAGGTGCGAGGTCGTGCTCCTCAGGTGCGAGGTCGGACTCCTCAGGTGCATATAGGACGTCCGCCTTGTGCTCCTCAGGTGCGAAGTCGGACTCCTCAGGTGCATATAGCACGTCCACCTTATGCTCCTCAGGTGCGAGGTCATGCTCCTCAGGTGCATATAGGACGTCCGCCTTGTGCTCCTCAGGTGCGAGGTCGGACTCCTCAGGTGCATATAGCACGTCCGCCTTGTGCTCCTCAGGTGCGAGGTCGTGCTCCTCAGGTGCGAGGTTGGACTCCTCAGGTGCATACAGCACGTCTGCCTTGTGCTCCCCAGGTGCAAGCGCAGGCTCTTCAGGTGCATATAGCACGTCCAGCTTGTGCTCCTCAGGTGCGAGGTTGGACTCCTCAGGTGCATATAGCACGTCCGCCTTGTGCTCCTCAGGTGCCATTGCAGACTCTTCAGGTGCATTTAGCACCTCTGCTTTGTGCTCCTCAGGTGTGAGGTTGGATTCTTCAGGTGCATATAGCACCTCCGCTTTGTGCTCCTCAGGTGCAAGTGCAGACTCTTCTGGTGCATTTAGCACGTCTGCTTTGTACTCCTCAGGTACAAGGTTGGACTCCTCAGGTGCATATAGCACATCCGCCTTGTGCTCCTCGGGTACGAGTTCGGGCTCTTCAGGTGTATTAAGCACGTCCGCTTTGGGCTTCTCAGGTACGAGGTTCGACTCCTCATGTGCATTTAGCACGTCCGCTTTGTGCTCCTCGGGTAAGAGTTCCGGCTCCTCAGGTGTATTAAGCACATCCGCTTTGTGCTCCTCAGGTGCAAGCGCAGACTCTTCAGGTGCATATAGCACGTCCGCCTTGTGCTCCTCAGGTGCAAGCGCACGTGCATTTAGCACGTATGCTTTGTGCTCCTCAGGTGCAAGGTCGGGCTCTTCAGGTGTATTAAGCACGTCCGCTTTGGGCTCCTCAGGTGCAAGCTCAGGCTCTTCAGGTGTATTAAGCGCATCTGCTTTGGGCTCCTCAGGTGCAAGGTCGGGCTCTTCAGGTGTATATAGCACATCTGCTTTGTGCTCCTCAGGTGCCATTGCAGACTCTTCAGGTGCATATAGCATGTCCGCCTTGTGCTCCTCAGGTAGGAGGTCGGGCTCTTCAGGTGCATATAGCACGTCCGCCTTGTGCTCCTCAGGTGCAAGGTCTGGCTCTTCAGGTGTATTAAGCAAGTCCGCTTTGTGCTCCTCAGGTGCAAGCGCAGACTCTTCAGGTGCATTTAGCATGTCCGCTTTGTGCTCCTCAGGTGCAAGCGCAGACTCTTCAGGTGCATATAGCACGTCCGCTTTGTGCTCCTCAGGTACAAGGTCGGGCTCTTCAGGTGCATATAGCACGTCCGCCTTGTGCTCCTCAGGTGCGATGTCGGACTCCTCAGGTGTATATAGGACGTCCGCCTTGTGCTCCTCAGGTGCGAGGTCGGACTCCTCAGGTGCATATAGCACGTCCGCCTTGTGCTCCTCAGGTGCGAGGTCGTGCTCCTCAGGTGCGAGGTCGGACTCCTCAGGTGCATATAGGACGTCCGCCTTGTGCTCCTCAGGTGCGAGGTCGTGCTCCTCAGGTGCGAGGTCGGACTCCTCAGGTGCATATAGGACGTCCGCCTTGTGCTCCTCAGGTGCGAAGTCGGACTCCTCAGGTGCATATAGCACGTCCACCTTATGCTCCTCAGGTGCGAGGTCATGCTCCTCAGGTGCATATAGGACGTCCGCCTTGTGCTCCTCAGGTGCGAGGTCGGACTCCTCAGGTGCATATAGCACGTCCGCCTTGTGCTCCTCAGGTGCGAGGTCGTGCTCCTCAGGTGCGAGGTTGGACTCCTCAGGTGCATACAGCACGTCTGCCTTGTGCTCCCCAGGTGCAAGCGCAGGCTCTTCAGGTGCATATAGCACGTCCAGCTTGTGCTCCTCAGGTGCATATAGCACGTCCGCCTTGTGCTCCTCAGGTGCCATTGCAGACTCTTTAGGTGCATTTAGCACGTCCGCTTTGTGCTCCTCAGGTGCAAGCGCAGACTCTTCAGGTGCATATAGCACGTCCGCTTTGTGCTCCTCAGGTGCAAGCGCAGACTCTTCAGGTGCATATAGCACGTCCGCTTTGTGCTCCTCAGGTGCAAGGTCAGACTCTTCAGGTGCATATAGCACGTCCGCTTTGTGCTCCTCAGGTGTGAGGTCGGACTCTTCAGGTGTATATAGCACGTCCACCTTGTGCTCCTCAGGTGCGAGGTCGGACTCCTCAGGTGCATACAGCACGTCCGCCTTGTGCTCCTCAGGTGTGAGGTCGGACTCTTCAGGTGCATTTAATACTTCCGCTTTGTGATCCTCAGGTGCGAGGTCGGACTCTTCAGGTGCATATAGCACGTCCGCCTTGTGCTCCTCAGGTGCAAGGTCTGGCTCTTCAGGTGTATTAAGCAAGTCCGCTTTGTGCTCCTCAGGTGCAAGCGCAGACTCTTCAGGTGCATTTAGCATGTCCGCTTTGTGCTCCTCAGGTGCAAGCGCAGACTCTTCAGGTGCATATAGCACGTCCGCTTTGTGCTCCTCAGGTACAAGGTCGGGCTCTTCAGGTGCATATAGCACGTCCGCCTTGTGCTCCTCAGGTGCGATGTCGGACTCCTCAGGTGTATATAGGACGTCCGCCTTGTGCTCCTCAGGTGCGAGGTCGGACTCCTCAGGTGCATATAGCACGTCCGCCTTGTGCTCCTCAGGTGCGAGGTCGTGCTCCTCAGGTGCGAGGTCGGACTCCTCAGGTGCATATAGGACGTCCGCCTTGTGCTCCTCAGGTGCGAGGTCGTGCTCCTCAGGTGCGAGGTCGGACTCCTCAGGTGCATATAGGACGTCCGCCTTGTGCTCCTCAGGTGCGAAGTCGGACTCCTCAGGTGCATATAGCACGTCCACCTTATGCTCCTCAGGTGCGAGGTCATGCTCCTCAGGTGCATATAGGACATCCGCCTTGTGCTCCTCAGGTGCGAGGTCGGACTCCTCAGGTGCATATAGCACGTCCGCCTTGTGCTCCTCAGGTGCGAGGTCGTGCTCCTCAGGTGCGAGGTTGGACTCCTCAGGTGCATACAGCACGTCTGCCTTGTGCTCCCCAGGTGCAAGCGCAGGCTCTTCAGGTGCATATAGCACGTCCAGCTTGTGCTCCTCAGGTGCGAGGTTGGACTCCTCAGGTGCATATAGCACGTCCGCCTTGTGCTCCTCAGGTGCCATTGCAGACTCTTTAGGTGCATTTAGCACGTCCGCTTTGTGCTCCTCAGGTGCAAGCGCAGACTCTTCAGGTGCATATAGCACGTCCGCTTTGTGCTCCTCAGGTGCAAGCGCAGACTCTTCAGGTGCATATAGCACGTCCGCTTTGTGCTCCTCAGGTGCAAGGTCAGACTCTTCAGGTGCATATAGCACGTCCGCTTTGTGCTCCTCAGGTGTGAGGTCGGACTCTTCAGGTGTATATAGCACGTCCACCTTGTGCTCCTCAGGTGCGAGGTCGGACTCCTCAGGTGCATACAGCACGTCCGCCTTGTGCTCCTCAGGTGTGAGGTCGGACTCTTCAGGTGCATTTAATACTTCCGCTTTGTGATCCTCAGGTGCGAGGTCGGACTGCTCAGGTGCATATAGCACGTCCACCTTGTGCTCCTCAGGTGCGAGGTCGGACTCTTCAGGTGCATATAGCACGTCCGCCTTGTGCTCCTCAGGTGCGATGTCGGACTCCTCAGGTGTATATAGGACGTCCGCCTTGTGCTCCTCAGGTGTGAGGTCGGACTCCTCAGGTGCATATAGCACATCCGCCTTGTGCTCCTCAGGTGCGAGGTCGTGCTCCTCAGGTGCGAGGTCGGACTCCTCAGGTGCATATAGCACGTCCACCTTATGCTCCTCAGGTGCGAGGTCATGCTCCTCAGGTGCATATAGGACGTCCGCCTTGTGCTCCTCAGGTGCGAGGTCGGACTCCTCAGGTGCATATAGCACCTCCGCCTTGTGCTCCTCAGGTGCGAGGTCGTGCTCCTCAGGTGCGAGGTCGGACTCCTCAGGTGCATACAGCACGTCTGCCTTGTGCTCCTCAGGTGTGAGGTTGGATTCTTCAGGTGCATTTAGCACTTCCGCTTTGTGCTCCTCAGGTGCGAGGTCGGACTCCTCAGGTGCATATAGGACGTCCGCCTTGTGCTCCTCAGGTGCGAGGTCGGACTCCTCAGGTGTATATAGGACGTCCGCCTTGTGCTCCTCAGGTGCGAGGTCGGACTCCTCAGGTGCATATAGAGCGTCCGCCTTGTGCTCCTCAGGTGCGAGGTCGTGCTCCTCAGGTGCGAGGTCGGACTCCTCAGGTGCATATAGGACGTCCGCCTTGTGCTCCTCAGGTGCGAACTCGGACTCCTCAGGTGCATATAGCACGTCCACCTTATGCTCCTCAGGTGCGAGGTCATGCTCCTCAGGTGCATATAGGACATCCGCCTTGTGCTCCTCAGGTGCGAGGTCGGACTCCTCAGGTGCATATAGCACGTCCGCCTTGTGCTCCTCAGGTGTGAGGTTGGATTCTTCAGGTGCATTTAGCACTTCCGCTTTGTGCTCCTCAGGTGCGAGGTCGGACTCCTCAGGTGCATATAGGACGTCCGCCTTGTGCTCCTCAGGTGCGAGGTCGGACTCCTCAGGTGCATATAGCACGTCCACCTTGTGCTCCTCAGGTGCGAGGTCGGACTCCTCAGGTGTATATAGGACGTCCGCCTTGTGCTCCTCAGGTGCGAGGTCGGATTCCTCAGGTGCATATAGGACGTCCGACTCGTGCTCCTCAGGTGCGAGGTCGGACTCCTCAGGTGCATATAGCACGTCCGCCTTGTGCTCCTCAGGTGCGAGGTCGGACTCCTCAGGTGCATACAGCATGTCCGCCTTGTGCTCCTCAGGTGTGAGGTTGGATTCTTCAGGTGCATTTAGCACTTCCGCTTTGTGCTCCTCAGGTGCGAGGTCGGACTCCTCAGGTGTATATAGGACGTACGCCTTGTGCTCCTCAGGTGCGAGGTCGGACTCCTCAGGTGCATATAGGACGTCCGCCTTGTGCTCCTCAGGTGCGAGGTCGGACTCCTCAGGTGCATACAGCACGTCCGCCTTGTGCTCCTCAGGTGTGAGGTTGGATTCTTCAGGTGCATTTAGCACTTCCGCTTTGTGCTCCTCAGGTGCGAGGTCGGACTCTTCAGGTGCATATAGCACGTCCGCCTTGTGCTCCTCAGGTGTGAGGTTGGATTCTTCAGGTGCATTTAGCACTTCCGCTTTGTGCTCCTCGGGTGCGAGGTCGGACTCTTCAGGTGCATATAGCACGTCCGCCTTGTGCTCCTCAGGTGCGACGTCGGACTCCTCAGGTGCATATAGGACGTCCACCTTGTGCTCCTCAGGTGCGAGGTCGGACTCCTCAGGTGCATATAGGACGTCTGCCTTGTGTTTCTCAGGTGCAAGGTCGGACTCCTCAGGTGCATATAGGACGTCCGCCTTGTGCTCCTCAGGTGCAAGGTCATGCTCCTCAGGTGCATATAGGACGTCCGCCTTGTGCTCCTCAGGTGCATATAGGACGTCCGCCTTGTGCTCCTCAGGTGCGAGGTCGTGCTCCTCAGGTGCATATAGGACGTCCGCCTTGTGCTCCTCAGGTGCGAGATCGGACTCCTCAGGTGCATATAGGACATCCGCCTTGTGCTCCTCAGGTGCGAGGTCGGACTCCTCAGGTGCATATAGGACGTCCGCCTTGTGCTCCTCAGGTGCGAGGTCGGACTCCTCAGGTGCATATAGGACATCCGCCTTGTGCTCCTCAGGTGCATATAGCACGTCCGCCTTGTGCTCCTCAGGTGTGAGGTCGGACTCCTCAGGTGCATATAGGACGTCCGCCTTATGCTCCTCAGGTGCGAGGTCGGACTCCTCAGGTGCATATAGGACGTCCGCCTTGTGCTCCTCAGGTGCGAGGTCGGACTCCTCAGGTGCATATAGCACGTCCGCCTTGTGCTCCTCAGGTGCGAGGTTGGGCTCCTCAGGTGCATATAGCACGTCCGCCTTGTGCTCCTCAGGTGCGAGGTCGTGCTCCTCAGGTGCATATAGGACGTCCGCCTTGTGCTCCTCAGGTGCGAGGTCGGACTCCTCAGGTGCATATAGCACGTCCGCCTTGTGCTCCTCAGGTGCGAGGTCGGACTCCTCAGGTGCATATAGCACGTCCGCCTTGTGCTCCTCAGGTGCGAGGTCGGACTCCTCAGGTGCATATAGGACGTCTGCCTTGTGCTCCTCAGGTGCGAGGTCGGACTCTTCAGGTGCATATAGGACGTCCGCCTTGTGCTCCTCAGGTGCGAGGTCGGACTCCCCAGGTGCATATAGGACGTCCGCCTTGTGCTCCTCAGGTGCGAGGTTGGACTCCTCAGGTGCATATAGCACGTCCGCCTTGTGCTCCTCAGGTGCGAGGTCGGACTCCTCAGGTGCATATAGCACGTCCGCCTTGTGCTCCTCAGGTGCGAGGTCGGACTCTTCAGGTGCATATAGCACGTCTGCCTTGTGCTCCTCAGGTGCGAGGTCGGACTCCTCAGGTGCATACAGCACGTCCGCCTTGTGCTCCTCAGGTGTGAGGTTGGATTCTTCAGGTGCATTTAGCACTTCCGCTTTGTGCTCCTCAGGTGCAAGAGCAGACTCTTTAGGTGTATTAAGCATGTCCGCCTTGTGCTCCTCAGGTGCAAGTGCAGACTCTTCAGGTGCATTTAGCATGTTTGCTTTGTGCTCCTCAGGTACGAGGTCGGGCTCTTCAGGTGCATATAGCACGTCCGCCTTGTGCTCCTCAGGTGCAAGAGCAGACTCTTCAGGTGTATTAAGTAAGTCTGCTTTGTGCTCCTCAGGTACGAGGTCGGGCTCTTCAGGTGCATATAGCACGTCCGCCTTGTGCTCCTCAGGTGCAAGAGCAGACTCTTCAGGTGTATTAAGCAAGTCTGCTTTGTGCTCCTCAGGTACGAGGTCGGGCACTTTAGGTGTATTAAGCACGTCCGCTTTGTGCTCCTCAGGTGCAAGCGCAGACTCTTCAGGTGCATATAGCACGTCTACTTTGTGCTCCTCAGGTGCGAGGTCGGACTCCTCAGGTGCATATAGCACGTCCGTTTTGTGCTCCTCGGGTGCAAGCGCAGACTCTTCAGGTGCATATAGCACGTCCGCTTTGTGCTCCTCAGGTGCGAGGTCGGACTCCTCAGGTGCATATAGCACGTCCGCTTTGTGCTCCTCGGGTGCGAGGTCGGACTCCTCAGGTGCATATAGCACGTCCGCCTTGTGCTCCTCAGGTGCAAGCGCAGACTCTTCAGGTGCATATAGCACGTCTACTTTGTGCTCCTCAGGTGCGAGGTCGGACTCCTCAGGTGCATATAGCACGTCCGTTTTGTGCTCCTCGGGTGCAAGCGCAGACTCTTCAGGTGCATATAGCACGTCCGCTTTGTGCTCCTCAGGTGCGAGGTCGGACTCCTCAGGTGCATATAGCACGTCCGCTTTGTGCTCCTCGGGTGCGAGGTCGGACTCCTCAGGTGCATATAGCACGTCCGCCTCAGGGGCAAGCGCAGACTCTTCAGGTGCATAGGGCACCTCTGCCTTGTGTTCCTCAGCTGTGAGGTTGGATTCTTCAGGTAAATCCTTCTCATCAGCTTTGGTATCTTCACCTGTTGGCTCAAACTCCACAGGTGTGAATAACTCCATGTACTCATCGCCTGACGGCCTGTACACAGCAGGTCTATAACGTCCATTCAGATCTATAATCACAAAAGAGAAAAGAAATAAAAATATTAATTTCTCAGTTTTATATCATCTAAGAAAGTTAAGTACAATCCTATTATATTAAATTCAGTTATTGTCAGGGCTTCTTTTCTGCCAGAACTGCATTCCGGCACCTCTGCCAGGGATCAGAACTTTTTATTTTATAGCTTGTTTTAAGCAGCTCTCAGCCCGCGGAGTCAGCTGCGACCCCATAAGCCGACACAGCTCCTATAGAGCCGGCTGCGAGTAGAGAGCGGAGTGATATCAGCTGCACTCCGCCTCTCCCTGTAGTAGAGTGGATGTTCCTGTGAGATAGAGCTGCAGTGTGATGTCCTGATCTGTAACTTCTGACTGCTCCCTGCCTGAGGAAGACTGGACATCGATTTTGGTAATTATATAAAACTGTCAGTGTTGCTGCTGGATGAATATAGGGGCTGCTGGACTGTCTATTAATGCTGCTGTCAGCAATTATACTTGGTTCCCTGTTCTCAATAGGGGGCGGTGCTAGAAGGTATGTCGGGGTGGAGATGAGGGATGGTTTTAGGGGCGGGTAAGGGGTGGATACAGGTGGGACTTAGGGGAGGAGGGGGAGTAAAAAAGCCCTGGTTATTGTATGTCTAGTAGCCATTCCCTGAATGCTTTTTCTAGGGTGATTTTTTTTTTCTTTATTGCATTTTAGTGTAAATATGAGATCTGAGGTCTTTTTGACCCCAGATCTCATATTTAACCCTTTCATGACTAAGCCTATTTTTGAAATTTGGTGTTTACAAGTTAAAATCTGTATTTTTTGCTAGAAAATTACTTAGAACCCCCAAACATTATATATATATATATATATATATATATATATATATATATATATATATATATATATATATAAATATATTATTATTTTTTTTGAGAGTATTTGTGCAGCGGTGTTTTAAACGCAAATTTTTGGGAAAAGGGGCGCTTTTATGAATTTTAAAAAGTCCAAACAGTGAAGTTACCCTAATTTTGTTGTATAATGTGAAAGATGATGTTACGCCGAGTAAATAGATACCAAACATGTCATGCTTTTAGAATTGCATGCACTCGTGGAATGGCGACAAACTATAGTACCTAAGAATTTCCATAGGCGACGATTTAAATTTTTTTTTTTTTACGGTTACCAGTTTAGAGTTACAGAGGAGGTCTAGTGCTAGAATTATTGCTCTCGCTCTGACGATACCTCACATGTGTGATTTGAACACCGTTTACATATGCGGGCACGACTTCCGTATGCGTTTTCTTTGCTGTGCGAGCTCGCGGGGACGGGGGCGCTTTTAAAAAAATGTTTTCTTATTTATTTTATTTATTTTTATATTTATAAATTGTGTTTAAAAAAAAAAAAAAAAAAAAATTTTTGATGACTTTTATTGCTGTCACAAGGAATGTAAACATCCCTTGTGACAGTTAATAGGTGGTGACAGGTACTCTTTATAAAAGATCCTCGATCCCTCCTTTGCACTTCAAAGTATTCAGATTGCCGTAAAACGGTAATTCTGAATACTGTATATTTTTTAAAAACCGGCGCCATTGGCAGCCGAGTAAACCGGAAGTGACTTCATGACGTCGCTTCCGCGTTTACGATCAGGAGGCTGGAACAAAGCCGCTCATGGCTTCGTTCCAGCTGTCCCCAGCCACCGGAGGATGCCCCCCCCCTCTGCGATCCGGTGCCCTCTGCTGCTTACTGGAGCCGTCGGTAGCGGCGGAGGCGATTGCGTCCGTCTCCCTCATGTGCCTGGAGACGAGTGAGGCTAAGATGGCGTCCACTCGTCTCCATGACACTGCTGGGCGGAAGCGACGTCAAAACGTCACTTCCGCCCACGCCTCTTAAAGGCATATTTTTTTCAATGTCATTTTTTTAAATTACTTTTTTTTTTTTTATTGCATTTTAGTGTAAATATGAGATCTGAAGTCTTTTTGAACCCAGATCTCATATTTAAGAGGTCCTGTCATGCTTTTTTCTATTACAGGGGATGTTTACATTCCTTGTAATAGGAATAAAAGTGACACTTTTTTTTTTTTTTTTTTAAAACAGTGTAAAAATAAATAAAATAATGTAAAATAAATAATAAAAATAAAATTATTTTTTTAAAAAACCCCCCGCCCCGACGAGCTCGCGCGCTGAAGCGAACGCATACGCGAGTAGCACCCGCATATGAAAACGGTGGTCAAACCACACATGTGAGGTATCCCTGCGACCAGTAGAGCGAGAGCAATAATTCTAGCCCTAGACCTCCTCTGTAACGCAAAACATGCAACCTGTAGAATTTTTTAAACGTCGCCTATGGAGATTTTTGAGGGTAAAAGTTTGACGCCATTCCACGAGCGGGCACAATTTTGAAGCCTGACATGTTGGGTATCAATTTACAATTTTCACAATATAAAAAAAAATTGGGCTAACTTTACTGTTGTCTTATTTTTTTATTCAAAAAAGTGAATTTTTTTCCAAAAAAAGTGCGCTTATAAGACCGCTGCGCAAATTCGGTGCAAAAAAAAAGTATTGCAACGACCGCCATTTTATTCTCTAGGGTGTTAGAAAAAAAACATAATGTTTGGGGGTTCTAAGTAATTTTATAGCAAAAAAAAAATGATTTAAACATGTAAACACCTAAAATCCAAAACGAGGCTGTTCCTAAAGTGGTTAAACGTGATTTTTTTTTTTTTCCAAAATTTTCCATCTTTTTTTGTTTGTGTAACAAAAAATAAAAATCCCAGCTGTGATTAAATACCATGAAAACAAAGCTCTATTTGTGGGAAAGAAATGATAAAAATGTCATTTGTGTACAGTGTTGTATGACCGCGCAATTGTCATTCAAAGTGTGACAGTGCTGAAAGCTGAACATTGGTCTGGGCAGGAGGGGGTTAAAGTGCCCAGTAAGCAAGAGGTTAAATGGTTAAGTGATGTCTCTGCTATGTGATTCTCTTCCCTCCCACAGACAGGTTCTCTTTCTCTGTCCTCCTAGAAAGTCTTCTCTGCTTTGACCACTTTTCCATCCAGCCTGTTGCTGTGAGGCTCTCCTGTGTTCTCCTCCTTGTCATCCCACACAGAGCCCCATACAGTAGCAGGCAGGATTTACTACAGTGAGGAGGAGGGGAGGTGGGAGGAGCAGCAGCCTGACACAGACAGTGAGAGCTCCGTGCTCAGCCAATCAGGAATCGGCTAATAGCAGAGCTGCACATGCAGGAAGATCGGGAAACTGACCTTACTGGAGCTTGTTCCCGCCCACTGACAATTATGGGCGGGGGCAAGGCGCCCTGTTTATTTTCAGTCTCTCCCTATTGGACAGTCAGTAACTGCTCGGGGGGAGGGGGGAGTTCAGACACCCCAACACACCCCCACTACGTCACGTGCTTCCTGTGATCGGTGGAGCTCCACTCTGCAGCCAGACCCCCTCACAAATTATACTTGGTTCCCCGTTCTCAATAGGGGGCGGTGCTAGAAGGTATGTCGGGGTGGAGATGGGCGTGTTTAGGGGCGGGTAGGGGGTGGATACAGGCGGGACTTAGGGGAGGGAGGGGTGAGTATCATGATCTGGCTGAAGAAAGATTCGTATATGAAAGTGCTGGGAATTGAGTGCAATGTGTATCACGTGACTCCTTATTGCTAAGAAAACCACAAATATATAATGGAGGGTGATTATTACCTTTTGATGGGATCGGAAATCCTCCGGTCAATGCAATTGGCGTGGCCAACGCAATAAGAAATAATAGCAATGAATAGGTCATTGTCACTCGTCTTCTCAGAGATAAAGATAAACACATCAACACTCCTCAAACTCCTCGTGTTATCTGAGGCTGTGATCTGTGAGTCCTGTATATAACCGTTATGTCATTGTGACGTCATAGAGAGGGTTTTTTTTTTTTTTTCCTGTTTGCTTCTTGGTTTAGGGCTCTGTGATCACTGTGCATTTCTGAATCTTCATTTACATGCATTTTAGTGTGTTTGCAGTGCGTTTAAATGCATTTGCAATGTATTTTTTAAAATTATTTTTAATTTCTTAAAATGTTTTTCTATGATGTGTTTACATGCATTAGCGTGCATTCCTGTGCGTTTTTGATATGTTGGTGTGCATTCACATGCATTTGCGGTGCATTTACATGCGTTCATGTTCGGTTTTGATGTGTTTATGTGTGTTTCAATGCAGAAAAATGCAGCACGATGTACTTTTTTGTATTAACCACTTGACAACTGGGCACTTAAACCCCCCTCGTGACCAGACCAGTGTTCAGCTTTCAGCGCTCTCACACTTTGAATGACAATTGCGCGGTCATACAACACTGTACACAAATGACATTTTTATCATTTTTTTCCCCACAAATAGAGCTTTCTTTTGGTGGTATTTGATCACCTCTGGGTTTTTTATTTTTTGTGCTATAAATGAAAAAAGACCGAAAATTTTGAAAAAAAAAAAACGCATTTTTCTTTGTTTCTGTGATAAAATTTAGCAAATTATTAATTTTTCTTTATAAATTTTGGGCACAATTTATACTGATACAAATCTTTGTTAAAAATAACCCAAATCAGTGGATATTATTTGGTCTTTGTGAAAGTTAGAGAGTCTACAAGTTGTGGTGCAAATCATAAAAAATTGATCACACCTGATGTACTGACGGCCTATCTCATTTCTTGCGACCCGAACAAGTCAGGAAAGTACAAATACCCCCCAAATGACCCCTTTTTTGGAAAGTAGACATTCCAAGGTATTTAGTAAGATCCATGGGGAGGTTTTTGATGTTGTAATTTTTTTCCCACAATTCTTTACAAAATAAAGATTTTTTTTTTTCCACAAAATTGTCATTGTAATAGGTTATTTCTCTACATGGCATGTATATACCACAAATAACACCCCAAAATACATTCTGCTACTCCTTTACAACTTTACTGTTGTCTTATTTTTTAATTTAATGTATTTTTTCAAAAAAAAAAGTGCGTTTGTAAGACCGCTGTGCAAATACAGTGTGACAAAGTATTGCAACAACTGCCATTTTATTCTCTAGGGGTGTTAGAAAAATATATATATATAATGTTTGGAGGTTCTAAGTAGTTTTCTAGCAAAAAAAAAAAAACAGTTTTTAACTTGTAAACACGAAATCTCAGAAAGAGGCTTGGTCCTTAACCACGCGAGATCCGCACTATAGCCGAATGACGGCTACAGTGTGGACCTGCTTTGCCGGGACGACGTCTATTGACGTCGTCCCATGCCCGAGCGGCCTGCGCGCCCCCTGTCTGTGAGACTCGCTGGATCACAGATCGGAGTAAAGGGTCGATACTGACCCCTTACCACATGATCAGCTGTCAGCCAATGACAGCTGGCCATGTCATGTCAACAGAGCCGGTAATCGGCTATTTTTTCTCCTCATGCTGACAGCGTAAGGAGAAAGGAAAAAAAAATCCGATCACCGGCGGCCGTGAGAGGGACATCGGTCCCGATCATGGAGATCTGCCGCCAAATCACCAGTGCCCACCTGTGCCCCCTGATAGTGCCACCTAGCAATAGGCAACAGTGCTGCCTATCAGTGCCCACAGTGCCACCCATCAGTGCCTACAATCAGTGCCACCTATCAGTGCCCACCAGTGCCGCCTCATCAGCGCATATCAATGAAGGAGAAAAATTACCTGTTTGCAAAATTTTCTAACAAACTATTAAACATGATTTTTTATTTTTTCTAAATTTTCCATCTTTTTTTGTTTGTGTATCAAAAAATAAAAATCCCAGCTGTGATTAAATACCATGAAAACAAAGCTCTATTTGTGGGAAAGAAATGATAAAAATGTCATTTGTGTACAGTGTTGTATGACCGCGCAATTGTCATTCAAAGTGTGACAGCGCTGAAAGCTGAACATTGGTCTGGGCAGGAGGGGGTTAAAGTGCCCAGTAAGCAAGAGGTTAAATGGTTAAGTGATGTCTCTGCTATGTGATTCTCTTCCCTCCCACAGACAGGTTCTCTTTCTCTGTCCTCCTAGAAAGTCTTCTCTGCTTTGACCACTTTTCCATCCAGCCTGTTGCTGTGAGGCTCTCCTGTGTTCTCCTCCTTGTCATCCCACACAGAGCCCCATACAGTAGCAGGCAGGATTTACTACAGTGAGGAGGAGGGGAGGTGGGAGGAGCAGCAGCCTGACACAGACAGTGAGAGCTCCGTGCTCAGCCAATCAGGAATCGGCTAATAGCAGAGCTGCACATGCAGGAAGATCGGGAAACTGACCTTACTGGAGCTTGTTCCCGCCCACTGACAATTATGGGCGGGGGCAAGGCGCCCTGTTTATTTTCAGTCTCTCCCTATTGGACAGTCAGTAATTGCTGGGGGAGGGGGGAGTTCAGACACCCCAACACCCCCCCCCACTACGTCACGTGCTTCCTGTGATTGGTGGAGCTCCACTCTGCAGCTAGACCCCCTCACAAATTCTACTTGGTTCCCCGTTCTCAATAGGGGGCGGTGCTAGAAGGTATGTCGGGGTGGAGATGAGGGGCGTGTTTAGGGGCGGGTAGGGGGTGGATACAGGCGGGACTTAGGGGAGAGGGGGGGGGTGAGTATCCAGCATGAACTGGCTGAAGAAAGATCCGTATATGAAAGTGCTGGGAATTGAGTGCAATGTGTATCACGTGACTAATTCCTAAGAAAACCACAAATATACAAATATATAATGGAGGGCGATTATTACCTTTTGATGGGATCGGAAATCCTCCGGTCAATGCAATTGGCGTGGCCAACGCAATAAGAAATAATAGCAATGAATAGGTCATTGTCACTCGTCTTCTCAGAGATAAAGATAAACACATCAACACTCCTCAAACTCCTCGTGTTATCTGAGGCTGTGATCTGTGAGTCCTGTATATAACCGTTATGTCATTGTGACGTCATAGAGAGGGTTTTTTTTTTTTCCTGTTTGCTTCTTGGTTTAGGGCTCTGTGATCACTGTGCATTTCTGAATCTTCATTTACATGCATTTTAGTGTGTTTGCAGTGCGTTTAAATGCATTTGCAATGTATTTTTTAAAATTATTTTTAATTTCTTAAAATGTTTTTCTATGATGTGTTTACATGCATTAGCGTGCATTCCTGTGCGTTTTTGATATGTTGGCGTGCATTCACATGCATTTACATGCGTTCATGTTCGGTTTTGATGCATTTATGTGTATTTCAATGCAGAAAAATGCAGCACGATGTACTTTTTTGTATTAACCACTTGACAACTGGGCACTTAAACCCCCCTCGTGACCAGACCAGTGTTCAGCTTTCAGCGCTCTCACACTTTGAATGACAATTGCGCGGTCATACAACACTGTACACAAATGACATTTTTATCATTTTTTCCCGCAAATACAGCTTTCTTTTGGTGGTATTTGATCACCTCTGGGTTTTTTATTTTTTGTGCTATAAATGAAAAAAGACCGAAAATTTTGAAAAAAAAAATGCATTTTTCTTTGTTTCTGTGATAAAATTTAGCAAATTATTAATTTTTCTTTATAAATTTTGGGCACAATTTATACTGATACAAATCTTTGTTAAAAATAACCCAAATCAGTGGATATTATTTGGTCTTTGTCAAAGTTAGAGAGTCCACAAGCGGTGGTGCAAATCATAAAAAAATTGATCACACCTGATGTACTGACGGCCTATCTCAATTCTTGCGACCCGAACAAGTCAGGAAAGTACAAATACCCCCCAAATGACCCCTTTTTTGGAAAGTAGACATTCCAAGGTATTTAGTAAGATCCATGGGGAGGTTTTTGATGTTGTCATTTTTTCCCACAATTCTTTGCAAAATGAAGATTTTTTTTTTTCCCACAAAATTGTCATTGTAATAGGTTATTTCTCTACATGGCATGTATATACCACAAATAACACCCCAAAATACATTCTGCTACTTCTCCTGAGTATGGCGATACCACATGTGTGGGACTTTTTCACAGCCTGGCCACATAGAGAGGCCCAACATGCAGGGAGCACCATCAGGTGTTCTAGGAGCATAAATGACACAACTAACTTGTTGATTACCTATTACACTTTTGAAGGCCCTGGAGCACCAGGACAATGACACGTGACACTGATATGTGGCACTGATGGCATATGACACTGATGTGGCCCTGATGACAGATGGCGCTAATACGTGGCACTGATGACACGCGATACTGATAACAGATGGCATTAATACGTGCCACTGATGACAGATGGCACTAATACGTGCCACTGATGACAGATGGCACTAATACGTGCCACTGATGACAGATGGCACTAATACATGCCACTGATGACAGATGGCACTAATATGTGGTACTGATGACACGTGACACTGATGACACGTGACACTGATGACAGATAGCACTGATGACAGATGGCACTAATAGGTGGCACTGATGACAGATGGCACTAATAGGTGGCACTGATGACAGATGGCACTAATAGGTGGCACTGACAGGTACTGTTGGCACTGTATTTTTTTTTTTTTTACACTGACGCTGCAGCCCTTCGCTCTCCCTCCTCACACGCTGTCTCTGCGGAGGGAGAGCCGGCGATGAATGATGATTTCATATGTTTACATATGAGATCATCTCTCATTGGACACTCAGATCGAGTGTTAAATGGCCGCTGTGATTGGGCATTTAGCGCGATCTGTGATTGGCTGTGTCCAAGGGACACGGCCAACACAGAATTTCCCAGACATCGCGGAAGTAAACAGGAGGACGCCCTCCCGCGCAATTGGAGTCCGCGCTGTAGCCGTCTTTCGACTATAGCGCGGATGCCTAGTGGTTAATGAACATAAAAACACTGCAATGGTGTAAACTATGTTCATTAGAATACATTCATTTTTCTCGAGTCTGCATTTTTACTGCGTTTATGTTGTGTTTATAAATGCACCTGCCTGCATCTGATGTAAATAAACCCTAAGGATCAGTTCACACCATAGAAACGCAGTCCGGATGCATTCCAGATGGTTTTCTGCATGCACGTATTTCATGCGTTCCAGTGTGTTTTTTTTCCCCCCCTCTATTTTCTTAACCTTAAAGGCCAGTTCACACCACATACAGTCCAGTGCGTTTTTTTTTCTGCATTAAAAATGCATGGAGAGTAGGTTATATGGTTTTCAATGGCATAGTTCACACCAGTGCTTTCAGTTCCAGAAAAAAAATGCTGCATTTTTCCTGTACTGGAACGCTGTAAAACACATCAAAAATGCACCAGAACGCACATGTCCTTATTTAGGGACAGTTCACACCATAGAAACGCAGTCCGGATGGGTTGCAGATGCTTTTTTGCATGCACAAAACTCACTGAAACACACATGTCCTTATTTAAGATTGAGAAAATGGGGAGTGCTTCAAAAATGCGCATGCAGAAAAGCATCTGGAACGCATCCGGACTGCATTTTTATGGTGTGTGAACTGGCCCCGAATAAGGACATGTGTGTTCCAGTGCATTTGTGATGTGTTTTACAGCATTCCAGTACAGTCCAGTGCAGGAAAAATACAGCACATTCTACTTGTTCTACTTCAACTATGCCATTGAAAACCATAAAACCTACTTTCCATGCATTTTTAATGCAGGAAAAAAAAAACGCACTGGACTGCATGTGGTGTGAACTGGCCCTATAAGCAGACATTTATTATAATGCAAACAGATGACATGCATGTAAATATGTGTCATTGCCTCCTGCATAGTTACCAACTGTCCCGGATTTCCCTGGATTTAGACTCTATTCCCGATTTTATTATTTCCCGGGAAATGGTCAGAGAAATCCGGTTCTTCACGGTCTTTTGCCGCTGCCGCCGCTAGAGGTCCATGGCCGGCGGAGACCTGAGGACCAGAAAGACGGCTGGGGGGGCTAGACGGAGCTCCTGCGTTGCCGCCAACCCTCCGCCTCGCCCCGCCTACCCCCCGCCCCACTGCCGGTCTGTTATGGAAAGGGGCAGGGGTTCTAATGTAACCATGCGGCCGGCAGAGGTAGACAGTATTGTGTATACCCCCTCCTACTGGGACACCTGAGGTAAGGGGGGCTTCGCTGGGGACATCTGATGTAAGGGGGGGCACCGCTGGGGGCATCTGATGTAAGGGGGACGCCACTGGGAACTCCTGATGTGAGGGGGGCTCTGCTGGGGACTCCTGATCTGAGGGGGGGCTCCGCTGGGGACATCTGATTAAGGGGGACTCTGCTGGGGGCACCTGATGCAAGGAAGGACTCTGCTGGGGGCACCTGATGCAAGGATGGACTCTGCTGGGGGCACCTGATGCAAGGACAGACGGCTGGTGGCAGGCGACGTGGCAGGGATCCCACTGATTCAGCATTATGGTGAGTTGAATTATTTCATTTTATATTACAATGTAATAATAGAAATAATGCACTTCAATCATCCTGACACCATAACAACCATGGTGCCGGGATGATTGAAGTGCTAACACCAGATGTTTGGAGTATCTTTATCTGCTGATTGTTAAACTTTCTACAATACAGATATTTCCATTGTTGTGTAGGATCTGGGGCTGCTGTCCCTCCATCCCTCTCCCCCCCTTTCCCTCTCCATCCCTCATTCATCTCAGACTCTAACCACACCCCCTTTGAGCCACGCCCATTTAAGACAGGCCCACTATTTCGCGTAAACTATGCCCATTCTGCGCCGCGGCGCGCTTTGCGCTCTGCTTTTTACTTTTCACCTGTGTCACGCCCACAAATGCATGGCCCGCCCCCTAATTATAACAAGACTCCGCCTACAGCCATAAAAGTGTCCCTAAAATTTTTTTTACAATGTTGGCAACTATGCTCCTGTTCATCAGACACTTGTTACTCGTTTTTGAATTAGAAGAGAAAACTTAGGACAGGTCTGGGAGGAGCCACAATCTCTGGTGCAGTGATAGTCTTCGCCCCTTATGCAAATAAAGGAGCATAATGACATACTAAAGGTGGAGGTGTGGAAAGTCTATGACTACCCTTTTTTACTACTCATTTGTTCCTTTTTGGTCTGATGTATGTGTGCCATAGAGTTACACTCCATATATAGAAGAACCTGTGACATGACATATCCATATAATACAGGATAAGTGTATACTAATAGTAGGGATTATACCCAGTATACAAAACCTAGAGAAGTGACACTGTGCAGAGTTCATACATGTAGAATAAGTGAATCACACCCAGCATACAGAACTAGAGAAGTGTTTATATATACAGGAGAAGAAAAGTGGCTGTATTTTCAATAGTCCAGTGCCATACAGCATGTTGGGGGGGGGGGGGGGGATTTGGATTTTTTATCCAACCTCTCTCCCTTTGTAGTTGATAATAACCCCCTGCATTTATGTCAGTGGCAACAATAATAACCCCCAAGCATTAAGGCCTCATGCACACTGGACGTTTTTGGACGTTTTTACAGCAGTTGTTTTTGGCTTCAGACGTTTTTTTTTCTACAGTCAAAAAACTCCCCATCATGTTATCCTATGTGTCCATGCACACATAGGCTGTTATCAGCAGTTTTTGGCTGGGGTGTTTCTTGGCTTTAAAAAAAAATCTTAAAACTAGTGGGTTCTGAGAGGAGTTTTTCCTGCTGTTTTCAGCTGTAAAAACGCTCTAATGTCAAAAAACACTGATAAACGATCAAAAACGCGGCAGCATTTTTTAACGTTTTTGATCCATTGAAGAAATAAATATTTTTTTTTCAAACAAAAACGCTAAACACTATTGCAAAAACGTTTAAAAACTCACTGTAAAGCTACTGGCGTTTTTATAACATTATTTTAACGTCCAGTGTGCATGAGGCTGTAACAAACACGTCCCACACTCCGCTTGAGTGCTTCCGTCAGTATATCGCTTCCTAAGTCCTGGAACTTGAGACCAATGGATCTGGCTATAGTAACCCCCAAGAACCAGACAACACCGGTCTTGGAGTACATCAGAAATAACCTGCTTTATTTGACATCTCGCACAAGTATATACACCAGGATGACAATACAAACTCTAACCAGAAACCTAATTAACTTGAGCTAGTTATCTAATCATTTACCCAGACTAGGTGACTCAGAGATATGACCTTTCAGAGTAGACTTGCCGTGTCCTCACTCACAACTTACAATACACGTAAGCAGGGCCGGTGCTACCACTAGGTGGACTAGGCAACTGCCTCTGCCTCTGGTTATTCTACTCCCACACTGTCCTCCACAGAGCTTGCAACTACCACCCTGACATGGCAAGCAGGACACCCCCCCCGAGGCTCCGCTCTGATGTATTTCCAGTAATCCCCCCCTCTCTGCTCTGATATCATGATGTCAGTCAGTCACAGACAGTGTCACATGTGTCCAGCAACCCCACCCAGGGCGCTGTCTGATGTGTGTCATGTCCTGGTGTCCAGTAACCCCCTCTCTGCTCTCCGCTCTGAGATGTGTTCAGCCAGCAGCAGCCCCCCGTCCTCCCTCTCCGCTCTTCACTTGACACTGTGACATGTGTCCACAGTCCAGCACTGAGGCCGTGTCACTGGAGCGGAGTACATGGATGCATCATGGGATTTAGCGTGGTGCCTGGCAGCGGCTCTCCGGGCTTGGGGACAGGTGGAGCCTGGGAGAGGCACCGACACAGAAGCAGGAGGCAGGTACACAGTACAGCAGAGTTGGTGCGAGCGAGGAACAGGCAGCAATCACAGGGTCACTGTTCATGTTGTCGGAAGTTTGCTGAGCCCAAGACTGTCACCTGATGACATTGGTGTGTTAAGTAAAAACTGTTGCTTTCTCTCTGAGTTAACCACTTGAGCCCCGGACCATTATGCTGCCTAAGTACCAGAGGTCTTTTTCCAATTTGGCACTGCGTCGCTTTAACTGCTAATTGCGCGGTCATGCAATGCTGTACCCAAACGAAATTTGCGTCCTTTTCTTCCCACAAATAGAGCTTTCTTTTGATGGTATTTGATCACCTCTGCGGTTTTTATTTTTTGCGCTATAAACGGAAAAAGACCGAAAATTTTGAAAAAAAATGATATTTTCTACTTTTTGTTATAAAAAAAATCCAATAAACTAAATTTTAGTCATACATTTAGGCCAAAATGTATTCGGCCACATGTCTTTGGTAAAAAAAATGTCAATAAGCATATATTTATTGGTTTACGCAAAAGTTATAGCGTCTACAAACTAGGGTACATTTTCTGTAATTTACACAGCTTTTAGTTTATGACTGCCTATGTCATTTCTTGAGGTGCTAAAATGGCAGGGCAGTACAAAACCCCCCCAAGTGACCCCATTTTGGAAAGTAGACACCCCAAGGAAATTGCTGAGAGGCATGTTGAACCCATTGAATATTTATTTTTTTTGTCCCAAGTGATTGAATAATGACAAAAAAAAAAAAAAATATTTACAAAAAGTTGTCACTAAATGATATATTGCTCACACAGGCCATGGGCATATGTGGAATTGCACCCCAAAATACATTTAGCTGCTTCTCCTGAGTACGGGGATACCACATGTGTGGGACTTTTTGGGAGCCTAGCCGCGTACGGGACCCCGAAAACCAATCACCGCCTTCAGGATTTCTAAGGGTGAAAATTTTTGATTTCACTCTTCACTGCCTATCACAGTTTCGGAGGCCATGGAATGCCCAGGTGGCACAAAACCCCCCCAAATGACCCCATTTTGGAAAGTAGACACCCCAAGCTATTTGCTGAGAGGCATGGTGAGTATTTTGCAGCTCTCATTTGTTTTTGAAAATGAAGAAAGACAAGAAAAAACATTTTTTTTTTTCTTTTTTCAATTTTCAAAACTTTGTGACAAAAAGTGAGGTCTGCAAAATACTCACTATACCTCTCAGCAAATAGCTTGGGGTGTCTACTTTCCAAAATGGGGTCATTTGGGGGGGGGTTTGTGCCACCTGGGCTTTCCATGGCCTCCGAAACTGTGATAGGCAGTGAAGAGTGAAATCAAAAATTCACGCCCTTAGAAAGCCTGAAGGCGGTGCTTGGTTTTCGGGGTCCCGTACGTGGCTAGGCTCCCAAAAAGTCTCACACATGTGGTATCCCCATACTCAGGAGAAGCAGCAGAATGTATTTTGGGGTGTAATTTCACATATTCCCATGGCATGTTTGAGCAATATAACATTTAGTGACAACTTTGTGCAAAAAAAAAAAAAAAAAAAAAAAATGTGTCTCTTTCCCGCATCTTGTGTCGCAATATAAAATATTCCATGGACTCGACATGCCTCTCAGCAAATAGCTTGGGGTGTCTACTTTCCAAAATGGGGTCATTTGGGGGGGTTTTGAACTGTCCTGGCATTTTATGCACAACATTTAGAAGCTTATGTCACACATCACCCACTCTTCTAACCACTTGAAGACAAAGCCCTTTCTGACACTTATTGTTTACATGAAAAAGTTATTTTTTTTTTGCAAAAAAATTACTTTGAACCCCCAAACATTATATATTTTTTTAAAGCAAATGCCCTACAGATTAAAATGGTGGGTGTTTCATTTTTTTTTTTCACACAGTATTTGCGCAGCGATTTTTCAAACGCATTTTTTGGGGAAAAAACACACTTTTTTAAATTTTAATGCACTAAAACACACTATATTGCCCAAATGTTTGATGAAATAAAAAAGATGATCTTAGGCCGAGTACATGGATACCAAACATGACATGCTTTAAAATTGCGCACAAACGTGCAGTGGCAACAAAATAAATACATTTTTAAAAGCCTTTAAAAGCCTTTACAGGTTACCACTTTAGATCTACAGAGGAGGTCTACTGCAAAAATTACTGCCCTCAATCTGACCTTCGCGGTGATACCTCACATGCATGGTGCAATTGCTGTTTACGTTTGACGACAGACCGCCGATTGCGTTCGCCTTAGCGCGAGAGCAGGGGGCGACAGGGGTGCTTTTTTTTTTTTTTTTTTTTCTTTATTATTTTTCTGCTTTTTTTATCTTATTTTTAAACTGTTCCTTTCATATTTTTTTTTTTTAATCATTTTTATTGTTATCTCGGGGAATGTAAATATCCCCTATGATAGCAATAGGTAGTGACAGGTACTCTTTTTTGAAAAAATTGGGGTCTATTAGACCCTAGATCTCTCCTCTGCCCTCAAAGCATCTGACCACACCAAGATCGGTGTGATAAAATGCTTCCCCAATTTCCCAATGGCGCTATTTACATCCGGCGAAATCTAAGTCATAAAATGCTCGTAGCTTCCGGTTTCTTAGGCCATAGAGATGTTTGGAGCCACTCTGGTCTCTGATCAGCTCTATGGTCAGCTGGCTGAATCACCGGCTGCATTCTCAGGTTCCCTGTTGAGACAGGAGAGCCAGAGAAAAACACGGAAGACGGTGGGGGGGGGGGGCATTCCCTCCCACGGCTTGTAAAAGCAGTCTAGAGGCTAATTAGCCGCTAGGATTGCTTTTACATGAAAGCCGACCGCTGGCTGAAAAGAATGATACCAAGATGATACCTAAACCTGCAGGCATCATTCTGGTATAACCACTCAAAGTCGTGAATGGCGTACCTGAAGACAAAAAAATGGTTAACAATAAAGCACAGTAAACGGTAAAGTATAAAAAATTGCATACCTGAAAAAGCAAACATGATAAAACATAATAACAATAAAACATTGCAGAATAGAATACAGTAAAAAAGAGCAGAACAATAGAGAGAGAATAGAGAGAGAGAGAACAATAAAACGACAACTATTTTTTTTTATTTTATATATATATTTTTTTTTTGACACTTTTTTTGTAACTAACTTTTATAACGGTAACCGGTTCCAGGTTCGGGTCTCTCAAAATGCGATGGCATCTTGGGAGACCCTGTGAAAGTGTGCCTAGTCTGTGCAATGCTGTACCCTACGCTAATACTCAACTAGTGAATGGTAGCGTTCAAAACATTCACCAATGCAAAGACCAGGATTGTCAGGACAGGAGGGACAATAATAGCGGGTGTCACGCCTATATCCGCGCTTCCTGCAGACACAACATCTTTTTTGGGGGGGTTCGTTGGGTAGGGGTACTCGGGAGGACATAAAGAAAATGCCTCTCATGCAGCCGACTGCATTTGATTGGGGATGTGAATGGGGGAAGTACGGGCGCTGCAGAAGTGGTGGGTTCCCAATTAGGATTGGCGAATGCAGCAGGAAGGGCACTATGGACACGACGGGCCTGTGTTTGTCTTCTTGGTGGCAGCGGGACACTACTTGTGCTTGTCACCTCACCAGCTTGAACTGCACTTATGGGACTCGCCACGTCACCAAGTGTTGCTGCAGTGCTGGTTTGACTACGACCGGGGTGTACTACGCCGCTGGTGCTTGCCAGTTCACCAAAACGCTACCAAAAAAACTGTTAGCGATCGCAGGGATCAAGGCCTGACTCTGCGAACGCTGCAGTTATGTGTTTAGTGTTTTGTAAGTGTCAGTGATCGATCGATACTGCACTTGGGTGGGCTGGGCTGGGCCGGGCGGAGGGGCAAAACACAGGTGCTAGCAGGTATCTGGGCTGATCCCGCTAACACTGCGTTTTTGGGAACCCTAAACTGCTGGGGACGCTAGTATAGATCTGATCGGATCAGATATTGATCCGTTCAGATACTATACCACTAAGGGAGGTGTACGCTGCGTGGGTGGGTGTTAGCGGTACTGGCGCTAACCTGACGCTGCCTGGGGCTGGTGCTTGCCAGTTCACCAAAACGCTACCAAAAAAACTGTTAGCGATCGCAGGGATCAGGCCTGACTCTGCGAACGCTGCAGTTATGCGTTTAGTGTTTTGTAAGGGACAGTGATCGATCGATACTGCACTTGGGTGGGCCGGGCCGGGCGGAGGGGCAAAACGCAGGTGCTAGCAGGTATCTGGGCTGATCCCGCTAACACTGCGTTTTTGGGAACCCTAAACTGCTGGGGACGCTAGTATAGATCTGATCGGATCAGATATTGATCCGATCAGATACTATACCACTAAGGGAGGTGTACGGTGCGTGCGTGGGTGTTAGCGCTACTGGCGCTAACCTGACGCTGCCTGGTGCTTGCTTGCCAGTTCACCAAAATGCTACCAAAAAAACTGTTAGCGATCGCAGGGATCAGGCCTGACTCTGCGAACGCTGCAGTTATGCGTTTAGTGTTTTGTAAGTGACAGCGATCGATCGATACTGCACTTGGGTGGGCCGGGCGGAGGGGCAAAACGCAGGTGCTAGCGGGTATCTGGGCTGATCCCGCTAACACTGCGTTTTTGGGAACCCTAAACTGCTGGGGACGCTAGTATAGATCTGATCGGATCAGATATTGATCCGATCAGATACTATACCACTAAGGGAGGCGTATGCTGCGTGCGTGGGTGTTAGCGGTACTGGCGCTAATCTGACGCTGCCTGGGGCGACGCATATCACCGCCGGGCGATCAGGGGGCTAAACCTTTATTTCGGTAATAAACGGCGGGTGCCCTGACACTATAAAAAATAAACGAACTAACCAGCGTCAACCGTAACGTTTATACGGTGATCAGTGGTGAAAGGGTTAACTAGGGGGCAATCAAGGGGTTAAAACATTTATTAGATAGTATATGGGGGTCCCTGACACTATAAAACGCTGACGGCGAACCTAAATATTTACGTCCCTAACTAGCGTCACCAGTGACACTAATACAGCGATCAGAAAAATGATCGCTTAGCAACACTGGTGACAGGGGGTGATCAAGGGGTTAAAACTTTATTAGGGGGGGTTAGGGGGGTATCCTAGACCTAAAGGGGGGTAATACTAACTGTCCCAACACTGTAACTGTCACAAACTGACACTATGCAGTAATCAGAAAAAAAAAAAAAAAAAAAAAAAACCTGCTGGTGTCAGTTTGTGACGGGGGGGGGGGGGTGATTGGGGGGGGATCGGGGGGCGATCGGGGGGGGGATCGGGGTGTTTTGTATGCCTGGCATGTTCTACTGTGTGTGTAGTGTGTTGTGCACTTACATTGATGTCTTCTCCCCTCGGCGCTGGAACGGAATACCGAGCTGAGGGGAGATGACATCATTTCCTTTGCTGCTGTTTAGCATACAGCAGCAAAGGAATGTTCCCATTGGCCGGCGGCGATCGCGAGGGGGGGGCCACGAACGGATGGCCTCCCCCTCATCTCGGATCGCCGGGGAACAGAACGGGACCGCCTCGGGCGGCGGGGGGGGGTCCGATCGGACCCCCCACCCGCGGAAGGCAAATCACGTACATGTACGTGATTTTGCCTGCCCGTGCCGCTTTGCCGACGTAAATCGGCGTTAGGCGGTCCTTAAGTGGTTAATGAGATTGTATATGTGATGACAATGACATGGAATTTTAAAATATGTGTGTATATGTATATTGACCTGCCAAATTGATTGGCACTGGTGAAGCGGCATTGATGGGTGCTGGTGAGATGGAATTTGATGGGTGCTGGTGAAGCGGCATTAATTTTCAAATCGATTTTTTTCCCCAGTGCAACAGGTGCCGGGGAGCAAATGACTCCTCTTCGTGTACACCACACACACTAGTGGGAATGGTCTCTTACCTTGCTGTAATGAGGTAACCACATATGTATAAATAACTGTATGATATGCTTCCTCCTTACACCAAACTCCTGGGCCAGTGAATATGGATCTAAATACTGTCTTTGTCTCTCAGTGGTTGCATGGATACAGAGATGGAAAGAAAAAAGGGAGATTCCGGATTGTGTAGTATGTGAAAACAATAGCCTTTATTATATAATCAACAATGAGGTATTCACATTAGGTAAATAGTAACAGGCAGAACTCCTACGAGCGGCAAGCTCGTTTGCCAGCGTCTATTCTGGTCCCTTTCTGTCCCTACGCGTGGCGTCACAGTCACATGACTTCATCAGGGGTAGCCACGTGACCGTAACGCCACGCGTAGGGGGTATTGGTGTAATATTCCTGTGCTGGAAGAGGGGGAATAAGGGTGTAATATTCCCTCTGGGGGGACATCTGTGCAGGAAGTTCTTGTCATACGATGGACACGGGGAGGCTCTGTTCACACCTAGGTGTTCCGGATTCTCGAATCGCCGCAAAACGTGGGACACACTTGCGATCCACTTACTTTCAATATCACCCCAATTGAGGCGTTATTTTGCCGTGATTGTTGCCCGACAAATTGCAGGACTGCTTTTGGGAAACAGGCGTCCTGCAATTTTGTTTGCATGATTTGTCAGGCGACAATCTTGTCCCGTGATTGGGGGAAAGTAACGGGATCACAAGCGTGTCCTTGCGTTTTGCGGCTATTGGGTAATCGCAGTAATTCCACCCGCGATCCGGAACACCGTTGGCCGGGAATCGAACCCGGGTCAGCTGCTGGGAAGGCAGCTATGCTCACTACTGCACCACCGACGCAAGGTAGCATGTCTTTGTAGTGTGGGAGGAAACCCGAGTACCCAGAGGAAACCCACGCAAACGCAGGGAGGATATGCAAACTCCATGCAGATAGTGTCCTGGTCAGGATTTGAACCAAGGACTCCAGTGCTGCAAGGCTAACCACTAAGCCTCTGTGCTGCCCATATGCGGCCTCTGTTCTCTAAGACCCGCCCCCACAGAGCGGAGTACATCAGTTATGTGCACTAAAAGTGCTTACAGAAGAAATCCAAACATAACCTAAACTACAATCTATATATATAACACTCCAAAACACACCCAAAGAATAACGCACACCTCCACAACATATACACACTTATCCTAATCTACAATATATAACACTCCTATAATAAAACACATCCAAATAACAATGAAGAGGGGTACAGTGGTACCCAAATTAGCAACACAATTCCATTCATACTTATGCCTCATTCACACGGGGGTATGAATCCGTACCCCATGGGAGGGCTGTGATTACCGGAACAGGGATGCACAGGTGTTACCAGCATCCTGTGTAGGCAGTCCCATTGCTGTCAACTGGGTGCAGCGGCTGTACCCAATGTGACATCTGTGTGGGTGCCGGTGCACGGCCCCGAATGCACCCAGGGTGCGTCCGCGCAGATACACCCGCATGGATGTCCTTTTTGGGGTAAACGCAGCACCCACACGGTACAGGTTCATACACCCTGTGTGAGTGAGACCTTGGACTTCTCAATGAAGGACCTCACTGGTGGGAAGAGTTCTCATTTCCCCAGCAGAGAAAGCCCCCCCCTACCCTCACCACCTTCTTTCCTCCAACCTTCCCTTCTCCCCCCCCATTTTTTTCCTCCTTCCCTGCCTCCCTCCCTTCCTCTCCTCCTCCCAACCCCCCACCCCCTTGTTCTACCTTTCCCTTTAGATTGTAATATTTAATGAACCTTAAATCTTAATGTCTACATTTACACTCTTGGCGACTCTTGGATATGAGGTATCTTTTGGAGGACTTGGTTCAGTTCCCCCCTGGGCCTGGCAGGCTATTTACAACCAACATCTTAGGTGCTTTTTTTACAGGTGATTATGATTGACATTTTTGGGTTCTAGTATTTATCGTTTTGGAGAGGGTACCTCCTGAGGGTAGATATTCCATAACACTATCCGCACACACAAAGATGAGCATCTTCCAAGAGAGTGGTGACATAGTGTACTCTCCAGTGATGATGGCTTGACTTGAAGATCCTCTCCCTAATGATCACTAGCAAATCATCCTCTGATATCTCCCCTTTACCACCTAGTTTAAAATTTCTTCCAACTTTTTGGCCATCTTCACTCCTCCCATTTAAGTGCAGACCGTCACTGCTATAGAGACGGTAATCAACTGAAAAGTCAGCACATTTCGCCATGAGGCCAAACCCCTCCTCCCTGCACCGTTCCTCAGCCACTTGTTAAGCTCCCTAAGCTCCTGCTCCTGGTGATTCAGAAGCTGCAGAAAGGGAAATAGAGGGGTGATGGGAAGACCCTCCAGTTACTGGAGTGGCAGCCGCGACCAATTTAGGAACCTGCGTTGTTACAGCCGTACCTGGTTCCTGGGAGGGTTCCTCAGACTTTGTGTTGATTCTTCTTCTAGGAACATAGCACAAATCTCACTCATCCCAAAAAATTCACCCAGGACGTTGATAGTTGGTGATTCAGAAGCTGCACAAAGGGAAATAGGGGGCTGATGGTAAGGCCCTCCAGTTACTGGTGTGGCAGCTGCCACCAGTGTAGGAACCTGTGTTTGTACAACAGCACCTCGTCCCTGGGAGGAATCCTCAGACTTTTTGTTGAGTCTTCTTCTAGGAACATAGTACAAATCTCCCTCATCCCCAAAAAAATCACCCACCTAACACACATTCTCTTTCTTCTCAAACTTTCTATCCTAGCCCAAATCCTCGTATTAGCCCAAATACCCCCCAAATTGTATTTTTCCAATCCCCTCCTTCTCCTAGACCCCCCCCCCACCTCCAAAATTACCCTTTTCAGTACAAATTTTTCCTCCCTATTTAAATCCCCCCCCCCCTCAGCACAAATCCCCCATTCCCCTCCTAGCACAAACATTCCCCCCAATCCTCTCTCCTGGCTCAAATCCCCCCAAACCTTCCTTCTAGCACATATCCCCCCCATTTCTCCTAGCACATATCCCCCCACAAATTCCCATTACACTTCCCAGCACAGATAGCCGCCCATCTCCCCTCCTCCAAAAACATCCCAAGCCCTCTATACAGCATGAGACAGGATTGCTCTTAGATAGCATTGAACTGTACACACAGTTTGATTACCACTCCCTATCCACATTTCCTGCTGCAGCCCTTGGAGGAGATAGGGGGTGGTAATCAAACTGTGTGTGTCTACAGTCCAATGCGATCTAATGCTGCGTACACACGAGCGGAATTTCTGTCTGAAAAATCTTGGATGGTTTTTCCGACGGAATTCCGCTCAAGCTTTGCTTGCATAAACACAGTCACACAAAAGTTCGCTATCCAAAGGATGTCCACAGGATGGCAAATACAATGATGATTCAATGCATGTAGCCCTCCCACAGGGCGTCATCAAATGGTCCTTTGATGACGCCCTGTGGGAGGGCGAAATGCATTGACGCAACTTCCGGCATGACTGAATTCACTTCCGGTCTCGTGGAAAGAACGCCATTAACGGCGTTTGCTGTATTCTTCTCAAATTTAATGCCTGTTTTTAACTTACGTTTGTAAGTATGCACTTTTTATGCGCAATAAATACCTGTTCATAGCATACTTCACTATTAGTCCCTTCTTTTCCTTTTGAGTACCTGGTGTTATGGCTGAGAAATCATTTTGAAGGATTATCTATCATCAAGTCACATCATTTAATCTGCCATCCAGTGGACATCCTTTGGATATTGTTATATTAAGTCTGTATTGACTCCCAGACTGAAAAGCTGGGTGTCGTTGTGATCTGGTGAGTGGGGACACATGTGGGGGTGTCTTGGTACGCCTGAAAGTCTTTCTGCAACATTTTCTCTGCACTTTTTGCACACCAGATGTGAAGTATTTTCCCAGTTTTTATGGACTTCAAGGTTTTGTTGTTTTTACTTATGATAGGTCTGTGTTTGTGAGCGTTGTATTTATGTATTTGCTTTGGTTGTTATCCCAAGAAAGACCGACTGCGGTTAAAATGTCTGCGGGTCGGGTGCATGTGAATTCATCATGTGCACTGATGGCCCGGACATTTAGCGGCAGTGGGTTGGGTGCGGCCTGAAGGCCGTAGGTTGCCGACACCTGCCTTAAGAGTTCCCTTCACGGAACCAATCCTATTTAATTTATTCATAAACGACTTGGAGGATGGGGGAAACCGTTCAATCTCAGTATTTGAGGACGATACTAAGCTAAGCAGGGCAATCATTTCTCCGCAGGATGTGGAAACCTTGCAAGAAGATCAGAACAAATTAATGGGGTGGACAACGACATGGAAAATGAGGTTTAATGTAGAAAAATGTAAAATAATGCATTTGGGTGGCAAAAATATGAATACAATCTACTCACTGGGGGGAGAACCTCTGGGGGAATCTAGGATGGAAAAGGACCCGGGGGTCCTAGTAGATGATAGGCTCAGCAATGGCATGCAATGCCAAGCTGCTGCAAGCAAAGCAAACAGAATATTTGCATGCATTAAAAAGGGGATCAACTCCAGAGATAAAATGATAATTCTCCCACCCTACAGGACTCTGGTCCAGCCGCACCTGGAGTATGCTGTCCAGGTCTGGGCACCAGTCCTCAGGAAAGATGTAATGGAACTGGAAAGGGTCCCATAGAAGGGCAACAAAGCTGAAAAAGGGACTGGAGAATATTAGTTATGAGGAAAGATTGCGAGCACTGAACTTGTTCTCTCTGGAGAAGAGAGGCTTGAGAGGGGATATGATTTCAATGTACAAATACCCTACTGATGACCCCACAATAGGGATAAAACTTTTCTGCAAAAGGGAATTTAATAAGACACCCGGCCATTCATTAAAATTAGAAGAAAAGAGGTTTAACCTTAAACTGCATAGAGGGTTCTTTACTGTAAGAGCGGTTAGGATGTGGAATTCCCTTCCACAGGCGGTGGTTTCAGCGGAGAGCATAGATAATTTCAAAAAACGATTAAACACCTGAACAACCGCAACATACAGGGATATACAATGTAATACTGACATATAATCACACACATAGGTTGGACTTGATTGACTTGTGTCTTTTTTTAGCCTACTATGTAACTAAGTGGCCAAGCCCAACCCCTGAAAAACAACTTGACTGGCCTGCACAGAGTCCTGACCTCAACCCAATAGAACACCTTTTGGACGAATTAGAGCGGAGACTTCGAGCCAGGCCTTCTTGTCCACATCAGTGCCTGACCTCACTGATGTATTTCTGGAAGAATGGTCAAACCTTCCCATAGACACACTCCTAAACCTTGTGGACAGCCTTCCCAGAAGAGTTGAAGCTGTTATAGCTGCAAAGGTGGGCCAACTCAATATTGAACCCTACGGACTAAGACTGGGATGCCATTAAAGATCATGTGAGTGTAAAGGCAGGTGTCCCAATACGTTTGACAATATAGTGTATGTCATCATGGATGCGGAGCGGCCTGAGGAGAAGAATATAAGAAGACGCCACGGAGGAGATGCCGGACGAAAACACTGGAGGAAGAGCCAGAAGAAGAAGAAGATGGAGGAAGAAACCGAAGGACGATAGAAGAAAGAAGAAGAATTTAAATAAAGGAATTGTCAAAAACTGTCTCTTGTCATTTTTAACATTTTTGGCAGTTTTTTTGTGAAATGGTAGGGGTACTTTTGTACCCCCTTACCATTTCACGCAGGGGGGAGGGCCGAGATCTGGGGGTCCCCTTATTAAAGGGGGATTCCAGATTCCGATAAGCCCCCCGCCCGCAGACCCCCACAACCACCGGGCAAGGGTTGTGGGGATGAGGCCCTTGTCCCCATGAACATGGGGACAAGGTGATTTGGGGGGCTACCCCAAAGCACCCTCCCAATGTTGAGGGCATGTTGCCTGGTACGGTTCAGGAGGGGGGGCGCTCTCTCGTCCCCCCCTCTTTTCCTGCAGCCTGCCAGGTTGCGTGCTCGGAGAAGGGTCTGGTATGGATTTTAAGGGGGGACCCCACGCCATTTTTAAAAAAAATTTTTGGCTGGGGTTCCCCTTAATATCCATACCAGACCTGAAGGGCCTGGTATGGAATTTAGGGGGACCCCCCCACGTCATTTTTTTAAAAAAATTTTGGTTCGGAGTTCCCCTGTGGGGAATTCCCATGCCATTTTTATCAATGAACTTTTATGTGTATTGTCGGACCGTCAATTCATTAATAGCTGCTAGTTTTAAATGACTTTTTTTCCTTTGAAATGTCATTTTGCTGTCAGACTGTTCTAAACACGGGAAACATGCGCCCCTTTACAGGCATACTATAGACACCCCCCAGGTACGAAATTTAAAGGGATATTACACTTTTATTGTTTCACTTTAAGCATTATTAAAATCACTGCTCCCGGAAAAACTGACGTTTTTAAAACTTTTTTTTTGCATTGATCCATGTCCCCTGGGGCAGGACCCAGGTCCCCAAACACTTTTTATGACAATACCATGAATATAAAATTAGCACTTTTGATTTTTCCCATAGACTTTTAAAGGGTGTTCCGCGGCATTCAAATTTGCCGCGAACACCCCAAATTGTTCGCTGTTCGGGGAACTGGCAAACAGCCGATGTTCGAGTCGAACGTGAGTTTGACTCGAACTTGAAGCTCATCCCTACTTCCCACTAGTTATCAATCTGAAATAGGTATGCAGATCAGAAATTTAAGGGGTCCTAATCTGTACACTTTAGGTCTGGGGTCCAAATTATTAACCACTTAAGAACCGGAAGGATTTGCCCCTTAATGACCAGGCCATTTTTTGCAATACGGCACTGTGTCGATTTAACTGACAATTGCGCAATCATGCGATGTTGTACCCAAACAAAACTGATGTCCTTTTTTTCTCCTCACAAATAGAGCTTTATTTTGGTGGTATTTGATCACATCCTGCGGTTTTTATTTTTTGCGCTATAAACAAAAAGAAAATTTTGAACAAAAAACTATTACTTTATGCTATAATATCCAAACAAAAATATAAAAAAACTAATTTCTTCCTCAGTTTAGTCCAATATGTATTCTGCTACGGTACATATTTTTGGTAAAAAGAAAATCGCAATAAGCGTATATTTATTGGTTTGCGCAAAAATTAAAGCGTCTATAGATTTATGGCATTTTTTTTTTTTTTTTTTTTATACACTAGTAATGGCGGTGATCTGCAATGATTACTGCGGCAGACAAATCGGACCATTGACATTTTGTACAGCGATCAGAGCTAAAAATAGCCACTGATTACTGTATAAATGTCCCTGGCAGGGAAGGGGTTAAGACCCCATTCACACAGGGACGACTTGTCAGGCGACCTAGTCGCCTGACAAGTCGCCTCCCGTTCTGTACTATGGAGCCGTTCTAAGGGGAGCGACGCAAGTCGCTCCGACTTAGAAAAAGGTTCCTGTACGACTTCGGGGGCGACTTGCATAGACTTCTATGCAGAAGTCGTTTTGCAAGTCGCCCGGGCATTCGTTTGCAGGTCGCCTCGCTGAGGCGACCTGCAAGTCGTGTTGCCCCTGTGTGAATGGGGTCTAAGTCTGTTCCCTGGGAGGTGTTGCTAACTGTATGGGTGCTGGGCTGACTGGAGGAGGAGAGGAGAGGGATTGCTGTTCCTAATCACTAGGAACAGACAATCTCTCTTCTCTCTCTCCTGACAGAATGGGGATCTGTTTGTATACACTTACTGATCCCCGCTTTGCCTGTTTCTTGAGTGATCGCAAGTGGCTTGCGGACATAGAGTCCGCCGGACCCGCTGGTTGCCTCCCCCCCGCTCGCAAATGAGCACGTGGGCGTGCCGGCGGCACGCGCGCACCCAAAAATCGGCATGTATGCGCCCGATGTACAATAACGGCGATTCGCGCAGGGGAGCTAACCTGCCGCAGTACAACTGCGGCGGGTGGTCCGTAACTATTTAAACAAAGTACATAAGAAAAGACCACAAATGACACCTGACATGTATTGGGGATCCTTCAAAGCAAAAAATTGTCGCCATATATAGAACTTTTGGCCAGATTTCATCTACTTGATGTAAGCTTAATTTCCCTTGTTTTAATTTCCTTTTTTTGTTTCTGTCATTTAGAACCAAAACTTGATGAAGTTCCGAAGTAAATTTTCCTTTATCCCTGAATACTACGGATGTCATCGGCCACATGTGTTCCTAGTAAATTAATAAACCATTTTGGTGATGACTTTCAGAGTGTCTGCTTATCTGTTTCCTCTGACAGATGTTAGTTCATATAGTCCTCCAAATGCATCTTTGACTTAGGGAGCACCTAACAAAAAAGAAACAGAAATATTGACACCTGTAATTGATTGCAAATACTGCGTCTTCTATAGTTCCTCCCCTGCAGCAGACAGTTCTTGGGCACAACGATCTCTGATTTTAGTGGGGTGAGCAGGCTCCCTGCAGTACTTGGTGGGTTTATTGCACTGCAGAGAAGGGCCCTTGCTCTCTGTGGAAGCAGAGGTGTCTTTGCAAAGGCCAAGTATGCAAATAAGGAATACCTGTATGTCTAACACCCTTATCTGAATAGTTGATTTAGATTAGTTACCTATTAAATTGTGCATTTTCTATTTTGTTATTTTTCAAAAATGCATTGCAGTGCCTGAAGAGAAGGGTTTTTTGTTTTTTGTTTTTTTATTGAATCGTACAGTGATGAAAAAAAGTATTTGATCCCCTGCTGATTTTGTACGTTTGCCCACTGACAAAGTAATGATCAGTCTATAATTTTAATGGTAGGTTTATTTTAACACTGAGACACAAAATAACAAAAAAATCCAGAAAAGCATTTTTAAAAAAGTAATTAATTGATTTGCATTTTAATGAGTGAAATAAGTATTTGACCCCTTCGTAAAACATGACTTAGTACTTGGTGGCAAAATCCTTGTTGGCAATCCATAGAGGTCAGACATTTCTTGCAGTTGGCCACCAGGTTTGCACACATCTCAGGAGGGATTTTGTCCCATTCCTCTTTGCAGATCCTCTCCAAGTCATTAAGGTTTCGAGGCTGACATTTGATAACTCAAATCTTCAGCTCCCTTCACATATTTTCTATGGGATTTAGGTCTGGAGACTGGCTAGGCCACTCCAGGACCTTCTTGAGCCACTCCTTTGTTGCCTTGGCCGTGTGTTTTGGGTCATTGTCATGCTGGAATATCCATCCACAACCCATTTTCAATGCCCTGGCTGAGGGAAGGAGGTTCTCACCCAAGATTTGACAATACATGGCCCTGCCCATCTTCCCTTTGATGCAGTGAAGAGTTGTCCTGTCCCCTTAGCTGAAAAACAGCCCCAAAGCATAATGTTTCCACCTCCGTGTTTGACGTTTGGGATAGTGTTCTTGGGGTCATGTGCATCATTCCTCCTCCTCCTCCAAAAGGCGAGTTGGGTTGATACCAAAGAGCTCGATTTTGGTCTCATCTGACCACAACACTTTCAGCCAGTTCTCCCCTGAATCATTCAGATGTTCATTAGCAAACTTCAGGTGGGCCTGTACACGTGCTTTCTTGAGCAGAGAGACCTTGCAGGCGCTGCAGAATTAGTGTGTTACCAATTGTTTTCTTGGTGACTATGGCGCTGCCTTGAAACCATTGACAAGATTCTCCCGTGTAGTTCTGGGCTGATTCGTCACTGTTCTCATGATCATCGAAACTCCACGAGGTGAGATCTTGCATGGAGCCCCAGACGGAGGGAGATTGACAGTTATTTTGTGTTTTTTTTCATTTGCAAATAATCGCACCAACCGTTGTCATCCTCTCACCCAGCTGCATGGCGATGGTCTTGTAGCCCATTCCAGCCTTGTGTAGGTCTACAATCTTGTCCCTGACATCCTCCTTGGACAGCTCTTTAGTCTTGGCCAATGTGGAGAGATTGGAATCTGATTGCTTCTGTGGAAAGGTGTCTTTTATACAGGTAATAAGCTGAGATTAGGAGCACTCCCTTTAAGAAAGTACTCCTAATCTCAGTTTGTTACCTGTATAGAAGACACCTAGGAGCCAGAAATCGTGCTGATTGATAGGGAATCAAATACTTAATTCACTCATTAAAATGCAAAAAGGTCTCTAGGAGAACAGTAACTCATCAGATTTCTCATATTTAAGAACTAGCTGATCTAGGTGATAAAATTGGCAATAATGATGCACAGTAAATATATAGCGGGTAAAATAAGTATTGAACACGTCACCATTTTTCTAGGTAAATATATTTCTGCAGTTTCTGTTGACATGAAATTTTCACCACATGTCGGTAACAACCTATGCAATCCATACATACAAAGAAACCAAAACAAATAGGATCAGTTGTGTAAGAAAAAGTAATGACACAGGGAAAAAGTATTGAACACGCTAACTGAAATGTATTTAATACTTGGTACAAAATCCTTTGTTCTTAACAACTTCCTGCCCAGCCTATAACAGATTGACGGCCGGGAAGTGGTTCTGTTATCCTGACTGGGCGTCATATGACGTCCAGCAGGATAACATGCCCTGCGGGCGCGCGCTGCGTGGCGATCGCGAGTGCAGCGTGTCAGTCTGACCAATCACAGCTGATCATCGCATGAACCAGGAAGTGCCGGTAAATGGTGTTCCTCAGTTCGCGCGGACAGGGAGAGCCGATCAGTGGCTCTCCCTGTCAGAGGGGGGGTCTGTGCTGATAATCAGCACACTGATTATCAGCACAGCCCCATCAAATGTACCCATAAACTGCCAATCGGTGTCCAGTCAGTGCCCCATCATAACCCCCTGCCAGTGCCAATCAGTGCCCACCACAGTGCAAATCAGTGCCCACCATAGTGCCAATCAGTGTCCATCACAGTGCCAATCAGTGCCCAGCATTAACACCTGTCAGTACCTGCCCAATCAGTGCTGCCCATCAGTGCCATCTATTAGTGTCCATCAATGCCCCCTATCAGTGCCCATCAATTCTACATATCAGCGGCTCCTCATCAGTGCCTATCAGTGCCAACTCATCAGTGCCCATCTGTGCTGACTCATCAGTGCCCATCAGTGAAGGAGAAAACAGAATTTTATAACAGAAACTAAGAAAAACTTTTTTTTTTTTCAAAAATGTCAGTCTTTTTTAGTTTGTTTAGCAAAAAATATAAACCGCAGAGGTGATCAAATACCACTAAAAGAAGCTCTATTTGTGGGAAGAAAATGATAAAAATTTAGTTTGGGTACAGTGTTGTATGACCGCACAATTGTCAAATTGTCATTCAAAGTGCAACAGCACTGAAAGCTCAAAATTGTCCTGGGCAGGAAGGGGTGAAAGTGCCTGGTATTGAAGTGGTTAATGACCACTTCAAGACGCCTCCGGTATGGAGAAACTAGTCGCGTGCATTGCTCAGGTGTAATTATGGCCCGTTCTTACACACCGGTTTCAAATCTTAAGGCGGGTTTCCCTGCATCCAATTCGCATAGCAGGAGATTGTGACTGGCTCTCTATGGAGCCGGTTTTCACATCTCCAAAGCGGCTCTGGTGCGAGTTGCACAGGAGTTTTGTGTGTCTTTTGGTCCGTTTCAGGCCCGAATTCAGCCCAAAATTCGGGCTGAAATCAGACCTGAAACAGTGAATGGAGATGCACCGGACTCCTGCTGTGAGCTGGAGCGTGCTGCGATGTGAACCCAGCCTTAAGGTTCCATGTGCCTCTTCCATGAACGCTGATCTTTAGTTCTTTCCATAGATTTTCTATTGGATTTAAGTCAGGTGATTAGCTGGGCCATTCTAGCAACTTTATTTTCTTTCTTTGAAATCAATTGAGAGTTTTCTTGGCTTTGTGTTTGGGATCATTGTCTTGCTGTCCACCCTCATTTCATCTTCATTATCCTTTTAGATGGCAGCAGATTTTTATCAAGAATGCTAGGGCTGATAAACTGTAGGACCACCAGGTCTCGCAGCACTGCCGCACCCTCCGCTGTACCACAGGGGGCCATTTAAAACTCCAGATAGGCAAGACAGCCTGGCGTGGAATGCACGTCAATGTTGAGAACTGTAAGGCTCGGTTCACACTGGGGCGACTTGTCAGGCGACCTAGTCGCCTGACAAGTCGCCTCCCGTTCTGTGCTATGGAACCGTTCTAATTGGAGCGACGCAAGTCGCTCCGACTTAGAAAAAGGTTCCTGTATTACTTTGGGGGCGACTTGGGGCGACTTGCATAGACTTCTATGCAGAAGTCGTCTCGCAAGTCGCCCCGGCAGTCGTTTGCAGGTCGCCTCGCTGAGGCGACCTGCAAGTCGTGCCGCCCATGTGTGAACCGAGCCTAAGAGTGAGCCGGAAATGCATTCCAGCTGCTCCTCAATGACTGAGGTGGGGAGGTTGGCGGATGACCTCACAATCTCTATCTCAGCCAATTGGAGGATACCTTGTATTCATAAAAAAAAAATACAGGGCTTCCTGTCAATGGCTGATCAGCGCTCAAACCGATTTGGATTTTGTTTTGAGAGCGGGATGGGAAATCCCTGAACTGCTCATTCATACTAAGATCCTCTTGCAGGAATGATGAACATAAACAAGATGCGCTCCCTATATGGCCTATAGGTCTACTCCAATTAATCATCTGCCAAATGTTACATAATACTCCATAAGGGATCTAGCGTATATGTACTGGAAACACCCACTGGGATGTTTTCCTCTTGGTCCTTGTCACTCTTGCAATGAGGTTTAACTACACCGAGGGGTTGATGTACAGTCATTTTAGCGGCGCTATTCTTGCTTTTAACCCTGCTAGCGGTCGATGAAGGGGTTAAATGCGCCCGTGTAGCGCCACTGCTGAAGCACTTTGCAGGCGTTTCGGCAGCGGTGCCCATTCATTTCAATGGGCAGGAGCGGTGTATACACCGCTCCAAAGATGCTGCTTGCAGGACATTTTTTAACGTCTTGCCAGAGCATCGCCTCAGTGTGAGAGCACTCCAGGGGTTGCTAGGGGCCCCTTCAACAAAGAGCAATTTCACCATCTCTGATAAGTAACCTGGGCACCGATGATCTTTTTAGCTGTCTGTAAGAGGAAAATTCTTCTCACTGACCCCAAATGAAAGAAACATTGCTCCTACTGACCACCAATGGAAGAAGCATTCTTCCCACTGCCCACAAATGTAGGAAGCATTTTTTACCCACAACCACCAATTGAAGAAGCATTCTTCCTACCGACCACCAATGGGGGAAACATTCTTCCCATTGACCACCAATGGGAGAAGCTCTCTTCCCAATGACCACCGATAGAAGAAGCATTTTTCCCACTGACCACCAATGGAAGAAGCATTTTTACCACCAATCAACAACTGAAGAAGCATTCTTCCCACTGACCATCAATGCAAGAAGCATTCTTCCTACTGACCACCAATGGAAGAAGATTTCTTCCCACCAACCACCAATGGAAGAAGCATTCTTCCCACCAACCAGCAATGGAAGAAGCATTGTTCCTACCGATCACCAATGGGAGAAGCATTCTTCCTACTGATCATCAATGGAAGAAGCATTCTTCCTACCGATCACCAATGGGAGAAGCATTCTTCCTACTGACCATCAATGGAAGAAGCATTCTTCACACTGGCCACCAGTCCATTGTATTGTGAGCTGCAGATAAAGTTGTTTTTGGCAGGGGTTCTCTTAGACCTGAAAGTTCCAAGTTAAAAAGGTTGAGGAAGGCTGCTTTATATAAGTAGCATTGATTCACCACATAGAATGGAGCCGTGGAGCCGTACACCATGGTCAGCAACGATAAAAGTTAAAATTGCTCATTCTAGGCAGCTGTGAAATATGGAGACATTTTCACATCCCACCATATCAAGCTAAGGCTCGAAACTGATGACAGGTACACATAGTTGGCATAGATTAAAAGTTGGCAATATATTACTTCCTGCCATATTTAGCCCGACAGATCTGTATATTTTCTACCATCCAGCTGAATGCTAGATCGGAATAGCTTGGTATATTATAAATAACTTCATCATAATTTTTTTTTGGTATTGACAGTGCTCGAGATATAATATGGAATGCAAGTCAATTAAATTTGGCACTAGGATTTCACATAACAGATATTCCAAGAGTGTACTTGTTGCAGACGATACAATGCTGATGTTACAAATAGCGGACTATACTTATCACCACCCTCAACATGAATGCGTTCTCTCTGCTCTTCCAAGAAATTCATAAAGCGATATAGGATGATCCCTCTGACATGGCTAACAGTGTATTTTGGGAGGAGATAGCCAGGAATGACTAAGACAACTGGTTCTGAGAAAAAAAGGTATGTTCTAGTGGAAATTGTTATACATTGCTGGAAAAAGAATGCTGGGACTTGTAGTTACAGCACAGATGAAGAGCTACAATGCTGAAGGGTTTATGTACACTGATGCTTTTACAGTGCTAAAGTGTATGTAAACCCTAACAATAAATGTCTCTTAGGCCCCTTTAAAACAAAGGGTCCAATCAGGTCCACTTGTCAGTTTTTCAGGTGGACCTGATTGGACCCTCCATTCACCCCTATAGACCAGTGGGTGTAAATGGACTTTTGTCCACATACCTCCAATCCGATCTGCTAAAAAAAACGTAAGTGGATCCACCCCCCTCTGTCTAGGCAGATCGTATCGGAGGACAGACCGTTGTAAACAGACTCCACATGTCCATAGAGCAGAGCAGGCTCAGCTTGTGTCTCCTCTACAAAAACTAAGCGGACACGGACCTGTCATCCGCCTACTCTGCTTATCCCCTGCTGATCTAATCGGGGTCCACCTCGTGTGAAAGGGGCCTTATTTACTCCCTTTTTGTCTACTAAGTTAAGCATTAAAGTGACAATAAACTTAAAGAGGAGCTCCATTCACCCCCCCAAAAAAGAGTCAGCAGCTACAAATACCGTAGCTGCTGACTTTTAATATAAGGACACTTACCTGTCCAGGGATCAAGTGACGTCGGCACCTAAGCCGATTCTTCAATTGGCTTTGGGTGCAAGCATCGGGCATCTTAGGTAAGGGAAACTGGCACTGAACCCTTCCGGCTTCACAGCCAGTTTCCTGCTGTGCATGCGCAAGTCGCGCTGGGCTTTGTGAATGGTTCAGTTGTGGGGGGAAGGAGGAGGGAGAGGATGCAAACAAGAGGAGCTTCCCCTTTTGGGTGGAGCTCCGCTTTAATTTTTTTTACATCAATCATTTTAAAAAATCAAGAATACCATGGCTCTGTTTTTGTTTATTTTTAAGTCTCTTTCTATTGTTGTTTATCTTTTCTGTAAGCTCAAAACATACCTGTTGAACCTGCCAGAAATACAGAAAGCTGGTAACTGCCTGCGCACTTAGTTATCAGTTAGCATTGTGTTCAGTTTTAGTAGTGCTGTCCTAAGGTGACAACGCTGAACCTCTATAGATACAGTACAGTGAGTGAACGTTGTCACGCTAAGACATGAAGAATATAGGTCCCTCCGCTGTACTATTGTATTCTGACGGCGGGGACTCCCTGCTGTCAGAATACATTGATCAGCACTGCAGCTGATTGGCTGCATGCTGCTGATCAAACATGGTTTTCCGACAGGAAAATCAGGTGCTTCAAACCCCCCCCCCCCACGCATTGGAATCCATGGCTCGGCGCCACTGATATGTAGATCAGGGGGGCGGACGCATGGATAGGGGAGGCGGCGCCCGTGCGCCCTCTATGGACGGGCTGCCACTGAGTGTACCCAGCTCAAGACGGTGGCATCCAGCAGCAGTTTCAGGGCTATTGGATGTCTACACAAGTAGGGCCTTTACAGGTAAGTAACATACATAAACTACACTAAATGCACATATAGTCTAAAGATTTTGGCTAAAATGGTCTGGTGAGTCTCTTTAACCAAGCATTGGCTCCCAGTGCTCCCTGCCTGTTCACTGCAGGTAAAATGAGAACTTACAGTATTTATAGTGTGGGATGAGTTGGGGCAACTTTTTTTTTTAACTTCAAGAGATTCTTGCAGGGGACAAATAGTGTCATTTTTAGAGCAGTTTAGAGAATGTAATTCTGAACTAGTTGGTTTGGCTTCCATTAATTTAATTTGGAAGTTAGCATTTAAATATTATATTTATGGTTGTGCCTGAATGGCAACCATAGACAGATCACGTGATTGGCACAGACCATGTGACTGGCACAATGGCAGATAAAGGAAGGAAGGGTGACCTCTGGAAATCGCACATCTATGATGTCCTGCTGCAATGAATGGAGTGGCAATCTCAGCCTGGACTCTGACCAGGTCACGCCTCCAATGCATTGGGGGCGTGGCCTGGTCCAGACTGAGATTGCCACTCCATTCATTGCAGCAGGACATCATAGATGTGCGACTTCCAGGGGTCACCTTTCCTTCCTTGAACCTTTGCAGGACAGGCTACATTGCCTGTTAGCACTCTAGCAGCAGTTGTGGATGCACTGTCTACATACCCCCTCCCTATCGAGCCTGAGCAGCCCACACACTTTTCCCAGGTCACAATGGCAGATAAAGTCTGGGTATTTTAGAAGATAATTATGCATTTCAGCACTCTCTAGCTTTTATTAAGAGAACTCAGAAGGAAGAGTTTAAAGCAGTCTAATAATAAACCTGTAATTATGAGTATCCCAGGTCCTGCTGGCTGCTGATTAATATACAGTAAAACCTTGGTTTGAGAGCGTTTTGCAAGACAAGCAAAATTTTTTAATAAATTTTGACTTGATATACAAGTAGCGTCATGTCACAACTGAGTATAAAAGAGAAGAGAGGCGTATCTAAGTGTAGGAATACAGTTACATTTAATGAAGGTACAACATTTAGAAACTCACATGGTTAATGATTAAAACAGGCACATCTAAGTATGCAGGCATCCGGGGTAAAGCTGTCCACATAGACCATCCTCTGCACTGCCATTGACGTCATCCCTTCCACGCTGTGCTACACGAGTGGCTCAAGCCAAGCTTTCTGATCGCTCTACTACAGGATAGTCTTCACGATTGCAGACTGACAGCGGTGAGAGCCAACGGTGCGTAGGACGGTCTATGTGGACCACTTTACACTGGATGCCTGCATAATTAGATGTGCCTCTTTTAATCATCAACCATGTGAGTTGCTAAATGTTGTACCTTCATTAAATGTAACCATATTGCTACATTTAGAGGTGCCTCTCTTCTCTTTTATACACTGTATTTTGCTTCTAATCCCCTTCTGGAGGCTGCCATTTGTGGATGAACATTTTATGGTTTCACAACCTATCACATTGCTATAATCTTTTTCTATGGACTATAAACTGAAGGATTTATGAATAAATGGTTGTGGAACGAATCTTTTAAATTTTTATTATTTCTTATGGGGAAATTCGCTTTGATATACAAGTGCTTTGGATTACAAGCATGCTTCTAGAACTAATTATGTATATATAAACAGAAACAAAAACAAATAAAATGAACATTCAAAGGTTGCCGTACATGGTCAAAAGTCCCCCCCATTCTCTTTTGTGGGGGGGGACTTTTGACCATGTCCGGCAACCTTTGAATGCTCGTTTTTTTTGTTTCTGTTTATATATACATTGTTATGTCTTCTCTGACTATATATTTCTTTATTTAGAACTCATGAAATTAATACAGGTATAACCAACTGTCCCTGAGGAAGCCAATGTTGGCGAAACATGTAGGAACATAATACCTGTGAACAAGACCTGCCGCCACACTACTGGCTGGTTCTTGTAATATTGCTGCATATGCTGGTTCTCTATCTTTTCCCGTACTGTTTGTTTACACCCTTGTTGTGTATACTCTTTTTGTATACCCTCTTTTAATCTGTTTGTCAATAAAACATTATATTTTTAATACTAATGTGTCACTGTATACCCTGTTTCCCCGAAAATAAGACCTAGCGTGATTGTCGGAGATGGCTGCAATATAAGCCCTACCCCCCAAATAAGCCCTAGTTAAAGTCCTTGTAGGTCTTATTTTCAGGGTAGGGCTTATTTTCGGGGAAACAGGGTAGGGCTTATTTGGGGGGTAGAGCTTATATTGCAGCCATCACTGACAATCACGCTAGGTCTTATTTTCGGGGAAACAGGGTAGCATTCAAGATTTTGGCACCGTTATAATCCCCTTACTTTCTCCTTACTATTAGTATAGCACGGTGTTTGCGGCTCTGTGCCGCTCCACCTATCGTGATCACCTCACTGCCCATCTCACGGGTTGCGCCAATGGGCTTTCTCAAATGTTTAGGCTTACTTGCACAACTGACACTTTGAGTTATCTAATTGTAGCGCCCTTAGCAGAGGGGTAGCTACCATAGTTAAATTGTTAGCGATCCATTGATTTCTCCCTAAGTTTGGCCTTGTTGTACTTTACTCTTCTACCACTAGGTGGCCGGGCACTTGGTGGTACTAGATATGAGAAGGGCAATCAAAGGTCAGGTTATGGGTATGTGGGTCTCCTGGCCAATGGGCAGGGGTTTTCTTTAATCCCTTGGCCTGCTGGGAGAGCCTATATATTCGGGTGAGGTCAGGTGATCTGTGTTCTGTGCCACTCGGACTGCCGTCTGGGTGGACGTGTGTGTCGTCTGCCCCGGGCTGTTAGCCAGAGATTGGGCCTATGCCGGGGGCATGTGGCTGCCAGGCTGTGTGAGGGCCTATCCAGAGGTAACAAGGCAGCGCAGGGTTGGGATTGCGACTTGCAGTCCAATCAAATCTGACGGTTCTGTCGGACGGTGATCAAGTCAGGGACCCAACCAGTGATGGAGACGCTTGTAGAGCAGCCTTGTGTGTCAAGCCATGGACCGAGCCCGTTAACAGGGGTGAAGCTTGAGGAGTAGCTGGAGTGTCAAGCTAGGGACCCAGCAGAGACGCGGGGGGGGGGTGACGCTTGAGGGGGTACCACCGCCAACCTTGAAGGAGCTCTAAGGATTCATAGTCAGTGAATCAGTGGGTCTAGTGAGAGGCCAGGAGCTCGGTATTGAAGAACTAAAAGGAGCAGTTGTAGTGGAGCTAAAAGAACTGATACGTTGAGTTAGGAACTGTTAAAGGACTGTTACCATAGGTGACAGCAATCCTGCTCGTGCAGAAGTGGCACCTTACTGGAGCCTTTCCCTGTATGGCTATTCTCCTATTGAAGTCTCGGAGTCTGCCAATTGAGTTTGCAACTATCTAAGGGTGTCCTGGCCCTAACCCTCTTTCCCCCAAAATATATAAAAAGGACTGTCAAAAGATATAAAACCTCTTTTACATCCAAGAAGTGTCCAGCGCCCAATGACTTTTACCATCTTTGCACCCACTATGCCTCACAACCCACCACATATTGAAGGATGTCAGCTATCTTTGGCCTTGGAGGTTTTTATTAGACCAGAAGAGGTAAAAGACCTTGCTACATTTAGCGCCCAACGCGGGGCTAAGGTGTTGTCTTTGTAGCAGTCGTCCATGGCAACCGGCTTCTGCTCCATTGGGACTTTGCCTGGCTCTGTGGGAAGGTGGCAAGTAACATTTACCCTTCTTATAGACTGTGTTGTCATGTGTACTATTAGTGTGGGGAAGAACCACCAAGTCATGGGAAAGATTCATCCTTCCCTTTTGACACTTCCCGCCAGCGATGTAAGGGTTAAAACAGGCGCCAAAATGGACTTCATTACAGTTTTGGCGTGCCGCAACAATAAGGAGGCGGGCAACACAGTTCCCAAGAAACATTTGCACCAATCTGATGGCAGGGGGAGGAGTTCCTGCTCTGCAGAGGTGGATAAGGAAGTGCCACCACGTGTGTCTGATTATGGGTTAGTGAAGAAGATGGGGCAATTGTGGAGCATGATGTCGGATTGGGCAATGTACCTTTCCAGGGATGGATCTCAGTTGGGGTCAGTCGAAGGGTGTTCTGACTGACAACGGAGTACAGTATGCACCAGAGGGTCAACTCGCCCTGTATACAGTTGGAGGTTACGCTGGGGCTGATCTGTGAGTGTGTTCTAGTCTGACCCCCCCAGTTGAGGCCTTGGATCATGTGTGGATGTTGTGGAAAACACTTGTTTGAGATCGTCTCTACCACACAATCCCCGAGGATTTTGCATATGAACCAAAATGGGGATGTTGCTGTCCCTGCTGGAAGCGGTACCCAGAGTCTACCGTCGTCGAGCGAGAAGCTGTTAACATTGGATCAATGACTTCCCCTGGGCTCCACACGTTGATTGCTCCTAGGGGCCAGGGGTCAGGCTCAGCTACTTACCTTGCCTGAGCCGCCCGAAGGAAAAATACCAGAATCGGGTAAGCCAGTGGAGAATGAAAGCAGTGTGCCTGAGGGGAAAGCGGAATTAGCGGTCGATGAGAGGTGAGCCCTTGAGGCACGTGTGACAATGCCAACTGTATCCGGCTGTGTACCGGACAGAGAGTGTTCTAACATTACAGAGCCAGACATCTTGCTGGCTGGTCTACTCGAGTCCGATCTGAATGCGATACTGGACAGCAAAGAATGGAGTGAAAGTGATGAGGAATTAATGGAAGATATGGCAGATTGCCAGGAACATTGGATTCCTAAAATCACCTGTTACTGCAGCGACAGGCTCAGCACCAAATGTCCTCAATGCAAGGATTTGAATCCGGTATGGGAACCTTTATACCCTGCCCATGGAATCGTAGATACGGAATTGGAAAAAGCTACAAGGGATAAAGTAACAATGATGTAAGGTTGCTAATATGTTGCTAATATCTTCACTCTGCCACTGATGGCCTTTATGACAAAATCGCACCCCTGTCCTGCCCAGACCTAACCACTTCCATCTACAACACCACGTTGTCATCCTCCCTAGACGTACTTGCTCCTCTTTCTACATGCAGAACCAGGCCCCATCTGCCACAACCCTGGCAAACAGACGACACCAGAAGTCTCAAGAGACACAGCCGTGCTCTTGAGCGAGCATGGCGTAAATATAAATCTAAATCCCTGCAAGATTTTACCCTCTACAAATCTGCCCTTCTCAAATACAACTCCTGCCTCCACACTGCTAAACAAACCTATTACAACACTCTCATCAAAACCCTCTCATCCAAACCTCGTCAACTCTTTTCTACCCTTAATTCCTTACTTCACCCCCCATTGCCCCCACCCACCAACTTGCTTACCGCTCAACAAATTGCCAACCACTTCAATAGCAAAATCAACACAATTCGCAAGGAGATATTCAGCATTCAAATTCCTCCCCTACCCAACATATCGAGTCCAACACCACACTCAATACTCTCCTCCTTTTGCCCAGTTACCACAGAAGAAGTTGATAAACTCCTCTTCATGGCCCACCTCACTACCTGTCCCCTGGACCCCGTCCCCTCTCAATTACTGCGACCACCTTCCCACTTTATCCTCAACTCCCTAAGCCACATCTTCAACCTCTCCCTCTCCTCTGGCACCTTTCCTTCCCCCCTCAGACATGCACTGGTTACCCCCATACTCAAAAAACCCTCACTAGACCCCACCTGTTTGAATAACTTAAGACCTATATCCCTGCTCCCGTTTTCCTCCAAGCTCATCGAACGCCTTGTTCATGACCAAATGTGTCGCTACCTCATGGACAACAACCTTCTCGACCCCCTACAGTCTGGCTTCTGCCCACAACATTCTACTGAAACTGCCCTACTAAAACTCACCAATGACCTAATAACTGCCAAAATCAATGGCCACTACTCCATACTCATACTTTTAGACCTCTCTGCTGCCTTTGACACAGTTGACCACCTGCTCCTCCTCAGCAAATTACACTCCCTTGGCCTCCGTGATTCTGCATTATCCTGGTTCTCCTCCTACCTATCTCACGCACTTTCAGTGTCACTTACAACTCCATCTCCTCCTCTCCCCTTCCTCTTTCTGTTGGGGTACCCCAAGGCTCCGTCCTTGGGCCTCTCCTTTTCTCACTCTATACCTCTTCCCTGGGCCAGTTGATAACCTCCCATGGCTTCCAATACCACCTCTATGCTGATGACACACAGATCTATCTCTCCACTCCTCAACTCACCCCCTCTATCTCCACACGGATCTCAAATTTGCAGAATGACATATCGGTATGGATGTCACACCACTTCCTCAAACTTAAACTTTCTAAAACTGAGCTTGTTATATTTCCTCCCACACGGTCCCCCACCTGTGACTTCACCATTAATATCAACAACAGAACCATTGGTCCCTCCACACATGCCAGGGTCCTGGGTGTAATCCTTGACTCTGACCTCTCCTTCAGCCCCCATATCCAATCACTGGCTAAATCCTGCCGCCTTAACCTCCGCAACATCTCCAGAATTCGACCCTTCCTGACTAATGACACCACAAAGCAACTTATTCACTCCTTGATTATTTCCCGCCTCGACTACTGCAACTCTCTCCTTAATGGTCTACCCTTAAGCAGGCTATCCCCCCTTCAGTCTATTATGAATGTTGCTGCTAGACTAATACACCTCACTAATCGATCCGTGACTGCTGCTCCTCTCTGCCAATCCCTTCACTGGCTTCCCCTACCCCACCGTGTAAATTTCAAAATGCTAACCATAACATACAAGGCCATTCACAACATCGCCCCCATCTACATCACCAACCTCATCTGCAGATATCACGCAAATCGCCCCCTCCGCTCCTCCTAGGACCTCCTGCTCTCTAGCTCCCTTGTTACCTCCTCCCATGCTCGCCTTCAGGACTTCTCCAGAGCCTCTCCCATCCTCTGGAATTCCCTGCCCCAGTATGTCCGATCAGCCCCTACCCTGTCCACCTTTAGGAGATCACTGAAAACTCATTTATTCAGGGAAGCCTATCCCACACCCACATAACTGTCCCTGAGCCACCCCCATTAAATCATTCTTTGCAGCTATTACCTTTTGTACCACCACCCCCTCCCTTTTAGAATGTAAGCTCTACGAGCAGGGCCCTCCTGTACCTTTTGTATTGAACTGTACTGTAATTGTGTTGTCCCCCTTATACATTGTAAAGCAATGCGTAAACTGTTGGCGCTATATAAATCTCGTATAATAATAATAATATGTGCTGAGTTTTAGAGACTGTATTCCGTATTGTTTGTCTCTCACCGTAAGGGAGGAAATGTTTACTGCCGATGAAGTTGCAACAGTTTCACTGCCTTAAGAATTGAGCAAGGAAGTTGTTACTACTGAAACATGGGAAAGATCGGGGATCAGAAGCCCCACTGTTACTTGTTCTGAGTCTATTCATTGACCTAAAGTTAATAATATCAGTTTCACAAAGAGACTTTAAATGTTATCCATACGGTGAATGCTATAAGAGGAACCATGATTCTGCCTGGCCTCGAGTTCTAATAGCAATTGTTATGGAAATGCTACAGCTAGCTCGCTGGGGAATTATAAATGTGCACCTGGGGAGTAAAAGATGCTCTGCTGAAGTTACTCCAGTGTCTTTAGATCAAGCTTTTGAAAAGAGAAGTACCTCTCAGTGTTGACTGTCTGGGGCTATGACCATAAAAGTAATCTGGGCAGCATAACTATTTGTGAAAAGCCAGATTCCAGATATTACTGGTGAAGTCTTTCAAAGTAATACCTTGTGGATTACAAATATGGGTTGTGTGATGTCAAGGACGCTCTGCTGACAGTTACCTTGCACACCCAACAAGACATTACTTAAGAGACAAAAAAGAAAGAATTAAAAAGAATGTTGTATTTCCTTCTTCTTTTATCATTCTATATATAGGTGTCCCTCAGAAAAGGAAAAAAAAAAAAAGAAAATAAAAAGTTTCAAGAATTCTTGGCTTTCGGCTTTTTACTTTCTAGTCCGTTTCATCTTTATCTATATCTCAAGCACAGTTTTTCCAGCCTCCCCATATGTTTTCAAATTTCTCCTGTTGATATCTAGTCTCATAGACCCATCTTTCCGCTTCCATTATTACCTCCACTTCCCTTTTCCATTCTGCTAGTGTAGGGCATGCAACCTGTTTCCAGTATCTGGGTACCAGCCTTTTGGCTGTGTTTAATAAGTGTGGTATTACACCATTTTTATATAATTTTATAGAGCCCATACTCCCATGAAACAGCTATTTCTTCCCAAAATACTCAAATCTTTGGGCAGTACCACCAGATATGAAGGAAAGTACCCTTTTCTTTGCATCCCCTCCAGCAGCAGTTATCTGTATTTGGGTATATCTGTGCTAATCACTTCAGGGTCCGATACCATCTAACCAGGAACTTATATGATGTCTCCTGAATGGATGAACATACAGTTGCAGAGTGTGTTACTTTTATTAATTTCCTTATTTGTAATGAGGAAAATGTACAGCCCAGTTCTTTTTTCATTCTTGAATAAAATAAGGTGTTGTATTCACTAAGTATTAATTTGTACATTTGGGATAGTAAATGATTGGGTTTAGACATCTTCATACACATTTTTTCAAATGTTGTTAGCGAATTCAGAGTCCTCACCTTGAGTTCTATTTGGCGGCACAGTGGTGTAGTGGTAGCACTCTCGCCTAGCAGTAAGAAGGGTCACTGGTTCAAATCCCAACTACGACACTACCTGCTTGGAGTTTGCATGTTCTCCCTGTGCCTGCGCGGGTTTCCTCCGGGTACTCCGGTTTCCTCCCACACTCCAAAGACATGCTGGTAGGTTAATTAGATCCTGTCTAAATTGTCCCTAGTATGTATGAAAGTGAATTAGGGACCTTAGATTGTAAGGGTAGGGACTGATGTGAATGTACAATGTATATGTAAAGCGCTGAGTAAATTGACGGCGCTATATAAGTACCTGAAATAAAATAAATAAATTTTGTTAAAAAAATTTGCTAATTGATAGTACCTCCATCCTGCCGTCGCCATGTCCCCCTGTGATGATATCAATTCTGCTTGGGGATAAGAACATTCAATGGGGCGAACCTCATACACATTGTGTTCCCATCTGATTCCCATGGGCCTAATGCTCCCTTTTCTTCTCCAGGGGGAACCATGGATACCTTCCCAAAGGGGCTAATGGTGATGTACTGGGTGCATATTTACCAGTTTTATTTATTCTGTCCCACACTGCCAATGTATTTCGTGTTAGTGGGGATACCCACTTGGACAATCCCCTGGCTTTGGATGGTATCCATGGTGCCCCCGCAAATTTCCTACCTGCCATATTTTCCTCTATCGAAACCCAAACTTTATTTGCGGAGTCATGGCACCAGTTTAGGATGCATACCAAAGACATTGCTCTGTAATACAGTGCAATGTCTGATCGGCCCACTCCTTCCTCCTCCTCACTTCTACGTAAGATGTTGTACGCTATTCTAGCATTCCCATCTTTCCAACCAAATTATATAAATGCTATACGTATCCTTTTAAAAAAAAATTGTGGGAGTGAAATGGGTACTGTATACAGGATATAAATTAATCTAGGTATTATATTCATCTTAAGGGTATTAATTCTACCGAACCATGTTAGTGTATGTCCTTTCCATCTATTCAAATCCTCTATTATTCCCTTGATCAGGGAGCTGTAAATTAATTCATATATAAGTGTTGCATCTGCAGTGATATGGACTCCTAGATAGTATAGCGATTCTCTGTTCCATATAAACGGATATCTATTTTGCAGGGATGTGGCCAGCAATGGTGGTACATGGCTAGGTAATATTACTGATTTCTCTAGGTTTATTTTAAAGTTTGATAGCTTCCCATATCTCCTCACTTCCTGCATCAGTGCTTGTATAGATTTTAGTGGTTTTGACATGTAGAATAGCAAATAGCGTATGCTGACACTTTATGCTCTCTCTTGCCAATTTCCACTCCCATTATTCCTTTATTTTCCCTTATTCTGCATAAAAAAAGGTTCCAGAACAAGGGCAAATAATGTTGGGGACAATAGGCAACCCTTGTGCCATTCCCTATATCCAAACATTCTGATAGGGTTCCATTGACTTTGATCTTTGCTCTTGGTCCTGCATATAATGCCATTACCCACGCCATCATTCTTTCTCCCAAACCTGTCCCTCTTAATACTTCCATCAAAAATACCCAAATCACTCTATCAAATGCCTTTTTGGCATCTATCGATAGAATTACTCTTGGCATCTTAGTAGCGTTCTGCATCCAGTGGAGTACGTCTAGGGCCCGGATAGTGTTGTCTTTAGTTTCTCGCTCCTCATAAACCCTGTTTGTTCAAAATGCACTAGCTGTGTTACTTTATCTTGTAACCCAATTGCTAATAATTTGGATAGTAATTTGGTATCTGAATTTAGAAGGGAGATAGGGCTATAGTTTGCGCAGTATTGTGGACCCTTCCCAGGTTTTGGTATCACTGTCACAAAAGCTAATAATGCTTCTGGGGATTGCTTGTTATTTGAAACACAGTTATGCCCTTTGCTCGGAGTTCCTTTTGGAGAATAAAAGGGAATTGCTGGGAAGTGTGGTCTATCTGAAGTGAAGTCAGATGGACGGTAACTGGTCATGGACATTGAACATGTAGTTAGTTAGAATAGGCTGTGATATTAAAATGATTGCCTATTTCTTCAAACGATGGACTCGCACACCTATATCAGGACTGTCACTGATCAAAGTATTGCTGAAAGTTTGTAGTTTTATACTGGTTATATACTGATTGTGGCATTCTTACAGAGAATGGGGCCTGCTTTCAAAAACATAAATAATGTAGCCATGTATAGGATGGTTTTACATTCTCATACTTCCTTCGGATGAGGAGTAGTTCAAATCACTGTGTACACATTACACCAAGTTCTTATAGAGTAGGATGCATTTTGCATTGTTCTGATTTCTCTCTTTCAGGTGCTGCTGTGTCGGTGCATATTCCTTGGCTAAGGAGAGACAGGGATCTAGCCGGACAACAACCCTAACCCTTATATATTTGCTATGACTGTATATATTAGATAGTTAGGTTATTGCATTAGATATTACATATACCAGGTTATAGCATTATTGCTTACTTGCCTTAAAATGTATATAACTATTTTTGATACTTGAATGTCATACCTGACTAACTGTTTTCTTGTGATACTAATGTTTATTCATGTGGCACACAACATAAATGTTATTCTACTGTTTTACTGTTAACCCTTTCCCTGTTTCCACACCTATCCCAGTTTTTGCCAGGACATTCACTCTCAGGCTTGGGAGCTCAAATTATTTTTTTCTGCAAACTCTGAGATGTAGTTTCTTGGGCAGGGGGAGGATGTCGTGCCCTGGGGTTTAGTTAGGGAGCTGCTCACCAAATCCGCTACCACAGTTAAATTGTTACAGATCCATTGATTTCTCCCTAAGTTTGGCCTTGTTGTACTTTTCTCTTCTACCACTAGGTGGCCGGGCACGTGGTGGTATTAGATATGAGAAGGGCAACCAAAGGTCAGGTTATGGGTATGTGGGTGTCCCGGCCAATGGACCGGATTGAATCCCTTGGCCTGCTGGGAGAGCTTATATATTCGGGTGAGGTTAGGTGATCTGTGTTCTGTGCCACCCAGCCTGCCGTCTGGGTGGATGTGTGTCATCTGCCCCGGGCTGCTAGGCCAGAGATTGGGCCTATCCCGGGGGCATCTGGCTGCCAGGCTGCGTGAGGGCCTAACCAGAAGTTAAAGGCAGCGCAGGGTTGGGACTGCGGCTTGTAGTCCAACCAAAAGTGACGGTTCTGTCGGCCGGAGAACCTGTCAGTGGTCGGAGGTAGAAGGGAAGCTTTCGCCACGAAGGGACCCTTTTGCCTTTACCAGGGACCACAGTGAGTAACCGAAGCAAGTACCGGAACCATATTCTCACTGAAGGGCATGGTGGAGAATCAGGAAACTTCAGGCGGTGATCAAGTCAGGGACCCAACCAGTGGAGGAGACACTTGCAGAGCAGCCTTGTGTGTCAAGCCAGGGGCCGAGCCGGTTAGCAGGGGTGAAGATTGAGGATTATCTTATCTGGAGTGCCAAGCTAGGAACCCAGCAGAGACGTGGGGGTGACGCTTGAGGGGGTTCCACCGCCAACCTTGGAGGAGCTCAAGGGATTCATAGTCAGTGAATCAGAGAGTCTAGTGAGAGACCAGGAGCTCAGTATTGAAGAACTACAAGGAACAGTTGCAGCGGAGCTGAAAGAACTGATATGTTGAGTTAGGAACTGTTAAAGGACTGTTACCATAGGAGACAGCAATCCTGCACGTGCAGAATTGGCACCTTGCTGGAGCCTTTCCCTGTTCTCTTATTGAAGTCTCGGAGCCTGCCAATTGAGTTTGCAACTATCTAAGGGTGTCCTGGCCCTAACCCTCTTTCCCCCAAAATATATAAAAAGGACTGTCAAAAGAAATAAAATCTCTTTTACATCCAAGAAGTGTCTAGCTCCCAATGACTTATACCATCTTTGCACCCACTATGCCTCACAACCCACCACATATTGAAGGATGTCAGCTATCTTTGGCCTTAGAGGTTCTCATTAGACCAAAGGGTAAAAGACCTTGCTACATAATAAAAGGATACCACTACACTGGTTATAAGTATATGATTTTTGCATTTTCACAGATGGTTATATGCATAAAGTGTGAGCTGCTTTCTTGTATCGTATACATTTTGGTATTCGCATACTGGTGCAGAGAGAACATGTTTATTGAGAACTTTGCATCCAATGAGATAGCTGGTGATGTCAGAATACAATAGCCACAGCTGGGGATTTGCCCATCTGCAGGCTTATAGTAGAACTATAGGCAAAACTTTTTTTTTCCATTTCAGATAGATTAGGGGCGGGTTATAACTCCTGTCAGTTTTATCCACCATCTGTGTCCCATTGCGAAGATTTCCCTTTACTTCCTGTCCCATTGCCAAACAAGAAGTGAGAGGAAATCCCTGCAAACTAAAGGAATCTCTGGGGTACCCCCTAGTGTCCCTATTCGAAGATTTCCTCTCTATTACTTTTTTGAGGACAGACCAAAATTTGGGATTTTATTTTACTTTCAATGATAATGGTAAACAGGAGAAATAGAGAGGGTGAATCTCCCTAACTGGGGGAAAGACAGTAATAAACACTGACAAGCATTCTAATCCACCAATTATCCGAAGTTACAAATTATTCGAAATAACAAATGACGCATCTAAACGAATGGAACGTAATGCATTAATAATAATAAATAATAAAAACTTTTTATTATTATTATTTATTATTAATTTGTTCCATTCCATTTGTTTAGATGCGGCATTTGTTATTTTAGGTAATTCGTAACTTCGGATAAATTTGTATTCGCTATGTTCACTAACAGCCTAATTTGAAAAGAAATTCCAAAACCTATAATTTAATAGTTAGTTATTATTAGTTAGTTACTTAGTTATTATTTAGAATTTTTGGATTTCGTTCTTTAGAATTTTTGGATTTTTCTTTCTTATTTTTCTTATTTTCAAACTTACGAATTTTCGAAACTATGAATTTTCAAATTTACAAATTACGATCATAAAGAATGACCCGAAAAACGGAAAAAAAAAAAAAAACAATGACATGAAAACTAACACATTTTTCGGCAATGCACATGTCTAGCATGAATGGCTTTTTTCAAGCCAAAACATTTTGGGATAGAGCAGACAAGAATTTGAGCTCCTGTTGTGTTTTTATGACTATCCGGTGTTTTATTAGAGAGATTTACCCAACGGGTAATTTTTTTACACTTAATTTACATTAAATGTCTCTTTTGATCACAAAGCCAAATCTGTCAAAGCAAAGCTATGTTCCTTGTATAAAAAATGCACACAAACCCGACACAAAAATAAAAAAAAACACACTTTATTTATTTATACTGTATTCTACATAAGGTTAAAATCTTACAATGACAAAAGGTGCTAAGCAACTAACCTTCATCTTATGGGCATGCAGAATGACAGCTGAATATGCTTTTCCAGGCACCGCCATGGCGCCATAGTGCAATTCATTTTGAAAGCAAAAGTGGAGTCAGTTCATTCACAGGCCTGGGGATATATTTCTACAAACACTGTGTGTGTATGTATATATATATATATATATATATATATATATATATATATATATATATATACATACAATCAGTAGAAAAAAAATGTATACATTCTCGCCTGTGAAATTTAAATTAAGGCACATGTACTCATCTACAACAAAAATAAATCTAAATATCTAACAAAAATACTTTCAGTACTTCATTTTAGTACAGAGGGTATTCAGTCTCAACACAAAAAAGAAAAAGCAGGAAGGAAATGACTTTGTGGGTGGGCACGCATCTTCTACAGGGGTCTGATGAGAAGTGTACAGAAGCTCTAAGAGGACTTGAAGTTGTTCAGCATCTTCTGGAACTAAAATGTTCCGGCCAATGAAATTAAAGCCTAAAGGAACTCTAGGGTTCAATGCACGTTGGGCGTTGAGTGCCGGTGCATAAGGCTCCGGGAGTTCAGGTGCTGGTAGAGGCACAGGATGCACCGTCCGGCCCCATTTCTGGCAGCCTGTTAATCTGTTGCGGCAGAACAGGACTGGATGAGGCACTGATCTGTGCCAACTATTAGGGCAGTAGGCACCCAGGAAAAAATACCAGTAACGCAAGAAGACTGCAATCTGGGCATTTGTCTGTGGGCAGATACTGGCCTAATGTTAGTAGCACTGTCCACGGCCTGTTCAGCTGCAGCAGGCAAATTTGTTTGCACATCTGTCCTGCAATAAATAGCTTGTCTTCTTGCAATTGTTTTTTTATTTGCACTTTAGTTCCACTTTAAATCAGCTAAATACATTCCTAGTGCATCAAAACAAAACATTTTCAAAGTCTTGCAGTCTACTTTCTTTGGAATGGCCTGTGTAGAAAAGCCTGCCAGCATGTTGTAGAGAATTAGTGCGGAAGCAGCAGTCTCTCTGCAGTGGTCTGAAACATTCTCTGTTGAGTCGGTGCTAGAGTTTTCCAATCAGCAGAGAGCATCAGATCAGCTTGGTTAAGTGCCAAACTATAGCTCTGACTGAGCAGGGGCCATTGGAGAAAGTTCCTTCGCTACGGCAAACTGGCAGGGGAGAGGCTTATTTAAGCAGGCTGTGAATACTTTCTGAAGAAAAGAAGCTTTGAAAATATTTTATTTTCCTGCAATTGGGATGTATTTACCTTTAATGGGTTCTGATGCTGGGGTCTTTGTCCTTTGATCACTTTGGACCTTCTTCTGGGCAGCCTATAAGAGCCCAGCAGGGTGCATGGCTTTCTCTGACTAGCAGAGTCCCATCCACTAAGGTTTTTCCTGCTTTTTCATTGAAGTTATAGAAGACTTTTAAGAGGGAATCATTTTAAACTCTTTAGAATGAATGAATGAATGAGTGACTTGTATAGCGCTACCTATGCAAACTAAATCGCCTCATGGCGCTTTTTGCCGCCGGTGTCCATCTGCGGTATGGCGCGATCCTTTACCCCATGGGGTACTGACGCGCTTACATACACATACAAGTCTTTCTATTTTAAACCCAAACCTTTTCAAACTGGGTGGTGTCAAATAACACCCTCTAAATTTGGCCAATTCAGAAGGAATCAGTTGGAAATTGAGCCATGTATGGCTAACTTAGTCATTAAAGAGTGAAATAGGCTTTCCAAGGAGGGCAAAACCAATTTTTAGCCTGCCACGCACATAGAATCATTGTCTAATCTGAGGCATAGTATTCCACTACTTCTTGCCAACCACCCACTTCCATTTCCAAACCCAAACCTTCCATTTGAGCCCCTAAGAAAACAGTTGGTCAATGCAGGCCTGGAATTATTTCAGAACCTACAGGAGAAGAGGCATCTGTGAACAGAAAGTGAGACGAGAGTTGGAAGTTTGGTTTAGTCATCAAAGCAGCAACTGGCCCCCATGCATAGGCACAAAAGAGTCTTTCCATCCTCAGTCTTTTTCTTTTTTATAGGTCACCAAGTTTATGTTGCATGTGGTATATATTTTTATGAGAAAGATTTTCATCCAGAAGATAAACTATTAAACTCGCTAGCTTCAGTACAAGGCCTCCTGAACTATCTGTAATGCTAATATTTCTCGTTAGGGTGTGGTAGAGCCTAAGACTGAGCTTCTCTTCTATATTAGGCTAAGCATTTAGCTCCAAAATTTTCTATATACACATGAGCTCTGTTGACTGTGTCAAATGCATTGAAGTAAATGTAGGAAAGTACTAGAACACTGCATGGTAATTTATGGCAGGGGACTGCAGTCTTCTTGTCCCAATAGCGGAAGACTCAATGACGATAGACGAACATTGCTGTTCCTGTATTGAGTTGTCCTTTCACATTAAAGCACAAATGGTTTCCTCTTCTGAACGTGGTCATTTACATTTTATGTAAAAATAGATATTCTTTTCAAGTCCATCTTATTGACAATGGAGCATGCCATTCAGGAAACATGGCGGTTGAAATGGCTGCCTTCACAAACCGGTTCCTCATATGACAAAGGACTTGGTGTGCTTGAAATCCTGCGAGGAAGAATAAAAAATCATATTATTGAAGTTATCCTATCTTTCTTAAAATCGAAAAACATTGAATTATATTATTAATTAATATTTGATTATAACATAAAGAATAAGGCGCTATACATGTTCATATAAAACAACTGTCACGAAAAAAACACTGCATCAAACTCAAATGTGCACATTAATGAGAAAATAAGCAAGCATAAAGTCCATAAGTGAATAAATCCCAACACCAAAACGGAATGCTCTGAGATAAAACTTCTAGATCTTCCACCACGAGTGCTCAGTATGAACCAGAACTGTTTGACCACTTTTCACAGGAAGGTCAAGAAACCCTTTGGGAACTAGGGGTGCAATGGATCGTCATCGATCCGTGATCCGATCTGCAGAGGTTGATCCGTACGGGACACCCGCGATCCGCGGGGCGTTCTGTGGCCTCGGCCATAGGGAAGGCCGCGGCTTCGGCCTAGCTCCGGAGCGGCGGCCATCTTGGTACACTCGGCGGCCGTTTAGCACGTGATCACTCCGTCAAATGACGGAGCGATCACTTGTAACAAACCGGCGTCATGTAATGATGCCGGTTCCTCTCTCCCCTCCACTGTACAGATCAGTACACAGAGGGGAGAGAGGAACCGGCGTCATTACATCGGATGGCAGCAGTGCCAATACTCTGCAATGCCCTGCCAATACTCTGCAATGCTCTGCTGCAATACCCTGCCAATACTCTGCAATGCCCTGCCAATACTCTGCAATGCCCTGCTGCAATACCCTGCCAATACTCTGCAATGCCCTGCCAATACTCTGCAATGCCCTGCTGCAATACCCTGCCAATACTCTGCAATACCCTGCTGCAATGCCCTGCCAATACTCTGCAATGCCCTGCCAATATACCCGCCAATACCCTGCAATACTCTGCCATACCCTGCCAATAGGGAGATTGTGCATATTACAGTGGGGGAGATTTTTTTTGTTGATCCGAAAATGATCCGAACCGTGACTCCTGATCCGAGGAACGATCCGAACCATGAGTTTTTTGATCCGTTGCACCCCTATTGGGAACCCCAAATTGGTTCCACTAATGGCATGAAGCCACTCCAATGGCCACTCAGGAAGGAGCTAGAATGTAAAAAATGAATGTGATAGTGCCTGGCACTAGGTGTAAACAGCGTGTGTGAGTCAACTGATCCCTGGGGGTAGCGTGCATTCCACGTCTCACTCCAAAGGTGCAAAGCCTGGTGTGGTGTATCAAAAATGGACCCGAAAATGACGGCTCCTCCGCTCCGACATATGTTTCGCCATGAATGGCTCTTTAGGCTTACAGCACATTATGCCATTGTCTTGCAGTTTTTTTTTTGGGGGGGGGGGTTTGCAACATCCGTGGTTTACAACCGCTTTAACCCTAACATTAACCCCTAATCCTAAACCCTAACACTAATATTAGCCCCTAACCCTAATATTAACCCCTAACCTAAAAAAACAAATACATAAATAAAAATAATAGGTAAATAAATAAATAATAAATAAATTAATAAATGAACTGCTAACCCTAACCTCTAAACCCTAACCCCTTACAAAAAAAATTAATACATACATAATAAATAAAAGCAGATGAAAAAGCTGAAATGCATAGCAACAAATGAGGAAAACAGATGATAATTTTACTCTTTTTTTTTTTCCACAATTAGTAGTTATGGGGTATACATAGCGTGTATAAGAGAAATGTACATAAAAGTTACAAAGGTCATAGCAGGAAAATTTCAAAAATAGAGATGTACCGACGTGTGGAGTCTAAGAATCAGAAGATTATTGTGATCTCATCTCTGGAAGGGAGAGATCTGGGTTAAAAGTGATAAAGTGATCAATGCAGGGAGAGGAGTTCTTCGTATGGTAGATGTTTTTCATAGGGGCCATTAAGATTTCTGGTAGGAGATTTTAGATCTGAGCATACCTCTGGGTCTGTGGGCCAGAGGGCTGAATTTAGGACGACGCTAAAGGAGAGAGTTCCACAGCTAGGCCTTCCAGGTCTGGGTGCGTAGATATAGTTTGGATAGTGTATTTGGCAGGCGTGGGATTGTCCGTTTGCGTGTCAAATAAGCGATGGGAACCTCTTATGGTTAATGGAAACTGTTGTGTGGCAAGGGCAATGGTGAGAGAAGTTGGCTTTCGGAGTGGCGCTGGGCACGTGGTCAGCAAACTTTAAGTGTCAAAATGTGAGGAACGGGATTGTGGGAGATTAAAAGAAGGGAAAATAAAAATCCCCCAAAAAACAAAACAGAACACCCCCATGGGTACGGGGGGAAGGAAGGGGATCCGGTAGGGGTGAAAAGTAAGAGGGCTAGGTAAGGGGGGCCACTTCCCCTACTCTCCCTCACAACACTTGTGGATGTCACCAGGCCCTTTATAGGGTGGAATGCGGGTAACAGGGGAGATTGCTACAAAGTGTGAGCTTGGGTCCGTGTTCAGTCCTCCACCTGAGAACGATGCGAAGTGAAGTATGTTTGGAGAATCGAAGGGTACGTATAAGGTGGTTAAGTTGGGGAGGTAGTCAGATGGGAGAATTCAGCAGTTGTCTGAAAGTGGGTCCAGCAGGCCCATTTTATTTTTCTATGTAACTTTTTATATATGTAATGTTATCATTGGTGTAGATATTAGTTATGTCAATTATTGCTGCTGATGATCAATTATGCCTCATCCTGACACAGAACGATGGTTGTTTGAGCACTGATGTATTTTCCATCAAGCAAAAATATTAAAAAGATTAACCACATGCCGACCAGCGCACAACGATATACGTCAGCACAATGGAGCGGCTGGGCAAATGGGCGTACAGGTATGTCCCCTGTAAGATGCGGCATTGTGGGCACGTGCGCGCCGCGTGCTCCGTGACCGCGGATCCCACAGACTTGATATCTGCCGGGTGCCCGCGATCGTGTCACGGAGCTGCAGAATGGGGAGATGCCTATGTAAACAAGGCATTTCCCCGTTCTGCCTAGTGACATGACAGAGATCACTGCTCCCTGTCATCGGGAGCAGTGATCGCTGTCATGTCAGTGGTAGCCCATCCCCCCACAGTTAGAATCACTCCCCAGGACACACTTAACCCCTTGATCGCCCCCTAGTGTTTAACCCCTTCCCTGCCAGTGTCATTTACACAGTAATCGGTGCATTTTTATAGCACTGATTGCTGTATAAATGACAATGGTCCCAAAATAGTGTCAAAAGTGTCCGATGTGTCCGCCATAATGTCGCAGTCATGATAAAAATCGCAGATCGCCGCCATTACTAATATAAAAAAAATTAATAGTAAAAATGCCATAAAACTATCCCCTATTTTGTAGACCCTATAACTTTAGCGCAAAACCAATCAATATACGCTTATTGCGTTTTGGGTTTTTTTTACCAAAAATATGTAGAAGAATACGTATCGGCCTAAACTGAGGAAAAAATTAGTTTTCTTATATATTTTTGGGGGATATTTATTTTAGGAAAAAGTAAAAAATATTGCTTTTTTTTCAAAATTGTCGCTCTTTTTTTGTTTATAGCGCAAAAAATAAAAACCACAGAAGTGATCAAATACCAGCAAAAGAAAGCTCTATTTGTGGGAAAAAAAGGACGTCAATTTTGTTTGGTTGCAATGTCGCACGACCGTGCAATTGTCAGTTAAAATGACGCAGTGCCGAATCGCAAAAAGTGCTCTGGTCAGGAAGGGGGTAAATCCTTTCTGGGCTGAAGTGGTTAAAGAAAAAAAAAAAAAAGTACCAAAGCCATGTCCCCTTAAAGATTGTTTTTTTTTTTTTAAACAAAACTACATACATAAAATACCATGGTATCTCATAACCCAAAAGAGCTCTCCTACATTAAAAGCCATCCAGGTGTATTAAAAAACAAAAAGTAGTTTTTGATGTCGGGGAGCTCTCCTAGGTTATGAGATAAAAAGCGGGCTCATGGGGGGGGGGGGGGGGGGTATGGGGGATATCATTACAATGGTGTTTTATGTACATGGTTTTGTAAAATAAATGGTCTTTAAAGCGGGGGTCCACCTATCTATTTTTTTTTTTTTTTTTTGAGTTCATTCACAAACTTTTCTTCTTAGCATTACATACTCACATATTGTGTGTAATATGTCCGCCTGTGTCAGATTTCGTCGGAAAGAATAACTTATATTATTCACTGCAGGCGGTTTCCATCTTCATTGTGGGCATTTGAAGCCCACAAGCATTTATTTCCTGGATGTGGTGAATGCTGTGCTCCCAGCATTCACCGCTCGTTCCCGCACATGCTCAGTGGCATCCTGGGAAGCCTGAGACTAGCTCCCAGGAGTGTGGGAGAGGCTAGAAACACGCCTACTCCCATGGGAGGAGAACCAGGAAGTGCAAAGAAGAATAGAAAAATAAAAGGTAATTACGGCGATTTAAATCTTTTTAAACGGCATGTCAGCATCTAGGCAAGGAAGAGAATACATACAGATATTGTTCAAAATTTGGGTGGAACCTCGCTTTAAGGGGACATGGCTGGCACTTTTTCTATAGCTGCTTTTTATGTTATTTCTATATTGTAGTCGAGGAAACAGTAGTTTTTTTCTACCATCTTCTTCAATATTGTATGTTAATTATACTGATACCTCCGGCCTTATTTAGGGGTTTGATAGATACCTCCTAAACACCAGAACAGTTGCATTTCAATATTAGAGAACTCTAAACTACTTACATTTTCCTTTTGTGATGCCGACATGTGAGAACCTTCTTTCCTGCTGAAGAAGACAAGAAAAAAAAGGGAAATTATTTGTGAAGGGAAAATGTTTTTTAGGTGGAACAATTTATCTTCTCATGGGACTCTGATATTTGTAAATCAGTGTCTTTCTTTGTGCATTAGGTTAACTATTGTAGAACAATGTACAGTATGTGCACTCTTATGCAAAATAACACCAAGGGGTTAATTCACTAAAGGCAAATATGCTGTTCACGTTGCAAGGGAATTTGCAAGTTGCAAGGGGATTTTCTCTTAGCTTAGTAAATGTGCTGAACAATCACTTTGCCTGGAATACTCAATCGTGTGTGAGGAAAATCAATTAAAAAATATATATTTGTGCTTGCACATGATTGGATGATGGAAGTCAGCAGAGCTTCACCCCATTCAATAAGCTAAGGGAAAATTCCCTTGCAAAGTGAACAGCCTATTTGACTTCAGTAAATCAACCGAATTTAATGGGTAAGGTAAATCGAAATCGAAATGCTCAGATAACCAAAGGTCATTGAAGCCTGCTTGCCTCCGTTAACTTGACCAATTTGCATAACTAGTCATTTTGGTTTTTTTAAGGCCATATAGAGAGGGAGGTTCTAAAACTGGTGCATGCAGAACCTGGTGCAGCTGTGTATAGTAACCAATCAGCTTCTAGGTTTTATTGTCAAAGCCTAGTTGAACAATCTCCCCCATAGGGTTTTTATTTAATACACTGTTCTAATAACAACTCTATTCTGTTTATATATTAAAGGCTGACAAATGCAAAAAAAAAAAATAATAATTTTTGGCTGCTTCAAGTCTATGGGAATGGAAACCAGCTTAAACCCCAAAACAAAAATGTAATATATTGAAGCTTACAAATCCTTTTTTTTGTTCCATAGAAATGAATAGAAGTGCTTGATTCAGGCATTTTTGAGAGTTTTACTGTGTTTTGAGTGTTTTTTCTGCTCAAATGCAGTGATTAAATGAAAATAAATAATTAATTAAATAATAAAAAAAAAATAAAAAAACCCCTAACCCTCAAACCCTTAAAGGGGCAGTAAACCCCACCTGGTCATGTTTACCTACAGGTAAGCCTATAATAAGGCTTACCTGTAGGTAAAATGAATATCTCCTAAACGGGCACCGGGTTATGACTAAGGCCTTATAGGCTGAAACACGTCAAATGGCTTAATCTGCGTTTGTTCACTATGGCTATTCAATAAAATGAAGAAATGTTATGAGCAAAAACCGGCGTGCGGATCATTTCTTCTACATTACTCTACTTAGCCAGCGACTGTGGATCGAGCACCTGGGAGCTCAGCTATCTATATGGTGTATGGGTAGTAGCACTGACTTTTCTGTTTATACTTAGGAGATATTCACCATGAATTCAGCCAGTGACATCACCGGCGCATGCGCTCTGAAGGTCCAGCATACCTTGCCGGAATTTCAGAGCTTCATGCCGGAACTGAGGGCTCCCGCGTGCATGTGCGGCAGTGATGTCATAGTGGCTCCAGCCAATCACATAGCTGGAGCACGCAAACCCGGAAGAAAGGCAAGGGGAGAGTACAGTGCTGGAGGGCTTCGTTCCAAGGTGGGTATTTTATGATGTGCTAGTATGCGATCCATACTAGCACATTAGGCCATTGTCTTGCAGTTTTTTGGGGGATTTTTTTGCAAGGTCCGTGGTTTACAACCGCTTTAACCCAAATATTAACCCCTAATCCTAAATCTTAACCCTAACACTAAGATTAGCTCCTATTTGTTTTTAATTGTTTATTAAAAATAAATAAATAAAAACAATAGATAAATAAATTGATAAATGAACAGCTAACCCTAACCTCTAAACCCTAACCCCTTACAAAAAAAATTAATTCATACATAATAAATAAAAGCAGATGAAAAAGCTGAAATGCATAGCAACAAATGAAGAAAACAGATGATAATTTTACTCTATTGAATTGGATTGAGAGCCGGCAGCTTTGCAAATAGTTTTAAACAGATTGCAGGTGGGAAGGGGTTATAATTGTGTTTTCTGTCTGTCACAATGACTTTAAGTTATTACATTTAAAATAGAAAATAATACTCACTCAGTTGATTTTCCACCTGAAAGTAGAAAAAGGGAGAAAAAAAAATGTTACAATTAATATTAACATTTAATTTCTAAAATCATTATTGTAAACTCATATCAGATAAGTACTAATGGATTATTTTCTACTTGTTATTTTTTAAATTATTTTTACATTTTTAAGTTCTTGTCAATGTGTTTTTAAGAAGGCATTTTGCAGAATGTGTGCCCCTAATACCAACTGCCAATCTACCTCAGCTGAAGGACATAGAGAAAGAGGTAACGGGGCAGTCATAATGGACATCAGGAGAAATAAAGAAGGAGGATTTCTTCATCAGACACAGACAGTGATACAAACCCAACAGACTTTTTAAAGAAGAAGAATTCCAAGTATGACTTTTATACATAGTTACAAGCTATTCTCTGACTGGATGAGGTAGAGAGCCTGATGTCACCGCCCCGCCTTGTCCAATCAGAGATTGCTTTTCATTCATTGATAAAATGTAAAACATTCTCTGAATGAGGTCTATGCAGAGTGGCCGACCTCCTGTGTTCACAATGCATCAGGGTAGCCATTCGGCACGGGATCAAAGTGGGGATCAGTGGAGTAGCGATCTCATTCAGCGGCTTCCAGGGCCATCGGCCAGGTATGGTATACACATAGATACAGTACATTGGACCAAGCTGGACCAATGTAACTATGAAAAAAAATGCCATGCCTGGAATTCTTGTTTAAAAAAAACGGTTTTTATTACTGTCTGTAATCTGGAAATCTGAAATTATTTATTTTTTTTTTACGCTCTATCCAGAGGCCTTGTGTACATTGAGAGTTTGCTCGGCTACTCTGAACACCTCCTGATAGGTGAGAAACTGCTTAAAAAAAACATGGTAAAAGCCACGTATTGCACATGCGTTTATGCGCATTCACGTTATTACATTCTATTGCCCAGAATATTAACCACTTCAGCCCCGGAAGGATTTGCCCCCTTAAGGACCAGGCCATTTTTTGCGATACAGCACTGCGTGGCTTTAACTGACAATTGCGCGGTCGTGCGATGTTGTACCCAAACAAAATTGATGTCCTTTTTTTTCCCACAAATAGAGCTTTCTTTTGGTGGTATTTGATCACCTCTGCAGTTTTTACTTTCTGCTATAATAAATATCCCCAATTTAAAAATCAGTTTAGGCCAATATCTATTCTTCTATATATTTTTGGTAAAAAAAAACATTGCAATAAGCGCATATTGATTGGTTTGCGCAAAAGTTATACCGTCTACAAAATAGGGAATATATTTATGGCTTTTTTATTATTATTATTTTTACTAGTAATGGTGGCGATCTGCGATTTTTAGCCGGACTGCGACATTGCAGCAGACAGATCGGACACTTCTGACACTTTTTTGGGACCATTGCACTGATTACTGTGAAAATGTCACTGGCAGGGAAGGGGTAACACTAGGGGGGCGATCAAGGGGTTAAATGTGTTCCCTAGTGTGTGTTCTAACTGTGTGGGGGCATTGTACTGACTGGAGGAGGATACACGTCCGCTGTTCCTGATTATTAGGAACAGTAGATCTGTCTCTCCTCTCCTGTCAGAACGAGGATTTGTGTGTTTACATAGACAAATCCCCTTTCTGGCTCTCGTGCCCTGATCGCATCCACCGGCCACGCACATTGGGTCCCCCGCAGCGGCACTCCTGCTATCTTAAAGGAGCCGACGTACAGGTAAGGCAGTTCGCGCAGGGGAGCAAACCTGCCGCCGTAAATGTACGTGAGCCGGTCGGGAAGTGGTTAAGGAATCTGTAAACCCAACATTTCATATTCCTGATATGTGCCTGCTGTATCATGTTCTTGTAGAAAAAAGTATCCTGTTCTCTTTGTATTGCTTCCTTTGTCCTTTGTCAAAAACTGACCACACTAAGCAGGAGTACACAGCGTGGTCAGTTCTCTGGCTGTGCTGAGACTCTTCCTCGTCTCTCTTCCGCCCCGGACTGCTGGGATACATCTGAACGTTATCCACATCTACCTACACTTGGTATCTGTGAACCACGAGTTTGGCGGTCCCTGCCTGGTATACAGATCAGCCTGAGGGTTCTTCCTGGTATCCATCTGTTTGGCTCCTGACCGGATAAAGGCCCTGGCCGGGTATAGGTCGCAAGCTTTTACTGCTTGCCGTCTGGTAAGTGAGTATTTTGGGTGTTTAGCACTGGTGGTGCGGTGGAGGATAATATTGAACTTTTTGATTACACTACAAGTTTGGTTTTATTACAAGCACTGTGGAATTAAGAAGATGGACTTTTCAGTTTAATTTAATTTAAATTTCATCTATAGAACATTTTTCACTATTTTTATTTCCATATTGGTCTTTACTGTACATTTTCAATTTTGGTGGGTTTAGCGTTGCTTTTTTCTGGTTTATGTGCTGAAAACCCAGCTTGTTCCCCTCCAATGACCAGATTGATCCCCCACCTCCTGCACAGCCATTTACTAGGAAGACCATTGTGCTGCTGTTTCTCCTTTCTCAGCCCTCTAAGCTCCTTATGCAACTCACAGAGATTATGTTATCACTTATAGAAAAGGGGGGGGTATTTATAATGTTTTTTTTTTTTTTTATATCTATACACAAATGTTTTGCCTTTCGTTTCTATACTAAACTGAATGGGTTGTTTTACAAGGTGAGGGTTTACATATACTTAATTTATTCTGGCCATTGGGATGCGATAATGCCTAAACACGTCTAGCGTTTATAAACGTTTATCTGCGTTTTCTTTCAAGAGCTCCTCTCCCAAACTAACTGGTAATGTTTTTTTTTTTTCTGCCTATAAATGCTCCTCTTCTAATACCCATGTAGCAGTGATGTGTACATGGACACATAGGTTAACATAGTGGGGCATTTACAGGCAGAAAAAAATGCCAAATGCATTTTTAATGTGTTCTAAACCCAGTGTGTGTCAGCGGCCCAGCATGCACTGGTCAATGACGTCACAGGGGGATGGTGTCAGTTTGGATAAGGATCTGGTATGGATTTTGGGGGGGGACCCCAGGCCATTTTTCTTTTACATTATGGCATAGGGGTCCCCCTCCAAATCCATACCAAACCCTTCGGCCCTGGTATGGATTTGGGGTCCCACACTGTTTTTTTTCACATTTTTTTTAGCCAGCAATTCTTTTTTTTACATTCAGCTGTCAGCGGGACAGCTAATGACTCATCGGGTGTTAAGGACGCGTCGGCTGGCTTCCTGGCCCAGCTCCTTAGCAACCAGTTATATATATGTTTTTAAAAGGGGGAGGGACCCACAAAATGTAAAACGCATAAAAAAAAAATAAAAAATGCAACACTTGCATTTCTGGTGTGACTCGATTGAAGTCTATTACATGCAAAACGCAATCTGCTGCGGTAAAAAAAAAGTCCCGACCCTTTACAAAAACGCACCGGCTGAAAAACACATAAATGTGAACATGTACCATAGGAAACCATGTTAAATGGACTGTAGTGGGTTTCTGAAAAACAGAAAACGCACAAAAAAAGCACATAGGTGTGGACACAGAGTAAAGAAAAGTTTTGTCCTGGGATATAAACGTTTTTAATTTGACCTAGTGGTGTAGTTTCTCCTTGTGGCCAGCAGGTGGGGCATTCTAATAAGATATCAGAAGCCTCACTGCCAAGAAAATCATATCCTACTTAAGGACACAAAAGAAAACTTCAGAGTTCCTGAGTAAAGCGTTCCAACACTTGTTGCGTAACAACAAAAAGTACAATTTAAATAAACACAGGCAGGCACAGTTTATTTTATAAGCTGCCCGATAAGTGTACATGGGGTGTCACTCCATTTCTTCTATCTGCAGCTCACAAACATGTGGACATCCTTGATAAGCGTCTGATATATATATATATATATATATATATACAGTATCTCACAAAAGTGAGTACATTTTTGTAAATATTTTATTATATCTTTTCATGTGACAACACTGAAGAAATGACACTTTGCTACAATGTAAAGTAGTGAGTGTACAGCTTGTATAACAGTGTAAATTTGCTGTCCCCTCAAAATAACTCAACACACAGCCATAATGTCTAAACCGCTGGCAACAAAAGTGAGTACACCCCTAAGTGAAAATGTCCAAATTGGGCCCAAAGTGTCAAAATTTTGTGTGGCCACCATTATTTTCCAGCACTGCCTTATTCCTCTTGGCATGGAGTTCACCAGAGCTTCACAGGTTGACACTGGAGTCCTCTTCCACTCCTCCATGATAACATCACAGAGCTGGTGGATGTTAGAGACCTTGCTCTCCTCCACCTTCCATTTGAGGACACCCCACAGATGCTCAATAGGGTTTAGGTCTGGAGACATGCTTGGCCAGTCCATCACCTTTACCCTCAGCTTCTTTAGCAAGGTAGTGCTTGTCTTGGAGGTGTGTTTGGGGTCGTTATCATGTTGGAATACTGCCCTACGGCCCGGTCTCCAAAGGGAGGGGATCATGCTCTGCTTCAGTATGTCACAGTACATGTTGGCATTCATGGTTCCCTCAATGAACTGTAGCTCCCCAGTCCCGGCAGCACTCATGCAGAACCAGACCATGACACTCCCACCACCATGCTTGACTGTAGGCCAAACACACTTGTCTTTGTACTCCTCACCTGGTTGCCGCCACACACGCTTGACACCATCTGAACCAAATACGTTTAGCTTGGTCTCATCAGACCACAGAACATGGTTCCAGTAATCCATGTCCTTAGTCTGCTTGTCTTCAGTGAACTGTTTGCAGGCTTTCTTCTGCATCATCTTTAGAAGAGGCTTCCTTCTGGGATGACAGCCATTCGGACCAATTTGATGCAGTGTGCGTCGTATGGTCTGAGCACAGACAGGCTGACCCCCCACCCCTTCAACCTCTGCAGCAATGCTGGCAGCACTCATATGTCTATTTCCCAAAGATAACCTCTGGATATGACACTGAGCACGTGCACTCAACTTCTTTGGTTGACCATGGCGAGGCCTATTCTGAGTGGAACCTCTCCTGTTTAACCGCTGTATGGTCTTGGCCACCGTGCTGCAGCTCAGTTTCAGGATCTTCTTATAGCCTAGGCCAGAGTTCTTTGCCATGAGGTGCTATGTTGAACTTCCAGTGACCAGTATGAGAGAGTGAGAGCGATAACACCAAATTTAACACACCTGCTCCCCATTCACACCTAAGACCTTTTAACACTGACAAATCACATGACACCGTGGAGGGAAAATGGCTAACTGGGCCCAATTTGGACATTTTCACTTAGGGGTGTACTCACTTTTTTTTGCCAGCGATTTAGACATTAATGGCTGTGTGTTGAGTTATTTTGAGGGGACAGCAAATTTACACTGTTATGCAAACTGCACACTCACTACTTTACATTGTAGCAAAGTGTCATTTCTTCAGTGTTGTCACATGAAAAGATATAATAAAATATTTACAAAAATGTCAGCGGTGTACTCACTATTGTAAGATACTGTGTGTGTGTGTATATATATATATATATATATATATATATATATATATATATATATATATATTAGAGGCCCCTGTGTGATGATAAATAATGATTGCGACATAAAATAAATAGCTGCAAAAGGGCAATAAATTAAAGAGGATCTCCATCCAAACTGATTTTAGTTCTTGATGTTGTTTGGAAGGGTTAGAGCCTTTTTCTGTTTTTTTTTTCTTTACTTGCTGTGTCCCCATTGGAAAGATTACCCCATACTTCCTCCCTATACCCAGCACAATGCTGTATGCTGAATATTTTGTTCCATCTTGCAGAGTACATATGTATTGCTAAGGAGATTCTAATAGGGAGTCATTGACACCGACACCAGCCCCACTCCAGTCTTCAAATAACTGTATGAAGTTCACTCTAGAGAAATCTCCTTAATGAGGACACAGCAATAAAAGCCTAATAAAAACCTGACCCTTCTGTCTTAAAATGAATGCGCTAAAAAATATTTAGCTTTAATCCCACTAAAAGCATGAAGTGGTTGTAAACCTCATAGATGAAATAGATGAAATATGAACAAAGCATATCCCTATATAGTGTTTACTTGTCTCAATACAGAATACTAAGTGTCATTTCTGTCTGCTGCTTCATCTCTCTGCTATCAGCATGAATCACTTCTGATAAGTTTTCCTGATACCAAGCGATACAAACGTGACAGGGGAGAGATCTCCAGCACACAGCCTGTGATTGACAGCCTCAGCTGTGTTCCTGTGCTGTGTGAAGGGGAGTGTGTCTCTTCCCTCCAATTAGCTCTGCCGAGTGTGACTTCAGCTCCCCGCCCCCTGCTTTCTGAAGCTCAGACAAGCTTTATCGTTTCCGGACGTTGAATAGATGTAGAGAAGACTACAGATAAGACTTGTACAACTTATATAGGAGGATTTGTTTCATCTCTGTGTATCACCTGAAGCCACTTTAAGTTTATTCCTTTTCTCCGTCATCAACCATTTAATGACATTTTTAATAAAACCTTTCCTTTTTCATTACCTTTTAGACCCAGGGATGTCATTACTGGATCTCTGTGTGTCTCTATGCAAATCTGTCAGATCATGGCTATTTGGGACTGTACATAGCTTCCTGAAAACATCATAGCACTCTGCTTTGTACCCCCCTTAACTACTTGCCGACCAGCCGCCGGCAGGTTGGCTCATTCCTGCGAATCGCCATACTGGTACGTCGGCTCCTTTAAGAGCTATAGCAGGCGCGCCCGCTGCGAGGCAGGGGAGCTGATGTGTGTGGCCGGCAGCCGCGATGTCCACTGGCCACCCGCGATCGCTCCACAGAGAGCCAGAACAGGGATCAGTCAATGTAAACAAACAGATCCCCGTTCTGTCAGGGGAGTAGAGAGAGATCTGCAGTTCCTAGTGATCAGGAACAGCGATCTCTCTCCTCCTCCAGTCAGTCCCCTCCCCCCACAGATAGAAACACCTCCCATGGAACATATTTAACCCCTTGATCGCCCCCTAGTGTTAACCCCTTCCCTGCCGGTGACATTTACACAGTAATCAGTGCAATTTTATAGCACTGATCGCTGTATAAATGTCACTGGTCCTAAAAAAGTGTCAAAAGTGTCCGATCTGTCCACCGCAATGTCACAGTCCTGCTAAAAATCGCAGATCACCGCCATTACTAGTAAAAAAAAAAAAAATAATAATAATAAAAATGCCATAAATCTTTCCCCTATTTTGTAGACGTGATAAATTTTGCGCAAACCAATCAATATATATTTATTGTGATTTTTTTTTTACCAAAAATATGTAGAAGAATACATATCGGCCTAAACTGATGAAGACATTTTTTTTTGGGGGGGGGGGGATATTTATTATAGCAAAAAGTAAAAAATATTGTTTTTTTTCCAAAATTGTCGGTCTTTTTTTGTTTATAGCGGGAAAAAAATAAAACCACAGAAGTGATCAAATACCACCAAAAGAAAGCTCTATTTGTGGTAAAAAAAAAAAAAAAAGGACGTCAATGTTATTTGGGTACAGCGTCACTTGACCGCGCAATTGTCAGTTAAAGCAACGCAGTGCTGTAGCGCAAAAAATGGCCTGGTCATTAAGGGGGTACATTTTCCGGTCCTTAAGTGGTTAAAGAGCCCCTCGCCCTGTTACAAGCAGTGGTCTGGCACTTGGGATGCGTTATGTAAATAATCTGCCTTGATGATAGTGGGGGGTATGGAAACATTTCATAAATACACAGGCTTTATTTTATTAATGTGGATGTATTCATTACATTTTTGCAAGAAGAAGGACTAGGCCTTTAAATCCATACATGAGTTGTAATAATCACAATGTGAACAAGCCATCAAAGGCTAATTTTTGGGTCAAAATTCCATTAAAAACGCCCAATCTGCAGTCAATGAGAGGCCGGTGCATTTCCTGATCTGATATCAGACTTTCAGAAAACAGCAGCTGTTACTTGTTATTTGGCCGCACAATGGGGGGAGGGGGGGGGGGGTCCGGTGTGGGCGATGTCTGTCATTGGTTATCTGCTGGCTCAGCTCATGACATCAAGCAGAGGAGCAGGAAAGAGGAAGGAACTTCTATATGTGACAAGGGGACAACCTGGGAAATCTTTCCGCGGTTATAATAACAAGAGGGGAAAACGTGACACAAGTTAGAAGAAGTACCCCGTACCTCATATGGTCTAAGACTGGGAATATATGGGCCCCAAAAAAATCATCTGTTATCCAAAAAAAACTTTAATGTCTGTTTTTTAGGGCTTGTTCACACATGCAGTGCCCTCTAAAGAGAAACCCACTTTGAATTGCTCTTCAGATGGCAATTGACGAGTGGTGAGGAGGTATTATGAATTAACCCTGTATATGCCACACTACCACACCACAATCGTTTAATTATTGCTGCGCCCACAATGCTGTGCCATGGCATGTGGACAGTCCCGAGTGACTGCATGCTCAGGTTCAGGCAGGTGGTTAGGGAAGGCAGTAAAATTGCAGCCCAACCGCCGGCTTTAACCGCTCCCCTTAGTCGCATGTGTGAACAAAGCCTTAAACCGGCCATAAATAGATCGAAATTTGTCTGGTTCAGCAGGGATAGGCTGATTTCAAATCCATATATGGACAGGAAGGTTATAAGGAAATTCTACCAATCAACTTCTGATTTTCCCCGCTCCATCAGCGGCGATAGCCAGCGGTGCTTATTTGTTTTTTTTCCTACAGCAGGGAAGTCTCCCCACTGTCAGAACACAATCGCTCAGTGGGGAGGATTCTCCCATCCACATCGAATGTGTGGATGAGGTAGCGGAGTCATTTCTTCTAGTATACCCGCTGGTTGAACCACCTTATAATGAACAAAACCTTATAAAAGCATAAAACAAATAAAAACATTACAAAACAAATGCTGCGTCTGGCTAGGGATGAGCGGATCTGTCTGGAGTATGGATCACAAATAGTTTTGCGAATCTTGTTGGAAGTTTGCAAACTTTGCAGTGAACCCTACGAACCAATCCCATTATTGAACTCTGGCCATTTGAAAGCAGTGGGACAATGCCGTAGAGGCCATGTACCAATTAACTCCTTAATAAAAAGAAAAAACAAAATGTAAAGTCCCCCTCGTACACAAATATAAACGCATGTGGCGGGGGCGGGGGGGGGAACCCTACAGTGAGTATAGAAAAGAATCACCCCCCTTTAAAATATTCACATTTTGTTGCATTGTGGCCTGAATTTAAGACAGACACCGTTTTTGTTTTATCCAGATGTATTTGCAACATCCAAGTGAAAGCTATAACACGAACATTTAAGGAAAAAAAAAAAATCAAAAACAGAATTACTGAGTTGGATAAAGGATCACCCCCTTTATGTCAGTATTTTGTTGGGCCACATTTTGCTGTAATTACAGCCTTTAGTCTGTTGGGATATGTCTCTACTAACTTTGCACATCTAGACTTTGCAATGTTTGCCCGCTCTTCTTTGCAGAACTGCTCAAGTTCAGTTAAATTTGATGGTGACTGTTTGTGGACTGCAGTCTTCAAATCATTTCACAGATTTTCAATGGGTTTTAAGTCTGGGCTCTGACTAGGCCATGCAAGGACTTTCACCTTTTTCTCCTTCAACCATTGTGTGGTCATTTTTGCTGTGTGCTTTGGGTCATTGTCATGTTGGAAGGCAGCAGATTTTCCTCAAAAATTTGATGGTATTTTGCCCCATCCAGTTTTCTTCTATCCTGACAAGTGCTCCAGTCCCTGCTGCAGAGAAACACCCCGATAACAAGATATTACCACCTCCATGCTTTACTGTAGAAATCATATTATTTGGATGGTGAGCTGTATTGGATTTCCGCCAGACATATCATTTGGTGTTATGGAGGAAGTAAACCCTGATGGGTTTTACTTCTTTTGTTCCCTGCAAAGTAAAAGCATAATGGGCTAGTATGCATCGCATACTAGCCCATTATGTGCCACTTACCTGCAAACGAAACCCGCAATGTCCCTGCTGGTGGGCGCATCCATCTTCACCCCTCTTCCTTTCGGAACCATGGACTCCGGCTCTGTGACTGGACACAGTCGTGTGACGTGATTCCCGCACATGGGAGCTGGTAGTCACGGCACGGGCCCTTTAGAAACGGCTCGTGCCCTTTCATCAGTGCGCATGCGCTGATGACGTCAGCGCAAGCGTATATGGTAAATATCTCCTAAAGCAGTGGTCATCAACCCTGTCCTCAGGACCCAATAACAGGCCAGGTTTGCAAGGCAACTTTAATACATCACAGGTGATATCATTTGCTGCTCAGTGATTGCAGTATTCTAGTCTGCATCTCCCCAAGGTAATACATTAACCTGGCCTGTTAGTGGGCCCCGAGGACAGGATGGATGACCACTGTCCTAAACCATACAGGTTTAGGAGATATTTCCAGTACCTACAGGTAAGCCTTATTATAGACTTACCTTTAGGGTAAGTGGTGTGAGGGTTTACAGCCACTTTAAGGCCAAATAATTCAATTTTAGTCTCATCTGACCAGAACACATTTTTCCATATGGCCTCAGAATCTTCCATGTGCCTTTAAGGTGGTCAGATGAGCAAAGTTAGTAGAGACGTATGCCAACAGACTAAAGGCTGTAAGCAAAAGGTGGTCCAACAAAATACTGACACAAGGGGGGTGATCCTTTTTCCAACTCGGTGCTTCTGTTTTTTTTTTTTTTGTTTGTTTTTTCTGACATGTTGGGGTTATATCTTTCCCTTGGATGTTATCAGCTGCACTAGTAAATACAGCTGGATAAAACGAAAATGGTGTCTGTCTTCATTTCTGACTGCAAAGCAACAAAATGTGATTATTTTAAAGGGGGTTTTCTATACCCACTGTACATACTAAAAACAATTGCACTACACGTGTTGCACACCAGCAGGAATGTTGGAGAGAGAACAATAATTCTGGGGCCATCACTGATAACCTGTATAAAACTTTAAACGTGTCATCTGGGTACCAACACCTGTCGCCCATTTTTAAGGCTTGACATGTTGGCTGTCTATTTACTTGCAACCTCAGCTTTGATAGTTTAGCAAAACATTGGGCGTTCTGCTAATTTGCACATTTTAGGCCCGAAAGTTAGTTAAACCTCCCAAAGATGATATATTTTGTGAAGCAAAGACGCTGGAGAATAAAATGGTGGTAGTTGTAATTTTTTTTTGTCACATGATAGTAGCACATATATTTATCTAATGCGGATTATCAGTAAAAAATACAATAAAGTTACTTATAGTGCCTACAGGCAAAATATATACTAAAATATATATATATACAAAATATATACTAAAATATATCATGTTTGGGAGGCCTAAAATGTGCATATTAGCATGTGCTAAACCTGACACAATGTCTCTGGTAGGAGAGGGCATCAGGAAACAAATGTAACGATTGTTTAGAAGAGGTTTGCACTGTGCGGTCTGTATCTAGAAGTACGCTGTCTTTCTTAGTACACTCTCATTGATACATGGAGTGCACAGCTAAGATCTCCCCGCTTATACACGGATTCAGCCTGCTGGCTCTGGCTTTATTCATTTCCTGCCCCGCCCACCCTCATTGACGGTCATGCCGCTCGCTTTCCTGTCTTTGTCTAGCTCTGACATCTAACTTCTCAGGGCGTTTTCCTTACAGACAAAAATATTACTACATTGTTTTCTTTTATTACTTAATTTTAGTTGTGTGCAATGCCCTGGCTTATGACATATTGTTGGGTGGATGCTGACCTTTTTGTAGTCTGTGGGGCCCATTTATATCACAGGGCTCCTGTAGAAATGCCAACACTCCGCTGGCCACATGACTGGCACCGTACCCCCTGCCCGGGGATATTAATGATGTTCTGTAGTGGTAATGGGTGCTGGAGATAAAGTCTTTAGGCCTCCTTTACACGGGCAATTACCTGCCTACACCAGATTCTAGTAGTAAAGCCCCGTCCGTATACACAGGCCAAATATCGGGCGGTATCGGCCGTTTCTATAGGAACCAGCTATCATTCGGCCCGTGTATACTACAGCCGGTCTGGCAGATCCTGGCTGAACATCCAACTTCTGTCAAAGGGGCATGCCTGAAAAAGGTCTGCTGATTAAGATCTGATCAACGCTCGTAGCCAATGGCTGAGAGTGCTTGCTGGTATGTTCTGGCGGGGGGGGGGGGGGGGGGAGGGGCGCGTCCCCCTGTCAGAACACAATAGTTCAGCAGGGGAGATCGCTGTACTAACATCGGATAGTTAGTACAGCAGCTCCTCCCAAGCTCTTCCGGTTTTTTTTCGTTCAGCCTGCTGGGTAGGCTCTTCACATGGGTGTAAGGATCAGGTGCTGTGTTATGTGGCCTCATTCACATGGGAGCACCTGATCTGTACACCCATGTGAAGTACCTTTCAGACGCTCAGGACACATAGGTGGGGCATGCAGGCAGCCTGTTCAAACCAATGACGGGCAGCTGCCTGAATCGCCCTGAGTACATCCCAGAGGGTACATTCATGCAGGTCTGGTGCAGTTTGTCTGCGTTCTAACCTGTGCACCAGACCCGCACTGATGGGCACCCTGGGATGCATTGAGAGGTATGTGCAACCAGGTCTGTGCAACCAGCTGTCTTCATGCCCTTGCATGGAACACCAGTGCACCTAGGGCGGCTGAAGATGGGCTGTTCACATGAACATACGGATCAGATACTCCCATGTGAATGAGACCTAACAAAGAATGTGGACTTTTGTTCCCTTCAATCAGGTTTTGCATTCTGATATAAGTCTATGGGGATTCAAAACCTGCTTGGAGCAGGTCAAATGCACCTGTCAGTTTTAAATGATCTCAGATGAATCTCAGACTGATGCCACCAACACAAGCACAAAGCCCATCAACAAAATCCCTTAGGGCCCATTCACACCATATGCATTGGGTTGCATTGGGCATCGCTGCCAACCACAGTCCCAATGCATAGACAAGGCTATTCACCTTACGTTCTAGTGTTTTCGTTTACACCAATATGCCTGTGGTGTGTGCTCACAAAAGGTGGGGCAAGATGCATTTTTACGCAGTGCGGGGTGTTGCGGGGCACTACACCACAATGCTGTGGGGCACAACTTGAATGAAATGACGTTTTGCTACATTTCAATAAAAAAAATAAATAGGAAGCAGTGCAATGCACTGTAATGCCCCGTACACACGATCGGACTTTCCGACAACAAAACCATGGATTTTTGTTCGAAAGATGTTGGCTCCAACTTGTCTTACATTCACACGGTCACTCAAATGTTGGCCAACAATTACGAACATGGGAACGTGGTGACGTACAAGACGTACGACGAGCTGAGTAAAGGAAGTTCAATAGCCAGTGCGGCTCCTTCTGCTTAATTCCGAGCATGCGTGAACTTTTGTGCGACGGACTTGTGTACACACGATCGGAAATTTGGCCCTCTCCATTTGGCCCCTGGTGGGGTCCCATCTGACTTTGCCCCCATCTGATCTCTGCTGCCGTTGTCTTGGAGCCACACACCTGTAGCCATGGTCAAGCTCAGTGGTGAGTATGGCGACCCATGACCCCTCCTACCTTGTCCCTTTATAACTAATACTGTGCCATTTTGCCAAATATATACTTTTTTCATCCTAGGTACATTGTTACACACATCCACCCCTGAAGAGCGAGCTGGATCTTGCGAAACTAGTCGGGTAGTATGATGCCCGGGTACTATGACTGCTATTACATCCATGTACTGTACCAATATTTCTTGTTTATTTATCCTTTTTTTTTTGATTGGCAACTGTTGGTGTTATCTATGCATATAAACAATTTTACTTGAATAAACCATGTACTCTATTTACTACTGTTATGTTTACTGGCGGAAACGGTACCCACTTCATTTAAAGTCCCAGGGCGAATTCTTTGTTTCAGGATCGGAAATTCCGACAACAAAGTTTTGTTGGCGGAAAATTTGAGAACCTGCCAGCAAACATTTGTTGGCGGAAAGTCTGACAACAAATGTTCGATGGAGCGTACACATGGTCGGACTTTTAGCCAACAAGCTCACATTTAACATTTCCCGTCGGAAAATCCGACCGTGTGTACGCGGCATAACAATGCATCACACTGCCCACTCACAGCACATACCAGTGAGTTTGCATTATACAAAGCTTAAAAAAAAAAAAGAAGAAAATAAACAAATAAATAAATCATATATCTTTGACTTTGATGAAACCCCTGTGAATTTCTGTGCTGTAACAACAATAGTAATCCCTGCCTTTAGCGTTCTATAAACCCTGAAATTTTACAATGCAGGTCACATGGAAACAGCTGTAAATATATTTTATTTTCCAATACTATTAATACAGCCGGCCGCACCCCATTCCCCGGGTAATGCTATCCACAACTAAATTTAACTCGGGAACATTATGTCTGACCGCTCCTTCCATAGAATACGTCTACCTTTCCCTCTGCAGTAGACTCATGACAGATTTTTATTTATCAGCCATTAGCAAACAGATGTTATTTTAGATGCCATATGGCTGAACTGCAGGCAGATATAAATGACACATATCAATGCTGCTCTCTATTCATTCATTGTTAACTGTATTATTTTAGTGTCTGTCCCTGATTTTTACTTGGTGTCAGCCACTTGCAATTCCCAATACAGCACCACTGGGAGGGGCAGGGCTGGCAGCCAATGAAATTTGTTGAGAAGGAACATGCTCATAGAAGGAGAGAGAAGAGTGAGCAGAAGGATGACCTCATCTGTCTCCTGCTGCTCTCTTACTGCCTGATCAACAGCCTGAGGATGGAGGGAGGATACTAGATCCTAAATTGGCCCTAGTATGTGTATGTATGAATGTGAGTTAGGGACCTTAGATTGTAAGCTCCTTGAGGGTAGGGAGTGAATGTTAAATATATATATGTACTGTAAAGTGCTGCATAAATTGAAGGCACTTTATAAGTACCTGTAATAAATAAATAAAATAAATCCCTTAACTGCAAATGATGTCATCCTCGCTGTACTGTCGGGATCAAGGGGGTTTGGCTATGTAACTAGGGACTAGTTGGACTAAAAATACAAATCCTTGGGCAGGTAAAACAATTCTAAGCTCTAACAAGCAGGGCACTGATTCCTCCTGTATTTAACTGTATTGTAACTGTACTGTCTGCTTTCATAGTGTAAAGTGCTGTCCAATCTGTTGGCACTATATAAATCTTGTACGATAATAATATGTTTAACCGCTTGCGGACCGCCCCATGTACATGTACTGCGGTAGGGCGTCCCTTCAGTGTGAAATCACGTATCTGTACCTCATGTACACCTTCGGGTCTGGAGCGTGCATGTGCCCTTGTGTCCAATCACAGCGGGTCCGGCGGACCCGATGTTCGCTGACACCCGGCGATCATATCCCGAGAGAGGCAGAACGGTGGTCTGCTTATGTATACAAGGCAAATCGCCGTTCTGTGAGAGGGGAAGATGGAGATCCTGTGTTTCTGCTAAGCAGGAACATGGATCGCTGTCTTCTCCCAGTCAAAGCACCTCCCCCACAGCTGGCAAGCACTCCCAGGGAACACATTTAACCCTTTGATCTCCCCTGATGTTAACCCCTTCCTTGCCAGTGTCATTAGTACAGTGAAATAAAATTAAAAATTGTAGGAGCCATTACAGCAGCCTGCAATAAATCCTCAAACATCAACACAGCCAAGAGGACGAGGTGGGGGTCATTATACAAACAACACAGGCTACAGAAGATATCCAAGGAAAGCCAAGAAGACACAGAACTAGCACCCAATTGAGTGTAGGGACACTTTAGCGGGACAAAGGGAACGATCTGCAGCATCCGAATCACCGTCCCTATTGTGGTCATCTGCAAGCTAAAAGACCTAGGCTGGGTTATAGCCATCTGCCTTTTAAGCTTGCTGTCTGGTAAGCAGAATCTTCAGCTACGGTGGTCAGGCACTTTTCTTGTTTGTGTGTGAACACTGCGGTGGTATTAAGACCACAAATACTTAAATGGATTTCCTTGTCTCCATATCATTTTTTGTGGACATATACAGCGAGGGGGGTTATTTACGGAAGGCAAATCCACTTTGCACTACAAGTGCAAACTACAAGTGCAAAGTGCACTTGAAATTGCACTGAAAGTGCAGTCGCTGTAAATCTGAGGGGTAGATCTGAAATGAGGGGAAGCTCTGCTGATTTTATCATCCAATCATGTGCAAGCTAAAATGCTGTTTTTTATTTTCCTTGCATGTCCCCCTCCGTCTCTAGCTCACTCAGAACCCTATGGACTTTCAGTTGGAGATTGACAGTCATAAAGGAAGAAGAAAAAAATCCCAGCATAGTCTGTCCATGGAATATAACAGAAGCATTTCATGTTTTTTTTTTTGTAAAATAAAGACTATACGAAAATAATAAAAAAAAAAAAAACGGTTTCTAGACTTGGAAACATCAAAACATACTGTAGATATAAAAAACTGATCAAATGCCGTTATAGGGGTTGATTTACTAAAGGCAAATCCACACTGCACTACAAGTGCACTGCAAGTACACTTGGAAGTGCAGTCACTGTAGATCTGAGGGGAATCTCTGAAATGAGGGGAAGCTCTGCTGATTTTATCATCCAATCATGTGTAAGCAAAAATGCTGTTTTTTATTTTCCTTGAATGTCTCCCTCAGATCTACAGCGACTTCACTTCCAAGTGCACTTGTAGTGCAAAGTCGATTTGCCTTTAGTAAATAACCCCCATAGTGTCTTTTAAGAAAGGATGTTCCTGTGTTCTGACACTTACCAGAGAAGTATCCTCGTCTCTGAGCGTAGCACACACCACAGCCACATAAAATGATGAGAACACCCACAATCACCACTGCCGATATGATCCCCGCCCAATTCAAGTCCTCTGCAACACAGGAAAATGGTAGAATGCATAACATCAGTGAACCAGCATGACACAGAAGAAGTGGCAGGACACAGATGAGTAGTTTCCTAAGGCAGCCACTAAGGCTGACCATACAGTTTTTATTCCTTCAGCCTGCAGGTTGTACAGTGCAGGTGAACGCATCCCCCTACCGGGCCACTGTATTCCATCAGCTGCCACCTGCGACTGTCAAAATACCTGAATACAGTAGCAGCTGAATCTGATTGGATGCAGGCAGCCATGTACTGGCCATCTGGACTACTGGGAGTTTCTCGGTGGGCCGATGGCTCAGTGGGCCGGTTTCAGTGACAGTGGAGGTAGAGCAGGCGGGGAATCCCAAACCCTGTCCACCAATAAGCTAATCTCCTGCTGTGCAGCTGTTTGGAAAAAAAACTTCTCCGGCTTTCCCCTGTGTTCAGTGGGGGCCAGGGGACAGAAAGCAAACTATTTCATCACTTTCGGCTTTGAGCGGATTAATCTGCAGCAGCGCACTACACAATTGAAGGCCAGCTTGTTCTATATCAGTACACTGGAGACGGCCAGAAGTGCTGCTGTGGATTAATCTGCCTAAAGTCGAAAGTGATGAAATAGTTCGCTTTCTGTCCCACGGCCCCCACTGAACACAAGGGAGACCTGGAGAAGTTTTTTTCTCTAAACAGCTACACAGCGGGAATCGGGAAATTAGCTGATTGGTGGAAAGGATTTGGGAGTCCCCGCCCACTCACTCCCCCCAGTTTTCTCCAGCCCTAGTTACCCAGCTCTGTGGTGCCCAGGAGGAAGGGAGAGGACCAAATGTACCAGCAGTGCACAGCTGGTCCCGGGCTCCCAGCTCCAGAGGAACCACCTTTGCAGGACAAGCACTGCACCCAGGACCTAGGTAGAAGAAGCTGTGGATGAGGAAAAATTACTCCTGCGCTTGTGAGGGTCTGATTTGGTTTTGAAAAGGGTAGTATTGTGAACTGTAGCACAGCTTGAAGAGATGGTATTGCTTGTCCCGCTGCCCAGAGAGTGACCCCGGGGTGGTCAGGTAAGGCTAAGTGGAGAGTGGTGGATGAAGGGCGCGTGATCAAGCTTACATCAAAACATATAAAATTTATTTCGGAGGAAATAAAGAGCAAATAAAAGCAGTTGAATAATACCAATACTACATATCATGCAAACAGGTGACAAAATATAAAAAACATGAAAAATTAAAAATGGGTTAGGAATATCATGAGCCCATGTTGAGGCAAGTATTTAGAGTTGGCTAACGCGTTTCGAGGATGACCTCTTCATCAGAGCCTATTATAGAACCAGAGTGCAGTCTCTATATGCCAGTAGGCCAAAAATGTGTACATCATCTTGATGGCTAGTTGGAAAAAACGGCCTGAAATGGAAGATGCGATTTTCTGTGTTCCATACCAGTCCACGTTCAAGCGTTCTATGTAATAGTAGATGGTGTGTAGGTTCTCCTTTAAGTTAGTAGATAAATGGTTATGGGGTGGCGTGAACCTGTCACTGGCTGGGTGGAGGGGAGATCTTTTGACTTGTAAACTCCTGGTGGGATGCTGTCCAAAAAATGGAGGATGGAGGAGGGTGAAGGTCTCACGAGAGAATGCTGCCGTGTGTGTCCGCAGCAGTCACTCAGTCTCAGGTGAGACTGAGTGACTGCTGCGGACACACACGGCTGCAGCATTCTCTCGTGAGACCTTCACCCTCCTCCATCCTTCATTTTTTGGACAGCATCCCACCAGGAGTTTACAAGTCAAAAGATCTCCCCTCCACCCAGCCAGTGACAGGTTCACGCCACCCCATAACCATTTATCTACTAACTTAAAGGAGAACCTACACACCATCTACTATTACATAGAACGCTTGAACGTGGACTGGTATGGAACACAGAAAATCGCATCTTCCATTTCAGGCCGTTTTTTCCAACTAGCCATCAAGATGATGTACACATTTTTGGCCTACTGGCATATAGAGACTGCACTCTGGTTCTATAATAGGCTCTGATGAAGAGGTCATCCTCGAAACGCGTTAGCCAACTCTAAATACTTGCCTCAACATGGGCTCATGATATTCCTAACCCATTTTTAATTTTTCATGTTTTTTATATTTTGTCACCTGTTTGCATGATATGTAGTATTGGTATTATTCAACTGCTTTTATTTGCTCTTTATTTCCTCCGAAATAAATTTTATATGTTTTGATGTAAGCTTGATCACGCGCCCTTCATCCACCACTCTCCACGTAGAAGAAGCTGTGCAGACCAGGTACCCAAGTGGTGCACACCAGTGAAATATCGTGGCCCTAGAATATATACTGTAGTTCCTATCCACCACTGCTGTCATGGGGTGATAGTGGAGAGCATCTGGTGTATTAATTAAGATCTTGCTTTGCCTTTGTAAGCCCCCACCTCCCCTCTTATATAGTAGCTGGCCTCTAAACCTCCTATTACATGTTGTCCACCATCATGTCATGTACAGTACATGGTACACATCTGCTTATCTTCCTTTTAACACAGTGGCGTCACCAGGGGCGTTGCTAGGGGGTGGCTTTTGGGGCTATAGCCCCGAATCTGGGGCCAATAGCCCAGAGTCTCTGCAGGGGTCCCCAAAGGGCAGGGGAGGCTCTCTGGGGACCCTTATGTAAGTAGGGGGCTCTCTAGGGACCCTGATGCAAGGGAGAGGCTCCCTGGGGTCCCTGATTTTAAGACAGAGGCTCTCTAAGGACCCAGATTTAAGGGGGAGGCTCTCTGGGGACCCTAATGTAAGGGGGGCTCTCTGGGAATCCTGATATAAATGGGGGGCCCTCTGGGTACCCTGATGAAAGGGGGAGGCTCTCTGATGACTCTGATGAAAGGAGGAGGCTCTCTGGGGACCCTGATGTAAGGGGGGCTCTCTGGGGGCCCTGATGTAAGGGGGGCTCTCTGGGGACCCTGATGTAAGGGGGGACTCTCTGGGGACCCTGATGTAAGTGGGGACTCTCTGGGGACCCTGATGTAAGTGGGGACTCTCTGGGGACCCTGATGTAAGAGGGGACTCTCTGGGGATATATATACACACACGTATATTACTGAATATACATGTGTATGCCCGCCCAAGCGTATGACTTTCTTTGCTACGCTGCTTTGGGCTCTAGCCCCAGATCTTTTGTAGACCTAGCAACGCCCCTGGGCGTCACTATGGGGGGGGGGGGGCGCACAGCACTCAGGTAACACCTGCTGGAGGGGTGACACCATCATGTAGGAAGTGATATCCGACCACAATGATGTCACCCCCATCCGTGCCAGCCTGAAACTAGCCTACCCCGTGCCCCGCAGGGCACTATGCCAGGCTAGACAGGTAAGAGCCTGACGGAGCAGGGGGTGTTCTGGGTAATACCATGTTTTACCGCACTAGGTGACACCAACCGTAGTGACACGACTGAGTGGCTGCACTTGTCACGGCCACTCATAGCAACTATGCCTGCCCTCTTCTATATTCACAGATATTGTACTATAGCTTCAGTCATTGAAAAGCGATAGGTGGATAAATGAAAGGTCTGCCTCCTCCAACCTTATGCCCTGTACACACGATAGGATTTTCCAATGGAAAATGTGTGATAGGACCTTGCTGTTGGAAATTCCGACCGTGTGTGGGCTCCATCACACATTTTCCATAGGAATTTCCGACACACAAAGTTTGAGAGCTTGCTATAAAATTTTCCGACAACAAAATCCGTTGTCGTAAATTGCGATCGTGTGTACACAAATCCGACACACAAAGTGCCACGCATGCTCAGAATAAATTAAGAAACGAAAGCTATTGGCTACTGCCCTGTTTATAGTCCCGATGTTCGTGTTTTACGTCACTGCGTTCAGAACGATCGGATTTTCCGACAACTTTGTGTGACCGTGTGTATGCAAGACAAGTTCGAACCAACATCCGTCGGAAAAAATCCTAGGATTTTGTTGTCGGAATGTCCGATCAATGTCCGACCATGTGTACAGGGCAATAGAGTGCTTTACATTGTGGGAAAAGATAGTATGGCTTCTATGAATAAAGGAGGGGAGCGGAAAAGGTGGGCATAGTATGTACCTTTGATAAGTGCCTGTGACATGTTCAGCACTCATATTAACCCCCAGAACAGGACGATCACAGCTGCAAGGGTATAAGGGGAGGGGGAAAAGGAGTTAAATGGACAGATCAACCAACAGCACAAGGGACACTTTTCATTCAAAGTAAGTACTGTCCCTGGTGCTGTATATAGATATGAATAAAAGATACATCACTCATACACGCACATATAGATTTTTTTAGAGTTATCCTACTCACCAACTTGCATTTTCTTTGCTAAACACCTCTGTGGTTTGCCGATCTCGTTACTGGCCTCGCAGAAGTATTCTCCCGTATCATGTTTTGTGACAGCGCTGAAGTGCTGGGTGAAAAGAACAGCGTTATTACTGAATCAGATCATTACGCTACTGAGGTTAATTAAATCCATGTGATGTCAATCTGATTAAAGCCATCCAGTGGACCTAATCAGCGAGTTAATAATGCCAGGATGAGCTGTCTCTAAAGCAAACCATCGCCTCCTAAACCCATACCATACTTTATATAGGAAAAATGTGGAATTGTAAACTAAAAGGAAAAACAGCTAAAACATAACTGTCAACTGAAAATAATGATTAGTTAAAATGGGACTTCAATTAGCTTTATTCGTTTCTGCCTTGTCTCTCTACTGCTTTCCATAATCTGCATCCTGTCCCTGCTGTGCCCTCTTATATCCTAGTTGACATTTTCCTTTTGTCCTTTCTTGGCAAAGCCATTATCATTTCACTGAATGATGTGACCTGCCCAACTCCCCAACCTGCCAACTTCTTCATCCCAGCTGTGATTAAGCATCTATATTGATTAGCCTGTCTGTACCTTTCATCACCTTTCATCACCATGATGTAAGAGATTTTAGATCTTCTACACTGTTTTGCCACGAATAAAGTGTTATTCGGAGTGCGGCCGTTCAGCTGTTCCCCCCCCCCCCCATTCCCCTCCTTCCCCCATCAGATTACAAACCACAGGTTTGCATAAGGGTGTGCACCATAAAGCTCAAACTCACATGTGTCTGTGTGTATATATATATATATATATATATATATATATATATATATATATATATATACATACATATATAATAAATATATGTGTGTGTGTGTGTATGTGTGTGTATATATATATATATATATATATATATATATATATATATACATACACACAGTGTCAGTAGAGCAGTGGACAATTTCAGTAGGGCAGAGATTGGTGTCAGTTTACTTTAATTATTCGTTTATTTTTACTCTTTTAAATTTTTTTTTCATTATTATTTTTTTTTTTTTATTCTTGTTTTACAAACATTTTTTATTTATTTTTTAGGAGCCTCATTGGGGGGCTTTGGTAAAATATCAGAGATCTAAACAGACCCCTGATGTCTCACTTTTGACATAGAAAAAGGGACTGAGGACACAGTCTCTTTCTCTGCAGCCAAGCAGCAGGGGGAATCTGCGCAGCACAGGGTAATTAGGGTGTGCCCAAGCACACCTGGCACACCCTGTGCGCAAGCCTATGTTACAAACCAATACCCCGACTCTAAAGCTGGCCATAGGATTGAATTTTGTATCTGTTGGGTGGCCGTTGGCCCTGATACTTCTGGTGCCCAACTTGCGGCCCGAGGGCCACATTAAGCCCTTTAATTCCACAAATATTTTATTTGACATAAGATACATGGGCCCATAGGCCTGAGAATATAAACAGGGGCAGTAACTACAGTCATCAGTAACATCCATTTGTAAGAACAATATGCAGAATAATTAAAGCATTTCAAGTCCATTGGTTTGCAAAGACTTCAATAGGGGTGGGCGCTTTATCTCTATGGCCAGGAATTTGAAGGCCATCAAGAAAGTCAAAACTAGGACATAACCACAGAAAATGTGTGTTGACCTGAAGTCTTGCAACAAGAGGGAGAGGGCAGAAAAAAGCCAACGAGCTCATGAAGGAGTGGTTGACAAATGGGGAGAACGAGAATACGTAACCTCATCTGCGGATAGGTGTGTCTAAAAGACTGACAGTCCAGTAGGCAGCCTTGGTTAGAATGAATGGTTTGACCATAGAAAGAAAGGAAAGGGGAAAAGGGGGAGAAGGAGAAAAATAAGGAGGGGGGGGGGGGGAGAAGAGGGGTAGAAAGAAAGAGAGTCGAAGGAGAAGCCTGGCCGGGAGAGGGGAACATCCCTCACCCACCCACCAATGGCCCCCCCAATTTCAGGCCTTTAATGTTTGAAGCTTGGCTCTGCAGTCATTGTATTGAAATTGGACCCTTAATAACTGTAATCTCTAGCAGTTTCATTTCACATGTTCCTAGTCATTATCTCCTACAGCAATACTTCATTCTCCCACCACTCCTGTCGGACAGTCTCTGACCATTTCCTCAAACAAGTCTTCAGTCTATTACTGTGATCCGTAGCATTTGATTTAATAAATATTATATGCAGCCCTTTGGAGATATCAGGGGCCGCATTTGAGGCCCCATATAACTTGTAAGCTGACAACCATTGATTGACTCCCTCAAGCTCTGCACACGCCATCAGATGGACAGGGTTCTTTTGGAGCCTAAATTTGAAGGGGTAGGGAGTGTTAGGCTAAACTGTAAAGAGCATTAGCCAGTCTGACACAGGACCTCCCTTTCAGGGCTCCCACCAATGTGTTGCATTATGGCATGTCATTGAGTGTTAACACATGCACTCAAGTGGGCTGTAAGCAAAGTAACCAATACAGAAAGTCAGACTTTATTATAGTAGTCATAACATGTGGGCAGAACTTGGGAGACTGGTCCTCTTGACAGAATCCCTGATGAGGAAGACTGATCCTTCAACACTTAACTTAGACCATAAAGAAACATCAGCACAAAATGTCCACCTTCGTTTTCTGTCGTGGACATTTATACATTTTAAGAGGCAAATCGACTTACCAGAGTGCCTGTGGCCTTATCCAGTTTATAAGTCACATTGGCAGATCTGGCATTTGGGATCTGGGTATCCAAAGGTAAACCATCTTTAAACCACCGATATTTGGAAGCTGGGTTCCCTTCCTTCTCCCGACATTTCAACTCAACGGCGCTGCCACTAACTGCAGAGTTGGGAATATCGCACACTGGAGTGCTCGGGGCCACTGTAAAAAAAAAAAAGCATTGACATGACTTAAAGTGGCTTAAATATAACTTAAAGTTTGAAGAAAATCTGTTCAAGTACGTATTCTTAACCTAAAAAGGTATTCCAACCTCCTGGTAGAGGGTGGCTACTACATCTGTTCTCCATAGTCCCACTGTAAGTAGGAAAGCAGTCACCCTCTCTTGTTCGCTCACAAAATGGACTACAGGAATTGTAGTGTGCATACAGTGCACATGACCGCAACTAACAAGTAGTAGATTTGTAAGATCACAGAGGATGTTACAAGGAGGAAAAAATACATAGAATAAAAGAAGTTCCTGAAAAATTGATTACAGGGCTATTGAGTAGTAAATGTGTATGAATTATATTTGGAGAAAAAGAATATTTTTTAGTGTCACTTTTAAGCAGTAATAAACCCAAAAGCAAACAGCAGATGTGGCATTAAATCCACTAGTACATCATACACTCTCCTGGTCCCAGACTGACAATGCTGCTGTCCAAATGTGCCCCCTGTGCTCCTTTATCCAGAGTGGGGGGCACTCTAATACAGGAGGTGTGCTACTGGCCAGATCAGCAAAAACAGAGGGGTAAAAAGGCCTAAAAAGAAGACTAATGCAGCCACTAAATCTAATGATTGGTAAGCTGCAATATATGCTGGTAGATTCATTGGCTCCTGTCTAAATTTGCCCTAGTACTGTATGTGTATGTATGAATGTGAGTAAGGACCTAAGATTGTAAGCTCCCTGAGGGCAGGGACTGATAGATGTACAATATATATATGTAAAGCGCTGCAACGCTACATAAGTACCCGTAAAAAATTAATATATATACTGTATATAGAGTGCCTTGAAAAAGTATTCATATCCCTTGAAATTATCCACATTTTGTCATGTTGCAACCAAAAACATAAATGTAAATTATTGGGATTTTATATGATTTTATATGATAGAACAACACAAAGTGGCACATAAGTGGAAGGAAAATGATAAATGGTTTTCAAATTTTTTAACAAATAAATATGTGAAAAGTGTGGCGTACATTTGTATTCAGCGCCTTTTACTCTGATACCCCTAACTAAAATCTAGTGGAACCAATTGCTATCAGAAGTCACCTAATAGTAAATAGTAAATAAAATCCACCTGTGTGTTATTTAATCTCAGTATAAATACAGCTGTTCTGTGAAGCCCTCAGAAGTTTGTTAGAGACCCTTAGTGAACAAACAGCATCATGAAGGCCAAGGAACACACCAGACAGGTCAGGGATAAAGCTGTGGAGAAGTTTAAAGCAGGTTTAGGTTATAAAAAAATATCCCAAGCTTTGAACATCTCATGGAAAGAGTATGGCACAACTGCAAACCTACCAAGACATGGCCGTCCACCTAAACTGACAAGCCAGGCAAGGAGAGCATTAATCAGAGAAGCAGCCAAGAGGCCCATGGTAACTCTGGAGGAACTGCAGAGATCCACAACTCAGGTGGGAGAATCTGTCCACAGGACAACTATTAGTTGTGCACTCCACAAATCTGGTCTTTATGGAAGAGTGGCAATAAGAAAGCCATAAGAAGTCCTTTTTGCAGTTTGCGAGAAGCCATGTGGAGACACAGCAAACATGTGGAAGAAGGTGCTCTGGTCAGATGAGACCAACATTTAACTTTTTCTGCCTAAAAGCAAAACGCTATGTGTGGTAGAAAAACTAACACTGCACATCACCCTGAACACACCATCCCCACCGTGAAACATGGTGGTGGAAGCATCATGTTGTGGGGATGCTTTTCTTCGACAGGGAAGCTGGTCAGAATTGATGAGAAGACGGATGGAGCCAAATACAATCTTAGAAGAAAACCTGTTATGCTGTGTACACACGATCGGAATTTCGGCTTGCAAAAGACCGATGAGAGTTTCTCGTCGGAAAATGCAATCATGTGTATGCTCCGTCAGTCTTTTGCTGGCCGAATTCCAGCCAGCAAACGATTGAGAGCATGCTCTTAATTTTTCGGTCGAGAAAAGTTCCTATCCGAAAATGCGATCGTCTGTGGCAATTCCAACGCGCAAATGCGATCGTCTGTGGCAATTCCCAATGGCTCGTCGTAGTGTTGTACGTCACCACGTTCTTGACGGTCATAATTTCAGTGAACTTTTGTGTGACCTTGTGTATGCAAGGCAAACTTGAGCGGAATCCCATCAGAAAAGCCGTCATATCTTTTTCCGACGAGAAAAACGATCGTGTGTACGCGGCATTAGAGTCTGCAAAAGTCTTGAGACTGGGGCGGAGGTTCACCTTCCAGCAGGACAACAACCCTAAACATACAGCCAGAGCTACAATGGAATGATTTGTATCAAAGCATATTCATGTGTTAGAATGGCCCAGTCAAAGTCCAGACCTAAATCCAATTGAGAATCTGTGGCGAGACTTGAAAATTGCTGTTCACAGACACTCTCCATCCAATCTGACAGAGCTTGAGCTATTTTGCAAAGAAAAATGGGCAAAAATGTTACTCTGTAGATGTGCAAAGCTGGTAGAGACATCCCCAATAAGACTTGCAACTGTAATTGCACAAGTATTGACTCAGGGGGGCTGAATACAAATGCACCACACACTTTTCACAAATTTATTTGTAAACAATTTGGAAAACCATTTATCATTTTCCTTCCACTTCACAATTATGTGCCACTTTGTGTTGGTCTATCACAGTGATGGCAGACCTTGGCACCCCAGATGTTTTGGAACTAAATTTCCCAAGATGCTCAACTACACTGCAGCGTCCAGGAGCATCATGGGAAATGTAGTTCCAAAACATCTGGGGTGCCAAGGTTCGCCATAACTGGTCTATCACATAAAATCCCAATAAAATACATTTACGTTTTTTGTTGCAACATGATAGATATATATATATATATATATATATATATATATATATATATATATATATATATATATATATATATATATATATATATATGTCATGTTGCATATATATATTTTATATATAAATATATATATTATCGTCCATGGCCGTCCTCGGGTTGCAGTGGTTATATCAGGATAGTTCCTGCACCTGCAGGCATCATGCCGGTATGAAAATTTGCAGCCTGCGATTCGCTTTCTAGCAGAAGTGATTGGAGTGGCTGAATAGACACTCGATCACTTCTGCAGGTTACAGGAGGGTTTTTTTTTTCCAGAAAAACCACTGTGCAAATACTGTGTAACATAAAAAAATGCAACACCCATTATTTTATTCTATAGGGCCTTTGCTAAAAAGCAAATATATATAATGTAATTTTCTAGCAAAAAAAAAAAAAAAGTAGGTTTTTACATGTAGGAGCGAAGTGTCAGAATTGGCCTGGATACAAAGTGGTTAAGGATTACAGGAACATCTAATTCCATTGGAAAATGAACTTGATGGCTTGATGAGTCTTTTTTTTCAGCCTGATTAAGTAGATAAAGGCAGCGGCTATATTTTTTTTTTTCTTGATGTGCAGGTTTACCTGGCTTCTAGCCCTGCATGGAGCCCAATATGGCTGACTCTGCTGTGTGTCTGAGATGGATGTACTTTAAATGTGCACTCCTTTGCATTATTCTAAAATATTACATTATGTTCTGCAATCTGCCATGTATTTTTCTTCTTAAGTAAGAAAGAGAGGTGATTTCCTCTGTGGAGTAAGTGCCAGCATTTCCATTATTTAATGAAATGCTCTTTTGCGTGATATCTTCTGGATGAGTCACTTGTACAGAAAGCAGATTCTTGGTTATTAGTGTATAGTTAGATAATTAGCAGGAAGCTGGCTTGATGTAAAATGGCCCTCGGACAAATATACTTAAGAAACATGTTTATGTATAAAGCTAGTATAATAAGCCAACAGTGTGCTCAGCACAGTTCAGAGATCTGCGGGGGTGGACATTTCATGCTGCACACCTCATTTCCTGTAACTGCAGTTTGGCTCCCATTCTCCATGCTAACCTAATTCCAGCACATCAGAGATGTGAGTTTTATATCAAACCATTCTTCTGGCAGAGGGGCAGGAAAAACATTTCTTCTGTGCCATAAATTTGGATTTCACTCACAGGGTTTTGGAAAGCAATGCTTGCTAAGGATAGCACACGTTTGTTTCCCCTAACACTGTCAATGAATGTAAAATTCCAGGTTCGTTAAGAAAAAAAAACAAAAAAAACTCCCAGGTCAACAAAGGTACATAATACACTATATTACCAAAAGTATTGGGACGCCTGCCTTTACACGCACATAAACGTTAATGGCATCGCAATCTTAGTCCGTAAGGTTCAATTTTGAGTTGGCCCACCCTTTGCAGCTATAACAGCTTCAACTCTTCTGGGAAGGCTGTCCACAAGGTTTAGGAGTGTGTCTATGGGAATGTTTGACCATTCTTCCAGAAGCGCATTTGTGAGGTCAGGCACTGATGTTGGACGAAAAGGCCTGGCTCGCAGTCTCCTCTCTAATTCATCCTAAAGATGTTCTATCTGGTTGAGGTCAGGATTTTGTGCAGGCTAGTCAAGTTCCTCCACCCCAAACTCGCTCATCCATGTCTTTATGGACCTTGCTTTGTGCACTGGATTCCAACGGGGGGGGGGGGTGTGTGTTTAAGATTCAAAATGCTAGCCACGACATACAAGGCCATCCACAACATCGCCCCCAGCTACATCACCAACCTCTTCTGCAGATATCACCCAAATAGTCCCCTCCGCTCCGCCCGGGACCTCCTGCTCTCTAGCTCCCTTGTTACCTCCTCTCATGCTCGCCTTCAGGACTTCTCCAGAGCCTCTCCCATCCTCTGGAACTCCCTGCCCCGGTATATCCGATCTGCCCCTACCCTGTCCACCTTTAGGAGATCCCTGAAAACTCACTTATTCAGGGAAGCCTATCCCACACACACCTAACAACCCCATCAAATCATTCTCAGCATCTATTACCTTTTGTACCACCACCCCCTCCCTTTAGAATATAAGCTCTATGAGCAGGGCCCTCCTGTCCCTTCTATACTGAACTGTACTGTAATTGTGCTATCCTCCCCCATTGTACAGCGCTGCGTAAACTGTTGGCGCTCTATAAATTGTGTATAATAATAATAATTATTCCGTCATTAGAGCCAGAGGCTCTAATAGGTTTCAAAAGAGGGTGGACTCGGGGCGAAGAGCACTGCGCCCTGAGCCCACCCAGTTTTGTGACAATAGCGAATAAATATTTGCTACTGCCAACACCGATCCTTCTCCCGGCCAATCAGGAAGCGGGTCCTGAGACCCATCACCCAATTGTCTGAAAGGACGCCAGGGAGAAGGAGGGAGGAGACGCATGGCGGAAGCCGCCGTGATGCAGAGGAGAGGTTGCTGTCCACCGCTGCTGCTTCAAGGTTCAATGTGTTGTGTGTTCAGAGATGGTATTCTGCATACCTTGGTGGTAACAAGTGGTTATTTGAGTTACTTTTGCCTTTCTATCATCTCGACCAGTCTGCCCATTCTCCTCTGACATCAACAAGGCATTTTCTTCCACACAACTGGCGCTCACTGGATATTGTCTCTATTTCAGACCATTCTCTGTAAACCCTAGAGATGGTTGTGTGTGAAAATCCCAGTAGATCAGAAGTGTTTGAGATACTCAGACAAACCCGTCTGGCACCAACAACCATGCTACGTTCAAAGTCACCTAAAATCCAATTTCTTCCCCACTCTAAATGCACTGAGTTGCTGCCATGTGATTGGCTGATTAGCAATTTGGGTTACCAAGCAATTTAACAGGTGTACATAATATAGTGGCCGGTAAGTGTATATCTCCATGAAAAAGAAAAAACTCAGCATTATGCATTAGTAGAACAGAATATCCATTATTTACACTTTGGTGAAAAAAGCTGTTTTTTCCTGGACAGAAAACAAAATGGAAACCAGCCAATAGGAGGAATATAAACAAATCAGATTCTGAGTGATTTGTCTTGGAAATGCTGCAGCCAGCCATGTAAAGACCACAGATGATACATTTCTACTTAATCAGACAGAAAGAATCCAAATTCAATTAATTTTTGAAAGTGCAGTTTAAAATAAACATATTTTTTTTTGCGGTTTGGACTTGTCACCAGATAAATCTCCTACAGTTATTGGGTTTGCCGTATAAAATGGGATTTAGCTACACGCCAGCCTAAGCTGGGCCACATGCTCTGTCCTTATTTATTTAAAGCTGAACTCCGGGCACCATTTGTAATATTTTGTAATCTAATATTCTTCACTGACCTATAGGTCATTGCCTTATTAGTTTTCTCTCCTCTGATAAGCATATTAAGTCACTTGTAAGCTCCCCATCTAAGTACAGCTTTTGGACTTTAGGCCTCAGCTGACCCCAGCACTGCAGTCATGTTTCAGATCCCCTGTGGACTTTTTCTCATTCAAAAAACTCAGACTGTGATGATCCTGTGTTATACTCTTAATAAGCAGTAGATCAGCTATGAAAATAAGCCCTCACTAACCTCTGTAGTGACAAGCACTGAGGAGCAATCCATACTCAAAGTTTACAGCAGATGCACTGAAGCTGTTCAAGTGATTTTCTTAGCAGCTTATCTTTCCCTGCTTCCTCCTTCCAGCATTGACTCAGCAGCTCAGCTCCCCCTGCTACCGCCCTCTCAACAGTAACTCGGCAGCTCAGCTCTCCCTGCTAACACCCTCTCAACAGTAACTCGGCAGCTCAGCTCCACCTGCTACCGCCCTCTCAACAGTAACTCGGCAGCTCAGCTCCCCCTGCTAACACCCTCTCAACAGTAACTCAGCAGCTCAGCTCTCCCTGCTAACACCCTCTCAACAATAACTCAGCAGCTCAGCTCTCCCTGCTGCCCCCCTCACAACAATAACTCAGCAGCTCAGTTCCCCCTGCTACCCCCTCTCAACAGTAACTCAGCAGCTCAGTTCCCCCTGCTACCCCCTCTCAACAGTAACTCAGCAGCTCAGCTCTCCCTTCTACCCCCCTCTCAACAGTAACTCGGCAGCTCAGCTCCCCCTGCTACCCCCCTCTCAACAGTATCTCAGCAGCCCAGCTCCCCGTTACCCCCTCTCAACAGTAACTCAGCAGCTCAGCTCCCCCTGCTACCCCCCTCTCAACAGTAACTCAGCAGCCCAGCTCTCCCTGTTACCCCCTCTCAACAGTAACTCAGCAGCTCAGCTCTCCCTGTAACCCCCTCTCAACAGTAACTTAGCAGCCAAGCTCTCCCTGCTACCCCCTCTCAACAGTAACTCAGCAGCTCAGCTCTCCCTGCTACCCCCTCTCAACAGTAACTCAGCAGCTCAGCTCTCCCTGATACCCCCTCTCAACAGTACCTCAGAAGCTCAGCTCCCCCTGCTACCCCCCTCTCAACAGTAACTCAGCAGCTCAGCTGACCCCGATCCCCTCTCCCAGCAGTAACTTAGCAGGCCAGATACACCCACTTACCCCTTCCAACAGAGACTCAGCAGCTCAGCTCTCCCTGGTTCTCCTCTCATCAGTTACTCAGCAGCTCAGCCCACCCTTCTTCCCACTCTCAGCTGTAACTCAGAAGCTCAGATCCCCCTGCTCCTTCTTCTAGCAGTAACCCTGCAATTTAGCTCACATTGCTTCTATCTCTCAGTGACTCTAATCTTTAAAAGAGAAGTATGAGATTTTTTTTTTTTTTTTAAAGAATCATACTTACCTAGGTGGATGCAGCATCGGTCTGATGCTACATCTGTCCCCCGCCACCTCTAAGACTGAGAACTGAGCCATCAAACAAACAAACTGCCAGTCACCCCTGTCTACTCACCCCCCACCCCCCAAGATCACCGGAGAGCTGGGCTGTGGAGGGGAGGGGAGCCGCTGGATCAGCCTCTCAGTGGGTCCCTGAGAGGCTGAGCCAGGTGTCGGTTCAGGGTTGTAGGTGGATCTCCACCATATTTTTGCGATCTTTCCCCAGCCTGGACCAGCTCTGTGATTTGAGCGGGCTTCAGTGCAGAACGAACAGTGCTCCCTTGATCTGAAACAAGCTTTGACTATACTTCTCCTTTAATGTAAACACAGGAGTTGCTGAGATGCAGATTTCCAACTTCAGTGCTTCTGCTGCAATTTTGAGCTTTAATTGCTCCACAGTGCCTGCAGCTACAGAGAAGCATATGCAAAACACTTGCATGTTCATAGGCTAGACCTGGGTAAATTTTAAACATTTTTTAGGCAGCAATTTAGGGAATTCCCACATTAGTTGGGCATGCCATTTTTTAGGCTGGGTCCCTCTTTAGCTTTTATCCTACAGAAAAGAGCTTGGCCAGGTTGAAAAATCTACAGATGAGTAAGCAGGTAGCTAGGATTATATTAGTTATGACTAACACATGCAAAGTGCCAAGTAGAACCTGACATCATCTCCTTGAGGTTATATTTTCTCAGCATGTGGGTGACATGGTATCCTCCACCAACCCTCAAACATACCAGTAGGTCAGTTGGCTTAGGGCTTGTTTTTGGTGCCAATTTCCGAGTGCTCTTTAAAAAAGCAAGCTGTAGTCTGAACCTTGCAATCAATCACCATACTGCACAACCGCCAACCGAACATATCCATACAGAGCTATTCAATTCAGTAAACTCTATCAGATCTGGTGCACAGATGGCACTTAGCAGGGGTCAAAACTGCCTGCCAATCATCCAGTTTAAGTGACCTATTTGAACAAGACCCCACAGTCACAACAGCTGAGCATCATTTGTGTTTGTATGACAGTTATAGAAAAAATATTCTGGAAACTGCTTCAAAGACAGGGACTTCTGTATACTGTCTATACAGAATATATCCATGTAGTACAGTAGTCACCAGTGCAGTTAACAGACCACATACATAAAATCAGTAAGAAAAGCTGTACTGCTCTGTTTCTGCAATAACAAAATGTCTACAAGCCTAGAAAAAAATGTTATAGCTTTCTATCACCAACAGATGTAAAAAAGCATATGACCAGAACATGGAAGGCTATACAACAGCCAATCAAAACACCAAGAGAGAGGTGTCATTGGAAATAGGAAAGAGGAAAATGGTCAAATTGTATATAAAAATTGCAAGAATCCTAAGTGGCATATTTATTTAAAAAAATTCACATTTCGCCCTACGAAAGTCCATGTACATAGGTTATATCCTGTGCTATTCGAAAGTAAATCATTGATTTTCCAACTCACACTTTTCATCTCTGTTTCGGCCACTAGATGGAGTTAAGTATAAATAGGAAGTTCCTATGATATTTAACTCCATCTAGTGGCCGAATGCAGTTTCCATTTAAAATCAATTATTTACATTCAAACAGCATGGGATATAACCTATTTACTCTTTGCCCCATTTTCACAGATGAAATGTACATGCGCTTTCACTGGGGAAATTGCTTTGCAAATACATTTTTTTAGGAATACCCCCTTATGTATAAAACCACTTCCCCTGGAAATAACTGAGATCATAATGATAAAAAAAAAAAAGATAAAGAAACTGGAGGAGTACTGTATGTAAATTATCATAAGGGTTTGTACCAATCAAATGTATATATTGTCAGAAAATGTCTTTAAATGCACAGTAAAGTTCCTATGTTGTGAGGTTACAAATCCTGTACATAGGTGGCCTGCATACAGTGATTGCTTGTACAACAGGCCTTGCTAAACGCTGACTTTATACTCTGTGTTACTATAGCATTCTCTTCCTGCTCTGTGGAATGTCGGCACAGCAGGCTGCTGATAATGCAGCCACAACACGCACCAGCGGGAAGCTAAGAGGTGAGTGCAAGAGCTGGAATTAAAAACCTAATCAGCCCTAAAATTGTCTGTCAATTTCTACTAAAAGCGAAAATAAAAATACTTATACCCTATTTCCATCTGCAGCTTCTATGTTCTAAATAATAAGGCCGGCCTTTGTTAAAATAAGAAAATCGTCTCTTCTCGTAAAATTAGCCCTACCTCTGGTGTTGTCCCTGCAAAAGTCTTCTCTGCCACTAGATGCCGCTCCTCCTTCAGGTTGAAGTGGAATTCTGAGATAACCCTAACTACTCTTAAAACTGTCCCCTCCCCTCTTCTAACACTTAGGATTTTCTAACCAGTGGAAGAAAGATTTATTGAATATTACCTGTTTTTAGACAACTCTGATCCGGTCACGTGATCCCCTGTCTCAGCCACTGCCAGCTGCAGGGGAGAAGAGGGAGCACTGACAACGAATGGAGCATTAAAGTGCATGGGTGACATCACCGCTCTAGACTTTACTAGCCATTGTCAGGGTGCTCACTTCTCTCCCTTGCAGCCACTGCTGGTTGACACCTGGGAAATAATGTGAATGGACTGGAGCAGACCTAAAAATAGGTAAGTATATACATCTCTCCTACACAGGTTAGTAAGCATAGGTGCTAGGGAGGGAGGGGGAAAATGTTTGGGTTATCCTGAAATTCCACTTTAAAGTGTAGCTATAGCCAAAAGATTTTTTAGTTTTGGAAGGAATCAGGAAGAGTGTAAAACTCCTGTTAGATTTTACTACCATTAATGGCTCCATTGAAGAGATTAATTCACTTCCTGTCTGGTAAAAAGGTTGTCCCAAGGACAGGAAGCAAGGGGGAAATCTCTCCGGAGTTTAGAGTATACACTCCACTATGTATAGAGCACTTCATGTAAAACAATGGTAGCTGCTGCAAACTCCAAAAAAATTATACTCTGTGTATCACGCAAAATGTAATTGCAAAGGACTAGGACAAAAAAAAAAGAGATCCCTGCACTCACCATAATAAAGTGTTATATGCTCTCAGACATAAACATAGAGGTCTATGTATAAAATGTTCACTATACAAATATGTCAAACATCTGCACAGTCAGAACGAAAGGTGACCAAATCTTCTCTAATATCCAGATCCTATATTATCAGTGACACCTAGTGGTCATAATGTGTTTTTATTCCGCAGAAATACCTTAACCAGGAAAAATATGCATTTTGGCCATTAGATGGCGCAGCTAATATAGGAACTACACATATTACAGATAATATGGGGATCTTTTGTTCTGACTTTTTGGATGTTTGACACATTTGTACATCAAACGTTTTATGCATGACCCCCCCAAGTATCCACTGTTGGGTGCTTTTGCGTGGCCAGGCAAAAAATGCAAACAATGTATCCACTGTTTGTGAATATGTCACATTATTACCAGTTAGATATGATCTGGTCCCTTTCAGTTTTCTGCTGCTCTCTTGGAACAAGGAAGGGGCTGGGTTATTCAATGGATAAATCCTCAAAGTAGCATGCGATGTCAGGAAAGGAGTTTTACGGGGATCCAGTAAACAGATGGCGCAAGCTCATGGCTCATAGTTGAGCTGTTTTTATTTTCGGTACAGCTTTTAGTCACATTACTTTTTCCAGTAATGAACTACATCATGCATGCAGCTAGATCCCGGAGAAATCTTCACTGCAGGCATGCCCAGTCCTCTTCCTGTATTTGAACATCCGGCACTGCAAGGGTTAATAGCTTTAGGCTATGGGCTGAGCTGCTTTCTCCATCATTGTGAGCAGTTGTTTCATAGTGTACACTGCATGTAACAGGATCTGTGAATGGAGGAAAGTCGAATGAGTCTCCTCCATTCACAAAAGCTTGAAAACAAGGTATAATTGATCTCTCTAGTTGCATTTAATGTAAAGTAATGTATCTCAAAAATTTCAAAGATCACATCATATACTCTACTGTCAGGTTTCATTTGGTTTGTGACAGCATCGAAACACCTTGTGTTTACATTACAGGTCTGTCAGGCGGCCAAGATTCTGTTGATAGCTGAGATTTCAATGCCTATGATATGAGTTTTAAAAAGGAATTTCTCCACAATTCTTATAGCTACAGGTGTGAATGGGGGATTGTTTACAAGTGATATTACTGCTTTTGCAGAATATTATAAACTTCAGAGTGCATAGCCTTGGCACAGGTTCACTTGAGGCACCAATAATGTCACTTTTGACTGATTTCTCTCACCTAAGACATTTAAAGTGATAGTAATTTCATTGAAGATTTTTTTGTCTTTAGGAGCGCTGACTTCACAGCGGTATTTCCCTGAGTCTCCTCTTGTTAGGTTTCTAATCCTGATACTGGAGATTTCCATATCTGCTCGTGACGCTAAGTCACCTGCCAAGAGAAAAATAGAGAAAGAAGATAATGTTTGAAGCGGTATTAATTCCAAAAACAACAATGTAACATATTGCAGCTTACCAAGCTTAGATATAATGGCTGCATTTGTTTTCTATTGGACAATGCCTCCTGTGCCCATTACACCCCTGGCACACAGTAACGTGAGCTTGCTTCTTCAGATTAAATTGTTACTTCGAAAAGGGTAAAAGGGTGTTTAGAAGGATCAATCTGTGACTGGGTTATGATTGCAAATTAGCATATAGTCATTGGCGTCCGCATGAGGGGGAAGTCCCCCCTCCGAGCAGAGTGTCTGCACACACAGGTCTCCAAATTTCCACTCGCCTGCTCGCATTTGGCGAGTTAAAATTAGCAGAGGGCGAGTGCGGAGCAGGGGTGGACTGGGCTGACAGTTGCCTGGCTGAATGCTTCTGGAGGACTCTGATGTCCTGTACAAAGGTCCGCACTGCTTCTGCCAGAAGCGATCAGCCAGGAAACTGTCAGAAGGATCGGGCAGCCGGATGACACAGAGCGGGGATCTCCTGCTGAGATGTGGCTTGTATATGTAGCAATAACTCACGGTGGAGCTGCTGATTTAGATCGGACCTGTCCTCTGATCTCTTCACCCCTCTTAATTTGTTCAATCCCCTAGACACAACTGTAGTGCAGTTTTGTAGTGACACCAATACCAACTTTAGATCACAATATACACACATATATATATATATATATATATATATATATATATATATATATATATATATATATACCTGGGTGCTTGTAATTCCACCTGCAGGAGAAAAACAGCACTGCATGCAAACTTCTGTAATAATCAAAATGACTTCTTTTTACTTAAATGATATATAAAAGTTATTACAGTGGCTACACTATCACACCAACGTAGTGCGACAGTATAGTAAATAGTTATGACAGTCTTTGTACACATACACAGATATACCTAAATATATATACACTGAACCTTCCAAAAAAAATCCCCTTATTGATGTGTCTCCAGGTGGGACTAGTGTTCAAAGTGAGATTGTCTTAGCTTTAGACACCTTCCCAACTCCAGCACACTGTAGCAAGCGCAAAGACACAAAAATGTAAATATCCCACAACATATATATATACCAGGGAGCCCCCCCTGCTTTAAACAGTAAAGTCACTATCCTTTATAACCAGATGCAGGGCCCTGCAATAGAAGAGATAGTCCTGACGTCTTCAATCTTCACTAGCTATAAATCAGTATTTGTAATCCACAGAGAGTTCTTCTGGAGTGTTGCGCAGTGCAAGGTGATACACAAAAGTAATTATAATCCAGCAAATTGATTAAGTGTTCTTACTTGAAGAAGACAGACATCTAGCATCAGTTCCTGGATATTGAAGTCTGTGTAAATGTAATGCTTCCCAACTAAATTGTTCTGTGGGACTATCAGTCTCAGCAACACTCTGTAACAGCTGTAAATGTGTGTAATGTTAAACAAACTTCTGGGCGTTAGCCCTCTCACCACACGGACCAGAACAGATGGATGTCTCCGTTTCAGTAGTTCTCAGTCCACATGGAGCCACAACCACGCTGTCACGCCGCCCCGCCGCCCCGCCGCCCCGCCGCCCCACTCACTAACGACCAGGAGTCCTCGGTTATCTCCTCCACGGGTCTCCGGAACTATCACTTCTGCTGCTCCAGCACACTGTGATCAATAGCAGGATCCTTGCTGCTGCTCCACTCCTTCACAAAGTAGGCCGCAACCCTGTGGGACACACACACCCACAGAGTTCTGCTGGCAGGCCACGCGTCCCAGGAACAAGACCTAAGATGGCCACTCCCAAACCTTTTATATCCTCCCCACAATGCAGTTCAGTTCTCCTCTGGTCCATGAGCATTGTGGGTAGGTCATAGTAAATGTCCAGAAGTAAACAATCAATCCCTTCCATGTCACTTCTCAAAATGATGAAAATCAAACATTGTATTTCTATAGTTGGCCACTAGATGGTGCTATATCAACTTTTTACCTTTACAACACACATATGACTAGAAACAAAAGTCAGCGCTACATATATAAATAGCCAGCCGCTGTCAAACAATGTCCCGCCTCGTTGATCGGCATTGGACCAGTGTGCTGTCTATTAGAGTAGTCGGTCTAGGAGGCGGGACTTTGACAGCGGCGGTTATTCATATACAAGCCACGTCTCAGCGGGAGATCCCGACTCTGTGTCATCTGACCGGCAGATCCTCCCGATTCTTCCCTGATGCATTGCTGGGCACTGATGAGGCTGCATGTATGGGCAATGATAGGCTGCATTGATGGATACTGATATGCTGCACTGATGGCCAATAATATGCTGCACTGATGGGCAACGATACGCTGCACTGATGGGCAATGGTGTGCTGCACTGATGGGCAATGGTGTGCTGCACTGATGGGCAATGGTGTGCTGCACTGATGGGAAATGGTATGCTGCACTGATGGGCAATGATATGCTGCGCTGCTGGGCACTGATAGGCTGCACTGGTAGGCACTGATAGGCTGCACTGGTGGGCATTTATAAGCTGCACTGGTGGGAAATTATATGCTGCACTGATGGGCAATGATACACTGCACTGATGGGCAATGATATGCTGCACTGGTGGGCACTGATACACTGCACTGGTGGGCACTGATACACTGCACTGGTGGGCACTGATAGGCTGCACTGGTGGGAAATTATATGCTGCACTGATAGGCAATGACATGCTGCATTGATGGGCAATGATACACTGCACTGACGGGCAATGATATGCTGCACTGATGGGCAATGATATGCTGTACTGACGGGCAATGATACGGTGCACTGATGGGCAATGATACGCTGCACTGATGGACAATGATACGTTGCACTGATGGGTAATGACACACTGCACTGATGGGCACTGATACGCTGCACTGATGGGCAATGGTAGGCTGCACTGATGGCCAATGGTAGGCTGCACTGATGGCTAAATTGATGGGCACTGATATGCTGCACTGATGAGCAATGATATGCTGCACTGATGGGCAATAGTAGGCTGCACTGATGGGTCCTGATAGGCTGCACTGAAGGCCACTGATAGGCTAAATTGATGAGCACTGATATGCTGCACTGATGAGCAATGATACCCTCCCTACTACCACATATTAGTGTTACATGGTCAACAAGAGGCAGTATAAATACCCAAATTTGACCTGGTATCTGCCCCTTGCAGTCCCTGTACAGCACAGCCCAGAGTGGGGAAGAAAGAAGTAGCACAAGGAGCCAATCAATTGTTATGAAGTACAAGGAGCATGATGATAGTTGGAGAGAGCAGAGTGACAAAGAGATTAGTTAGGACTTTGCCAAAAAAGTCGTATCACATCACCATCTTCCCCGAGGCTCACTGCCGCCAAAACGGACAGCTGCCGGCACAGTAATCTGCTCTGGTTTAGTGTGCAGTTAGTGTGAACAGGCTCTAAATTAGTCTGCTGCTTCTCTTTGCAATGTCCAATCACAAGCTGGAGGTGGGGAGAAGACCTTTAAAGTTGTAAAGGCAGAAGATTTTTATCTTAATCTATTCTCTACATTAGGGTAAAATCCTTCCATGGCCATCTGCCCGCCAGTCCCCCTACATACTTACCTGAGCCCAATCTCGATCCTGCACTGTGCCCAAGAGCAGCGGCGCTGCTCTCTCTCGTCACTGGAAATGAAGGCAGCATTGGGGGGTTGACGTCGGGTGGTCAAGAGATTGCATATGTGTGCCCCCACAGGAAGTGGCTTCCTATGGTGCCACGTGCAGAAGAGGAGGAGCCTAGAGTACCAGCGAGAGACCCCAGAAGAGGAGGTTTGGGGCTGCTCTGTGTAAAACCATTGTACATAGCAGGTAAGTATGACGTATGTTATTTAAAAAAAAATACTTTACAATCCCTACTTGATACTGAACTTAAAGCGGTAGTAAACAGCACCTTTTTTTATTTATTTATTTTTTTATAGAAACCCTGCAAGACAATGGCATAACGAGCTAGTATGCATCGCATACTAGCACATTATAAAATACTTACCTTAGAACAAAGCCCTCCGGTGGCGAGCTGTCACCGCTGACAGGGCTTCCATCTTCACCCAGTCTTCCTTCTCGGTTTGTGTGCTCCAGCCATCTGATTGGCCGCAATGACGTCATTCCCGCGCATGCGCGAGGAAGTCACGGACCGCGGCACGAAGCTCTAAAGAGACGGCACGGGTATGCTATCCCTTCAGAGACAGATGTCCCTGACATCACCGGCTGCATGCAGTGTAAATATCTCTTAAACAGTGCAAGTTTAGGACTAAGGCTTACTTGTAGGTACAAGTTAAAAAAAAAAAACAGTTTACTACCACTTTAAGGTTTTTTGCCTTTCCATATTGAGTTGTGGTGTGTAAATCTCAGGCGCAACAAAATGCGTCAAAATGTGGAACACAAAACACACTTGGATCGGTACTTAAACCAAAAGTGTAACTTCTGCATATTCATCTTTCCTCCCCCCCTCCGGTGTCACATTTGGCACCTTATGACAGGTCCCCTTCCCCACTTCCGGAGACAGCTCCGTAGCAAAGCTCGGCCCCCCTCCTCCGCTGCTGGGCCAATTAGAATGAGCAACGCCCTTCTCACATACGCAGTAGGGAACTAGCTATAAAGCCATAAGGCTTCACTGCCGGGTTCCCTTACCAGCAATGGCGGCGGCAGCACTCGGGAGCCAATCCGAAGATCGGCTGGGGTGCCGACAACGTGGGCTCCCTGGACAGGTAAGTGTCCGTATATTAAAAGTCAGCAGCTCCAGTATTTGTAGCTGCTGACTTTTAATTTTTCGTGGGGTGGGCGGACCTCCGCTTTAAGCTGCTTTGGAGCATTTGTCTCGCATAGGGAAGCCTATTCAAGTGAAAGGGCTTCCCTATGCTGTCACGTGACAAAAGCACCAAAAAAATGTGCAAAAACAGGCAACACGTCATGTTGTGCAGGTGTGAATGGGGCCCTAATGAGTGTTATTTCTTTTTTTCATTTATTTGGGAGTGGAGGTGTTTACCAAAATAATACATGCAGTAAAAGAGACATTCTCAAACACTATTGGCTTTAAAAATGTACTTATGTATAAATGACTGAAATTTGTGCAGCAAAATTTCTGGTGCAGATCGCTTGGTGCCCAAAACAAATATGGCAGTTTTAGGAAGGCCAAATGACATATCAATAGCCTCACCATGATGAACAGTTGGAAGGGTTTCAGTGCGAGTGCAGAGGAGCACAATGCAATATACCATAGGACAATTGATAGCATGCATTCTTCCATCGTATGATGTAACAAATTCTTACCTATTAAAGCGTTTTGAAAAAAGACAAAGGAGATTCCTCCACCGTGAACAACTTTTTTCCACTCCAGCCTAATACTCTGCTCCTTTTCCAGTTTATAGTTACAGCTGAGAAGTGCCTCTGTAAAAAAAAAAAAAAAAAAGAAATTAAAACAATGAAACAGCAGACAGCTAAAGGACAAAATGACACCTTGCAATGTTTAGAGGGGTCACAACCTTTCTGACCATTACCCCCATTGCTGATTCAAGAACACCCGTTGGAAGATCTGCTCCTACCAACATCCACATCTACCTTTATACCCTAACTCCAGCTTTCCTATCACTTTAAATGGTTTGTTTGGGCCAAGATGGCCTAAACAAACTAATCCCTTTACTAGTAAGTGTGGCTGCTGTCAACACTATATACATTTTATGTAGCATCAGGTGCACACAGTATATTGCGATGTGTTCTGGCAGCGGTAAATTGAACACATATGCTTTGCTAAAAGGTGTCTCTCTTGTTCCTTTTCTAGCTGGAGATCAGGATGGGGCTGACATGTTCTAGATCTACAACATTAGCGTCCTTTTACTGGTTAATATAATATGTAATATTTAGCATATATACTCATGGCCAGCTACTGACTAAGCCAGCTACTGTTTGCACTATATTCATTTGTGTCCATGTTAGCTTTTTCTTTTTCTCATTGTAATCTGTGCTAGCCCATCAGGCTGCTTCATCTGTACTTTTTCAAGATATTGATGGCTTGCACCTTTTATGGTCAATAGATGGCAGTGTAACAAGCATGTGTGTGTTATCTTTAGCTTCAGCTTCTGTGCTCTGCATTTTACAACAAAGAAGCAAAGGAGACAGAGGAAAACAAAAGAAAATGAACCTTAAAGATCCACCTGCTGGCTGGGTAAAAGACTACAATCATGTTCATTATTTTAATATTTTAATTTTAATTATTGTGTGTGACTCTAGGTGTGGTTGCCACCATCCTTGTTAATTATATCTGAAGAAACACAATTATTTTTTGTAGGATTTTGAATACTATGTAATATGTGATGTAATATATGTGTGGTTCAAATCGTTTAAATCGAGAAAATAAATGTTATTATTTTAATCTTATTTTTTTTGGTTAGAAGTTGCCTTCAAAGTCCTGCAATTGCTTTTTTTTTTTTTTTTTTTTTAATATTTTAATTTGACTATAATAAATAAAGAAAATATATAGCGGGGGCGTGGCCTGAAGCGGCATGGAATAGGACGCTGAGACGCTGAGCTCCGCCGGACATCTATCCTTTCCTGTATATCCTGCCGACACCACCGTATCCAGACGCCCCAAAATCATCACCCCACACGGGGCAAGCGCAAGCATCATGTCGGCCTCCACGACAGCCAAGTTGGAACAGTACCGCCATCAGGAGCGGAGCCGCGAGGAGAGAGGAGACGGCAGTAAATGCAGACACCAACAAGGTACTGGAAGCAATCACTGTTTGTCAGGAAGCTATTGCTGCATGCCAATCCTCTCTCACAGCCAGAATAGAGGAGGTTAAAGTGGACATTTCTTTAGTGAGACAGGACTTCCAGAAGCTCAGGGAGAGGGTCACAGAAACCGAAACTAGGATTAGTACGATAGAGGACTCCCTCCCCCCTCTTCAGCAGTCTAGCGAGGCCATGCAGGCGCAGGTAAACCAGCTCCTACAGAAACAAGATGACCTCGAAAATAGAATCAGAAGGTGCAACCTCAGATTCATAGGCCTCCCAGAAGGGGTAGAAGGAAAGGACCCCCCGGAGTTTTTGGAAGCTTTATTATGTGACACATACGGCAGAGCAGCATTTTCCTCTACATTCACCGTCGAACGTGCACACCGCATGTCAGGCAGACCCCCGCCAGTGGGTGCACCGCCCCGCACCTTTATCGCCAAATTCCTGAACTACAGGGACAGGGACAACATATTACGTCTCAGTCGTGAAAAAGGCAATATCCCCTTTGGCAATAAAACGATAGCTGTCTTCCCAGACTTCTCCGCAGAAGTACAAAGAAAGCGCAAGACCTTCATGGAAGCGAAGCGCCGACTACGTATTAAAAATATCAAATATGCGATGCTCTTCCCAGCCCGTTTGAGAGTGGAAGGGGAAAACAGGGCCCATTTCTTTGAGGATCCTGAGGAAGCCATTGCGTGGCTGGAACGAAGAGATGCATAGAGTCTCATTCCTAGGATGACCCTGCCTAATTGGTGCTAGTAAGATGGGGCAATAGACTGCATGTGGACATTGCTCTCTGTTACACCTGCCCTGAAGCGGTAAAAACTTTGCACACAACTTAATAACAAGGATTGTCGGTAAGGCCCTCTGTGTATGTGTGCCGCTTGGATCATTGTTGGTGCGGCGGAGGCCAGCTAACCACACTTGTTATTCCCCTGTTTGTGACGATATACCTGGACAGACAGCTGGTAGAGAGACAGAATACGCCAAAAGGCATGTCTGGAGTGAAATCCTAATCCCTTTACTTTTCTACGGGGAAAGAAAAGAGGAAAAAAGAGATTTTTTGTTTTTTTAATTTTTTTTTTCTTTATACTTTTTAAGCTATACCTCTCCGGCGGAGGAAGGCTATTGGCTAATGGGCTCACTGCAGTAAGTGGGCTCAGTTCTACAATATGCTTTGTTATGCAGCGAAGTTTCGCCCTATCATGTCCAACCTAAGATGGACTGCAACATGTGATGTTATACACTGTGTGTTTGCTGCCGGCGCGGAGACGAGGATTACTCTCTCTGCCCTGGCAGCACTAGCAATTATCTTTACTCTATTTGCTCACCACACTCTTTTTGCAGATTGGACGATGTTCATGCCACGTTGGCAGTTATGGGGGAAAGCCCGCACCAGTTGGGGAATGTGCTGGGCAGGGAGGGGGGATTGTAGTATATACCATAATGTAAGACGAAACCCCTATACTTGGCTCGATAGGCTTGTATTATGCTTGCTACCAGACGCTGGAAACACGGAACTTTACCCTATTTTGTTTTTGACCATGTTAGATCTCAAGCAAAGTTGGGTGGTTGGTGGAGGTCATGGAGCTCAATATTTCAAATATCTTACTACATGGCTGCTCTGACATGTCTCACATGGAATGTACGTGGGATGAGGGACCCCATTAAAAGGTCTGCGGTATTCGCTTTACTTAAACAGCAACGAGCAGATGTAATGGTTTTGGTGGAGACACACGCTGAGGGTTCTGTTCAAGGAGCGCTCAAACGCCCCTGGCTGGGATGGACATACCATTCTGTGCACACCACACACTCAAGAGGAGTTTCCATTCTTATTGCCAAACACACCCAATTTGAGCTCCATGGCCTAACATCGGATCCACAAGGTCGATATGTTTTCTTAAAAGCTAAGCTATATGGTGAAATGATCTTATTAATGGCATTTTATATACCTCCACCATTTCAGACCTCTATTCTTGTAGAAGGGTTTAATTTTATGGCCTTACACCCTAATATACCAGCGATGTGGTTAGGTGATTTCAACAATGTTTTGAACCCTGCACTAGATAAAATGACTAGCCCATCTATACCTAACACCCCTCAGCATATAACAAGATTTGCAAAACTATTGCAGGATTTTGGCTTGGTGGACGCGTGGAGATGCAGGAACCCCTCATCCCGGGTGTATTCGTGCTTCTCCGCGTCTCACCGTGCTATGTCTCGTATCGACTTAATACTGATTTCTAGAATACTCCTTCCCAAATTGATAGATGCAGGTTTCTCTCCTAGATCATTATCTGACCACTGCCCATGTTGGGTTAAACTCTCCATTCATCATAATAGACCGCCATTCTCTTGGAGACTAAACCCTTTTTGGCTAACCCTTTTTCCAGCAGATGATGATCTCTCCTCAGACTGGTCACAGTTTTTTGAGACCAATGAGGGCTCAGCGTCCCCTCAGGTAGTCTGGGAAGCTTTCAAAAAGCACGCTCGTATGACGCTTACCACCCACATTAACAAAATAAAGCGCTCCTCGGGGGCGGCTATTACTGCGGCCACCGAGAACCTGCTTCTAGCCGAAAAGGCATTTACAGAAGACCCCACTCCAGATAAGGCAAACAATCTCAAACTCTGCTCTAGGGTCACTAATCAACTTTTGTACGAAAAATCTAAAAGAAAACTTTTTTTCCAAAAACAAAAGTTATTTGAACAAGGGGAAAGAGCAGGCAAACTACTAGCTTATCTTGTACACCACGAAGACAGACCCCCAGTTGTAATATCGCTTTACTCCCCTGACGGCGCTCTCATGACAGAACCTAACCAAGTCACAACAATGTTTCGAGACTTCTTTACTACACTTTATACTTCCAAGGCCCCAACGGACAACACTTTAATGGAAACTTTTTTAGACGATATTATTATCCCCCACCTAACGGAAGCTCAAATAGAGATTTTAGAGGCCCCATTGACAGCAAAAGAAATCACCAAAGCCATTGCGGAATTCCCCAAAGCTAAGGCCCCTGGCTCCGATGGACTACCAATAGAGTTCTACTCCTCTTATTTGGACATACTTACTCCCCGACTGCTAAATTTGTACAACTCCATCTTTAATAAATCTGATTTGCCAGTGTCCATGCGGGAGGCTACAATAGTACTAATTCCCAAAACCGGCAGGGACCCGCACCTTCCGGAGTCCTACCGCCCTATCTCCTTGTTACAGGTAGATGTAAAAATAATAGCGAAAATACTAGCCATGCGCCTAAATACAGTTATATTGTCCCTAATACACGAAGACCAGGCTGGCTTTATGCCAGGGCGAAATACATCTTTTAACCTCCGCAGATTGTTTATCAATCTACAAGCAACGCATGACAACCCAGGGTCCAGAGTGGTTGTGGCTCTGGATACAGCCAAAGCATTCGACTCCGTCGAGTGGAACTATCTCTGGTCCTGCCTGGCTTGTTTTGGATTTGGTCCCAGATTTATAAAATGGATCCAACTCCTCTATCAAAACCCTGTCGCAAGAGTAGTGGCAAATGGCTGGCCATCTGATCAATTTTCCCTGTTCAGAGGCACACGACAGGGATGCCCTCTGTCGCCACTGTTATATGCCCTGGCAGCGGAACCATTGGCAATCGCGATACGAGCACACCCGGGTATAGTGGGACTCCGGAGGGGTGAGGTAGTGGAAAAAATCAGCACATATGCGGATGATACTCTGCTGTACCTAGACGACTCACAGGAATCTTTACCAGTAGCCTTGGACCTGATAGAACGCTTCGGTATTTTTTCTGGTCTAAGGATCAATTGGGATAAATCCCAAATACTCCCTTTAGACAGCTTCCCATTAAACCGTGACAGGACCACACTTGCCCTACAGAAAGTAGACAAAATAAAATACCTAGGAATACAAACAACTCGGGATTCATCAGACTATATCTCCCTCAACATAACACCACTGATTGAGATGATTAAACAGAAAACACAGATATGGACGCGTCTTCCACTTGGAGTGACGGGTCGAATTAATCTAATAAAAATGATCCTACTACCAAAAATTCTGTACATGATATGGCACTCACCTGTATACCTAATACTCAGACACTTCAAAATAATGGAAACTCTACTTAAGCCGTTCGTCTGGGGTAATTCTAGACACAAACTCCCTTGGCAAAGGTTGAAGAACCCTACTGATCTAGCTGGACTGGCACTTCCTGACTTCAACATGTACTACCTCGCATCCCAGCTTTCACAAATTTTCCACATCGACAAAACAGACCGTAACAAATTTTTATTCCTTTTATGCCCGAAATGGATACAACAGACTCTAGACCCATTACTATCAATGACGGGGGGGAGAGCTGGTGAAGGCTTGGGAATGGACCGTAGATCTTTACCATACCAATATAAGAAAATCTGGGATATAGCATCAAAAAAACTCTCTATTGAAACACCGAACATGTATACTCCCATATGGCACAATGAGTCCCTCCCAGAGTTTAGACGCATGCAGGACACTGAGATATGGAGTGCTAGAGGAATAATATACTTGACGCACATAATAACTAATGGGAGATTGAAAACATTTGAAACTTTAAAAGCGGAATTTGCACTACCCAACTCCATGTTTTTTAGATACATACAACTAAGGCATGCTTTTCATACACAATACCCCACAGATGAACTCACCCTACAAGACAACCCACTAATGGCCGCTATAAAATTCCCAGATCCCAAAAAGATGATCTCTCAATTTTATGCCATGTTAACTACTCCGCAGGCAACTGTTCAAGCATACGCACTGAAGACTAAATGGGAAGACGAAATAGGTACTATTGAAGATGATGAGTGGAGCGACGCATTAGATACATGTAAATTAGCATCCCCTAAAATATCAGACCGGCTCACACAGATTTTCATCACACACAAATCATATCTCACGCCACTTAGGGTTTCAAGATACAAGAGGGACCAATCTGCTAACTGCCCAATGTGTAACCAAGCTACAGGCACTTTCTTTCACTTAATATGGCATTGTCCAAAGATCCAACAGTTTTGGTCTCAGATTATAAAATTCCTACACGATACCATGGGCTCGCCCATCACACTCCAACCAAAACCATGCTTACTGGGAATCTTTCCCGACCCGGAAATTAACAAATTTACTAAAATATTCTTACATGAATCCCTCTTCTCAGCCCGCAAGGTAATAGCCAGATTATGGATGAGACCCACGCCACCAGAATTTTCACAATGGGTGCTAGAAATAAACAACTCTCTGCCATATAAGAAAATAATTTACTCCCATAGAGGATGCCCTACCAAATATGGAAAAGTGTGGGAGAGGTGGCTCAACTCCCCAGATACCTGCATTGACAGGATCTAGGTTACCCTGGTTTACGAGCCTTACATCTACGGTGCTCCTGTTTTCGATTGGGGTCCCTACACTACATTGTAGTACAGACCAAGGTTATGATAGATAACTCGAGCCATAATAACATAACAGAGCGTATACGATGCCAATCTGAATGTCTTACTAGATATGATATCTACATGAGAGAAAAGGGGGGTTTTTTTTTTTGTTTTTCTTCTTTTCTTCTTTTTTTTGTTTTCTATTCTTTATTTGTGTTCATATACTAAACTCTATATGTTGACTGTAATGTATGTCAAGATTTCGCATTGTATGTAATCTCCTTTATTCGTTCAATAAACAGAATTTTATAATTAAAAAAAAAAAGAAAATATATAGCAAAGGCTTGATTTTTATATCTTTAAAATAACAAACATGTTATACTTACCTGCTCATGCCATGGTTTTGCACAGAGGAGCTCCGATCCTCCTCTTCTCATGTCCCCTGCTGATGCTCCTGGCTCCGCCCCCCTGCTGAGTGCTCACATAGCAAGTCGCTTGCTATGGGGGCACTCATGCTTGCTCGCTTCCGAACACCACTCTGTGTGTTCATAAACAGAGAGTGTGGGTCAGCCCCCCCCCACTGGCTGTGATTGACCGAAGCCAATAGGAGGTAGAAACCAGGGAGAGCTGCTGCTCTTGTGCACATTGCTGGATCGGGATTGGGCTCAGGTAAGAATAAGGGGGGTGGGGGAGAGCTGCACACTTAAGGTAAAAAAACTTCAGCCTTGAGGACCACTTTAAGCCTAGGTTCACATATGTGTGTACGTTTGCATACGTTTCCCGCAGGTACAGCAGCCCATGGACTGCTGTACAAGTCCCTGACCCTTTAAACATGCTGCACAGAACCGAATGATGCTGTGGCACCAAGCAGTTTTGTGCACGGGTGCCGATGCACTGGGGTATCATTAAGAATTAATGGCACCCCTGCACGTTTACTAACCCACACTAATGTGAGCTTAGCCTTAAATGGTTCTTAGCTCCCAGCACGTGCTGGCATAAAAAACAAAACACACATCCATTTCTCTGCTGCAGCCAAGGACTGAAAGAAGCAGCCAATCAAAGCCTCTGCCTCACATAGAGCCCTCTCTTGGTAAGAAAGTGTAAGTGCCTGATGACCAGTGACCACTTGGTCAGGTAGATCTGTGTCAGGGAACATATCGTTATTTCAAGGTTATAAATATTAAAGTTTTCAGGCCACATGAACATCATTTTTTTTCTCGGTTCCGCCTCCATTATCAACCTGGACTGGAGTGTTCCTCTAACAATATGGAATGACACCAAAGTATGTGACGTGCAGGAAAGATGGTGATCCCAGTTCCTGAGATAGTTTACAGAGAGTGCCAGGGTTATCCAGCAGAAATATTTGACAAGGCGTCTCTGCAGAGGCACGCTGACCTTGCTGTTAAATCATTGCTGATGCAGATTTATTGTACACGGAGGACAGAACTAAAATAGACTGAAGGTTTCTTGAAGTTTAAAGATGAATTAATAAGTTGGGAGGGGAGACAATGTTTGCAGGGATTATTGTTATCAAAGCAAGCTATCGGTGTCTTGCTGACAGCAGAAGTAACACCACAATTAAAGGGGAGATGTCTAAAAGGCAGATTCCATGTTGTATTCAATTAATACAGGGCTTTCATAATATCACACATGTTATTAATCAAATAAAAGTCTCCAGGCAAAACTTTTTCTTTAGTTTTGGATACAGCATGAACCTCTTTGTTTTTACTGTTTATTATAGCTCCATAGGGTAGATTTCCCCTTACTTCCTGTTTTAGTTACAACATTGCTACCAGGACAGGAAGTAAGAAAAAAAAAGCACCAGGGACACATACAGCAAGAAAAAAAATTGTAGCTGATAAGGGGAATGGTGGAACCTTCTGTCACTTTCTGTCCTGGTGAAAACAATGTTGTGCTCAGATGGTGCCAACAGACTGTGACTAAGCTGTCACCAACAGCTCACGGTCAACCACCAACAATTGGTAGCCAGTGGGACAAGCTCATAACTACATCAACACAGTGAACAAAAGAACCCCTCCCACTGGCTTCCGGAATCATGGCTCACTTAAAGGGCTGGCTCCTAATGGTGGCTGCAGGTTAAATGTCTAAACAGCCTTTGGAAATTAGAGTTTTTTTGTTTAGACCAAAGTTTCTCTTTAAAATAAATGGCACGGCATAGAGCAGTGGTGGTCAACTTTCTTAATATAGGTGGCCTCAAGTGCAGCCCCCAACATCACCAAAGGGCCGCACATAAATTACATTGATTACCTAATGTTATTTAGTGTCAGTGTTTAGTGTTTAGAGACAGCAGACACACAACAGGATATGGTCAAAGACTATGGGCATGATACAAGAGATGGTCAGAGACTGTGGACATAATACCGAAGATGGTCAGAGACTGTTGACTTAGTACAGGAAATTTCTCAGAGACTGTGGACATAATACAAGAGATGGTCAGAGACAGTGGACATAATACAAATGATGGTCAGAGACTGCCAACATAATACAAGAGATGGTCAGAGACTGTTGACTTAGTACAGGAAATTTCTCAGAGACTGTGGACATAATACAAGAGATGGTCAGAGACTGTGAACATAATACAGAAGATGGTCAGAGACAGTGGACTTAGTACAGGACATGGTCAGAGAATGTGGACATAATACAATAGATTGTCAAACACTATGGGTATAATACAGAAGATGGTCAGAAACAGTGGACATAGTACAGGAGATGGTCAGAAACAGTGGACATGATACAAATGATGGTCAGAGACTGCCGACATAATACAAGAGATGGCCAGAGACTGCAGACATAATACAAGAGATGGTCAGAGGCTGCAGACATAATACAAGAGATGGTCAGAGACTGTGGACATGATACAGGAGATGGTCAGAAACTGCAGACACAATACAAGAGATGGTCAGAGACTGTGGACATGATACAGGAGATGGTCAGAGACTGCAGACATAATACAAGAGATGGTCAGAGACTGCAGACATAATACAAGAGATGGTCAGAGACTGCTGACATAATACAAGAGATGGTCAGAGACTGCTGACATAATACAAGAGATGGTCAGAGACTGCAGACATAATACAAGAGATGGTTAGAGACTGTGGACATGATACGGGAGATTTTCAGAGACTGTGGGCATGCTGCAAGAGACTGTCAGAGACTGTAAACATATTATAAGAGTTGTTGGAGCCTGGGGACATGCTTCAGGAGACACTCATAACCTTAAGACACATTACATGAGGCTCTACAAATCATTGCTATAACAGGAAAATCTGGAAACACAGTTTAGTGTCTGCAGGGCCCCAGGGGCTGCACAGAAGATGCCAAAGGGCTGCATTCAGACCCCAGGTTGGGCATCAGGGGCATAGAGGATTGAAAAGTCAATTGGCTTTCATGCCCTTTACCATGCTGCTGTCAATAAGACATCGGCAGCTTACAGAAAACTTCCTGACACATCTTAAATGTATTTTTAGGGAAAGGCTTGTTTTTATACGTTGCATAGGTGTAACATTATTTAATGTGAAATCCAGTACATTCCAGAGCCTCTTTAAAATTAAGTAATTGAAGCACTTAGCAAATAAGAGTGATTGAAAGTATTGATTAGTGAGTGAATATGCTGGCTTATTAAACTGACAGGTTTTCCAAATGTCAGTGTTGTTTTTCATCCAGACGTACACCATCGGCCCGCAGTGTTCCTGGAAGCCAGACCTACTCTCTACAAGCCAAATGAAATGGCTGGACAATGTCTGTGGCTGCTGGAAAGCCCAGTAAAACTGCCGACCATTCATCACAATGACGGCTCACTAATAAAATATATTCCAGATAATTATTTCTTGGATAAAAACATGAATTAAGCAATGTTTTCAGGCACAGGACTGTCTATAAAGTTGTCTGTCCTACATATTGCCTTTTATACATTTTAGCATATATTCTTTCTGCATTAGCAGAAACTTACACTATTGAGATATACTAAAATTTTAATTAACCTTGTCTTCATTCAGCTCGTGTATTATATTAATTCCACATTTGGGTTTTTATTACTCAAGGCTTTGTTAGAAGGGTTCCATAACTTACGTACCTGGGGAAGAGAGATGGGCTGATGAGGTTGGCATTTAACCACTTGCCTACTGGGCACTTTCACCCCCTTCCTGCCAAGGCCAATTTTCAGCTTTCAGTGCTGTCGCACTTTGAATGACAATTGCGCGGTCATGCAACACTGTACCCAAACAAAATGTTTGGGTACAGTGAGACGGCGTGGGCTTCGTTTGCAGGTAAAATCTTTTGAGAGAGATAGAGCTTTCTTTCGGTTGTATTTAATCACCACTGGGTTTTAAATTTTTTGCTGAACAATGAAAAAAGCCTGAAATTGTTTTTCTTAGTTTCTGTTATAAAATCTTGTTTCTCCTTTACTGATGGGCACTGATAGGCTGCACTGGTGGACACTGATAATTGGCACTGATAGGCGGCACTGATGAGCACTGATAGGCGGCACTGATGAAGCATTGATAGGCAGCACTGATGGGCACCGATAGGCGGCACTGATGGGCATTGATAGGTGGCACTGATGGGCACCGATAGGCGGCACTGATGAGCATTGATAGGTGGCACTGATGAGCACCGATAGGTGGCACTGATGGAGCATTGATAGGCGGCACTGATGGGCACCGATAGGCAGCACTGATGGGCATTGATAGGTGGCACTGATGGGCACCGATAGGCAGCACTGATGGGCACCGATAGGCGGCACTGATGGGCACCGATAGGCGACACTGATGGCCACCGATAGGCGACACTGATGGGCACCGATAGGCGACACTGATGGGCACCGATAGGCAGCACTGATGGGCACTGACAGGCATCACTGAGAGGGCTGCACTGATGATCAGTGCCCTAAGTATCAGAGTAGATGTCCCTTGTGTGGATTTCCACTTACCGGTTCTCCTCTGCTCACATGCTGTCAGCGTAAGGAGAGGACTGCTGATAACCAGCAAATTCTGTTTGTGATTGGACACAGCTGATCACATGGTAAAGGGCCGCTGTGATCTATTATCAGCTGTGTCCCAAGGACACAGTGATCACAGAGTGCTCCCGATGCGTGCCCCGGGGGTGAGCGCGGAGGCAGAGTTCTGGGAGGACGTAAATTTTTCAAGAAAAAAACAAACATTATATGGCTACTAGATGATCATAGGAAATCAACATATTAAATAGGAAGTAGACCTTCCTTTATTCTTGGTACCTATAGGTAGGCTTAGCATAAGGCTCAGCTATAGGTACTGTAAATATCTCCTAAATGTGCGCCGTTTAGGAGATATTTACTGTACACTGCGCCAATTATGTCATCTGCGCATGCGCTCTGAGGGAGCAGACGCCCGTGCCGTTTCTTCAGAGCCCTCCCGCAACTGGCGGCTCATGTGCGCATGCACGGGAGTGTTGTCACATGGCTCTGGCCAGTCACACAGCCCCGCTGCCCTGGAAGGAAGACGGGTAAAGATGGATGAGGCCTCCAGCGGGGACGGCGTGGGCTTCGTTTGCAGGTAAGTGTCACATAATGTGCTAGTATGCGATGCATACTAGCACATTATGCCTTTACTTTGCAGGGAAGGAAAAAAAAAAACAACTCATCAGAGTTTACTTCCTCTTTAAAGTGTAAGTAAAAGCAAAAACTAACTAACCTACTCCCAACACCATTCTAAGTCTAATCAATCTAACCCTGTAAAGAAAAGATCGTTATACTTACCTACAGTATTCTGAAGCTGCTCCGGTCTGTTTCCAGGCTGAGCTGTCACAAATATGCCATTGTCTTACAGGTTTTTCTTTTTGTTTTTTGTTTTTTTAGCGGTTTACTACCACTTTAAGGACCAGGCCTATTCTGACACTTCTCTCCTATGTAAAAATCTGTATTTTTTTTTTGCTAGAAAATAACTTAGAGCTCCCAAACATTATATATTTTTTTAGTCAGAATTTAGTATGGCTGGGCAAATGCTTGAGACATTCATCCAATGTTTTTTTTTTTTTTTTTTTTTTTACATAAACCCCATAATATGCTTCGAGGAGAATGCATGGGCGCTTTTCTAATGCGAAGGTGTGAACAGTCTTTTACACTTTGTTTTCCTTACATAGCATCCCCAGTTTGACTAGAAAAGCATTCTGTAAAGAAAAACCCCTGTGAGGAAGCAGCGGTCTCTCTGCAAAGGTCCAATATGCCCCATGCTGAGCCAGAACTAAAGCTCCTAATCAGCAGGAAGCTTAATAAGCCCACAGAAGGTCACATCAGCCTGCTGGGTACACACCCTCTCTTCTGGCAAATGCACAACTGGCAGTCCTGGTCTAGTAGCCTAGGACTGAACCTAGATAACCAAAGAGAAGTACTAAATATTAAAAGTGATGGGTACATTTTACTATTACTGTTCACTGAGAGTAAACCTGCAAATTCATGGAGATTTTACTGCATTTCATAGTAAAGATTTACAATACCTCCAAACTCCACTACTTCCACGTTGAGGTTTTCTGACTCCACAATCACACCGAAGGACCGCTGACCTGTAAATATAAGAAGAGTCAACACTTGGAATGTACATTGATGGATTCTGTATAGTAATACTGCAGGAGCTGATTAAAGTAAAATGTAATATAATCTTGAACATGTTAATGGACTTTCAAAAGTCAAGTTCAATATTTTATAATGGCAGTTTTCTTCATATAGATGTTAATCCAAACTGAGTGACATTCGGTTTGCTAAATCACTATGACATTTCAGATGTTCTGTTAAGCTTTGAAAATGAAAGATAGAAGCTGATTGGTTAGTATATATAGGTACTTCTGTTTGTGTCTGCTCCAGTTTTGATCAATTCCCCTCTGCAATGTCATTTTTTTTATAATATATTATATATATTATAAAATTATATATATATTATTATATATATTATAATTTTATAATAAGTGCTTTCTTTCACCCTTTGCTTTTCATTCCCACGGCTTCTTTGCAGCCACTTCATGTATTCATGCACTTCAGTAATCATACCTCCCAACATTTTGAGATGGGGATGAGGGACACCTACCAGCAAATGTATGTAGGCACAGGACACGCCCCCTGCCACACCCTCTTAAAGAAGAATTAACCCCCAAAAAAGGTTAATTAAATCCACAAGTCCTTTTTTTTTACCACTATTATTCCTTTTTATTGGCTTTTAAAATTTACAAGTGCAGCAATTTAGAAATTGGATGAAAGGTTTAGCGCTGGGAAACACTTTTTGAAAGATAAAAAATGCATTTTATATACAACTATATAGATCAGACCAAAATGAGGGACAAATGAGGAGGAAAGAGGGACAGAGGGACATTGCTCCAAATCAGGGACAGTCCCTCGAAATCAGGGACAGTTGGGAGGTATGCTCAGTAATGACTGCATGACATTTGTTTATTTCTCAGGGCGGCTGTCCTAAGGTCCCGTCCACATCTAATGATTTGGGAATTCGATTCCAAATCGCACTGCAATAGTGGCAAAACGCACCGCACAAGTTTGGGTGCCCTTCATTTTTAATGGCACCTGAAAAGCAGTGCCGTTTTGCTGTGATTGAATCGCGCGGCAATCGCGGCAAATCGCACAGCATGAAATTCGATGCCCAGGACAAGCTCCTGCTCCTTTTTAGGACACAAGTTTTGTGCTATGTGTTTTGCTGTGTGATTTATTGCATTTGAGGTGCCATTAAAAATAAATTCAGCTTGTGTTGGTCACTGCGCTGGACTGACTGGATTGTTCACCTATCCTAGGTGGGTATTTGTGTGGACAAAAAGGAAGGATAGTGCCCAGTGATGAATGGCGGTCATGGGCCCTCTTGGGGATTGGGCTGCTGCCTCTTCTGTGTGACCTTATGGTCATTTTAGCATGTAGACTTGGATAGAAAGAAAACAGCGCCTCGTGTCCAGCAAAGGGTAATGTAAGGTTCATAGAGGTTTATTAAAAAGTATCAATATGTACCTCAAGCCAACGCATTCCAGTGGAATAGACCCCTTTATTTAGGGCTGTTGCTTAGGGTTGCCACCTGTCCAGGAATCACCCGGACAGTCCAGGTTTTGAATCACGTGTCCGGGGTTTCAGTCCACCTGAAACCCGGACACATTATTCAGACCAGGCTGTGGCTCCCCAAGTAACCAAGATAGTCATACACAAATCTGTTGCCGCTGCGGGCGGCTGTTTGGGGACAGGTTTGGCATCACTGAAGGGTGGGGTGATGATGTCCGCAAGAGTAATTTGGCCACACCCACTGGTGCACTCTGTGCGCTACATTACTACTCCCCTTGGAGCACCCAAATGTGTCCCAGGTCTTTTATAATCCTATAGTGTTTACTGCAAAAAAATTTAAAAATTGCCCTGTGCCGCAAAAATGTTCGGGGTTAGCCTGAAGAAGAGGTGGCAACCCTACTGTTGCTGCGTACTATTTGATGGGAACAATTCCCAAGAATGTTTATGCTGGATCATTTAAGAAACCAGGATGGCAGGAGGCCGGCTTTAGTTGCATAGGCATCAAATCTGGAATTGTTCCCATCAAATAGTACGCAGCAACAGCCCTGAATAAGGGGGAGTCTTTTCCACGAAGTACATTGGCTTGATGTACATGTTGCTACTTTTTAATAAACGCCTATGAACTATTCTTTAAGAAGTTGTAATTCTCTGGACACTGGGCGCGCCTTTCTTTCTATCCAAATTAAAAATAAATGGCACCCATACACGCATGTTGCATTTTGCCACTATTGCAGTGCGATTTGGAATTGCGGGGATTCTGCCTAACTTTTTGGCCTAAAAGCAAAATGCTATGTGTGGCGGAAAAGGAACACTCACATCAACCTGAACACACCATCCCCACCGTGAAACATGGTGGTGGCAGCATTATGTTGTGGGGATGCTTTTCTTCAGCAGGGACAGGGAAGCTGGTCAGAGTTGATGGGGAGATGGATGGAGCCAAATACAGGGCAATCTTAAAATGTTAGAACTTTGTTAATGTTGATGTTGAACTGTAAGAGTCTGCAAATAACTTGAGACTGGGGCGGAGGTTCACCTTCCAGCAGGACAACAACCCTAAACATACAGCCAGAGCTACAATGGAATGGTTTAGATCAAAGCATATTCATGTATTAGAATGGCCCAGTCAAAGTCCAGACCTAAATCCAATTGAGAATCTGTGGCAAGACTTGACAATTGCTGTTCAAAGACGCTCTCCATCCAATCTGACAGAGCTTGAGCTATTTTGCAAAAAAGAATGGGCAGAAATGTCTCTCTCTAGATGTGCAAAGCTGGTAGAGACATCCCCAAAAAGACTTGCAGCTGTAATTGCAGCAAAAGGTGGCTCTACAAAGTGCCGACTCAGGGGGGCTGAATACAAATTCATCCCACATTTTTCACATATTTATTTGTAAACAATTTTGAAAACCATTTATCATTTTCCTTCCACTTCACAATTATGTGCCACTTTGCGTCGGTCTATCATATAAAGTCCCAAAAAAAAACATTTATGTTTTTGGTTGTAACATGACAAAATGTGGAAAATACTAGTATGAATACTTTTTCAAGGCACTGTAATGCCGTGTACACACGGGCAGACTTTTCGACCGGACTGGTCCGACGGACCGAATCCGATGGACAATTCGACCGTGTATGGGCTCCATCGGACCTGCAGCGGACTTTTTCGGTCAAAAATCTGACGGACTTTAGAACTGGAACATGTTTCAAATTAGTCTGACGGACTCGAGTCCGGTTGACAAATCCGCTCGTCTGTATGCTAGTCCGATGGAAGAAAACCCACGCTAGGGCAGCTATTGGCTACCGGCTATCAACTTCCTTATTTTAGTCCGGTCGTACGTCATCACATACAAATCCACTGGACTTTGGTGTGATCGTGTGTGGGCAAGTCCGTTCGTTCAAAAGACCGTTGGAAGTCCGTCCAAAGTCTGTTGGAAAGTCAGTCGGACCAGTCCAGTTGAAAAGTCCGCCCGTGTGTACGCGGCATTCATGTACAAGGGGCTCATTAGCCAATGCAGGGTAAATATTCTGTGTATTCCTGATGGCAGGGATGTGCTGCCAACAGCTGGCCATAGACATTAACGGGTGAAGGCAGCTGTATATAGCTATGAGCCACCATTAACGTAAACTAGCGAATGTGCACAGGCATAATGTCCTGAACTCACACTACCTGGGTTCCTTACATTATGTCTGTGTATATACAGTACTTTATGTTAATAGGGGCGTACAGCCACTTTCACCCATTCATGCTATGGGCGGCTGTACACAGCACCCGGATATCCCTGGAACCAGAAATATTCAGTATATTTACACATGTGCTCGAGTGCAAAAAGGGTGAAAGGGTGAAAAACAATCTATGACACCCTTAAGATATAAAAAAAAACACGAAATAATGTTAAACACGCCAATAGCCGATTCACATACTCATATCTGAGTCAACTCTGTGGCCGGTAGCTGCGATTAGAGGATGCCTTGTACAAAGTGGTTCAGTAGTAGTGGTTAATCACAGAGGGTCATGAGTCATGAATCAGAAGTATTTCAGTTAAACTGCTCTCATGAGGAAATTACAACATTTATCAGGAAAATATATTTTAGGGTGATTATCCATTTAGCAACCAAAGTGACCAAATAAGGTGTAAGTTTACAATTTTTTTGTACAATTTTCCTTTAGATTTACCAAAACCATATAATATGAGGTCAAACCTAAGCTTTTTCAATTTGTATGCAATCAGGCAGGCCCCTTCACTACGTAGTTGAAGGTAAATCTAAAGAAAATTGAATAATGTATGGCCAGCCTAGGGCAGCCAGATTGCTAATAGTCTGCTTGAGGGAGCCATAGTGAGCCTGTGGCCAAGCTATGGACATACAACTATTTATATAGGTGACTTACTGACCTCTGTAGCTGCATGCTTTATGAAGCAATTCATCTCAGCTCATCATTCTCAACCCTCCCTGCAGATACTCAGCAACTCAGCTTGCACTGCTCTTCCCTCCTAGCAGTAATCTCAGCTCATGTGCAGGCGTCCTTGTGCGCAAAGTACCACTTGGATGTGCAAATATAGATATAAAGCCGCTGTGTATTTCAGCCTGTCATTGATTTTGACAGGCTGCATGTACCCTTTCCAGGAATGTTGAATTCCTGGTCCTGCACTACAATCAGTGGTATGATCCACCGGCCTACCATCACATACAGGGGTTGATTTACTAAAATTTGAGAGTGTAAAATCTAATGCATCTCTGTATGGTAGCCAATCAGCTTCTAACTTTTGCTTGTTCATTTGAGCAGTGGTGGCCCGTCCATTAGGGGTGCACGGGCGCCGCCCCCCCTATCCATGCGTCTGGCCCCCTAATCTACATGCGGGGTGCCGGACGCATGGATTCCAATGGGGGTTTTTTTTTTTTTGAAGCACGTGATTAGAGCCAGAGGCTCTAATAGGCTTCAAAAAAGGGTGGGCTTAAGGGGTAGAGCACTGCGCCCTGAGCCCACCCAGTTGTGTGACAATAGCGAATTAATATTCGCTATTGCCTCACTGATCCTCCTCCCGGCCAATCAGGAAGTGGGTCTGGAGACCCATCACCCGATTGGCTGAAAAGACAGGCAATCCTATTGGACGCCTAGGAGGAGGAGGGAGGAGACGAATGACGAGCCAGAGGAGGAGGAAACGCGATGGAAGTGCAGGGTTGGATGACCGACCGACTGCCCGTGGGAGGGGGGGGTTTGTGGGGGGGTGTCTGACTGACCGACGACAGTGTGGGGGGGGGGGGTGCCGCCGGCCGACCAGGGGAGTGGTGGTTGTTTGCCAACCCCCCCACCCAAAAAAAAACACCAGCCTCCGCTGCAATTAAACTTTGACAAAAAAAAAACTGGATGCTGATTGGTTTCTGTGCAGAGCTACACCAGATTTTACCCTCTCCAGTTTTAGTAAATCAACCCCACTGTGTCCTGTACAAATGTTGGGTTGCCAGAGGAACCAGGAATTAGGTAAGAGATACTCGTGGAAGTGTTGGATTCTGAAGATACTTCAGGAGTTGGTTTCTCTTCGATACAGCAAAGATAAACTACAGAATCTATCTACCTGACTTGTATATACAGTAGTTAAATAAAAAAATAAATCAACAAAACAAATAAAAAATTCCATGGCCCAATATCAATAATAGAATATTTATTTGTGCCAATATACTCACATAAGGAAACTACAAGTATGTCATACATAGATGGCACTGTCAGCTATCGGCATGCATGATGACGTTAAAGATGGGCTCCACTTGACGTGTTTCGTGTAAACACATGTCTTCGGGGGAACATTTTTGTATATAAAGACTTGACTGAGTATTAGGCTAAGTTTAGACTTTGAAAAGTGATCAGTATTAGGATCGGTTTCAAAAAGCGTTTGGCGGGCGGTGAGGAGGCAATAAGACACCTCCTAAAGCCTGTTTTAACCCTGTGAATGCAGCACCAACATGCAGCAACTACATGCATTGGACGCATTTGTGGGGGAATCGCAGGGTTTTGCTTGAAGCAACAATTGTTGCCACGGGCGCAAAGCAAAGCATGGCGACCACAACATGTGAACACCCCTGTCTGCTGCCTTTGCAGCCTAAGGGGGTGTTTGAAGGGCACTAAAAACATGGCTGAACCACTCAACCACACGTTTTTAACACCCCCCAAATCACAAGTCTAAACAAGCTCTTATAGGTTACGGCAATTTACAAGTCCTTGTTGTTTTTTTGCCCTTCCCTACTGAATAAGGCTGGGCGTCTTCATGTGGATTTTGCTGAATAACATCATTTTTCTTTCCCAGTCTCATACGTGAAGGCCTCTGTCTGCTGTCCATGCTCTGATAGAGCAATTTGTGTTAGTTCAGTAGCCAGATACATAGCCCCAGGCCTGTTTTTCTTCTGTGAGTGTCTTATTCAATGACCCTAAATAAGACTCTGCTGGGGAACATTGCCACAGCTAACCTCACCGCCAACACAACACGTACAGTTCATGTGATGTGCCAAACTTCTAATTAGAACTTTCATGCAATTACTGTCCAGGGACTGAAGCAGGACGCAGGAGGGTGTAAAGGCTCTGTACTTTGGATCTCTGTGTTGAAAAATGTAGAGATGTGAATAATTGATTCAAGAGGGACACTAAATAAAAATGTTCATGCTTCATGAACTTTCAAGCAAGCATGTGATCAAATTAAATAGACCCATTTTATCACAAAGTCTGCTGTAAACTAAGCAAACACAATCGCCTTCAAAATGAATCTGTCCACGATCAACAAATAAAGTTTGAATCAAAGTGTACCTGTCATCATTGTATGGCAGTAGAGGCCACTGAACTGAACCAATATTCCACCTATGGGTTGATGATACATTAAGTGAGGCCTCTGCCCAAAACACCGGAGTCATTCATAACCAATGCAATGTTGATAGTGATTTAGCTGGTATGGTTTATTTTTTGCACGTGTCTGCTCCATAAAACATCTAGCATATCTAGAGCAGGAAACCTAGCTAGTATGTAACAATGTTCCTCCACTTTGTGTTTGTGAGTACAGCACCTGGCTTTACAATGAAAGCAGTTCAAGCCAAATTTAGTACTTGAGCCCCATCCAACCACTGGTGAACTGGAAAGAGCCAAGAATAAAGTGCAAGGCAAGTCAAAACCGAACTGAGCTTAAATCTAGTCCCACCCCCATTCTAAGCCTATTCTAACTACCCTACAAAAGGAAAGATGTTTATACTTATCTAATCTGAAGTCGCTCTGGTATGGTCACATGATCAGGTCCCAGCTTCAGTGTAGAGGAGGAGCAGCCGACAATGAATGCCCCATAGTAAGCCTATGGGGGATGTCATCGCCCAGGCTCTGCCGCCATTGTCAGCAATCTCTCCTCTAAACTGAAGCTGATGCTAGACTGACTGGACTGGAGCGACTTTAGAATACGTAAGTATAGGCATCTTTCCTTTTATAGGGTAGGTAGAATAGGCTTAGAATGAGGAAGGGAATAGATTTAAGCTTAGTTTGGTTTTGACTTGCCTTCCACTTTAACCTAGTAAAGCAAAGCTAAAAGCAAAACTTTTTTTTTCATTTTGGATAAAATAAGAAAGGGTTATAACCCCTGTCATTTTTTTGCCATCTTTGACCCATCAAGGAGTTATCCCTTCACTTCCTGTCTCATACCCAAAACAGGAGGTAGGAAGAAGTTCCTCCAAAATGAGGGAAACCATTGTTGGTACCAGGATCACCAGAACTAGTGTCCCCAATGAAAGATTTCCCCTATATTCCTGTTCTGGTGACAAGCCAAAACTAACTTGACACGTGTTCTAATCCCTCCCCAATCTATCCAAAGCTAAAAAAAAAAAAAGTTTTGCTTTTAGGTATACTATAATGACCAAAGACCCTAGCTATAATGTGCAAAGTGTAGTGTGTAAAGATCTATGTGTCAATGTGTGCACATGTTTCTCCATGTGCTATTGTGGTAACATGTCCTGAATAATTGACCACACAAGTCTGTATGGTCATGTGTTTAATGTACTTGCTGTAGGCAAAGACATCTGAAGTCAACCTCAATCTGGTGATCAGTGTCATCTGACAAACAGAAATACGACAATCTCCCTCTGCTCCTTAAGGTCAAAAGGCTGACAAACAGCTATCTTCTGTGAAAGTGCTGCACACCTTGTCATGGTGTCACCCAGGGTTTTTACCCACGCAGGTAAAAGGGCTCCAGGATGCCTGTTTTGAGTGGAGAAAACAAATTTTACAGTTTTCTCTAGATTTCTCTAGGATTGGTAACTCCTGGATTGGGTTCTAGAACCCAGAGGAGGAGTGAAGCCTCCAACTCTGGGTCCAGTGTTTGATGGTGACCAGCAGTTGCAAGTGTGCGTATGCCTTATGGTGCGGGCGCCTGAGTGAACAGACACAGGGGCGGTGTCTGCTCGGGCCTCAAGAAGAGGTGAACTGACCATGCCATCACCTAAGAGAGACAAGGAGTTGATTTATTAAAACTGGAGAGTGCAAAATCTGGTGCAGCTGTGCATGAAAAACAATCATCTTTCAAGGTTTTTTTTGTCAAAGTTTAACTGAACAAACTAAAGTTAGAAGCTGATTTGCTACCATGCAGAGCTGCACCAGATTTTGCACGCTCCAGTTTTAGTAAATCAATGCCAATGTTTGAGTAGGCTGGAGCCTGCACAGCCCCAAGCTGGTGAGTGACTAATATTAAAGTAGAGGTAAACCGATTGATTTAAAAGTTTCAAAAAACAGTTATATACTCGGTATGCCGGGAAGGCGAACTGTCACATTAGCTTGTTCTCTCAACCAAACTGTCAAACTGTCCAATGGCTGGTGTCATAACTGATCACATGTACAGCATCATGGCAGCTTCAGTCAAGATGGCAGCTTCCTTGACTGAAAACGATAGGAGGGTTTACTTCCACTTTAAGTAGTATGTCTATGCAGAGATAGTCTCAGGGACTATGCAATCTGGATAGCCAGGGTGCTGGAATTTTTTTTTGTATCATTGTGTCGCTGAAAACCCTTGCATGGGAAAACCCAAGTATAAGAAAACAAAAATGGGTGAAGAAAGCCCTTCATCGAATGTTGATGAGTGGACAGCATCTTTGGAAGAAGTACACTTGAGCTGAACCCTTACACTCTACACTGTGAGTAGGTACATTGTAGACACCAGGTGCTTTGACTACTACACCAAAGAGACTAGAGCAAAATTTTAAAGGTCCCCTTCCCAAGCTTTGTCACTGACTGCCCAGGTAGCTCTGACTTTACTTTTCATAGATAAAAGGATTAAGTATTGTAGGATCAATTACAATAGTGACAAAACTCCCAGCAGCATAGCTCACCCTTAGCAATCACCCTCTTCCAAGTGGTTTATATGCATCCGCCACACCACCACCAAATGTAATACATAGATGCAATTCCACTAGGACACTATTTGCAAAAATGATTGTATTTTCTCTTTTTGCTTGCATGGGATTCCTCAAACAAACTAAAATATGCCACTAAGTCAATTTACTGGCATGCCTAGACTGCATAGACTGCAACCGAAGCAAATGTCAGTATGATTATAGATGGTACTTTAGGCCTTCAGAGATAACTTTAATTAAAAAAACACAGGCTGCAATATCCACCACTATGCTGCAAAGTTATAAATATAAATGAATGCTTGGCTTGTGCGCAGCAGAAATTATACTTTTAACTGCCCCAAGTGTACAAAGCTGTTTCATCTCATAGAGCTCCCGATATTGCCACAAGGGATGGGCAAGGTGCACTAAGACTAAGACTATATGGGGTATATGTCAGGATTATGGCCGTGCTGCCCATGAGGCCAAAAATGCCCCCCCAACCCCACCTTCCCCAAAATGGCTTTGCTCAGGCTAGCACATCCCAGCTCTTTCCAGCAGCCAGTACAGCCACCTATAGAGGTGATTGGCTGTATTCGCTTTTAATACGTGTAAATACCAATGCTTTTTTTGCATATGCATTTACCTGTGCATGCACTTATGACATATAACCCAAATGCAAACTTCTGTGTTTTCGAAATATGTTATACATACATATTCATCAGCACAGGAAGGATCATCAAATTTTGTCCAAAGCTTTTATTACAGAAAGATCACATCACAATGGGCCAAGTGTTGGAGCGGCGCAGGACCCCTTTGTTGGGATTATGTCCTACGCACATGTGCAATAAAGCATGGGTGTTTTTATGCTGACAATTGCATACAGCCATTCATCTCTATGGGTAAATGTACATGCCACCTACGGCTCCCCAATTTTTATGACAGATCCTGCCTCCACCCACAAATATCTGTGAAAATGAAGCCTAAAGACGAAGTAAACCCTCAGCAAAAAATGAAAAAACAAAAAACCCTGCAAGACAAAGGCATAATTAGCTAGTATGCATAGCATACTAGCTAATTATGTATTACTTACCTCAGATCGAAGCCACCGCATCGGTCCATGTCTCCCCCTCCGACCGCCGACATGTGGTCCCTGAGCGACTTCCTGGTATTGTGGCTCCGGCGCTGTAATTAGCCGGAGCCGCAATGACGTCACTCTACGAATGCGCACGGGAAGGGCACAGTACAACTGAAGCAACGTAATATAGCGCCATTGCTTCAGTTGTCTTAAGTGCGCATGTGCCTCATGACGTCGGCATGCAAAGACAGGGATATCTCCTAAACCATGCAGGTTTAGGAGATATCCTTGTTAGCTACAGGTTTACAACCACTTAACTGAATAGCATTTAGTTTGCTAAAGCACTGTTTATTATAAACAATTGCCATTTGTTTCATTAATTTTATTTTTCATTGTTTAGTGCATCTGAGTGTTGCTGATCTCCCGCAGCCACTTTCTGTCTGCATCCTCTTCAGCGAAGGCTGCGTGGCTTTTCTTAGGGAGTTTCCTGATGGTAACAGCAGTGAGCCATGACAGCATAATGTGTGCTGAGTGACAATGCAAGAGCCCAACTGAGAGACAAAAACAAAAGCGTTGTCACCCGAAAACAGGATGTATCTGAACAAGGACCTTCATGGTAGGATCACCAGGTATTAATGAATGAAAGCTGCAGATTTCAAATAATGTAACATTACTCTTGAAATTACATCAACATCAACAAAAAAGTACAAGAGCTTCTGTTGGGTGACAAGCGTCCCGCTATTCTGTTTGCGCGATGTTACCACGATTGTTGCCCGCCCAATCGTGGTAAAATTGTGCCGCGATTATGGTGCCATTGTCACAGGGAACAAACAGGCATCCCGCGATTTGCCGCTATTTGGAATCGCGGGCGGAATCGTGGTAATTCCGCACACAATTCAGAACGCGGACATGTGAACGGAGCCTTAAAGCAGAAGTAAACTTGGGCATTGTGACGGTATGCTCAGGTGGAGTCCATGCTCAGGTGGACTTTAAATGACCAGGAAAAGAGCACAGCAGGACTCTGGCCTGAGACTCAGAAGGGAATCTGAGAGAGAGGAGCTCTGTTTGTTTGGACTGAAAACAAAGGTTTGCTTTACCTCATGTTTTGTGGGTGACGGAGATCATCCCCACACCGTATAGAGAGCAGTGTACTGTTTAGTTTAGCGCCAGACGGCAAGGATTCGTTTTACTGTTTTGTTTTTTTTTTTATGACTTTGCAAACCACTTGTAAATAAAGCTGGCAACCCGCCAGATTTTAAAGAAACTGCCTGCACGCATCTCCCCACAGCATTTATAAAAAAAAAATCCTCTGCAAGGCAGTAGCATAATGTGTTAGTATGCATCACAAATACATATATATATATATATATATATATATATATATATATATATATATATGAAATACTGTAACTTAGAACAAAGCCCTCCAGCAGACCACCGTCACCGCTGACAGGGCTTCCATCTTCACCCGGTGTTCCTTCCGGGTTTCGGCTGTATGAATGGCCAAGTCACGATGACGTCACTACCACGCATGCACGTGAGAGTCACGGCCCCGGCACAAAGCTATGAAGGTACGACATGGGTATGGCATCCCTTCAGAGCGCATGTGTTCGGTGATGTCATGGCTGCATCCTGAAGATATTCACTGTACCTACAGGTAAGCTTCATTATAGGCTTACCTGTAGGTACAAGTTCAAAAGTGGACTTTACCACCAAAGCGGAAGTAAACCCATCCACATCAATGCACGATATTACCCAGCATATTTTTTTAAGAAATATTATCAGCAGCATAATCATAATTTTCCAGACTAAGTCTAAATTAGCACTAAAAACACTTCCTCTAACACAGACTGTCCATTTACAGTCTATGGGCCTCAGTGCTAATTTGAATATGGCCTTACCCATTGGTTCGGCTTGGTTTGATGTAAGTATGCATATGTGATATCTGGACGGCCACTGGGGAAGCTGAAAATCATTGCAGTAGACCTTGATACATACAGTAGACTGATAGCTGAGATCTTTAGGGTGTTGCTCCAGCACCTTTCCATCTGCACACTGACCACAGGTTGCTGCTCACTCTAGCACTGCCACCATTCAGAGAACACCTTGTATTTTTTTCAATAAATACAAGGCATTCCCTGATTGGACTAGGTATATATTCTAACGTCATTCTCCCCTCCATTGAGAAAACACCTTGTATTCATTATTAAGAAAATACAAGGCGTTCTCTGAATGGAGAAGGTGCTGAGCAAGCAAGCCCTGTGGTCAGTGTGTAGAGGGGAAGTCACTAGAGCAGCACCCAAAATATCACAGTGATTTTCACAACCCCAGAGATCCTCCAGATATCACATATTGATAGGTGAATCAAGCCAAGCTGGACCAATGTAGGTTTGGAAATAATAGATATATCCTGTAGTTCCGCTTTAAAGCTTACACAATGGGCTTACATTTTCTTAAAAGTGCAATTGATGACTTTACTACGACTTTAAACTATAATGCCGCGTACACACGACCGGTTTAGCCGTCGGAATAAACTTCGAAGGTTTCTCCGACGGAATTCCATTCAAGGGGTCTTGCCTACACACGGTCAACCCAAAGTGCGACCAAAGTCCGACCATCCAGAACGCAGTGACGTACAACACTTACGATTGGACTAGAAAAAGGTAGTGCTTCAGAGCATGCGTCTTTTTTGGTCCGTCGGAACAGCATACAGACGATCAGTTTTCCCGATAGGAATTGGGTCCGTCAGAAATATTTAGAACATGTTCCATTTCTTGGTCCGTCAGAGTTTAAAAAAAAAAAGTCCGATGAGGCCTACACACAATCGGTATATACGATGAAAAGCTTCCGTCTGACTTTTTCTGTCAGGCATTCCGCTCGTGTGTACGTGGCTTTAGAGTTTTTCAAGGCGAGGACTGATGAAAACAGTTCAAACTTGTAAACTTAAGGAAGGTCTTGGCAATGTTGCCCAAATCTTATGGAAAAATTGGGTTAAATTTTAGAAAATGTAATTTAGTTATCTAAACTACTGGCCCAATCAATGACAGTGATAGTGTCTATAGAGCAGCCACTTTCAACTAGGGTTCTCCAGAGATTGCTAGGGGTTTCTTGAGCTGATTGACTTCTCACCTGATGGTGCCCGCAAGATTCTAGGCCCAATGCCACTTGGCAGAGCCAGCATTGTGACAACAGTGAACGGCTGTCTGTAATGGTGGCATTCTAATTTTCATTATTATACAATACATATATGTTACAATCTAAAAGGGAAGGTCAAGTGATACAAAAGGTAAAAGCTGGGGGGATGAGCTGATAGAGAGAATAAAAGTACAGTTGTTAGGTGAAGGTAGGATGCACTTCTCTAAAGAAAAGGGTTTTCAGGGATTGCCTAAAAGTGGACAGAGTGGAAGATGGATGGACAGATTGGGGTAGGGAGTTCCAGAGGATGGGAGAGGTTCAGGAGAAGTCCTGGAGTCAAGCATGAGGGGAAGTGACATGGGAGCTAGAGAGCAGGAGGTCTTCGGATATCACTCCTGTAGGAGGATCATTCTTCCCACTAACCACCAATGTAATGGACAACCTTCCCACTGACCATCAATGTGATGGGCAACCTTCCCACTGACCATCAATGTAATGGACAACCTTCCCACTGACCATCAATGTGATGGGCAACCTTCCCACTGACCATCAATGTAATGGACAACCTTCCCACTGACCATCAATGTGATGGAGAACCTTCCCACTGAACATCAATGCAATGGACAACCTTCCCACTGACCATCAATGTGATGGACAACCTTCCCACTGAACATTAATGTGATGGACAACCTTCCCACTGACCATCAATGTGATGGACAACCTTACAACTGACCATCAATGTAATGGACAACCTTCCCACTGACCATCAATGTAATGAACAATCTTCCCACTGACCTTGATTATTTAATTTAAATTTGGGTTCCCTAACACCCTAATTATTTGAAGGACTTCTCTAGGGTAACAAGACTGAGAAAGGCTGTTATAGAACATACATTCCTGACAGGTACAAGAGCAGTAGGATCTCCTAGCTGTAGGTCTGTCCCAACAGCTGACACTCACAGCACTGTGCGACAGATGCTAATTGAGAGCCAGGTGGCATCTCCAACCATGCTGGTCTGAGATATATTCTTGGACTTTGTGGAATGCGTTAAGATGCTGCCACCAGCCATCAACCGCTATGTGGTATGCGGAGAAGCTGAGGAATTTCGGCCACAGCAGGCATGGCAGCAGTCTGGTCATCCATGATATGATTTTACATTGAAATAAAGGCTAAATAGAGTATTTCCAGACAGGAGAGGACTCTGGCAATCCTATCAGATTCAGGTTATTGTCTTTGGTAGTTGGATCCTACAGTTTCAGATTTGCACATTCCACATTTTCCTCCCCCTCCACTTCCCAGACCCTGGAATGTAACAGCTGGTCCTAGAGCAGTTTCAATCTGTCACTTTTCTTTGTTTTGTGTTTAAAATTAGGAGCTGGGTGTCATCACTGGTGTGTAGCAGCCAGCAGGTCAGATCCAAATAGCTCCCCTGGTATGATAACAACCTGCCTTTTTAAAGAGAAAGTATCCACAGAATTTTCAGCAGATAGTACACTGCTGAGAATTCCTGTTATGTGATTACGACATTCTTTGTCACCAAAATTCCAAACCTAACATGTGCCTCTATCAGGAGTAATGCCCACTGTGGCTGAATATGGTCATAGTGTATTTGTCACTGAGATATGACAGCTGATATATAATACTAATATACAAAAATAAAGAAGAAAACATATCATCTCCAATTACCACTACAGCACGTACATATTTCTCCATTGACCACCACAGCACCAACATAATTCTCTAATGACCACCACAGCACCTACATAATTCTCCACTGACCATCACAGCGCCTACGTACTTCTCTACTGATCACCACAGCACCTATGTACTTCTCCACTGACCACTACAGCACCTACGTACTTCTCCACTGACCACCACATCACCTACATAATTCTCCACTGACCACCACAGCACCTACATACTTCTTCACTGATCACCACAGCAACTACGAACTTCTCTACTGATCACCAGAAGACCTATGTACTTCTCCACTGACCACCACTGCCCAAACATACCATCTCCACTAACCACCACACCACCTATGTACTTCTTCACTGGCCACCACAGCAGGTACATACATCTCTACTGACCACCACAGCACCAACATATAGTACTTCTACACTGACCACCACAGCACCTACATACTTCTCCACTGACCACCACACCCCCTATGTACTTCTCCAATGACCACCATAGCACCTACGTACTTCTATACTGACCTCCACAGCACCTACGTACTTCTCTACTGACCACCACAGCACCTACATACTTTTTCACTGACCACCACAGCACCTATGTACTTCTCTACTGAGCACCACAGCGCTTACATACTTCTTAATTGACTGACACTGCACTGACCATCACTGCACCCATACACTTCTCCATTGACCACCACAGCACTCCTGCACTGCTTTACTGACCACCACAGCAGCTTCGTACTTCTCCACTGACCACCACTGCACCTACCTACTTCTTCACTGACTCCACAGCCCCTACGTACTTCTCCACTGACCACCACAGTACCTACATACTTCTCTACTGACCACCACTGCACCCATACACTTCCCCACTGACCACCACTGCACCCATACATGTCTTCACTCACCATCACTGCACATATGACCTTCTCCACTGACCACCACAGCACCTATACACTTCTTCACTCATGACCACAATAACCATGCACTTCTCCACTGACTGCCATAGGACCCATGTGCTTCTTCACTTACCCCACTGCACCTATCCAATTCTTCACTGAGCATTACAGTTGTCAAGCACCTCTCCAATCACCACCACAGCATCCACGCACTTCTCTACTGCCCACCAGTGCATCCGTGCCATTCTCCATTGACTGCCACTGTGCCCACACACTTCTCCACTAACTGCCAGTACGCTCACGCTCAAATTGGAACTTGGGGTATGCCTATACTAGGAGCCTCTATCTTCACTTGGTGAGCAGATATTCTTTGTGTGCCCTATAGGAGAGAGTATTTTTATTTCAATGGTGGTAAGAGGTTTTTTTTTTGTTTTTTTTTTAGGAAATCCTTTCTGATCCTCTGAAAATGAATAAATAGGATGTTTACATCTCCTGCATACTGTTTTTAAAACATAACTTTCTTTCATTACTATATCAATATTTGATGTTTAGAAGTAGAAAAGAATTGGCAAGATGCAGCTAGAGCCAGCTATCATTAACTACGCTAAACTGCTGAAAATTGATTGACTTCTATGGATTAATAACGGTCATTGTGAAGGGTGGCATGTCTAAGTATATGTAAAGTCAAATTTTTTTTTTTGTTATGGATACAGTTTAAAAACCCATAAAGTTTTACATTTATTTTATTATTTTTTTGGTTTGTGCTGTAAGATCTTCCCAAAATAAAGAATATCTTGGACAGTTGTCACTGGAACAAGTTTACCCATTGGAAGATTTCCCCTATAAGGCTACACTATGCTTGTTTCCCTGCAGCTGTGTTTGCACAGGCACAGCAGCATTTAAATGGGCTGCTGTACCTATGGAAAATGCAGGAAAAAGATCCCTGCACCTTTTCCAAAATCGCAGCTGCAGGGAAACAGCATAGTGCTATGCGGTTCCCAGCACAAGAAATTGCACTGCGGTTTCCACACTTTCCAGTGCGTAGGAGTGCCATTAAGAATTAATGGCACCCCTGTGTCTTTGCTAACAGCAGAGCATTTTGTAGGTGAATACGAGAAAGCGTGCAATTAGATGCACCTCAAAACCCACATATAGTGAAAACGTGGCCTAATCCTGCCCTGGTGACTATCAAGACAAATAGAATTCTCCCCAGTGAAGACACAGGCAGAAGGAAACCCATTTTTTTAGGGGTCCTGTTCACACCAATACATTGCTTTACAGTGTGTTGGAAAAAACTCAAAAAGCACAATGGGGGATAATTAACAAAGAGTGGTGCAGGCTTTATGACTTTCTACTAATCTGTGAAAGTGAAGCAGATCCTAAACCTAGTTAACATAAGAGGAGCAAACCCTTTTGTTAGCTAGGAGCAAAAAAAGTCCCCCCCCCTCTACCATATCACCTCTTCTAGCACAAAACCCCCAAATCCCCCCCCCCAGCACAAATCCTTTTGCCCCATCCCCCCTCCCAACACAAAAACCCTACCAAATTACGATTCCTATCACCCCCCCAAAATTTTCCCTCCTAGGACAATTCTTACCACCTGCTGCCCCCCAAACTCCCCGGCCCAACACAAATCCCCTCCTCCCAGTCTCCTTGTGGTGCCCCCCCATCTGAAATGATACCGCAGTGCCCAGGGTAGCTTCCCCTCCTGCCCACCCCTTGTCCCAACCCTGCTTGTCAATACAAAGTATGTTAAAACGTAGGCTGTGGGGTGAGTGCTTTAGAAGCCCCCTTGGGTACTGCATTCTGATCAGTGGTCCTGGATATCTCTACTGACTTCTACAGTTTGACACAAAGTACTGAAAAATTGTATACTGCATCGAAAAGACTAGAAGTGTTTTAGGACCGACACTTTACATGTGTAGGCTTGTTGACCAAGGGCCCAAGCGGAGCGCTCCTTTAACTAAGCCCTGACTTTTTAAAGCTCCCTAAAAGGCCATGAGCTTAAACCTGATATACACTAGAAATAAAATGAATGATTACCAACTCATCTCCAAATATGTCTGGTACAGATTTATATCAATGTTGATAGAACACAGCATGTAGCTGTAGGAGGATGACAAGACCTGGATCCATACTCACACATACACATGACATCATTACAGTGATGAAAAACACACAAATGTCTAATATGTCTTATCTTCAAGTTGAAGAAGAACTTGTATTTCTCCAGGTGAGTGGTTGAGCTACTATTTTTACTAGCTTCCATATAGAATTATTTATATAATCTTGGAAAGAGTCCAGTGAAGATCAGATGATACAGCATGTCTATGTTCTGCATCTTCTAATACAGTAGATTTTTCACAGAAACATATGAAGAACTCGTGTTGAATAAAGACATCAGTAGCTTAGCTGAAAAGGTAAAGCTTGACCTAGAATATATGAAAAGTGTTGCTCCAGGTCAGTTCACACTTGTCTGCTGCAGATGGGCGCTCGTCTGGTTCGCCGCTGACAGCTTGTTTAAAATTAGATGTTTGGGGGCACACCACAAAAGTCCATGCAAATTCTTTATTTATACTAAAACATGGCATAGTAGGATACACAAGAACACAGATCTCTAGATCAGGGCTTGACAAATTTGCTTTGAATGTAGGAGCCAGCTAAAAAATTAGGAGCCAGTTTTTTAAATCAGCTGCCCGGTGCCTGGAACTGCATGTCCGGGGCGTCGGGCAATCGGAATTCCTCACACCTGGTGCCAAGCGAAAAAAGACCAAAAATGAAACAAAAAAAACCTTTTTTTTTTACTTTGTTATAAAATTTTGTTGCAAAAAAGTAATCTATTTCCTTCACTAATGTGCGCTGATGAGGCAGCTCTGATAGATGGCACTGATGGCCATTGATGAGGTGGTACTGATAGGTGGCACTGATGGGCACTAATGAGGCTGCATTGATGGGCACTGATGAGGCAGCACTGATGGGCACTAATGAGGTGCCACTGATGGGCACCAATGAGGCAGCACTGATGGGCACTGATGTGGCTGCACTGATGAGGTGCCACTGATGGCCAGTGATAGGCTGCACTGATGAGGTGACACTGATGAGCACTAATGAGGCAGCACTGATGGGAACTAATGAGGCAGCACTGATGGGCACTGATGAGGTGCCACTGATGAGCACTGATGAGGCTGTACTGATGGCCAGTGATAGGCTGCACTGATGAGGTGACACTGATGAGCACTAATGAGGCAGCACTGATGGGCACTGATGAGGTGACACTGATGGGCACTGATTAGGCTGCACTGATGGCCAGTGATAGGCTGCACTGATGAGGTGCCACTGATGAGAACTGATGAGGCTGCACTGATGACCAGTGATAGGCTGCACTGATGAGGTGACACATGGGCACTGATGAGACAGCACTAATAGGCGGCACCTTAATCCGCGCACCCTGGGGAGGGGCACATGGGGGGAATCCAGACCGCTGCTGCAGTGTAACCCAGGCTCCAGGATGCAATTTCCAGTCGCCATGGCGACCTGGTGCTTGGGTTTTCTCGAACCCTGCTCTAGATCATATGATTAGGTGCATGTGTGTGTAAAACACGTACAAAGTTCAAAACTCCTGTGTATCCTGTTATGCCATGTTTTAAGGATTATTAAGTAGTTTGCATGGACTTTAAGGTCTTAAGGTTTAAGGTCTTGTTTACACATGCAGTCCCCTCTAAAAAGCAATCTGCATTCTGATTGTTCTTCAGAGGGCACTCGATAGGCAGTGAGGTCATGCTATATTGCCTCATCCTCCCCCTAGGCTCTGTGATGTCAGCCAACAGTGGACTTTAGCTCGCTGTTGGCTGAATGCCTGTCACAGGAATGTAGAATGAAGTGCACTTCTATGACCCTCAGGAGAAGTAGGGACAAAAGAGCTTTGGCCCTACTTCTCCTTTAAAACTAGGATTCAATTTTAGTGATTGAGTTTAGATTTACTTTAAACAGCAAGAATGACCAACCAAAGATCCAACCCTTACTCATCCACAATACAGAAATCTTGGGTGAATGTGGGTGAGGCCAACATGTCATTTACCGTGCAGAAACCACACAAAGCAGATATCTACATTACCTTTGTGAAATAAATACCTATAAGAAAATGTTTAACTGCTTGCCGACTGACCCACATATTTTTACTGCGGGGAGACAGCTCCTCCGGGCAGAATCATGTACAAGCACGTGGATCTGCTCTTCCGGGTCTGCGGTGTGCACGGTGACCCGCTCCCACTGTGATTGGACACAGTGGGAGCCAATCAGCGGGTCCGGCGGACCCAATGTCCGCCAGGACCCGCCGATCATTCCTGACAGAGGCAGATTGGCGCTCTTCCATTGTAAACAAGGCAGATCGCCGTACTGTTAGTAGGGAAGACAGGGATCCTGTGTTTCTGCTAAGCAGGAACACAAATCTCCCTCTTCCCACAGTACAAGCACCTCCCCGACAGTTACCAAGCACTCCCTAGGGACACATTTAACCCTTTGATCGCCCCTGATGTTAACCCCTTCCCTGCCAGTGTCATTAGAACAGTGACAGTGCATATTTTTTAGCACTGTTCACTGTATTAGTGTCACTGGTCCCCAAAAAAGTATCAAAAGTGTCACTTAGTATCCGCTGCAATGTCCCAGTCCCGCTATAAGTCACTGATCGCCGCCATTACTAGTAAAAAAAATAAATAAACACAAATTCCATAAAAATATCCCATAGTTTGTAGACGCTATAACTTTTGCGCAAACCAATCTATATACGCTTATTGGGATTTTTTTTTACCAAATATATGTAGCAGAATACATATTGGCCTAAATTGATGAAGAAATAAATAAAAATATTGTTTTTTTTTTTAAATTGTCTTTTTTTGTTTATAGCACAAAAAATAAAAAACGCAGAGGTGATCAAATACCACCAAAAGGAAGCTCTATTTGTGGGAAAACAAGGACATCAATTTTTTTTTGTGTACAGTGTCGCACGATTGTCAGTTAAAATAACGCAGTGCCCTATCACAAAAATTGGCCTGGTCATGGTCATGAAGGGGGGTAAACCTTTCCGGAGGTCATGTGGTTAATAAAGCCATGGATATCCAGCAGCTCGGGCGTTAACCATAAGGGGGAGCTTCCAGTAAAGAATCATTAATCAGGCGGTGAGATCTGTGCCACGTGCTCGGGACAGACAGTGAATTTACTCCCACATGTCAAACATCTCTAAGTTTGTTATGGCAGGGGAACATAAGTGTTTACATTTGGACTGTGTCTATGCATTTCAAACATACGTTGTGTTGCCGGCAATGGGAACAGGTAATAACCATTATGAGCGACCAGGCAGAGAAGAGTGACTCTCTGCCAGCAGAGACCCTTTTATTGACCTAGCTTATACTGGTAAGTGTATACGCTGTTTAATGAGCACTGATAAAAATCACATATTAAAGAGCAGAAAATATGATATCCCTCTACAGAGAGGAGAGATGAACTTGGATAAGCCCTAAAGCTGAACTCCGGGCACAAATATTTTCATTTAAATCTATTTCTCAATAGTCACAAAGCATATAAATCCACCTGGTGTGCACCAAATACCCAGATAATACCTTGTAATTGTAGCAATGACATCATCACTGTGCTGTACTTAGCCTGTGCAGAGAGCAGAGCGGTGGGAGGGGCCCCAGCAAGATCCACCCACTACAGAACGCTGCAGAAAACTACAGGAGGGGGCGGAGACAAGACCAGTCACCCTGCATAAGGAGAGACACGAGCAGTGACCGGTCCTTGCTACAGAAAGCTCCTGCATAGAGGCAAAGTTTCACACTGGATTACTGCACAGATCTGGAAGAAACACACAAAAAACACCAAGATTCAAGAAGAGTTCACATAACGGAGGAAACTTGGACAATATTTGTTAAGGTTAGTGTTCGGTTATAACACCTTCCTTCCTGGCCTATTGCAGAATGACGGCCGGGAGGGAACTTTCCTGTTCTGAGTGGACGTTATATAATGTCCTTCAGAATGGCCGCTTGTGCCCGCAGCAATCCGTGGTGAGCCTAAGACGTGGGCTCCTTACCATGTAATCATCTGTGTGTAAACACAGCTGATCACAATGTAAGTAGGAAATGCCGCTTATCGGCATTCCTATCCTCACACTGACAGCTCGTTAGGAGAGGAGAGCCGATAAGCAGCTTTCCTCACAGGGGAGACCTGCCCCATAACTAATGCCTGTAAGTGCCCACCAGTGATGCACACCAATGATGCTTTTGAGTGGCCATCAGTGATGCCTGTCAGTGCCCATCAGTGCTTCATCAGTGCTGCCTATCAGTGCCCATCAGTGCTTCATCAGTGCTGCCTATCAGTGCCCATCAGTGCTTCATCAGTGCTGCCTATCAGTGCCCATCAGTGCTTCATCAGTGCTGCCTATCAGTGCCTCCCATCATGGGCGCACAGTGGTGTAGTGGGTAGCACTTTCGTCTAGCAGTAAAAAGGGTCACTGATTAAAATCCCAACCACGACACTACCTGCCTGGAGTTTGCATGTTCTCCCTGTGCCTGGGTTTCCTCCCACACTCTAAAGACATGCTGGTAGGTTAATTGGATCCTGTCTAAATTGTCCCTAGTATGTATGAATGTGAGTTAGGGACCTTAGATTGTAAGCTCCTTGAGGGTGGAGACTGATGTGAATGTACAATGTATATGTAAAGCGCTGTGTAAATTGACGGCGCTATATAAGTACCTGAAATAAATAATTAAATCAGTGCTGCCCTTTAGTGCCCATCAGTGCCGCCTCATCAGTGCCCATCACTGCTGCATATTAGTGCCACCTCATCAGTACCGCCTCATCAGTGCCCATCACTGCTGCATATTAGTGCCACCTCATCAGTACCGCCTCATCAGTGCCCATCACTGCTGCATATTAGTGCCACCTCATCAGTACCGCCTCATCAGTGCCCATCACTGCTGCATATTAGTGCCACCTCATCAGTGCCGCCTCATCAGTGCCGCCTCATCAGTGAAGGATAAAAATTACTTATTTATAAAATTTTATAACAGAAACTAAGAAAAACTTTTTTTTTTTTTTCAACATTTTTGCTATTTTTTGTTTATTTAGCAAAAAATAAAAAACCCCAGTGGTGATTAAATACCACCAAATGAAGGCTCTATCTGTCTAAAAAAAATGCTAAAATGTTGTTTGGGTACAGCGTTGCATGACCGTGCAATTGTCATTCAAAATGAGACAGCGCTGAAAGATGAAAATTGGGCAGAAAGGGGGTGAAAGAGCCCGGTATTGAAGTGGTTAAAGATCAACATAAGGCAGCATGTAAAATCAGTGATCTGCTAATGCTGTTCATGAGTACTCTAATACACTTTCTTTATTATAGGTATTTAGCAAAGATAACAGGTGTGTGAGATCAGCCATTGTCAGGAAGTCGGTATTAATCAATGACGGGCACGTCATGCCGCTTGCATGTAAACAGACACACAATTAGAGACAGATGAGTGGCCCTGGATGTAAGCTGATTGCACACACCTGTGATCCCCATCTGGGAATTTACACTGACTCTTGGCGGTGCACAGATATGTGAATGAGGCAATTTCCCTACCATTATGTCTTTGGAGTGTGGGAGAATATGTAAACTGTGTGCAGATAGTGTCCTGGCTGGGATTCCAACCTGAGGATGCCAGAGCTGCAAGGCAGAAATACTAACTACTAAGATATGCACATGGCTTGAATGTCCTCCTTCTGCTTCCCCTTCCAGAGAACTGCAGTAGTTGTTTGTCACGGGAAGCTCTCAGTCCTTCACTGTCTGGCAATGCTCTGATAAAGAATTAGGGTACTTCAAAATCACACCAAATATATCAAAGGAGATGGGAAATGTTACCATACATTTAAGTTAAAGTGTTACTAAACCCATAACAGTAATGCGGTAAAGCATGCCTGTGATACTCACTGTGGAACCTAAGGGGTTAATCCTGCGCATTCTGTAAAAAGGTTGTTTGATCCCGTCTTCTCTGATCTTCCCCTTCTTCCACAGTCCCCAATCCATCTCCTGATAGTACAGAGCCTTGGGGGGGCACATGCTCAGTTTGGTGTGTATTGCTAGACAGTTTTGTTTTCCTGGATGAGTGCATGTGATCAGCACAGAGCCAATCAGCACTGTCCAGACAGAGGGTCAGGGGTCCTGCGGCATCATAGGACAATCAGAGGAGAATGATAACTCCCCCTACAAGCTTTAACCAAACACTAATAGAAGTCACAAGACTGCTATATACTGCTGAGGACAAAAGGTATTTAGCAGTTTATATTTACTAAGATAATTGCATTTCCCTGTTCTGTGTACTGTGGGAGACCAGATATAGTGAATGCAGGGTCCTGGGTTTCGTAACACTTTAAAGTGGAGTTCCACCCACTTTTACAACTCTTCAGCATCCCTCACTAAACTGTGCACTGTAAACAAATTGGATATTTTTAAATTTTTTTTCTCAGCGCTTACTGTATAGCGGCTGTATTCATTTTTCACTTCCTCCTCCCTGGCCGCGGCCCATCGCATCATTTCCTGTTTGCAATGCCTTCTGGGAAGGGGCAGCAACTTCCTCTGACACTGCCGTTGCTATGGAAACCTGACCTGAAACCTATTACACTGCTTGTGCTGCACTGAGCATGTGCGAGATATGAAAGGATGAGATCCAGGAAGAAATACAGTCTGGCTTCAGATGCCCAGACTTAAGATGGCCACGGCCTGCTGGAAGTTTATAAAATAACAAACTACTACTATAAACTGGCAAAACAGACCTTAGTTTACAGACTAACTTTACTAGAATACATTAAGCTTGTGTATTATAGGGGTATTTTTATTTAAAAAGTATAATTTCGGCTGGAACACCACTTTAACTATACCGTACACCTAGAGCTCTGAATGTGCAAACTCTATTCATTCTCCTTTAACTCTACCAGAACTAAATAGCAGAAGCCTTAACTATACAATTCAAGATAGGTAGGCTCTCATACTACACACTCTTAATTATAGTCAACATTTTTTTTTTCATTTTGGATAGAGTAAGGGAGGGTTATAACCCCAGTAAGGTTTATTTTTGCCATCTGTGTTCCATTGGGGAGATTTACATTCACTTCCTGAGAAAAGAGAAAAACAAACTAACTAAATGGGACTTTATATGAGGACATTGAAATGTACCTCCATCCCCAATCTGTAGATATACGGAAAAAAAGGGGAATTTGGATATGGTGCATTCACCAGACATCATTAGCATTATGTTGTGCTGTCCTCCTGACTGCGTGCCTCACACAAAGTCCCAAATTCCCCTTTTTTTACGTATATCTACTTTCACTTCCTGTTCCTTAGCTAAAACAGGAAGTGAGAGGAAACCTGCAAATTAAGGGAATCTTTTGGGGCCTCCCAGGTCACCAGAACTAGTGACCTCAGGGACACAGACAGCAATAAAAAATCTGACAGGTATTCTAATCCCTCTCCCCACTATCCAAAGCTAAAAAAATGTTTTGCCTTGGACGTTTGAGGGAGCGGGGGTGACTACATAGTCACAGATATTTGACTTTTTCTTTTTTTATTTATACATCCATTTAAATAGCTTGCATGCAATATAATCCCCATATACAATCATGGGATATCTGTGTGGTTGGATAGTACGACAATAGACAACCTCCAATTATTTACACCTCCCTAATTATCACTGCCAAGTTATCATATTGTATTGACTCCTATATTCATATAACTAAACGTGTATACTGTATCTTAGTGTGTCCTGGTGCTGGTTTTACAGTGAAAATGGGACAGATTGACTTACGGTACAATAAAGTCAATAGGGAAGGTGTAGGTAAGGCGGTTTTTATGGTGTTTTGAATGGTTCTGAGGGTGACAGCAGCTATACCTGTTCTGATTAGTATTATTATTTTATTGGGTCTTTTTTTTTTACAGAAAGAAAAAAATCAGACAGTGGAAAAAATAAAAAGTTTTAAGCTATAGTACACAAAGGATAAAATATAAAATACTCCACCAATTTAAAAAACACTACATTTAGTCAACAAGATAAAATCAACTAAAAGACCTCTAAATTAAAAAATTAGTATGCATTTTTTAAACATATTTTGTCTAAGCACTGAGGGTTTCAATGGGTTTTTGTCAATGAAGAAATTGCTAATTGCACTGTAAAATCAAATTTAATAAAATCATTCTGCTCATCCATACTTGCAATCCTTTGCTTTCTCTGTTACTAAAAAGGTTTTCCTATTGGACCCCACCTGCTGTGCAGTAGAGAGGATTAAAGGCACTAAATTACATTTTAAATATTTTATTATTATTTTATATTTAAGAATATAAGAATATATACAGTATATATACACAGCACATATATTGTATAAAAACATGTCTTCTCGTGATTTTACTATAGAAGGCCTTTTATGGATGCAACAAAAATCGAAGAGGTATATATATATATATATATATATATATATATATATATATATATATATATATATATTGCCAAAAGTATTGGGACACCTGCCTTTACACGCACATGAACTTTAATGGCATTCCAGTCTTATGCCCTGTACACACGGTCGGACATTGATCGGACATTCTGAAAACAAATTCCATGGATTTTTTCTGACGGAAGTTGGCTCAAACTTGTCTTGCATACACACCGTCACACAAAGTGCGGTGACGTAAAACACGTACGTCAGGACTATAAACGGGGCAGTAGCCAATAGCTTTTGTCTCCTAATTTATTCTGAGCATGAGTGGCACTTTGTGTGTTGGATTTGTGTACACACGATCGGAATTTAACCGATCGGATTTTGTTGTCGGAAAATTTTATAGCAAGCTCTCAAACTTTGTGTGTCGGAAATTCCTATGGAAAATGTGTGATGGAGCCCACACACGGTTGGAATTTCCGACAACAAGGTCCTATCACACATTTTCCATCGGAAAATCCGACCGTGTGTACAGGGGATTATGCCGCATACACATGGTCGGATTTTCCAACGGGAAATGTTGGATGTGAGCTTGTTGTCGGAAAAGTCTGACCGTGTGTATGCTCCATCAAACATTTACTGTCAGGCTTTCCGCCAACAAATGTTTGCTAGCAGGTTCTCAAATTTTCCGCCAACAAAATTTGTTGTGTACACAAGTCTGTTGCACAAAATTCCATGCATGCTCAGCAGCAGAAGCGACCGGTCTTGTAAACTAGCGTTCGTAATGGAGGATTAACATTCGTGATGTGGCAAATTAGGAAATCTCCAAATGCAGCGCACAATTCTCTTCTTCTTTAATGGGATAATAATGAAGCTGCTTTGCTGGTGATACTGATGGAGTTATTGCAAACGGATTTTCAAAGGCTTTTTTTTCTCGAGTGGTATCAAGAATAATAGTAATAATAGCGCAAAATAAAAAACGCAAAAAGAAAAGCGAGAATCAACACTCACCAAACTTCTACTAACAAGAAATTAGCAGAAGGAGGCGCTAAAGAGCTGAAAAACCACGTAGAACGTCTAGTACATCACTACGTTCGTAATTGGCCAACATTTGTGTGACCGTGTGTATGCAAGACAAGTTTGAGCCAACAACCTTTGAACAAAATTCCACAGTTTTGTTGTCAGAAAGTCCGATCGTGTGTACGGGGCATTAGTCCGTAGGGTTCAATATTGAGTTGGCCCGACCTTTGCAGCTATAACAGCTTCAACTCTTCTGGAAAGGCTGTCCACAAGGTTTAGGAGTGTGTCTATGGGAATGCTTGACTCTACTTCTAGAAGCTCATCCATGTCTTTATGGACCTTGCTTCGTGCACTGGTGTGCAGTCATGTTCAAACAGGCAGAAATCACCCCCAAATTGTTCACACAAAGTTGGGAGCATGAAATTGTCCAAAATGTCTCGGTATGGTGACTTCTTAAGAGTTCCCTTCACTGGAACTAAGGGGCCAAGCCCAACCCCTGAAAAACCCCACACCATAATCCCCCCTCCACCAAATGATTTTGACCAGTACACAAAGCAAGGTTCATAAAGACATAGATGAGCGAGATTGGAGTGAAGGAACTTGACTGGCCTGCACAGAGTCCTGATTTCAACCTGACAGAACACCTTTGGAGTGAAGACTGTGAGCCAGGCCTTCTCATCCAACATCAGTGCCTGACTTCACAAATGCGCTTCTGGAAGAATGGTAATACATTCCCATAGACACACTCCTAAACCTTGTGGACAGCCTTCCCAGAAGGGTTGAAGCTGTTAGAGCTGCAAAGAGTGGGCCAACTCAATATTGAACCCTACGCACTAAGACTGGGATGACATTAAAGTTCATGTGCGTGTAAAGGCAGGTGTCCCAATACTTTTGGTAATATAGTGTGTATACAGTATCTCACAAAAGTGAGTGCACCCCTCACATTTTTGTAAATATTTTATTATATCTTTTCATGTAAAAACACTGAAGAAATGACACTTTGCTACAATGTAAAGTAGTGAGTGTACAGCTTGTATAACAGTGTAAATTTGCTGTCCCCTCAAAATACCTCAACACGCAACCATTAATGTCTAAACTGCTGGCAACAAAAGTGAGTACAACCCTAAGTGAAAATGTCTAAATTGGGCCCAAAGTCTCAATATTTTGTGTGGCCACCATTATTTTCCAGCACTGCCTTAACCCTCTTGGGCATGGAGTTCACCAGAGCTTCACAGGTTGCCACTGGAGTCCTCTTCCACTCCTCCATGACAACATCATGGAGTTGGTGGATGTTAGAGACACTCTCCTTCACCTTCCATTTGAGGAAGCCCCACAGATGCTCAATAGGGTTTAGGTCTGGAGACATGCTTGGCCAGTCCATTACCTTTACCCTCAGCTTCTTTAGCAAGGCAGTGGTCATCTTGGAGGTGTGTTTGGGGTCGTTATCATGTTGGAATACTTCCCTGCGGCCCAGTCTCCGAAGGGAGGGGATCATGCTCTGCTTCAGTATGGCACAGTACATGTTGGCATTCATGGTTCCCTCAATGAACTATACCTCCCCAGTGTCTGCAGCACTCATCCAGCCACAGACCATGACACTTCCACCACCATGCTTGACTGTAGGCAAGACGCAATTGTCGTTGTGCTCCTCACCTGGTTGCTGCCACACACGCTTGACACCATCTGAACCAAATAAGTTTATCTTGGTCTCATCAGACCACAGGACATGGTTCCAGTAATATATGTCCTTAGTCTGTCTTCAGCTAACTTCAGTTTGCCAGCTTTCTTGTGCATTATCTTTAGAAGAGGCTTGCTACTGGGATGACAGCCATGCAGACCAATTTGATGCAGTGTTCGGCGTATGGTTTGAGCACTGACAGGCTGACCCCCCCACCCCTCCAACCTCTGCAGCAATGCTGGCACACATACGTCTATTTCCCAACCTCTGGATATGACACTGAGCATATGCACTCAACTTCTTTGGTCGACCATGGCGAGGCCTGTTCTGAGTGGAACCTGTCCTGTTAAACCGCTGTATGGTCTTGGCCACCGTGCTGCAGTTCAGTTTCAGGATCTTGGCAATCTTCATATACCCTAGGCCATCTTTATATAGAGCAACAATTCTTTTTTTCAGATCCGCAGAGAGTTCTTTGCCATGAGGTGCCATGTTGAACTTCCAGTGACCAGTATGAGAGAGTGAGAGCGATAACACCAAATTTAACACACCTGCTCCCCATTCACACCTGAGACCTTGTAACACTAACAAGTCAGATGACACCGGGGGGGGGGGGGTTGGACATTTTCACTTAGGGGTGTACTCACTTTTGTTACCAGCTGTTTAGACATTAATGGCTGTGTGTTGAGTTATTTTGAGGAGACAGCAAATTTACACTGTTATACAAGCTGTACACTCACTACTTTACATTGTAGCAAAGTGTAATTTCTTCAGTGTTGTCACATGAAAAGATATAATAAAATATTTTCAAAAATGTGAGGGGTGTACTCACTTTTGTGAGATACTGTATGTATATATTGCAATTTAAATAACTGCTTGGAAAGTCTTCAATATCTGTAACATCCATATATGGTCTCCCACAATAAACTCATAAAGAAGAAGACAATGTTTTAGAAGTGTAAGGAAGCCTCTGACAATACGCCAACAAGTGACTCATAGATTTTAGTGTTACAAGTTTATTTCATGGTAGAACAACTGCACTGATGAGAAGAATCCGCATCATTCTCTGCTTCATAGGTTCCTAGAATTCCAAGTTCTAAAGGCTGTGGACTTTACTTGGAGGGCAGTCATCGTTCCAGTACAATGAGAATCCATGTTTTGTTTTGTTTTATGTCTCAATAGACACGGTAGGGCTTGTAAAGTCAATAGCAACAGCTATCTCTAGCGTTACATTTTACTGCAGACAACATTCCATGAGAGTCAGCCTAAATCCCTCTAGCGTGTTCTTTTTCTCTTAGTTTACGAAGTTTTAAAACAGAAAAGAGCAGCCAGTTTCCAGGAGGCAGTAGGTGGGCCTCAATAAAGTGTTAATAATACCTTTTTTATTATGGTTGTCCACTGTCTTTTATGAGCGGGGCATCTTACGGTACATGTAAAGTTTGCTGTCCATTTCCCAATTGTCTCCCAACCTTCTAAGGTGGAAAAGAGGGCTACCATTTACAAAAACATTTTTTTAGGAACGATTTAGCCATGTCACACAAAGTCATTTACATTCATTACAGGCATTTTGGAACATTTTTGTTTTACAGTGTTAGCCTATGCAATAAAACTTTTGGTGGCATACAAAAAAACATTTTAAAGCCCTACCTCAGCTTGGGCAGAAAACAAAATGTAGTCCCCAGCCTGCAGGACAATCCTACCTTTTGCAATAAATAAATAAATACATACATAAATAATAAATGCACCCATATGTATTAATAACAAATGTGCACTTATTATTTTATTGCACTGGAGCCTGAAAGTCAGGTAAAGGGTTTAGGGTTAGGTTGAAGTCCAAGGTGGCTCTGCATGGATTTTGCACTTTTTTATTTGATGAGAATTTTAATCATATTTTAAAATATTTTTTGTTGACTTTCTACCTAAATGTTTTTTTTTATATTTTAATTGAATCCTAGCAGAGCCCTCTGATTCCTCTTGTACCAAATTGTATTGTAACTGTAATGTCTGCTTTCATTTTGCAAAGTGCTGAGCAAACTGTTGGTGCTATATTATGCCTGTATAATAATAATAATAATAACAATAATTATTATTATTATGAAAGAAACAATATCATATTTAAGGTTTCATTAAATAATTCTTCTGATCTACTGTACATGCCATCCATGCTTCAACTTCATCCACATTTCTAACATTATTAAATTAGACACTATCTAATAATAATACTGTCTACATAAAAAAATGAGTATAATAGTAAAAGAAAGAGAGACATAAGGATCTGAGATAAAAATAGGACAAGCTGAGAGTTATTTTATGCAATTTCTTTGACCTATCACCTGAAAATCAGTTGCTCAGTGTTATTTTATAGAGGTGTGCTGATGTCATTTGATTTTTCTGCTTATATTTTTCTTTGCTATTGATTAAATTCAAATCCCTGTAGCACATGGTCTGTTATTTGGTATTTTGTATAGCTGCTGCTTTGACAGTTATAGATAAATTCCAGCATAGCCTTGTATAAGTTTTAACCTTGCAAAGCATACTATATGTGAACCCAATCACTAAAATCGCATGTAAGCTTTAACATGTCATTTCAAAAGTAGTTTAAATCCATTTAAAGTGGTTCTAAAGGCTGATGGGTTTTTTTTTGCTCCCTCTGCTGTCAATCACAGCCAGTGAGCCAATGAGGAGAGAGCGGGGGCAGGGCGGAGCCACAGCTCTATGTGTCTTATGGAAGAACAGAGCAGTGGCCCGGGAACAAGCAGGCAGCGGTGCCCCCAGGGCAAGCGGCTTTCTCTGGGGGCACTGCGTGAGGGGGAGGAGCTAGGAGGGCCGGCGGTAGACCCGAAAAGAAAAGGTTCGGAGCTGCTCTTTGCAAAACCCCTGTACAGAGTGGGTAAGTATAACATGTTTGTTATTTAACAAAAAAAAGCTTTAATACCACTTTAAAGCTAAATTACTGCTACAGTATATACAAAGATGAAATACATATAAGTGAACTGTTTTACTTGCCAAAGGATCTGTATTTCTGTCCACCCCCTACTGAGATTTACACAGCTCTGCTATAGCACACAGCCCTGTCTAGGAGGCAAGAAGACCTGTTTTTTTTTCCTGCTATAGATGAGTATCACATACAGGTCTTGTCCTTTCCCAGCCTGTGACTGGACAGTGAATGGAAAAGTAGCAAGCTGATTAGCGCATCTTTCTGTTTGTATAAGCAGGGACTGCAAGTCAAATTGAGGCTCTTACAATTTTTGCATTTTAAAAAATACACCAAGGCCGGGTTCACATATGTTAAATCTGCAGCTCTCATTAATGTAATACTTGGTGATCCTGCCATGTAGGTCTTTTGACATTCTTAGTTCATTATTATTGCTCCGCCCATTATAACATTTCAACCCCCTTGGCAGATATTCCATAAAAGTAATATAAATTAACTAAGAATTACAACAAAATAAAGTTACTGCAAAAAACAACTGGATCCAAGAAAAACGTATAATATTATCCATGCCAGTTAGATTTCTGTCTCATCATTTTAAACTGTGTTGGAATTGCTGGTGGTGCTTTGGTTGCTTCACATTTGATAAATCGGTTGCTATATATTTTTCATTAGGGTTTTAGTTGTTCCAAAATACAAAGATTCTTGTAAAATCCTTCCAGCCGGCCTCAGTCAATGTATCAGCTGGCGCTCATCTATTAGTTATAGTGCTGGCACATTCCTATGCGTATAATCCTGTTTTCCACACTGTACTGGAAAGAAGGTTCATGGCTTCGCTGCTGTATGATCAGCTCAAGCCTGGACAAAGAAAACAGCAACCAGCGTTGAATATAGTCACCAAAGGACCCCCTTGCAAGAACAATTTTTGCGCCCCCATTCAGCTACTGCCTGTAGAAATGCTCATTCACTGTGAAGGACAGATGACTAGATAGATAAAGAGTAGACTTTGTAATATGCATAAAGCCTAACTCTGACCATAATGAAAACTGCCACCTCTCAATACTTGTTTTTTTTCTAGGGCACAGGCTAGCCCAGTGTTTCTCAACTCCAGTTCTTAAGGCGCCCCAACAGGTCATGTTTTCAGGCTTTCCATTATTCTGCACAGGTGATTTGATCAGTTTCACTTCCTTAGTAATTGCCACAGCCGTTTCATCTGAGGGAAATCCTGGAAACAAGACCTGTTGGGGCGCCTTGAGGACTGGAGTTGATAAACACTGGGCTAGCACACAGTAATAACCACCTTACTTCACAGTCCAACCATCTTCCTCTTCGCAGGTTCTGGTTGTGGGCAGGTGCAGTCTATTTTCTCCACTGCAGGTGGCGCTCATCCACAGCAGCATTGCAGGTGGAGGAGGAAGTCGAGAGGAACTAAGTTTCTCTATGGTTTCCTCGGTCACAGAGAGTCGCATCCGATTGGATGCTGGCACCTTATGTTACTTTGCCAGCCATCTTGGGTCAGACAGATTGTATTTAATATCTTGGCTCCCAGATTTGGCACGAATTTCGCCTGTGGCTAGAGTAGGGACAGGTCAACCGCCCATCAGAGACAGCGCTTAGCATCATGGAAAGGTTCCAGTGAGTAGGGAAAGTGCAGGGATATGCCATCCTACCTGAACCCCCCCCCCCCTACTTGGGTACAGACCAGCCAGGCAGCATTCTGCCCCTCGAGAGAGATGCTGCCAGCACACCTGAGACCTTCTACTACTACTACTCATCGCTGTTACAACCTGTGAGGGTTCCTGGTCAGGTTGCCTTCCTACCAGGCTTGTTTGTTGTGTAGTGCCAAACTTCTATTTCAATACAGTTCTGTTTTCTGCACCTGGACTCTGCCATTGCACCACACTGCACCTTCCCACACTTGGAGTGGTCGGCAGGATGTAAAACTTTACAGGGAGACCCCAATGGCTGCTTTTCATGCCAGTCTCAGAGCAGTCTTTTCCCTGACCCTCTCAACATCATCACACCAGTGCAGAATCAGTGGTCCCATCACCAGGTTGGAATGTGGCCACTTGCAGGTGTACATGGGGGGGTCATGGGAGTACATTGGGGGTCAATGGGAAAATGCCCCATACAGTTGGGGTCAATGGGAAGAAAGCTCTCCTTTTTGTGGAGGTCGAAATGCCACCATTACAGGTGGAAGGTCAATCAGCCAAAGCTGTTTTTCCACATTCTACCCAAAACTAAAAAAAAAATGAAGTTTTGTCTTAAAATTCACCTCAAACCATCTGGCAGTTTTAAGATAGCCTGATAATCTTGCAGGAGGCCCTAGCACTGGCAAAAGTGGACGTGAACACCCAAAACAGACCCAGGAATTCTCTGTTGGAATATCTAAGACATAAAAGAAGCCAGGAGTCGGCTCAGCCCAACAGGCTTGAACTAATACTAAAACATTACTTTAGGATGGTGTAAGCCTTTCAAGCTGATATACTGATAAAATATATATTGTTTTTATAATTAATGTATTCCTAAATACGTTTCTGCTATATATATTCTTTGTACTGTCTTTTCTTTTCTGCTGAACAATCTTGCTGTTACAGCTACTGGAGGAGCTTAGATGCAGTGGTGGCGGTGGTTTTTTTTTTTGGGGGGGGGGGGGGCAAACAACCCCTCCAGGGCCACCCCTCTGCGGCACTAACACACACCACCACCTGCTGTCCTTACCTTGGATGCGGGCGGTGAGAGCGTGGCGGGCTCGGGGAAAGCTGCTCCGGTTTCCTCTCAGGGAGCAGCTTTCGCGGTGTCTCCTCTCACCCCCTCCCGATGCTAGGCGTTCTAAAGGATCACCAGACGTTTTGGCCAATTGGGAAACAGGTTTCATACCTGCTTCCCAATAGGCCGGGAGGAGGATCAGTGTTGCAACAGTGAATTTTCATTCCCTGTTGCAACACACCTGGGTGGTCTCCAGACGCAATGCTCTGCGCCTCGAGTCCACCCTATTTTGAAGCCTATTAGAGCCTATGGCTCTAATCAGTGCTTAAAAAACCCCCTAGCTGCTCTAATTCATATGCCCGGTGACCTGAAAGGGGTCAGACACATGAATAGGGGGTGGCCGTGGCGGCAGTGGATAGATTCATGCTGTGCATGAATCTATCCATTGCATATAGAGGTTGGCTTGGAGAGAGGGGGCGGCGCCCAGGTGCCCCTAATGGACGGGCCGCCCCTGCTAGATGTCTAAACTTACAAGCCAACAATTTTATGACCTACTACTGTGACTAACGCACTCCAGGTGTCTGGTATTATAAGTCTTCTGGGGTTATAAGATCTAAAACACTGATATCTGTGTACATAATGAAAACTGTATATTACTTGTTTGTAATAAAATGTGGTCATTACCCGATGGCATTGCATCAAGGTCGGAGTGATCCTTACTTGCTGATAATAATCTGCCTGACTCTGATTTGCTGAAGGTTCTGCAAAAGATGGTTTGAAATCCTATTGAAGTCTAAGTGTAATTGTACGTCTGTTAACTAGTTGCACATTTTCACTGGCAAGTTGTACACTTGCAGAGCACTTGAAGCACAAGTTCTAGTTGACACTTTTGCAATTTGTAGCAAATTTGCTTGGCAAGTCTCTAGCAAGAGCAAAGTTGCAGTGGTGAGTCTACAGCAAGAGCTCTGCAAGTCTACAGTATGAAAATTCAGCCACAGTGACCCCTGTGGTGGGATGAGTATTGCACAACATAACTGAACCAGAACTTGCAGCAGACTTGAGGTTGTTTGTGAAGAAAATTGATCTGGAGTCATGCAATGTGGACTTCCTGCAATTGTGCAACACATTTGTAAAGCCTGGAAAGTCCAGCAATAGCTTAGCAAGTCGTTTTCAAACTTGCAGCACAATTGTTTGCTATCTGGGTTGCTGTTAGCAATTTTTGGGCAAACTTTTCAAAAAAAGTGCATGGACAGCTGGATACTGCCATGGGAAATATTTAACAAAGCAAGAAAAAGATAATACCATACAGTATGGAAAGGATCTTTTAATGCAACTTCAAGGGTGACATGGAAAAAGCACCAATCCTTCAAATTACATGCTTAGGAGATGCTTTTAACTGTACGTAGTGTTACGGAACAGTACTATTTTCAAGAACAACATCATTGACACTGTATTCTGGCATCACATGTTTTAGATGTGTAATTGATTTTTTTAACATTTACATTTAGCTTTGCTTAAATACAGCAATAGTGCCCTAATCTGACTTTAAATCGAAGCAAGGTTATTTTTTTATGTCGTTTTGGCAGAAACACCCAATTAAAAAAAAAAGCAGTAATAGGCCTAAATTGACTGATGGAAGTAGCAGCCACAACAGATCTAAAAGATCGTGGAAAGTTTACTCTTAAAGAAAAAAAACCTCAACTTCGTACAAATTGGCCAGTGGCAGTTTCATATTAGAATTTGTGAGCTTCTTTTTCCACAGTTCCACACTGCACTGTCTTAGGTGTCATTAAACCCAGACTATGGAAAAACTTTCATTACATACTATATAACAGTGTGCATACTGACAAAGCCACTAAAGCATTCATTATGTGTAGAGTGAAATATACTTGGTTGATCCTGCCTTCACCCTCCCATCTTCTCTGTGTCCCAACTGCAGCCTGAGATTGCATAGACCAACTGCTGTCCTCTACTGAGCATGCTCATATTTCAGTTCCCTAATAAGCTCTTCATTACCTCCTTCTTACCTGTGCAGCCCACATGAATATAGGGTCACACATGTGGGTGTATACACAGTGGTAAATAACACTCCCCTCCCTCCCTCCTCCTCCGTGTCCTCCTATTTCTAAACACTATATGGGTGGAATATAGTAAGCTGATTGAATGCATTCACTAAGAATCTCACAAAATGCTTAGTTTTAATATAAATCAGCATTAAGTATATCTAATGTAATTGTTAATACCTGTAAAGTTAAAAAAGAGCCTTGGATTGGGTTGTGTCAGGACAGTACACAAATACTTGAATAGGCAGCAAATAAAAAGAGACTAGGCAGGTTTTATCATGCAATAAAGGTTAGTGTGTATAATCTGAGAGACAACAGCCACAAATATTGTTCAGTGAGGTTGGCTCAGTGCATGGCCTCTCGTCCGACATCCTTCGATTGAAAATTTGAAGGAGTGAGGAAGAAAATACAATAGCTGAAATATGAGAATCGTCCATCCATTGTGTAGCACAGATGGAGAAATGTGTTACGTTTTTTTCTGTTTGTCCCAAAGGCTGAACAGAAATATGTGTATATGTGTATGGCCAGCTTTAGACAGCACAATGGCTGCAAGGCAAGACAGGAGCATACTGTGCAAGCCCCAGTGAATGGTCCAGCCTGGACACCCAAGGTTCTGTGGCTGTAAGCAAGGGTAAGTAACGCTTTGTTACTGCACAATGACTAGGGCCAGTGCTAAGAATTTCTATAATAAATAAAAAACTAATCTCTTACGTAACGTTTCCTTGAATACATTCTCCATAAAGGTCTGACCAATTCTCAAAAGTGAAAAAAACAGCACATAAACAAGAAGGGAAATACTGGGTCAAAATATTTTAGCTGTCCAACCGCCCCATAAAACATATCCTTCAGCCTGTGCAGGTCCTTCACACGAGGATAGGTGTCATATTAGCATGCATTATGGAAATTTCATAGCAAACAAACTAAAAATAAATGCCACCTCTCTCAATGTCATTTTAATCAACATATTTTGCTGCATTAGGATCAAACAGATTTCGCCAAGAGGTAACAAAATATATTTTCCTAAATGAAACATTTCCTGAGAGAGACATTGAGACTGCCATTGGCTTCTCTTCTACACAGCTAGTTGCCTAGCTAGCATGCTGACCCTTTTACTTCAATACTTGAGTCTGATTTTATTAAAATGCAACCTTGTTCTACTCAGAAAATATAAAAGCCAGTGGGTCTATATAATAGGTATTTTCAGGAGCAGGTCAGCAATAGCGGAAGTCTAATTAAAGTGTATGTCCATGGTTGGGTGCAATGCTTGCCAGGCATCCTAAGGAGGAAATTAAAGCCAAGTGTGAGTCTACTAAAAGTGGACTAATGCTTTAACAGACACATTAGACCACGAAGGCAAATATAATTTATTTAATTGGCTAAACTTCAAGCTCATATCATTTTTGGGTAGGCTGATTTTCTTTGAGTTTCTTGAGTTCCTCCATTCCTATGTGAAACTCCTTCTGCTGCTCATTAGTAGGGTACGGTACTATAAGAAATACCAAAGATCATCAGTTTGATTGGAACACCTTCCACTTATTTGCTTAGCTCGCCTTTTGAAAGACACTGGTTTCCAGTGTAGGTTGGGTTGTGCAAACACAATCCAGCCTCAGAAATCTACTTAGATGAGATTCTGAGGGTAGCCAAAGAAAACTGAGGCGCTCCAAGCAGTGATAGCCTTGGGTGTAGCTGTAAGTTCCAATAAAACAGCCGATTCCTTTCTAGTGGGTCTGTGAGGGGGGTATTTTTATGTGGAAAATGATTTTACTATAATTATGTTAAAAATTGATGTTGGGAAGAATTGGCTTCCTATCTAACCTGTGCTCCTAGGTACCTAAATGGCAAGGCTGTCATTTGTTTTTTCAGTTTTAGTTGGGCCCCAACAGGTAGAATTGGATTACTTCTTCTCTCTCATCATTCCAGACAATCCCCAATTAGAGTTCCAATACTTCTTCTTGCAAACTGCCATCAAAAAGTTAACCAAAAAAATCCAACAATTCTTGCTACATTTTCTGTAATTTAGAGGAGGATCCAGCAGAAATGTAAAGAATATTTTCTGACGAGTGTCTTACCCCTAGAATTCCCCAAAGGCATAAGTAGACCTCTTGTAGGTAGACTGACCCTTTAACAAGTTATTGAGAGGCAACAGTTATTCTATCACCTGTGTAGAAGTATCACACGGGCTGAAACCATACATCAATGACCTGGCCTTGATCCCTTCAGGCTGTCAGATGGGTATTGCATAGTAAACCGTTTAGGATCTCAGTTTCCTCAAGATTATTTTTGAATATAATTTCCAAGTTGGCAGAAATTCACAAGACTGCCCTCAAAGTGACCTGGGCACATTTAGCACTATGCCTTCTCTTTCCGTCCTCTTTGAAGTTCAAGAAGAGCCGGAGAGACTTATTTTAATTCATGACCGCAACTCTTATATATGTGAGATACATGGAACAGAAGGTTGTGCAGCAGGTCCAGAGTTAATCAGCTGTTGTACCACTTTACTACACATAAGTGTGACCTTACATGGAGGCAAACAGAGTCAAGAGTCCAAAAGAAGGGCCAGCAAATATAGTACAGCTGTCTTAATGGGAGTGGACTCAATATTTCCATGGGAGAGACACCCTAATAATGACCATAGCATTAGTTAATGAGGAAAGTACAACTGATCAAAAGAGAAGGCTAATCTGTTCAAATTGTCGTTGACTCATGAGTCACCAAAACTTTTGAATAAAACTAACTTACAAGAGGGTCACAACCAGGAATTAATAGGAACTGACTTGACCTCTTCCTTAAAGTGTATCTCCAGACTATTGTTTTGGATTGAGTAGGGAAATAATAAATCCGTCATTTTTCTTTTTTCGCTTTCTGTGTTGAATTAAAGAGTGTTCCCTTTGCTTCCTATTACAGAGACACCAACAGGAAGTGAGGGGAAATCTTTTCAAAATGAGAGGAGTTTCCTTGTGACAAAGAATCCACTTATCCAAAACAGGTGTCCCCCAACTTTCTGTTGTGCAGTGACCATTGTAAACATTTGTTGTTACAGTGGTCAGGACAAATAGTGAGGATGAATCTCCCCAGCAGGGACACAGATAGCAATAAAAACTTAACAGAGGTCCAAACACTTTTCTACTTTATCCAAAAGAAAAAAAATGGCTAGAGATAATTTAACAACAACAGAGGGACTGTGACCAATTTTAAGAGTTTTTCGGGGCATTTATTCAGGAGTTAATTAATTTATTTTGTTAAGTTAGGGGTTAGGGTTAGGATTACGGGGTTAATATTGGGGTTAGGATTAGGGGTCAATATTAGTGTTAGGATTAGGGGTCATTTTATTTATTTATTTTTATTATTTACCGTATGATTATTATTATTTATGTATTTTATTTATTATTTATGTTTTGTATTTATTATTTATTTATTAATTATTATTATTATTTTATTATTGCATCTGAGCAGAATAACGCTCAGAAACGTGTGACAAAACGAGCAAAATCACTCAAAAACGTGCACATCAAGCATTTCCATGCATTTCCATGGAACAAAAACACGCTTCAAAAACATACCAATCTGCCAGATTTGAGCAACAAAAAAAGCTCCAGAACTTTTTTGAGCTTCAGCCATTTGGCTTTATGCGACTCCATAGGGAATAAATTTTTTTTTTTCTCTTCCAGCATTTTGGAGCTTGGAGCTTTAAGCTACAAAGTGCTGAGGTGTGAATGGGGCCTAAATGAGAACTACAGTTGTATTCAGTACTGCTTACATAGAAAAACATTTTTCCTTTTTTGCATATTGTAAGTTTTTTTTTTTGACGTAACAGAATATACAGGCAATCAGATAAACACAGTACTGAAATCACAGAGTAAAGAAACATAATGTAGAATTCAAGTACATTCATATGGCATCAGGGATGAGCAATACAAGAATAACCTGCAAGGATCTAACTGGAGATTGAATCAGAAATTTAGAAGCATTGTTTGCTGGCCTAAGCAGCTAAGAATGAATAAGTGTTATGCCGCGAACACACGATTGGACTTTCTGCCAACAAAACCGTGGATTTTTGTTCGAAGGTTGTTGGCTCAAACTTGTCTTGCATACCCACGGTCACACAAATGTTGGCCAAGAATTACAAACGTGGGAAAGCGGTGACGTACAAGACGTACGAGGAGCCGAGAAAAAGGAAGTTCAATAGCCAGTGTGGCTCCTTCTGCTTGATTCCGAGCATGTGTATACTTTTGTGCGACGGACTTGTGTACACACAATTGGACTTTCCGACAACAAAGTTTTGTTGGTGGAAAATTTGAGAACCTGCCAGCAAATATTTGTTGGTGGAAAGTCCGACAGCAAATGTTCGATGGAGCATACACACGGTCGGACTTTCCGACAACAATCTCATATCCAACATTTCCCGTCTGAAAATACGACCGTGTGTACGCGGCATTAGGGAAAGATGGACAAAAAAGGGAGTGGGAATGGGAAGTGAGTGCCTTAGAGCTAAGGTGAGTAAAATTATGCCCAAGGGGCAAAGTGTGTCAACATTAAAGGTCTATCAGGCAATGGTCACAGTCCACTGGGTCCCAGATTCTTTTAAATGGGGATATCATGTCAGAAGGTTTTGCCGTTGATTTCTCATTAGAGAAAGTCGAGTGAGTCAGATAGTCAAGCTCTTGCTATGGTTTGTTTGGTTGCTGTCATGTGTCATTGAACAGATGCTTCCAGAGACAATCCGGTTTGAGGTTAAATATTACTTTGTCTGGCAGTAAGGGAATGGAGATGTCTAACGGTGTGCCTCAAATGTTTTATGTTAAGTTATATAGCAAAGAGGTCAAGTCAGGGGAGTGTGGGTCACCCCAGCACTTTTTTTGAAAGGGGGTCAAAGTCATCCCATCTGAGAGGGGGCAGATCATTTAGGAAACAAGGTGTTTTGCCTGCATATCAGAACAGTTCCATCTGGGATAGCATAGTATTCGTTTGCAGGACGTGAAAGTTCTCCCATCTTGTGTTGTAACATGGAGGTGGAAATAAGTGGGTTCTGAGCTGATCCAGTGTCTAAATGTTGCAGTTTCCTCAAGGCAGGGTAGTAAGAGGGATTCCCAAAAAAGGACAATCTAAGGGAAGATGAGGTGATAAGAGACCTCTTGAGTAACTGAGGTCATCTCACAACGTCAAGGAGTGGAATGTAACAGGGCACTCTAGAAAGGATCTATCATTCAGGAGGAGCCACAGCAAATTAGAGGGTCATAGTCTACCGCTTCGAGGGATACCCATATGGGGTTTTCAGTGACAATGTGTTACTTAATGAGAGAAGATAGTGCTGCTGATAGTACTTCTGTAGATGGGAGACTTCCAGGCAAGTATAGGTCTGAAGTGTTTCTATATGAATCATCAAAACTGCTTTTGTAGAGGCATATTGGAATTTTTTTAACCTGCACTGACTAACAAAATATATAAGAGGGAACAGCGGATTAATGTTTTGCTTTTAAAATAAATTCTAGCTCAGGTTACATGAAATTTTGACCCTATATAACTGAATGAAGGTATAAAAAGATATAATAAAAATACAGTAATACACTAGTGACCAATTTGTAATTGCTCCCTGTAGTTCTTGTCGCAACCTGGTTTACTCTACAACACCTCCTGGACTTGTCCATATATTATTCTAAACCTATTAAAGTCTCACTTGATGAATTACGGATCTGTGAGCCCTCACACCAAACTAAAAGAAAATATACATTTCTTTTAATAAATACAACAAGTACAAAGTCTTAGGAAGAAGGGAGAGGCAGGTTTTTCTACAGCCATAATCCATGACATACTAGTCTAAGGGTTCTGATCAGGACAGTGCTGCTCTAAATTTTTTATGGAACAACAGTCACCTCCCCTCCAGCAATATGACATCCACAAGCTCCCTTGTCATTGCCAACATCTTTTCATTAGCTTCTTCCGGGTTCAGAAACTTCAAACATCTTTACTGGCTTGGCAGGGATGATGTAACTCCTGCTCATGAGTACAGGAATACATTCATTCTGCCACCTGGGGGATTGTACACTGGGCTGTACAAGTACAGTTTAGGAAGTTTTCAAAGGGGAAGATAAGAATCCTTTATTGCAGAAGAGACATTATTATGCAATAAAAACCCTTCCTTCTTGCAAATTTTAAATAATAACAATTTAACAGCTTTGACAGTTTTCTTGGAGTTTCTGCTCCTCAGCTGGCTACAACACGTAGTGATAGTGCCATATTGTTTAATTGCTTCTGGGACTATCTTCTATACGCTTAAAAATTCCTTGTTACTTTGCTAATAGTTTGTTGTCTCTTACCTTAAGACTCAGCTATTTGGTATTTGATACTACACTGTAGAGATATTTTCTGATAATTGTATTTTAACTTATCACTTTGATATATTTTTGGAGAAAAACGTTTTCACTTATGCTGCTGTATGTTACCAGATACACATATTACTAGCTATTTTCTCGGTTTCTAGGGTTCCTCAAGATGTTTCTAGGGGCTCCTTGAGCCAAAGCTGATTGACCTTCCATTTGATGATGCCTGCATATACTCCCTGAGCCAATAACGCTTGGCAGAGCCAGCTGCATGACATCAATAATCTTTTTAGTTTTCTGAAATGGGTGCGTTCTGATCACCACTGTAAGGGGCACATTCTTTCCATTGACCCCCAATTAACTATTTTTTGCAGGGGTTCCCTGAGACCTGAAAATTATTTTATGGGTTCTTCTGAAGTAAAAAAGGTTGAGAAATTATGCCCTACACTTTGCAAGTGTGCTCTGCTCCTGCTAGTATTTACTAATGTTTGAGCAATCCTTACTGACCACAAGCTTCAAGATGACTACACCATAGGGATTGCTTTTGGTCATTTAAAGTTTTTGGTTCCCCTTCTGTTTAATGCTTTCAAGATTTTTTATCCCCTATACCAGGGTTTTTCAACCAGGGTTCCGTGGACCCTTATGGTTCCTCCAGAGGTTGCTAGGGGTTCCTTGAGCAATGAGCAATTTCTGCCTCTCAGATAAGCTCCCACTGACCCCATTGATCTTTTTAGCTATCTGTAAGGGGGTAACTCTTCCTAATGACCACAAGTGTAAGGAGCATTCTTTCCACTGACCATCACACTAATGTATCATGAGTTGTAAATATATCAATTTTTAGCAGGGGTTCCCTGAGACTGGAAAGCAATTTTAAGGTCTTCTTTGTGTTGAAAAGGTTGAGAACGGCTGCCCTAAACAGATTAGGTTTATAGGAGAAGTGCTGAGTTCACATTCTTTATGCTTTATATATATATTTTTATATTTCTGGTTTTATTGTATATTGATTATATTGTATGCAGTGTGTTTGCCAAGAAAGTGTAGAAGTTATTCCCAAAACTCAGGTTTTTTTGCCTCTCCCCACAGCTACAGGACTTGGTAAGGACATAAGGGTCATGGGATAGAACCATGATGCATGTAAAGGGGCAACCCAACCTTCGGAATGCCTATAGGTTAGTAACTTCAAGACATATCAAAAACAGATTAAGGAGGTCAGCTCTGGAACTGGCATCCTCAAAAACACACCAGCAATGGTGCAACCTATCCTGACGTGCTCCTTTTTTTAAAACCAGAAAGACACAGGCACATAGTAATTCTAAGTGTCTGCTTTATAAGATACGTTAGTTTATATATTGGCAGCTTCACAAACTGAAACCAAATTAATAGGTTATATTTAGAAGTCTAATCAGCTTCACCATTAGACCCTACAGAAGAGTTTTTGTTTAGCAGGGAGCTGCCACTGGATAAAGAGCCCGGCAGCCCTATAAATCCAATTGAAAAATAACAGAAAGGGATTTCTCGTAGGACTCCATTTGAAGTATGATTTGTTAGCACAATAATGATGGCATCTTGTACTATTATATGTAGCTTATTAACACAGCTCATAAATAATATTGTAATATGTAACCTGCAGTGATCACAGCAAATTACCTTGATTTGAAGTTTAACGCTTTCCATTGAGCACAACACCAATTTATTTCCCCTATGCTTGGCGTAAAAGAAAGCAGCCCATTATACAGCGAGCGGTGAGCCGCCTGCAGTAATTAAGGAAAGTGGTCATAATTCAATCAGGAACAGTAGTGCTCTTCATTTGGGTCAGCAGATTTAGCTTGGATTCTGGGTTATAATTAATAAGACTGGATACGCAGACTAGTTTTGTCGGCCAGAATATGCATAATATTCAGACTTAAAGAGGAAGTAAACCCTGATGGGTTTTACTTCCTTTTTTGTTCCCTGAAAAGTAAAAGCATAATGTGCTAGTGATGTGACACTTACCTGCAAACAATGCAATGCAAACAATGCCCGTGTCATCCCCGCTGGAGGCCGCATCCATGTTCGCCTCTCTTCCTTATGGGTCCGCGGACTTCAGCTCGGTGACTGGCCGGAGTCGCGTGACGTCACTCCCACGCGCAGTTACGGCACTCGCTAGTGAAGAAACGGCACAGAGGGCGGACTCGATGTCCGCCAGTTTCCCGACGATCGTGTCACGGAGCCGCAGAACAGGGAGAAGCCTATGTAAACAAGGCATTTCCCCATTCTGCCTTGTGACATGACAGAGATCACTGCTCCCTTTCATCGGAAGTGGTGATCGCTGTCATGTAAGTAGAAGCCCCTACCCCCACAGTTAAAATCTCTCCCTAGGACACACCTAACCCCTTGATTGCCCCCTAGTGTTTAACCCCTTCCCTGCCAGTGTCATTTACACAATAATCAGTGCATTTTTATAGCACAGATCGCTGTATAAATGACAATGGTCCCAAAATAGTGTCAAAAGTGTCCGATGTGTCCGCCATAATGTCGCAGTCACGATAAAAATCGCAGATCGCCGCCATTACTAATAAAAAAAATTAATAATAAAAATGCCATAAAACTATCCCCTATTTTGTAGATGCTATAACTTTTGCGCAAACCATTCAATATACGCTTATTGCGATTTTTTTTACAAAAAATATGTAGAAGAATACATATACTAAACTGAAGAAACAAAATTTTTTAAAATATTTTTTGGGGATATTTATTATAACAAAAAGTAAAAAATATTGCTTTTTTTTTCCAAAATTGTCTCTCTTTTTTTGTTTATAGTGCAAAAAATAAAAACCGCAGAGGTGATCAAATACCACCAAAAGAAAGATCTATCTGTGGGAAAAAAGGCCGTCAATTTTGTTTGGGTACAACATCGCACGACCTCGCAATTGTCAGTTAAAGCGACGCAGTGCCGAATCGCAAAAAGTGCTCTGGTCAGGAAGGGGGTAAAATCTTCCGGGCCTGAAGTGGTTAAAAATCTAAACTTTATGTGTACTCTAATTTGTAATTATGGCATCCCTATGATTAGGACCTGGTTAGGTTGAAATGCATCGGCAAGTTTTTTTGAAACACTAATCAGTATGATTTGGATTGGGTGCATTAATCATTGTTGCCCAGTCATATACACCATAAATGAGCCTGCCACTGACCCCTGCAGCTACAATATGTCATGCACCCTACTAACACTGTAAACAGCCCTGGAGGACAGTGCGGTTATCTAGCAGTTAATCTGGTACAGTGGTCCATCATAAAGTAGCCACTTCCACGTGCCTATTCAAATCCTTGGATAATTTCTAGAAGATTCCTGGGAGTCTCAAAACCCAATGTCCTATTATAAAAACTAAGTCTGCATGGATCACACTTTGACCCCCCCTCCCCCTTCTACCATTCTGCCCTGTTTGTTGCCAGTCATATATGGCAAGATCAATACACAGGGATGCCAGGACCACATTCTGGAGAACTGGGAGACACACTTAGGACAATCTTTTGTTTGCAGAAGGTATACGAACTTCTGTTCTGTGGTTTGCATCCACAGAACATTTTCCCTCATTTTCTGCCAAGACAGGACGTCACGAGAAATCTCTCCAGTGGGAACAAAAGCCATAACAAAAACGAGTAAATGCCCATTCAGAGTATTACGTTGCAGCAATGCACAGTAAAAAGTGCATTCTACCACATGTTACCGCACCAAACAGTAACACACATAGCCAAGTGCAATGCCAAGCCAGCCACATTGAATGGCACACCAATGCGCCTAGGCAGTGCACTGCAATGCACAGCTGTGAACCGTCCATGCAACTTGGTGCCCTGCGTTGCATACATGTCTGTTATAAGATACAGTAGGTTCCAGGATTCTCACAGACCATTCAAAATGCGCATCACAGAGCAAAAGAACAATGTGGATGGACCCTTAAATTAAAAAGTATAGAGCTTCTTCTGTGTTATTATTAAAGTGATTGTAAACCATCACCTTGCAAAACCACCCATTCAGTTTAAAATAGAAATGAAAGGCAAAACATTTGTGTATAGATATAAAAAAAAAAACTTGATAAATACCGTACCTTTTTGCCCTTTTATATAAGTGATCACATACCCTCTGTTTTCAGCTGCAGAAGAGATGGGGGAGGAAAAACAGCAGCACACTGAGCTGCCCAGTGAAAGGCTGTGCCGGAGGGGCTTGTCAGGACAAGTCTGATCATTGGAGGAGAGCACACTGAGTTCCCAGCACAGCTAGAGAACTGACCATGGTGTGTTCTAGTGTGGTCATTTTTTTTGTTAGGAAAGCAGAGGGACTGGCAGGAACCCCAGGGATTTCACATAAGAAGCAATACAAAGAGGATAACTTTTTCATATGAGTACATGGTACAGCATGCACATGTCAGGAATATAAAATGTTAGGTTTACATTCTTTAATGTCTGTGTGTTCCTGTTCCATTGACAACTTACCCCCCTTTTTTCTAATTTATTGTATTTATTATTTTGAGAAGGGCCAGTATAAAGGAAAAATGGTGAAAATGGGTGGGTTTCACCAATCATTTATTTTATTCTTCATGGTTCAGTAACTGGGGGCTTGACAGTTGTCTGCAATATTTTATGCTAAAAGGCGTCCCTCTTTCTCATCTCAGAAAGTTGGAAAGGTGCAATTTTACCATATTCTTATTATCCTAGGAAAATACAGTATGGAAAAGAACGCTTCAATTCTGAAATGTAATGAAGCAACATTTCAACACAAACTTTCAGGGCACAGAATTCCATAGTTTAGCCTTTGTCAGGAATATTTACATTCTTTAATGTCTGTGTGTTCCTGTTCCACTGACAACTTACCTCCCCTTTTTTTTCTAATTTATTGTATTTATTATTTTGAGAAGGGCCAGTATAAAGCTTTTGCAGAAGGGTGGGGTTGATCCAGAAGTTGGTAGGGTTTCCTTGATCATGGTAACAGGGCATGCCTTCCACTGACCAGCAAAGGTTCATTTCTCCCACCAACCACCAATATAAGGGGGCATCTCTCCCACTGATCACCAATGTAAGGGGGCAACTCTCCTACTGACCATCAGTGTAATGCCCCGTACACACGGTCGGATTTTCCGATGGAAAATGTCCGATCGGAGCGTGTTGTCGGAAATTCCGACCGTGTGTGGGCTCCATCGGACATTTTCCATCGGATTTTCCGACACACAAAGTTGGAGAGCAGGAGATAAAATTTTCCGACAACAAAATCCGTTGTCGGAAATTCCGATCGTGTGTACACAAATCCGACGCACAAAGTGCCACGCCTGCTCAGAATAAATAAAGAGATGAAAGCTATTGGCCACTGCCTCGTTTATAGTCCCGACGTACGTGTTTTACGTCACCGCGTTCAGAATGATCGGATTTTCCGACAACTTTGTGTGATCGTGTGTATGCAAGACAAGTTTGAGCCAACATCCGTCGGAAAAAATCCTAGGATTTTGTTGTCGGAATGTCCGAACAAAGTCCGACCGTGTGTACGCCCTATAAGGGTTCATCTCTCCAACTGACCACCAATGTAAGGGGGCATCTCGCCCACTAACCACCAATGTAAGGGGGCATCTCGCCCAACTGACCACCAATGTAAGGAGGCATCTCTCCCACCAACCACCAATGTAAGGGGGCATCTCTCCCACTGACCACCAATGTAAGGGGGCATCTCTCCACTGACCAATGTAAGGGGGCATGTCTCCCACTGACCACCAACGTAAGGGGGCATCTCTCACACTGACCACCAATGCAAGGGGGCATCTCTCCACTGACCAATGTAAGGGGGCATATCTTCCACTGACCACCAATGTAAAGGGGCATCTCTCCCATTGACCACCAATGTAAGGGGGCATCTCTTCCACTGACCACCAATGTATGGGGGCATCTCTCCCACTGACCACCAATGTATGGGGGCATGTCTCCCACTGACCACCAACATAAGGGGGCATCTCTCACACTGACCACCAATGTAAGGGGAAATCCCCTCCATTGACCACCAATGCACTGGGGCATGTCTCCCACTGATCACCAAAGTAAGGTGGGTTCTCTTCTACTGACCAGTACTGTAGGTGTAAAATATGTTCTGACCGCCACTGTAAGTGCAGAATCTCTCCCACTGTAAAGCTAGCCATACCTTAGTACATTTTTGTACATTTGATGACTTGATGAATGACGTTAGAATGTATTTGAAAAATACAGTTTTGGAGTGAATGGACTTTACAGAGGGAAACTCACATCCACTGTTGGACATTCATTCATTGGCCTCCTTTTCTCATCTCAGTGATTGAAAACATGCATCAAATTGACTCCACTAACGATTAGAAAAACGAATGAATGTTCTTAAAACTAAAAATTTCTAACAAAATTCTACTAGTGTATGGTCACCTTTAGTTAGGTATCTCTCCCACTGACTACTAATGTTAGGTGACTTCTCTGCTACTGACAACTGAATGTAAAGAGGCATCACTACTACTGACTACCAATGTAAGAGACATCCCTACTACTGACTACCAATGTAAGAGACATCTCTACTACTGACTACCAATGTAAGAGACATCCCTACTACTGACTACCAATGTAAGAGACATCCCTACTACTGACTACCAATGTAAGAGACATCTCTACTACTGACTACCAATGTAAGAGGCATCTCTACTACTGACTACCAACGTAAGAGGCATCTCTACTACTGACTACCAATGTAAGAGGCATCTCTACTACTGACTACCAATGTAAGAGGCATCTCTACTACTTACTACCAATGTAAGAGGCATCTCTACTACTGACTACCGATGTAAGAGACATCTCTACTACTGACAACCAATGTAAGAGGCATCCCTACTACTGACTACCAATGTAAGAGACATCTCTACTACTGACTACCAACGTAAGAGGCATCTCTACTACTGACTACCAACGTAAGAGGCATCTCTACTACTGACTACCAATGTAAGAGGCATCTCTACTACTGACTACCAATGTAAGAGGCATCTCTACTACTGACTACCAATGTAAGAGGCATCTCTACTACTGACTACCAATGTAAGAGACATCTCTACTACTGACTACCAATGTAAGAGGCATCCCTACTACTGACTACCAACGTAAGAGGCATCTCTACCACTGACTTCCAACGTAAGAGGCAACTCTACTACTGACTTCCAACGTAAGAGGCATCTACTACTGACTGCCAACGTAAGAGGCATCTCTACTACTGACTACCATTGTAAGAGGCATCTCTACTACTGACTACCAATGTAAGAGGCATCTCTACTACTGATTACTAATGTAAGAGGCATCTCTACTACTGACTACCAACGTAAGAGGCATCTCTACTACTGACTTCCAACGTAAGAGGCATCTCTACTATTGACTACCAATGTAAGAGGCATTTCTACTATTGACTACCAACGTAAGAGGCATCTCTACTACTGACTACCAATGTAAGAGGCATCTCTACTATTGACTACCAACGTAAGAGGCATCTCTACTATTGACTACCAACGTAAGAGGCATCTCTACTACTGACTACCAACGTAAGAGGCATCTCTACTACTGACTACCAACGTAAGAGGCATCTCTACTACTGACTACCAACGTAAGAGGCATCTCTACTACTGACTACCAACGTAAGAGGCATCTCTACTACTGACTTCCAACGTAAGAGGCATCTCTACTATTGACTACCAATGTAAGAGGCATTTCTACTATTGACTACCAACGTAAGAGGCATCTCTACTACTGACTACCAATGTAAGAGGCATCCCTACTACTGACTACCAATGTAAGAGGCATCTCTACTATTGACTTCCAACGTAAGAGGCATCTCTACTATTGACTACCAACGTAAGAGGCATCTCTACTACTGACTACCAACGTAAGAGGCATCTCTACTACTGACTACCAACGTAAGAGGCATCTCTACTACTGACTTCCAACGTAAGAGGCATCTCTACTATTGACTACCAATGTAAGAGGCATTTCTACTATTGACTACCAACGTAAGAGGCATCTCTACTACTGACTACCAATGTAAGAGGCATCCCTACTACTGACTACCAATGTAAGAGGCATCTCTACTACTGACTACCAATGTAAGAGGCATCCCTACTACTGACTACCAACGTAAGAGGCATCTCTACTACTGACTACCAATGTAAGAGGCATCTCTACTACTGACTACCAATGTAAGAGGCATCTCTACTATTGACTACCAATGTAAGAGGCATCATTGGTAGTCAGTAGTAGAGATGTAAGAGACATCTCTACTACTGACTACCAATGTAAGAGGCATCTCTACTACAGACTACCAACGTAAGAAGCATTTCTACTACTGACTACCAATGTAAGAGGGATCTCTACTACTGACTACCAATGTAAGAGGTATCTCTCCTACTGACTACCAATGTAAGGTGACATCTCTACTACTGACTACCAATGTAAACAGGCACTCCCCTGACCACCAATTTAAAGGGACACTACAGATGTCACTGTTTGCATTTGTTTTATGGACATTTTTATGATTTTTGATGAATTGTAATCTCATGATTACTAATGAAAGCAAAGTTGCTGTTAAAAAACGATCAGCTCTGTGTGAAAAATATACTAGGTATGCCACATTTCTTATTAATTTATTATCATATTTACAACCTACTAATTATGCTAATGTGCTAAACGCTGTAGATATAATAATTTGTTATCAGGGGTTCCCTGACACCTATAAACTATTTCAAGGGTTCCTGCATGGTAAAAAAAAAAGGTTGAGAAAGGCTACCCCAGTTATACTTCTGAATAGACTAAAGCCAACCCATAAAACAGTATAGAGATCCTTGCTAATACTTATGAGTCAAATCATCAATCTACATGGCATTGTATGTGACAAATGAATGTATGGTGTATGACATGTCTTGGTCATATATCTAAGTGACACCCATAAAACAGCACTTCCAATTTGCTCTCCGTGTTCAGAGAATGCATTTACATGAAGATGAGTGGCACTTCTCTTGATGAACGCTGAAAGCTCGCCCTGTCCATGCATAAACACACCCATGTGAGGGCACAGCATTTTTCAAATGTTTCCGGACGTAGAGGAGCTTTTTGGAAAATCCTAAACGGTTATATATACCCGCGTATATATAGAAATGGCTGTGGGCATTGGTGGAAGCGTGACTATATATAAATGTCAGTATATCAGCATGGGAACGGCATGGCATTTCATGTTCCGACATGCTTAGCGGGGACAGAATGCCGCTGTACACAAGTGATCTTCTATAATGATATCCAATATGCGCTAAACCCAGCAACACCAGAAACTTGCTGGAAATGGTATATTCCTTACTGGCAGAGGCAAGACTTAGGCCTCATGCACACTGGACGTTTTTTGACGTTTTTACAGCAGCTGTTTTTGGCTGTAGACGTTTTTTTCTACAGTTGTTAAACTCTCCATCATGTTATCCTATGTACCAATGCACACATAGGCTGTTATCAGCAGTTTTGGGCAGTGGTGTTTTTGAGCAGTAAAAAAAATCCAAAACTAGTGGGTTCAGAGAGACGTTTTTCGAATTGAAATTCGGACAAATTTTCGTTTTTCGGAAATTCGGATGTTTCCAAGTTACATTAGTACCGAATTTAACTTCTGGAAGAAGTTAATAAAGCACATACACTGGAGATTAATAAACATTTGGTGCAGCGCTGCTGAATATTCAATACTGTGAACAACGAATCACAAAAGAAAATAATAATGAGTAAATAAACATTATAAACATATCAATGTGTAAAGTAAAAGTCCTTTATAACGATATATTCCACCGCTGTGCTCAAATCTTCTTAAACAAATGAATTAGTGCCACCGCCACCAGGTGAATTGAACGCTCACATCACTCCTGGTAATAACAGACGTATTTTACAAATCCCGCCAGTCTCTCTGAAGTGGATGTAAAACTTCCTTCCTTAGATCTAGTACTCCCATCCGGGCCAATACTCAGGAAATAAGAATAAAAACAGCATGTATAAATCACCAAACGATCGTCAGACTGCTTGTCACACCGTTTGGTTTTTGGCAGCTGTGTGAAACTCCTCCCTCCTAAATACACTGGAGACATAGCATTATCTAACACTGGGGATTGTCTGAAAATTATGCAGAAGCAGGGGGGAGGGGGCAGGCACTGACACGAGCTGACAGGCAGGGAGGGGAGGGAGAAGAGGACAGAGGAGAGCTGTGGATGACAGAGACACGTAAACTGACCATGGTGTCAGGGCTCAGCAGCCATGATAGATTGTGGTCAGTTTACAGGGGGGAGGGCAGAACCAGGCAGGATCAATCAAGTATTTTAGATGATGCAAAGGGCCAAATTACACAGCATAAGCACTGTGCTGTTATTAGTGCTTTAAAGGAACGGATCAATTTTTTAGGGTATTTAATTTAATTTTGATTTGAAATAAATTGTGGTCCTGTAAGCATCCTGAAAGTGGGAATATAAGGGTCAGATTTGAATGTGGGGATGGGGGAATCCTCTCTGCTACACTATTGTATTCTGACAGCGGGGACTCCTCTGCTCAATACTGCAGTCATTCGAACAAAAGTTTTCAAGCACAATGGCTAGTGGTTAGCACTTCCACCTGGCAACACTAGGGTGGTCAGTTTAAATCCCAACCACAGCACTACCCACCTGGAGTTTGTATGTTCTCCCTGGGTTTGTGTGGGTTTCCTCTGGGTACTGCTGTTTCTTCTGACACTCCAAAGACATGCTGGTAGGTTTATTGGATCCTGTCTAAATTGGCCCTGGTATGTGTATGGGTGTGAGTTAGAGACCTTAGATTGTAAGCTCCTTGAGGGCAGGGACTGATGTGAATGTACAATATATAATGTATATATAAAGCTTGATGGCACTAAAAAGGTACCTGTAATAAATAAGTAAAAATGCCCGTTTGTGAGAAGTCAATCATTAGATCGACTTCTCACAAATGGGAACAGCCTTTGATGGATGGAAATTTGGGCAGTCCTTGCTGAATTGGGTGAATTTTAATCCATCTATGGCCAGCTTTAGCCTATAATCCAGGGTATTCTATAATCATAAAATAACTTATTTGAAGCCGACCACTAGGACTTTGCCCATACCATTCATGAAAGCCCCTTGAAGCCACCTTAGGAAAAGGGAACCTTGACTGCTGGACGCATGGTATCTTTGTGGGTGTTATCCTCTCTGTGTTAGCTTAAGTGGTTCCATTAGGATTGGATACAAAGTCTTGAGGTGACTAGGTGAAGCCTGAACTTGAGAAAAAGACTATGCTGGGGCATGTCCCACTGCTCTGAGCAGATTCAGCTGTCACAAGAGTTGTCCACCCACTTGTCCTCACTGTAATGTTCTATCTCAGTTTTAATGGCAGTTTTGACTTTGCCAGCAATTGATGTTACTTTATTGGCTATGCCCTCAAGTTACATTCTGGGATCAGTCTAATGCCTATCTGGCACTGATGGTAAAGACAGGCCTCTTAGGCCTCATTCACGTGGAAACGGAGTCCGCCTCGGTCCGCCGGCTCAGCGGGAGATCTCTCCGTTGATCTCCGCTGAGCCGGCGGATGACAGGTCCCTCTCTGCTTACTGAGTGGGGAGGGGCTTGTCAGGCGCCACTGCCGCCTATGGAGGGTTCAGATGAAAACGGACAGCATGTCCGTTTTCATCAGATTTCACCCAATCCGATCCGCCAGCGACGGATCTGGACGTAGGGCCATCCGTGTGCTTTCAGCGGATCGGACCGGGTCGGATGTCAGCGGACATGTCTCCGCTGACATCCGTCGCTCCATAGGCTAACATGGAGCACCCGTTCAGGTCCGCCGTCAAAACTGACAGGCGGACCTGAACGGTCCGATCGCATGAAAGGGGCCATAGACTATGTGAGTTTATGTTATATGGATGTTCACAGTATAACTAGAACTGTTGTTTGGTACATTTGGAAAGTTTTTACATGTGGAAAGTTCAATAAAGCTGTGCCCTTGCCCTACTTCCAACTTAATCAGCCTCTGTGTCTTTTTTGGTAGGGCAAGGTATAGGTTAATTAGTTGGTCATAAATGAGCCTATACTTCTAAGCAGTGATCTTAGTTTTTTTACATTTTTCTTTCTATTGATCACTTACAACAAGGGTCTCCAAACTTTCTTAACAAAGGGCCAGTTGACTGTGACCATTGGGAGTAGAAACTGACATCAGTGGACCACAAACAATGCATCTTTGGTATTTGGAGGAGCAATAGTGCCCCATCATTGGTGTCAGTGGGAGGAAAAGTGCCCTATCATTGATGTCAATAGGAGGAATAGTGCTCCATTGTTGGTGTCAGTAGCAGGAATCATGTCCCATTGTTGGTGTCAGTGGGAGGAATAGTGTCTTGCTTTGCTGGAAGGAAAAGTGCCCCAAGGCCCGGATAAAGGCAAGCAAAGGGCTGCATCTGGCCCCCGGGCCCCTGTTTGGAGACCACTGTCTAACGAGCATGGCACAGGTAATTAAACTTTCTGTCCTCCAATTATGAAGCTTAGTGTTAAGCTGAGAGGATCCTTGGGGAACCACAGCCCCAACATCGTGACCTGCATTTTCATGAATCGGATGCAAAATGTAGTTTGCGTTGAGTAACTTTGGAGTATAAAGGAGAACAGATAGCAGTAACCCATCTTTGTTATAAATCAACACCTTCATGAAATAAACTACTGTAAAGCGGGCTGTGGTAACACGTTGATGTTCTACAGTTTCATTCATTTTATATGCCACCCAACACTGTACTGTGCACTGTATTGCCAGGCCATAGAAAAAATATTGCCATATTGCAAATAAACCTTAGATAACATGTGTGAATGGGCCCTAAATAAACAAAAGTAGATACATTTTAAGCAAATTTCGCCTCAATTAGCAAAATTGGGGGTTTCTGTTTTGGAGTAAATTCTCCGAAATCACTCCACTCATCCCTAATCAGGATCTGGCCTGGTGCCATGGACCCAGTGACAGCTGCTGTCTGCCGCCTCTGACACCCTTGTTCTTCCACCATTTGAGGACACTTGTCGTAGCGGGCAATCTCTGGATTATACGCCGGGTCCGGTGCAATTATTAGGAGAGAATTGGATGCATGAATGCTTTCCTCTGTATGAAAAGAGTATTAGTAGGGGCCCTTCCCCCTCTTCCCACACTCGATTTTATGGACGGAAAACAGGGGATATCACTAGATGAAAACAATACTTCATATGTCTCGTGTTTCCTTCCTTACGACACACATCAAAGTGTACGCAGAGGAGGATTCCCAGTGGGTGATCAGTAAAAAAAACAGCACGGTAGATTCTAAATATCATCCGAAAGGTCTTTAGTGTCCAAGGAAACACATTCCTATGGAGGGCTTTTTTCACAGGCCTAGAAAGAGCTTGTAACAATAGAGCCCTGGCCAGACAAAAGAGCCAGAGTCATCATTCATTTATCCTCCTGCTAAGAGGCAAAGCCAGGGGGATTCTGGGAGTCTCCTGGAAGTATCCTAAAGATAAGCAGGACGGAGCACAATCCAACAAGCTCAGAGGATACAATTATTTCTCTGTGGAGTCTGAAGGCTCCTTGCTGACTCTTCTGAACTTCGTGTCACCTTTGTGTTCTGTCCTACAGTAAACCTCTCATGACAGAATTGTAGAGGAGATGCCACCAGGGCTGGATGTAGACCTTGGTGAGGCCCAGGGCACCTCAGGTTCGGTGGGTCCCTCATACACAGGAAAAAAAATACACAGCAAATCACTCAATTTACACAATAAAGCCTGTTGATTGCAGGTCATTGGAATGGACAAGTTAAACATATATTAAAGCTGCGCGATTCTGGCTAAAAATGAGAATCGCAATTTTTTTTGCTTGGAATAAAAAAGATCACAATTCTCGCGGTGTAACATCATCTTTTGCATTATACAAAAAAAATTGGGCTACTCATTAAAGTGTATTTTTTCCAAGAAAACTGCGTTTAAAAGACCGCTGAGCAAATACAGCGAGACATAAAATATTGCAACAACCACCATTTTATTCTCTAGGGTCTCTGCTAAAAAATATATATATATAATGTTTGGTGGTTCTAAGTAATTTTCTAGCACAAAATACAGATTTTTAACTTGTAAGCAACAAGTGTCAGAAAAAGGTTTAGTCTTTAACCTCCCTGGCGGTATTCCCGAGTGTGGCTCGGGGTTAAATTTCAGTCCCATTAGCGGTAACCCCGAGCCACACTCTGTTCCCTGCGAGCGTCGCGAGGCACGGGGGCGGAGCCTGGCGGCAAATTCAAAAAAACTTAAAAATCATAACACATACAGTACTGTACTCTTACAGATTACAGTACTGTATGAAATCATTTCACATCCCTTTTGTCCCCAGTGCTTTGTCCAATGCCCTGCATGCAGTTTATTATGATATATACTGTTCTTTCTGCCTGGAAACTGGAGATTGTCCATAGCAACCAAAAAGTGTCCCTTTACATCAAAAATGGCTTTAGGCCAGCTAGAAAACAGCGATAGTAAATTAGAACACTTGCAGAATTGAGCGATAGTGAATCGTGGGGAAATTCATTTTATTAATATTTTTTTAAATTATTTATATTTATTTATTATATTATAATTTATGATTTTGTGTTTCAAACTTCATCATATCTACTAGACTCTTGGTGGAAATATTTAAGTGTATTATTGTTAAGAATTACCGGCCTACTATATAAAACGCCAAATTTCCATGCAAAATAATTGTACCTCTTTCAGCACCTAAAATCCGAATTAATCATACTGCCAGGGAGGTTAAGTGGTTAAACTGACCTCATTTACAGACTGAAGTTCATTCCTTTGATTTAAGAACGAACTGTTACTTTGTTTATAGATATCTCTGATGTTGAGATAAACTTTGCAGGCTGCCTGTTTTTATTTTTTTTTTTCAGCTGTCAGAAGTGAGCAGAGAACTTGTTACATAGGAAATGCTGTTTTAAGATCGGGAGGTGGGTAGAATCGCGATTTCGATTCTCTAACGATTAATCATGCGACTCTAACATACATAGAAAATTAATCACTTGTCGAATAACTGCCGTATAACTTAGATATATGGCAGCAAGGTGGCCCTAGTGTGCCAGATCATGTATTAGGTACGTGGTCCAGCACTTCCAGCTAGGGGGCGTGTGCATGCTTGCCGCCCGCGACCGGACCATGATGTAATTAAACACAGAAGATGTCAATCAGTGGGTGCCGGTATTCTGCCGAAAACTCCAACTCGCCAAAATCTCCAACCACATCACTTCTGGTGACTCTCCAGCAGCAATAATTGGAGATTTCGATGAGCTGGCTGTTTTCACAGAACTCCGGCAGCATATACACTACGGTACACGATATCATGAGCGGACATCGTTAGTCTACCCGCTAATAACCAACAACATGGCCGCCTCCAAGGCGGCGACAACTTTTTTTCCTCCTTACCCGGTGTTCTATCCAAACAGCCAACTCGTTGTGTACCGTAGTGTATACGCTGCCAGTGTTCTGTCCAAACAGCCAACTCGTAGTGTACCATAGTGTATACGCTGCCAGTGTTCTGTCCAAACGGCCAACTCGTCATGTGCCATAGTGTATACGCTGCCAGTGTTCTGTCCAAACAGCCAACTCGTAGTGTACCGTAGTGTATACGCTGCCAGTGTTCTGTCCAAACAGCCAACTCGTAGTGTACCATAGTGTATACGCTGCCAGTGTTCTGTCCAAACAGCCAACTCGTAGTGTACTGTAGTGTATACGCTGCCAGTGTTCTGTCCAAACAGCCAACTCGTCATGTGCCGTAGTGTATACGCTGCCAGTGTTCTGTCCAAACAGCCAACTCGTCATGTGCCGTAGTGTATACGCTGCCAGTGTTCTGTCCAAACAGCCAACTCGTAGTGTACCGTAGTGTATACGCTGCCAGTGTTCTGTCCAAACAGCCAACTCGTCATGTGCCGTAGTGTATACGCTGCCAGTGTTCTGTCCAAACAGCCAACTCGTCATGTGCCGTAGTGTATACGCTGCCAGTGTTCTGTCCAAACAGCCAACTCGTAGTGGACCGTAGTGTATACGCTGCCGGTGTTCTGTCCAAACAGCCAACTCGTAGTGTACCGTAGTGTATACGCTGCCAGTGTTCTGTCCAAACAGCCAACTCACAGTGTACCGTAGTGTATACGCTGCCGGTGTTCTGTCCAAACAGCCAACTCGTAGTGTACCGTAGTGTATACGCTGCCGGTGTTCTGTCCAAACAGCCAACTCGTAGTGTACCGTAGTGTATACGCTGCCAGTGTTCTGTCCAAACAGCCAACTCACAGTGTACCGTAGTGTATACGCTGCCGGTGTTCTGTCCAAACAGCCAACTCGTAGTGTACCGTAGTGTATACGCTGCCGGTGTTCTGTCCAAACAGCCAACTTGTAGTGTACCGTAGTGTATACGCTGCCGGTGTTCTGTCCAAACAGCCAACTCGTAGTGTACCGTAGTGTATACGCTGCCGGTGTTCTGTCCAAACAGCCAACTCGTAGTGTACCGTAGTGTATACGCTGCCGGTGTTCTGTCCAAACAGCCAACTCGTAGTGTACCGTAGTGTATACGCTGCCAGTGTTCTGTCCAAACAGCCAACTCACAGTGTACCGTAGTGTATACGCTGCCGGTGTTCTGTCCAAACAGCCAACTCGTAGTGTACCGTAGTGTATACGCTGCCGGTGTTCTGTCCAAACAGCCAACTTGTAGTGTACCATAGTGTATACGCTGCCGGTGTTCTGTCCAAACAGCCAACTCGTAGTGTACCGTAGTGTATACGCTGCCGGTGTTCTGTCCAAACAGCCAACTCGTAGTGTACCGTAGTGTATACGCTGCCAGTGTTCTGTCCAAACAGCCAACTCACAGTGTACCGTAGTGTATACGCTGCCGGTGTTCTGTCCAAACAGCCAACTCGCAGTGTACCGTAGTGTATACGCTGCCGGTGTTCTGTCCAAACAGCCAACTCGTAGTGTACCGTAGTGTATACGCTGCCAGTGTTCTGTCCAAACAGCCAACTCGCAGTGTACCGTAGTGTATACGCTGCCGGTGTTCTGTCCAAACAGCCAACTCGCAGTGTACCGTAGTGTATACGCTGCCGGTGTTCTGTCCAAACAGCCAACTCGTAGTGTACCGTAGTGTATACGCTGCCGGTGTTCTGTCCAAACAGCCAACTCGTAGTGTACCGTAGTGTATACGCTGCCAGTGTTCTGTCCAAACAGTCAACTCATCGAAATCTCCAATTATTGCTTCTGGAAAGTCACCAGAAATGACGTGATTGGAGATTTTGGCTAGTTGGAGTTTTTGGAAGAACACTTAACAATTGGTTCGCATGGACGGGTTGCGATTTAGATGCAGTGCCTGAACATGCAGCTAATTTGCACCGTATCCAGTGTGAACCCAGGCTGAACCTGTCAAATTCAAAAGTACAGCAAGTTTTAGCAATGTTCTTATGAGGTTGCGCATACACACACAAAAACACACATATGCAGTCATAGTATCCTTAAGGCTTTGTTTACACTTTCAGTGGGGGGCTGGTAAAAAACACACTGTTGAGCTGCATTTTAACCACCCCACCTACTCCCCCTTAAGCTGCAAATGTAGTGGCCTGGGGTGTACACATGTTGTGGCAGGAATTAAACCCCCTGTTTCATTCAGTGGGAACTACCACCTGCCGAACGTGACCCATTCAAGTGAATAGGACCGCGCTGCAACCGTCCCGCAACCACGCGCAGTGCATTTACAGTAGGTAGTTAAAAACAGGCGGTGACCAGAGTGCAGATCGCATTTCAGAGGTGTGGCAGGTCTTTCCACTAGTGTAAATAAACCCTAATGCCACGTACACACGGACGGATTTTCCAACGGAAAATGTTCGATGGGAGCTTTTTGTCGGAAATTCCGACCGTGTGTAGGCTCCATCTGACATTTTCCAGCAGAATTTCCGTCACACAAAATTTGAGGGCTGGTTCTCAAATTTTCCGACAACAAAATCCTTTGTCGTAAATTCCGATCGTGTGTACACAATTCCAACGCACAAAATTCCACGCATGCTCGGAATCAAGCAGAAGAGCCACACTGGCTATTGAACTTCATTTTTCTCGGCTCGTCGTACGTGTTGTACGTCACCGCGTTCTTGGCGAGGGGAATTTCCGACAAGATTTGTGTGACCGTGTGTATGCAAGACAAGTTTGAGCCAACATCCGAAGGAAAAAATCCATGGATTTTGTGGTAGGAATGTTCAATCGTGTGTATGCGGCATAAGTGTGTAAGCACTCTATGTGTGGTTCAATTTTCTCATCAAATTTCTCATCAAATTTCTGATACAATAAACCAGTCTGGCATAAAAGCTTTTTGAAGGCAAAATATTGCTTCCCAAGATAGATTTTGAAAGAAAGTAATTTTTCAATTATTATGTTTTTCTATAGATGGGGGCCTGTTAGTAATTATTATATCTGCATCCCACGGTACATTGGAGTGGCCAGTAAGGTGATTAAAAAAAGTAAATAAAAGAATAAAGCCAGCCATAGATGGAGTGATTTTCTTTCCTGCAACCACCTTGAATCCCCATCAACACAGACAGTTGAGTTCTCCCGGCAGGGGTGGGGGGTGGGGGAAGCCATTGCCATTGTGTTCTCCCGGTAGGGGGACTGAGGAACCATCTATGACCGGCTTAACGAATTAGTGGGAATTAGTGAATTTGACACCCAGGACTATTCTGCTGAAATTATTTTCAGTAATACTAATGAAATGAAAATAATGAAATTGAACCAATGATAGCAAAGCCCAGAAACACAGTAAAAACTGTATAGTCCCCACACATTGATAGTCAGTAGGAGGAAAACCATCTTACATTGGTGGTCAGTGGATAAGGGACCATCTTACATTGGTGGCTAGTGGGAAATGGACCATCTTACATTGGGAGTCAGTGGGAAAAGACCCTTTTACATTGCTGGTCAGTAGAAGAAAGACCCTCTTAAATTCAGTGGGGAAAGGACCATCCTAAATTGGTGGTCAGTAGGAAAAAGGACCCTCTTACCTTAATGTTCAGCAGGAAAAGGATTGTCTTACCTTGACAAATAGTGTGAAAAGGACCATCTTTCACTGGTGAAAAGTAAGAGGCAGGCACCCTTACATTGGTGGTCAGTGTTAAAAGGACCATCTTACAAATCCTCCCTCCCCCGTTGTCATGTTTTTTTTTTTTTGTTTTGTTGTGCCCCCTTCCACCCCTTTTTTTTCTCTCACCATTATGCGGAGAGCCCCCCTTGTCTACCTTAGCCCCTGGGTCTAAGGGTTTGGGCATAACGCACTGACCCCCTGGCCTCGGCTTGAGGGTCAGTGTCAGTCTATAATCTATATCCTTTTAATATGTTTTATTATGTATTTTCACGTCAACTTTTATCTTATGCTTCATGTCCATATCCCCTGCGTGGGAATTTGTTATCTGGTTTCCCCCTATTATATATCATCAAAAACATTGTACCAGAAAGGGACCATCTTACATTGGTGGTAAGTAAGAGGAGGGCACCCTTACATTGGTGGTCAGTGGAAAAATGACCATCTTATATTGGTGGACAGTGGGAGAAGGACCCTCCTACTTTGATGGTCAAAGAAAAAAGGACCCTCTTACATTGGTGGTAGGAAGGAATTTGTAGACAGTAGGAAAAGGACCATGTTATATTGGTGGCTAGTGGAAAAAGAATGATCTTATATTGGGGGTTAGTGGGAAAAAGACCCTTTTACAATTGTGTAGTAGAAGAAGGGCCCCCTCATATTGGTGGCCAGTGGAGAAAGTACTATCTTATACTGGTGGTCAGCAGGAAGAAGGACCCTCTTACATTGGTGGTCAGCAGGAAAAAAAACCTCCTCCATTATTGCTCTGTTGGAAAGGACCATTTTTACATTGTTGGTCAGTTGGAAAAGGACCTTCTTATGTTGATGGTCAGCAGGAAAACAACCATCTTCCATTCATGGTCAATGGTAAAAGGCCCATCTTTCACTGGTGGATATCACATATTAGTGGTCAGTGGGAAAAAGACCCTCTCATTTTGGTGGTAAGAAGAAGAAGGGCCACCTACATTAGTGGTCAGCGGGAAAAGACCCTCTTACATTGGTGGCAACTAGAATAAGTGCCCCCTTGCACTGATGGTCAGTGAAAAGAATGCCCCCGTACAGATCACTAAAAAATATAACCTCTGAAGGAGCCCTAGGGTTTCACAATGGTTGAAAAAGGCTGCACCAAATGATCTATTCCATCAGATCCTCAATAAACTATTACAAAGATGTTGTTTATCTGACAGTTGATTTAAAGGTCCCACGAACAAGGATAGAATAATAATGTATTTTGTTCACCATATTGGGGTAATACTTGAAATGATAGTAATCAGTGTACAATTTCCCTTCACTTTCAATGCCTTCATTTATATTTCCTCCACATACACACCAGGCAGTCTAGCAAAAGTGATGGGGTTAGGGCAAACTATTATACTGACAGGGGTGCTTATAGTGTTCAGCTATCAATCATATAGTTTAAACCTTTTTTCCAACAGAAATAAAACTGTTGCTGTTATCGGCAGGAAGGTGACGTGAATCCCAGCTGTGCAGGATCCTGTACCTTCTGGAGTGGTTTGTCAAGGACAGGCTGTCTCTGCATCCCACATCTGGCTATTTTCACTTTGAATCTGATAAGAAGAGAAGAATGGTTCATTTATGTGTCAGCGTTATAAAGAACAACTGCAGAACATCCAGTTCAGTAATAAGTATGTCACAGAAGGACTTATTAAGTGAAGTCAGATGGGTTTTACTTCCTCTTTCGCTCGCTGCAAATGAAAAGCATAATGGGCTAGTATGCATTGCATACTAGCCCATTATGTGCCACTTACCTGCAAAAGAATCCAGCGATGTCCCCTGTGTAGGCAGCGCCCATCTTCTGGCCCCTCTTCCTTCCGGGCCGCAGACTCCGGCTCCGTGATTCGCCGGAGCCGCATGACGCATGCGCACGGGAGCCGCGATTAACGGCACAGACTAGGGAAGAAACTGCACTTAGTTTCGTTTCTTCCCCGTGCATGCGCCATTGGAATTTTCGCGGGCTGTGAAATATCTCCTAAACGGCGTATGTTTAGGAGATATTTCTACTACCTATAGGTAAGTCTTATTCTAGGCTTACCTGTAGGTAGAAGTCCAAAAAGTGGGTTTACAACCACTTTAAAGTGGTTGTAAAGGATATTTTTTTGTTTTAAAATAATAACGTCCTCTTCAGACATCCCTTGCCGTTGCTGTCTGTGCCTCCTTTTCTCTGGGTGCCCCCCATAACAAGCTGCTTGCTTTGGGGGCACACCTGTAAGATCGCTCTCAGGCCAGGCTGTGTACGTCCATAGACACACAAAGCGCAGCTCAGGCATGCCCCCCCCCCCCCCTTACAGGATTTGAATGACAGCAGTGGGAGTCAATGTCTGCCTTTGTGTCCTGTGAGGAGAGGAACAAAGACCAGTTGCTACTGCAGACGGGTACAGTGCTGGATCGAGATAAGACTCAAATAAGTATATAGGGAGGTGGGGGGGGGGGGGGCAACACGACTACTGGGACATTTTAACCTTAATACAGGGAATGCATTAAAGTAGTTGTAAAATCTTACATACCCAGTTAAGTGATTGACCTCAGGTGATATACAGAGATGAAAACCCTCCTACATAAGTTGTACCTGTTTATCTGCAGCCAGCTCTTTTCTACATCCATTCAAAGTGCAGAATTTATAAAGCTTGCCTGAGAATTCAAAAATGAGGAGGCGGAGAGCAGAAATTACCCTCTGCAGAGCTCAGTGAGGAGAGCTCTGACAGCTGATTGGAGGGAAGGGACATACCCCCTCCACACAGCACACAGGAACAATGCTGAGGCATTGGGAAAATGCCTCCTACATTGCTGGTCAGTCTTCTGAATGTTACCCTTAGGCCCCTTCACATGGGCAATGATGCTGACTTGCAATTCGCAGTGCATCGCTTTGTCAGCAGTGGCTGGCCGGTGGTGAGCAGGTTCTCACATGGGTGATTTGCTGCCTCCCACATGTCTGTTTAAAGAGGGATTTCACACTGAAATACCTTTTCACCATGATACACCTGTGTTCATTAGACACGGTTGCAGCATAGCCCCTTTCACTTCTATAGGCCATGCCTTACTTTTTATTTTACCAGCTGCGATACCAAACCTCGAGATTGTGACAAGGTTTTGGGGGATTAAAAACACATCCCGACAGCCTTGTTTTGCTGCACTGACAATGTCCATGTGAAAGGGGCCGTACAGACAGCTAAAAATATTATTGGTGTCGTACCGCTGGCTATGCTAAGTGGCATTGGACAGGGGACTATGCAAGCATCAGATGGGAGGTCCATTAGCCACAGCTTGAGGAACCCTAGGATGTCTTGGAACCTTGTTTGAGAAAAGCTGCTGTTTTAGAAGTATCAACATCTCTGCCACATTACTGTATCTTGTAGAACACACCCTTACAAGTCAAATGCAGTTCAGATAAGTATAAAAAGCCATTGTTCTGGTCCATAGAGCATCATTTGGAAGCATTTCAAAGAGTCAATATTATTCCTCTCACTAGGAACTGGGTAAGGATGTTTAAAGTGATAGTACAGGACAGCCTTTCTCAACCTTTTCAACACAGAGGAATCCTTAAAATAACTTTCCAGACTCAGGGAACCCCTGTTAAATATTACTATATCTATAACTCATGATACATTAGGGTGATGGTCAGTGGGAAGAATGCTCCTTACACTTGTGGTCATTGGGAAGAATTACCCCTCAACAGATGGCTAAAAAGGTCATTGGTGTCAGTGGGAACTTATCTGAGAGGCAAAAATTGCTCATTGCTCAAGGAACCCCTAGAAACTTCTGGAGGAACCCTTGGGTTTCATGGAACCCTGGTTGAGAAACCCAGGTATAGGACGTACCCAGCGTCTAGGAACGATGACATATCCAGGAGTGCCCTCTCCTCTATTATAAATATTTATGCTCATGCAGGATGACTCTCTTGTCTGGAAGTACATCAAATACGACCACGCAAAGTCTTCCTGAAATCCAACTTTGTTTAACAATCACACTTCCTATGAGGAAGCACGTTCACTAAGCATGTTCGAAATTCTCGAGCAAGCCTCAATGTTGCCTGGCAAGATTTGCTATTTAGAATGGGCACAGCCAGCATACACTTGAATTTTACCAAGCGTTAGTGCTTTGTTTAAACTACTGTAGCAGGTTGTTCATGGCTGATCAAGCTACATATTCTTTTATTATTCTGGATATCTGTTAAAGCTTTTCACTGCATTCTGTGTCCCCAATGTAGAACTGTCTCCCCCCTTCCTGTTCCAGAGACACAACAGAAAGTGTAAATAAAGCTCCCCGAGGTCAGGCAAAATAAATCATTCAGGGCCCATTTAGATCTATGAGTTGGTATAGAGGTGCATTTTAGGACCATTTTTGGAGCATTGGGCAGGTGTGTTGATGTGCATTTTGATACATGTTTTAGAATGTGTTTTTTCATTTCCAATTCGAAGTGGATAGAGTTAACAACCATTGACCAAGGCTTTCCTAATAACTGTTGTCAATTAATCAAAGCACATTTTTGATGCACTACTATTGACTTCTATGGGCCTCCAATCACACTACAACACAGAAAAAAACTGACTTGTCATAGTTTCCCAAATAAAAAATATCATCAGGGCTGAGATGGGAACAGGCACTATTTCCATTATGGGGAAGCCAGGCACATGTTTTAGCGCGTTGCAAAGTGTGCGTTAAAATGCGACAATGTCAATGGGTCCTAAAAGTATTTAATGGAAGTACCTGAATTTAATTTGGTATCAGCCTCTTGCCATCATCTATTCTATACAGTGGAACTCAGACAGGGAGCTAGTCAGGTGTGCTGCATGCATATGTGCTGACTCACTATTAGGAGGAGAGAGCAGAATGAGCAGAGGACTGACCTCTTCAGTCTTCTGCTCCTCCTTCACTGTCAAGTCAGCAGGCTGTAGGTGGAGATATAATGGACACCACTGCCCCCCTTCTATAGTCTACAACAGGGGCCTCCAAACATTCTAAAGAAAGGGCCAGTTTACTGTCTTTCAGACTTTGGGGGGGGGTTGGGTTGGGGGGGGGGGCTGGACTGTCCCTAGTGGGAATAAACAATGCCCAATCTTTGGTATTAGGAGTAGAAATTGTTGGTGTCATTGGGAGGAATAGTGCCCCATTTTTGTTGTCAGTGGAAGAAATTGTGCCACATTGTTGGTGTCAGTGGAAGGTATAGTGCCCCATTGTTGGTGTCAGTGGAAGGTATAGTGCCCCATTGTTGTTGTCAGTGGAAGGTATAGTGCCCCATTGTTGGTGTCATTGGAAGGTATAGTGCCCCACTGTTGGTGTCAGTGGAAGGTATAGTGCCCCATTGTTGGTGTCAGTGGAAGGTATAGTGCCCCATTGTTGGTGTCAGTGGAAGGTATAGTGCCCCATTGTTGGTGTCAGTGGAAGGTATAGTGCCCCGTTGTTGGTGTCAATGGCAGAAATATTGCCTCAAGGACTGGATAAAGGCAAGCAAAAGCCTGCATCTAACCCCAGGGCCGCAGTTTGGAGATCACTGGTCTAGAACTATAAGAAAAAAAGTGTGGCATGGCTGTGTAAAATTTAGAACTGGATGGGCAAAAACACAAATACTTAAGCAGGTAAAACAGCTCCCATATCTATATTTCATCTGTGTATTTATCTGTTGGAGTTGAACTCGGCCTCATCTCTACAACTTATAAATAAATGAATCCATCGTATAGCACAACATCTCAGGCTTATATCACCCTCCCATAAATCACCAATCCGTAATATCTGTGCTAGACAAACCACAAGCATTCCAAATTCCTGAAATAATTCAAATAGAAAAGGTGACAATATAACGGTTCCAACCACAGCGCAGTTGCTTCCAGCAATATTCTGCCGAATGTCGGCCTGTGCCATCTGCAATCTGTCTGGGATGATCTCTGGGTAATTATTTGGGGCCGTTTCATTCCACAGATTGGAATCCCGCAGACAGTGCTAAGCTGGGGGTCACATTTCCAAACAGCATATTCTGGATCACAGATAAGAGAGTGAGAAATCTTCAGACAACTGCGTGATCAGATGGCGTGCAACATGATTTCCGAGCAGGCCTATGGGTTAGGACATAATTGTTTTGCTTGATGTTAGTCAATATGGACTTGACCTAATGGTTTAAAGGACGCTGTTAGAGTATGACGGAACCCAATGGTGTAACGATCAGTGACCTGGCTATGCATTGTGGGGCTCCAGGTTTTAATTACCAACAAGGAGATTGTCCTGCAGTTTGTATGTTCCCCTAAGGCTTAATGTACATGGGACGTTTTTACAACCTCTCCTGAACGATTTAACTTGATAGATAGTAAGCCACGTTTAAAATGTCTGTTTTGCCGCGTTTACATGCCGAGTTTGCATTTAGAAGCGTTTGAAAAAAAATTGTTTTCTTTCTTTCTTTATTTTTTCAAAATAGCCAAAAATGAAAAACGCCTATAATTGAAACACAAGTTACCCTGTTTCCCCGAAAATAAGACCTAGCGTGATTGTCAATGATGGCTGCAATATAAGCCCTACCCCCCAAATAAGCCCTACCCTGTTTCCCCGAAAATAAGCCCTACCCTGAAAATAAGACCTACAAGGGCTTTAACTAGGGCTTATTTGGTGGGTAGGGCTTATATTGCAGCCATTACCGACAATCACGCTAGGTCTTATCTTCGGGGAAACAGGGTACCACGTTTAGCCACGTTTAGAAGCGTTTGGCGCTTGAAATGCCTCTAAACTCAGCATCTGAACTCATTTTTTTGCATTCCAAAAAAGGCCTCTAAACTCAACTGCCTAGAAACGACTAGAAATAACCCTGTGTACATGTACAGATGATAAGATAACATAGAGGAGAGTTCAGGAGCAGTTGAAAAAAATGCCCAACTGCTCCTAAATGTCCGTTTATCAGCAGCAGTGTACATGGGGCCTTAGAGTGGGTTTTCTGTGGCTTCTACAAAATGTACATCAATACGGTAATCATTAATGTATTTAGACAAAAATATTTTTGACAGTTATGACAGAAAAACAAAACAAAACAAAAAAAAACAAAACACTAAAACATGTATTGTATAAATAAAAAAAAACAAAAAAGTCCATGGACCACTTGTCTTTTTTCTGCCGTCACTTTTCTATGTTTCTATGTTCTATAACATTTAAACTTTAAATAGGTAATACTTTTTAAATTTTTAGTTAACTTTCAGTAAAAATTAATAAACAAGGAAATGGCAGATTCTCATGCTGACGAAGGGTACAAGACTTTAAATGTTACTAAACCCAGGAGCCTGCATTCACTATATCTGGTCTCCTACAATACACAGAACATGGAAATGCAATTATTTTAGTAAATATAAACTGCTAAATACCTTTCCACATCAGCAGTATATAGCAGTCTTATGACTTCTATCTGTGTCTATTAAAGCCTGTAGGAGGAGTTTTTATTCTCTTCTGACTGTCCTATGAGAATGCAGGACCCCTGACCCTCTATCTGGACAGTGCTGATCACATGCACCCTCCATACTCTCTAGCAATACACAATAAACTGAGCATGTGCAGAGTACGCCCCAAAGCTTTGTACTATCAGCAGATGGATTGGGGACTGTGGAAGAAGGGGAGGATCAAACAGCCTTTTTACACAATACGCAGTATTAACCCCTTAGGTTCCACACTGAGTATAACAAGCATGCTATTCTGCATATATACATAAAGAGTGATTTTACTGTTGTGGGTTTAGTAACACTTTAAATTTCTCTGCCTTCTGTTATATCAGTTGGGTGAACAGCTCAAAGCTTGATTTTGGATTCCAACCATTAAGTGGTAGGGTCCCCTGGATTATGGTGCTAGATCTAGAGAAAGTGTAATTCTCATAAAAGGCAGATGAACAAGAGATAGATTTCTGAAGAATGACTGAAGTTTTCTCATGAGAAAAAGACAATATTTGATTATAGTTTTTTTTTTCTTGTTATTTAATACTTATGTATTTTGTGGCATAAAAAAAGAGAGAATGGAAATAAAAAAATGAAAGGGAAAAATAAACAAAGACAGAGAAAGAGTAAAATTAGGAGGGACAGAAAGAAAGAGAAAATAAAAATAAAAAGGGAAAAAAGAGAGAGAAAACAAAAAAATTGGACAAAAGGCAAAAAATTAAGTATATGAAAGAAGAAACAGGAAAAAAAAAAAACAGGAAAAAAAAGAAAAAGACAGATAAAGGAAATAACAGAAAGAAGCGAGGGATGGGGAGATATTGAAAGAAACAGAAAGAAAAAGAAAAGAAAAAGAAAAAGAGGGTGAGGCGACAGAGGGATTGAAATAATAAAAATAAAAAAATAAAAAGCAAACAAAAAAAAGATAAAAAAGAAAGAAAGAAAGTAGCTTGTGACATATGTCCTTGTGACACTATTAGCTGACATACTTTAGCTGTTATTTTCACCATGTGAGTCGACTTATGTTTTGGTGGGTTATTGTGGAATAAAGGAGTCAGTGCAAGTTACGCTACATTTTCTAGTTATTTTGTGTGGTTTGCCAACCTGATAAGGAGAATCTTATCTTGAAAATACATTCCTAGGATTCCCAGAACTTTCACCAAAAAAGTAAAAAAAGTTAATAACAATAGTTCAACAGAAATTACAAATATATATGTATTTGTTTTACTATTATTAGTTTTAATTAAATACCCTACTGCAAAATAACATTATTTGAAGCCTGTAATGTACTGCTGAGTATACCGGTGCTTCGTCAGGAAATGACCCTTCTTTGTTAATCCTTCCACACACAGAATGACGATGTGCAAAGTTCAGCAATCTATTCTACAGCAGCCAGCCCAAACTGTCTTTTATTGTTCAGACTTGTACACATTTTCCATGCTGAATATAGTGCTAAGCGACGAACGACCAGATTAACCAACATGGTTTTAACTCAGGTCACCCAAATTCACAACTGAAAATTTGATCTAGATGTTTGTTTTTTTTTGTCCTGAATATGTACATCCAGCAATTCTATAGGGACATTTCCATAGGTTCAGATTACAGTGTTAATGTTAATGCATTCTTAGCTAGCTGTGAACACTTTGAAAAGGGTAGTAACTCAGAACGGGAGGCTTTCCTGTTCTTTGTGCCGTCTGACATGAAAACTTTTTTTTGGAAATTTTTGTAGACAATTAGGACATTATCTAGAACAGGGGTGTCCAACCAAAGATGACTATGAATGCGGCCCAACACAAAATTGATATTGATTTTTTTTTTTAAGTTTTTTTTTTGTAAAAATACATTTACACTTAGTGAACACATGCGGACGAAGAAAAATTTGACAGTTTCCCTTTATTGTATTTTATCTTCCCAAAGAAAAATATCTCACTCTTCACAATCACACGTTATTCATCTCATCAGTTTTCAGCAGCACCAAAATTTGTGAGCAAATATCTTTCAAGGATGAAGCACACGTAGGGCAAAATTAGAATCTAAAAATCTCATAAGCACCTTGAGAATTTATTGAGAATTGCTACTACAGCCATCAAACCAGATATTGATGTGTTGGTTTATCAAAAAACTTGTCAAATATCGCACTAGTTTTATTTTGCCCTTTTTTACTTTTATAATAAAAAATATTACAAAAAAAAAATAAGTTTTATTACTCAGATATATAGAGAGAGAGAGAGAGAGAGAGAGAGGAGAGAGAGAGAGAGAGAGAGAGCGAGAGAGAGAGAGAGAGAGAGAGGAGAGAGAGAGAGAGAGGGGTATATATATATATATATATATATATATATATATATATATATATATATATATATATATAGGTATATGAAGGACATATATATATATATATATATATATTATATATATATATATATATATATGTAGGAAGGCCAGTATGGTGGCCTGAATTTATGGGAGGAGCCCGGGGGGGTACTTAAGCAGCCCGCCTCACCTGTGGTGCTTGTCGGTTTCCTGTGCGCGATATACGTCACTAGGCCGACTATTCGATATACCAGCGTCCGCAAGTTCTTGCCTCGCAGAATTTCGTATTCGATTACCCGTTCTCAAAACTTTCGAAGTCCGCGTTTTTGTTCGTAGTTTGTACCACGCGGCTGGCTTGGCTGTCGCAGGTAAGGTCCCGTCGGACTTTTCGTTTTCATATCAGGTCACTAAACGGTAATTTCAAAATTTTTCGTTTCACTCGCTTTTCATAAACTGCAATGTATATCGCATTTTCGTTTCATGTCATGTCACTAAACCGTACTTTCAATTTCGTTACTCGCACTTCACTATTGTAATGTATATCGCTCGTACTTTCGATATGTTACCATTTCGACAGCACCGCGACGCAGACGTCGCTTCATTTCTAGCATGTCGGTGTTTAAATATATGCATCAGTAAACAGCCATAGCAAGTCGCAATTTGCAAGTTATCGGATCAAGTCAGTTCGATACCAATCATTTCTCATTTCTGAAACATTCTAGAACTCATTTCTAACATTTCAAATCATTTCAAAACATTTCTCATTTCAGTCACCTACCGCGCTCCGATTCGAATCCAGTCGCATCAAAAAGATGCACCGATTCGTCTCGGCGTGCCCCAGGATTGGCCTCATTTCTATACATGCTCCAGAGTTACGTTTTCAGTCATTCATACCTCTGTCATGGTTATCATTTCATTTCCACCTATCACGTTCCGACATGAATCCAGTCGCATGGCAATGCACCGATTCGTCTCGGCGTGCCCCAGGACTGGCCTCATTTCTATACATGCTCCAGAGTTACGTTTTCAGTCATTCATACCTCTGTCATGGTTATCATTTCATTTCCACCTATCACGTTCCGACATGAATCCAGTCGCATGGCAATGCACCGATTCGTCTCGGCGTGCCCCAGGATTGGCCTCATTTCTATACATGCTCCAGAGTTACGTTTTCAGTCATTCATACCTCTGTCATGGTTATCATTTCATTTCCACCTATCACGTTCCGACATGAATCCAGTCGCATGGCAATGCACCGATTCGTCTCGGCGTGCCCCAGGACTGGCCTCATTTCTATACATGCTCCAGAGTTACGTTTTCAGTCATTCATACCTCTGTCATGGTTATCATTTCATTTCCACCTATCACGTTCCGACATGAATCCAGTCGCATGGCAATGCACCGATTCGTCTCGGCGTGCCCCAGGACTGGCCTCATTTCTATACATGCTCCAGAGTTACGTTTATCAGTAATTCGTACCTTCTGTCATGGTTATCATTTCATTTCCACCTATCACGTTCCGACATGAATCCAGTCGCATGGCAATGCACCGATTCGTCTCGGCGTGCCCCAGGATTGGCCTCATTTCTATACATGCTCCAGAGTTACGTTTTCAGTCATTCATACCTCTGTCATGGTTATCATTTCATTTCCACCTATCACGTTCCGACATGAATCCAGTCGCATGGCAATGCACCGATTCGTCTCGGCGTGCCCCAGGACTGGCCTCATTTCTATACATGCTCCAGAGTTACGTTTATCAGTAATTCGTACCTTCTGTCATGGTTATCATTTCATTTCCACGTATCACGTTCACACATGAATCCAGTCGCATGGAAATGCACCGATTCATTATGGCGTACCCCAGGGCTCGGCCTCATTTCTGATACATGCTTCAAAGTCCGGATCATAGCTAATCGCAGACATCGGGAGATGGATCCATGTCTCTGCCATGCAGCTTACTACCATTTCACTCCCACAACGCATCACCGTTCCGGAACCAGTCGCATCTGACATGCACCGATTCTTTACGGAATGCCTTGCTGGTTCCAAACAGCATTTCATACCTATACCAGAGCTCGGTTGGTTGCCAGTCGCAAACACGGCACAACCAATTCAAGCCTCGGTCTAATAATCATTTCTCTCATTTCATTTCATACGGTGCTCCGATTCGAATCCAGATGCATCAAACAGGCACCAGATCGTCCCGGGTGCACCAATGTTTTCACTTGCCTCATTTCAATACATGCTCCAGAGCCCGGTTCTCGGTCGAATCAATGATGACGACCAGGCCGGACCTCTGTCATGGAGTCCATTCATAATCAAGGCAAACATTTCGAATCGTTTCATTGTCATACAAATCGTTGCTTCAAAAAATCAGTTAGCAATCCCTTCACGAATTGTCACCTTTTCGTCTTTCTCAGGTCAGTCAAAGTTCAGTAGGTCCACCCTGCACCAGGTTGGACGATATCCCCCCAGGTAAAAAAAAAAAAAAAAAAAAGGGGAATGGGAGAATAAGTCGGGTAAGTATGTTTCAGCGGATCAAAGAAAAACTTGAAATTCATCTCACCCCTAATAGGTTACAGTCAACCAGGAATAAAAGCTCAAGAGAATCCTCACCAGAGCAACCATGTCTCAGACCGGCAGCGAAGACCTCACGGCCCCTCTGTCACCTTCTCCGGTCTCAGAAAGCGGCAGCGTGCAATCCCTTAGGGGATGGACTATCCCCAAACTGACGGCAGAGCTCAGACGCAGAGGTGTCCCCTTCCCCGCCACAGCAAGGAAAGGCGAGCTTTTCAAACTCCCTCTTTCCCCCACCAGCAGCAGGACCCAGTATCCAACAGGCATCCCTTCAGTCGATATCATCGGCCATTTCACAATTACACACGATGGTGTCATCTCTATCCACCTCAGTGGCAGACATCCAAACCAGGGTTGCACTTCTGGAGGCCCGACCGGCCACGGCTGTCCCCGACCCAACGGCAACTCAAAGCTTGACACCTCTTCCTGCAGGTACCTCAGGCTCGAGCCGACATTGTCTACCCTCCCACCTGGTCCCAACCAGTATCAGGGAAGGACATCTTGGACGGCAAGGACGTCAACCTGGCCTCTCTCCTCATTTCGTGCATGATTTGGCAGAAAATAAAGCCTACTCCTGGGGTGACATATCAGTGGTCCTTAAAGCCAAAGACCCCAGATTGAACCGCAAGCTAACAGTCTCAGAGTTTACCCTGGCCTTTGGCATGCTCAGAGATGTCCTGTGCTCAGCCACCCCTAGCAGGCGGGAAGAGCTGGACTTGTATCTCCATACTGTGGTAGACTTGGGCCACAAGTACGGAGGTTTTGCCTTTTACGACTACCATCGTTCCTTTTCAGCCAAGGCCGCGGCCAGACTCATACAGTTCCAGATCACGACAGATTGGAGTCTCATGGATACAGAGCTCTTCTGCCGCCACTTTGCCGGCTTACGCTCACCTCTGTGTGCGATTTGCCAGTCTTCCACCCACACTGCCACCTGGTGCGCCAATACGGCAACCAGACGGCCTTTCGAGTTTCCCTCTACTCAGGTTCAGTACAGGTCAGCCGATCCCTGAACCAACGCCTCAGGTGGACAAACTCGGACGCCCAGTCCGAACCGTGGGAGGGGCAGCCATCTGTAATAACTTTAATCAGGGGTCCTGCAACTTCAGCCAGTGCCGTCTACTTCACCTCTGCACCTTATGTCATAGAGCACACCCTAGGATTTTGTGCGAAGTCAAGCAACACAAGAAGGCGTGACTAAGCCGGATCAACCTCTTATGGTTAGGATGGTATCTCACTTCACATCCCACCCCTTCCCTGGCCACCTTCCTTATCCAAGGCTTCACAGCAGGCTTTCACACCGGCCTCATTTCACTACCCCACACTACCCACGAATGTGCCAATCTTCGTTCGGCAGCCATTGACGAACAAGCCATAGATCACGTCTTACAGGCAGAGGTGGATCGAGGTTACGTGATAGGCCTTTCAGTTGCCCCCCTTTCAACACATGGAGAGTCAGCCCTATTGGGCTTGTCAAGGGCAAGTTTTCAAATAAATTGCGTTTGGTGTACGACTTGTCTGCGCCTCATTCTTCCCACATACCCAGTCTCAATTCCTTGATCCCCTCCGAGGAGTTTTCCCTAAAATATTCTTCCGTGGACATGGCAATACAAGCGATCATCAAAGCAGGCACAGGCGCCTGGCTCTCCAAAGCCGACATCTCGGATGCCTTCAAGCTCCTGCCCATCCACCCATCCCTTTGGTGCTGGCATGGCATCAAGTGGAAGGAAGCATATTATTTTGCTACAAAGCTCACCTTCGGTTCGAAGAGTAGCCCGTGGCTCTTCGACACGTTCGCCCAGTCCCTCGGTTGGATACTATTACACAAGGGTCAATGCCATGAAGTCATCCATTATCTAGATGACTTCCTACTGATAGAACCACCCAGCAAGCCCCCAGGAGATCTCGACAAACTTAGGGTAATTTTTGGAAACCTCAATGTTCCTATTGCCGAGCACAAAGTCGATGGCCCAGCAAATAGCATCACTTTTCTCGGGGTCAGCTTGGATACCTGTGCAATGCAAGCCAGTCTCCCCCTCGACAAACTATCACGCATTAGGGCAGTCCTTCACGAGTTTACACACACCAAGGACTGTACCAAAAAACAGTTGCAGTCTCTCCTGGGTATGCTCAACTTCGCTATGCGAATTATTCCACAAGGCCGCACATTTGTATCACGCCTACTCAGATTTCTGTCGGAAACTCAAGACCCGATCAGATTCTGAATTTAGACTCCGCAGCCATAGCGGACCTGTCCATGTGGGAGGAATTCTTGTCCGCCTGGAATGGCATATCTCTATTCATACCTATAGTTTCGGTCCATTCACCCCAGGTGGTAACGGACGCCGCAGCCTCCACAGGTTTCGCGGCAATTTTTGGCCATCATTGGTTTTCAGGACCCTGGCCTCAACAGATACTATTGATACCCGGCTTTTCCCAAACATCTGCCCTCTTTGAGCTTTACCCCATAGTGGCAGCCGCACAACTCTGGGGCCACCACTGGACAGGACAAACTGTAGTCTTTAGCACCGACAACCAGGCCACGGCAGACATCATCAACAAAGGCAGGTCCAAGTCCCTAGCAGTCATGTCCTTCCTGCGCAGGTTGGTACAACTGTCTTTACAACATCAGTTCAATATACACTGTGCATTATTCCCGGCAGATACAACTCAGCAGCTGACGCACTGTCACGTTTCAATTATTCCTCCTTTTTCAATCAGGTTCCCGATGCCGATCCAATGTCGGCCCCTATCCCTGTCTGGTCACAACTGACCCTGGACTAGATCAACATTTACACGGAGCTACACAACTCATAAATCATTCCCTCTCCTACAACACACTTAAAGCCTACCAGACAGCTTGGAAGGCCTTCAACAAATTCCTCACGTCCTGCAGTAAAGGACCAACAGATATCAAGCAGGTACTGGCCTTCACTGCACACTGCCACACGCAGTTGGCCTTATCCTACAATACCATCCGGCTATACCTAGCCGGCATTCAACATTTTATGGCGCTTGAAGACCCCACGAAATCTTCCCTATTCTCATCTCACGCTATACGAGCCGTTTTAAGGGGAATCCAGAAACAGCAACCAGTCATCAGCACTAAGCGCTTGCCCATTACGGGACCCATCTTTAGGGACATGTCAACTATTCTGGCTACCTCGCCATTCGGTCTGCTCCGCAGCACGGTCTTACAAGCAGCGATATATCTAGCGTACTATGGGTTCATGCGCCCTGGCGAATTCACCTCTAACAAACCCACAGACCGAGTACTACGCAGACGACACTTACTTAGATACCAAGACCACTTCATCCTGCACCTCGAGGTCTCTAAAACCCAGCAAACGGGCTCAGGAGCGAACATTCACCTCTACAAAACCGACAACAGCTGGTGTCCAGTCGCCGTACTCAACCGGCTCCTGTCACTCCTGCCTGAACAACCAGACAGCAGTCCCCTTCTACCGTTCCCAGTTAAACCCTTAAACGCCTCTCAGTTTGTGGAACACATAAGAATACTTCTCCGCAATCTTCATCTTAACCCTAGTCAGTATTCCGGACACTCGTTTCGCATCGGAGCAGCCTCCGCGGCATCCCGCCACGGGGTTCCGGACCACATCATCAAAAGACTGGGCAGGTGGAAGTCAGCCTGCTTCGCCCGGTATATCCCCAACCCACAAACAGAGATGGCACAGGCATTCTCCAAATTGGCTCAATAAATAATTGAAAATCAATAAAATCATAACCCTACCTGAATGTTTTTGCCCCCTTATTTTGGCATACCGGCCATTAGACCAAGGCACACGTTCAGGTCCATTTCATATGCTAAGTCCACACTTTCAGGTCCATTTCCGATGGTAAGTCCTATCTTTACTGTAAGTGGTATTCATGTACATACCGGACATAGGGCTCCAACCATAAGTAGGAAGGCCAGTATGGTGGCCTGAATTTATGGGAGGAGCCCGGGGGGGTACTTAAGCAGCCCGCTCACCTGTGGTGCTTGTCGGTTTCCTGTGCGCGATACCCACCCTCCCATCCCCATTTCACAGCATTTCTCAAACTATTCATTTCATTCATTTCTCTTACAGAATAATCATTTCTTAAACCAGGGTATGCCCCCTTATTTTGGCATACCGGCCATTAGACCAAGGCACACGTTCAGGTCCATTTCATATGCTAAGTCCACACTTTCAGGTCCATTTCCGATGGTAAGTCCTATCTTTACTGTAAGTGGTATTCATGTACATACCGGACATAGGGCTCCAACCATAAATATATATATATATATATATATATATATATATATATATATATATAATTGTTAACTTGTGATCTGCCTGACTTTTTCTGCTCATCGGCTATCCTTATTGTTAGTGTATGTTATGTGCGGCCCAGGACAAATCCTCTTCTTCCAATGTGGCCCAGGAGGGTCAAAAGGTTGGACCCCTGATCCAGAATGTTTGTGTCTCGGTAATGGATGCCAGATCACATATAGTATGTGCTAAATCTTACAGATAATATTAAAAAATTCAACAGTCTATTGACAATGACGGATCATTAATTAACTGACTTACTCAATGGGGGTTATTTACTAAAATTGATGCGTTGGTTTATCAAAAAACTTGTCAAATATCTCACTAGTTTTATTTTGCCCTTTTTTACTTTTATCATAAAAAATATTACAAAAAAAATAAGTTTTATTACATATATATATATATATATAGAGAGAGAGAGAGAGAGAGAGAGAGAGAGAGGTATATGTATATATATATATATATATATATATATATATATATATAATTGTTAACTTGTGATCTGCCTGACTTTTTCTGCTCATCGGCTATCCTTATTGTTAGTGTATGTTATGTGCGGCCCAAGACAAATCCTCTTCTTCCAATGTGGCCCAAAGGGTCAAAAGGTTGGACACCCCTGATCCAGAATGTTTGTGTCTCGGTAATGGATGCCAGATCACATATAGTATGTGCTAAATCTTACAGATAATATTAAAAAATTCAACAGTCTATTGACAATGACGGATCATTAATTAATTGACTTACTCAATGGGGGTTATTTACTAAAACTTAAGAGTGCAAAATCTGGTGCAGCTCTGCATATAAACCAATCAGCTTCCAGGTTTTATTGCCAAAGTTTAATTGAACAAGCTGAAGTTAGAAGCTGATTGGCTACCATGCAGAGCTGTACCAGAGCCTGAGTGCTCCAGTTTTAGTAAATCTCCCCCATTGTCACTGAATTGCTAGGCTACTCTCCGTATGAGTCCAGGAGGTTTGGACACTGCCCTTTGGTCTCTATGGAAGTGTGTTTTCTATCTCTACCTGATACCCAGAGATAAACTAGATTCTGAAGCTTGCAGGCATATTTTTTTAGAAACGGTATCACCATTTCAGAAAACAAATGACAAATCATGTCTATTACAATTCAAACAATACAGTGTAAGGTATTCATAGCCCTTTCATGCCTAAGCCTATTTCTGACATTTGTTGCTTACAAGTTAAAATCTGCTAGAAAATTACTTAGAACCCCCAAACATTATATATGATTTTTTAGCAGAGACCCTAGAGAATAAAATGGCGATCGTTGCAAAATTTTAGGTCACACGGTATTTGCGCAGTGGTCTTTCAAATGTAATTTTTTTGGGGAAAAATACATTTTCATGAATTAAAAAAAAAAAACAGTAAAGTTAGCCCAATTTTTTTGTATAATGTGAAAGATTATGTTATGCTGAGTAAATAGATACCTAACATGTCATGCTTTGAAATTGCACGCACTCGTGGAATAGCGACAAACTACGGTACCTAAAAATCTCCATAGGCGACGGTTTAAAAAAATTTAACGGTTACCAGGTTAGAGTTATAGAGGAGGTCTTTTACTAGAGTTATTGCTCTCACTCTGATGATCGTGGCGATACCTCACATGTGTGATTTGAACACCGTTTACATTTGCGGGCGCGACTTACGTATGCGTTTTCTTTGCTGCACGAGCACACGGGGACGGGGTGCTTTAAAAATGTTTTAATTTTTTTCTTATTTATTTTTTCATTTTTTTACATTGTTCCTTTAAAGAAAAAAAAAATTCTGATCACTTTTATTGCTGTCACAAGGAAAACCTTGTGACAGTAATAGGTGGTGACAGGTACTCTTTATGGAGGGATCAGGGGTCTAACAGACCCCAAATCCCTCTTTTGCACTTAAAAGTATTCAGATCGCCAAAATCAGCGAATCTGAATACTGTCATTTTTTTTAAATCTGCGCCATTTGCAGCCGAGTAAACTGGAAGTGACACCGCTTCCAGAATTTTACATCGGAGACCCAATCAAAGCTGAATTTTGCTTTGTTCGGGTCTTAGCCTAGGCAGAGGACGCTCCGGCTGGTGGCTCGGGTCTCTCTGTGGGACAGAAGCCCGGGTAGAGCGGCGGAAGGCAGGGGGGCGTCCCCTCCTGCTCCTTAGGATAACAGCATCATTTGTTGTCACTAAAATTCCAACCGCTGGCTCTAAAAAACTATACTGGGGTAATGCCTGAAGCTGCAGGAATTACCCCGGTTTAACCCCTTCTATGGTTGGCGTGAAGGGGTTAAGGCCTACATATCGTGCCCCTAAGTACACTTCTATTCTTTAGTACAATCAACATACAGGACATTATGTTGGACTCATGCCACATTCATCAGCAGGCAATACCATCCCTCACATTTTTATAACATTATTAAACTTAAAGTGGAGCTCCAGGCTCCTTCAGAAAAAAATTAAGTCAGCGGCTACAAATACTGTAGCTGGTGACTTTTAATATTAGGACACTTACCTATTCAGGAATCCAGCGATGTCCCCACCTGAGCCAATTTTTCAATCGGCTGTTGGGTGCTGCCGCCCCCATCTCCACTTAGGGCCCTTTCACACTGGGGCAGGGGCTGCGTCGGTGGTAAAGTGCCGCTATTGCCGCTATTACCGGCAGTTTTACCCCCTGCTAGCGGCCGAGAAAGGGTTAAAAACCACCGCAAAGCTCCTCTGCAGAGGCGCTTTGCCGGCGTCATAGCCGCGCTGTCCCATTTCAATGGGCAGGAGCGGTGAAGGAGCGGTATATACTCCGCTCCTTCACCGCTCCGAAGATGCTGCTAGCAGGACTTTTTTTCCCGTCCTGCTAGCGCACTGCTCCGGTGTTAAAACCCTCGGGGCTTTCACACTGGAGACAAAGCAGCGGCACTTTCGGGTTGGCTTGCAGGCGCTATTATTAGCGCAATAGCGTCTGCAAACCGCCCCAGTGTGAAAGGGCCCTAAGGCAAACCAGCAGTGTAACCTTGTGGCTTCACAGCCAGATCTCTACCGCGCTTGTACGAAGCGCGCTGCGCTCTGTGAATGGGCCAACTGCGGGGGAAGGAGGAGAGTTGCTGAACTTCCAGCTGAGTTCACTGCGGCGAACTCAGCCGGAAGTGTGAGCAGGTACCCGTCAAAACCAGGTACCTGCTCCCCCCAAATAGGTACCAAATGTGAGAGTGGAGGAGATGAGGAGGCAGACAAGCGAACCTTCCCCTTTTGGGTGGAGCTCTGCTTTAAGGACCTAACCTGGTCCAAACCAGAGAAAGCTAAGATAGGTAGATGCAGAGAAGATAGGTAGATGCATAGAAGAGGAGAAGAAATAAATAAATAAATAAGAAGGAGTGGAGGGAGGGGAAAGATTATGGGGGAAGAATATGGGAGGGTCCTGATCACCTCTCGGTGGTGCACAGAAGAAGCTCTTTAGGGTCCAAGATCATGAAGAGGCTACTGTTGAGAGGCTAGAGGGTCTGTTCTTTGTAAATAAAATATGGAGTCCGATAATGTTGACACATTTATAAAATAAATCCACCAATTTCAATGGTGTGTTTGCTCAGATGAGTAATATTCAACAATCATTCGACGCACATTTACCAAGCTGCAAATTAAGATATTTCTCATTTCCATATGCAGTCTAAACATCATGAGAAGTTTAATGCGTCAGTCCACCCAAAAGTGATATTTGGTGACTAAGTGGCTGCGTCAACCCTTGGCTTCTTCTATGGTTTGGATACCCCAACAGTGGAATCTACCTGATATAATTCCCGACTCTGTTCCCGTCCACCTGGGAGTTTTGTCTGTTCCCACCCTCCTATGTATGTTCCAGCCACTACGGTTGCATTCTGCTAAATTTAAAGTATTTAAAAAATTCAACAGGGTATGTGGGCCACTCTAATAATAGCCATAACAGGTGTGAAGACCCAGGAATTCAAAGATCTCTCCAAAAGAGTCTCCAAAATATATAGGGAGCTGTCACATGGCTGAGCTCTCCAGCATCTCTCAAAAAACTAAATATCATTTTTAAGTGGACTGATCCATTTATTTTTTTTAAATACCAGATAATAGAATCAAATCCAAACATTAAGAAAAAAAAAAAAAACATTCATCAAATTTTTAAAGATGCCCGGTTTGTATTAGGCGATTTTTGTCAAACTGCACAATTCAACCTCTAACTCTGCACACTAATGTCAATTCCTATGTCAAAAAGTATTTTATAAGCCAGGTGACATGACGGTCTGATTTATTAAATTGCTCAAAAGACTATTGAAGCAAAAGGGAAGGTTTAGCCAAGAGCATCCAATAGAATTTCATCTTTCAAATACAATAAGAAATGTGTTTGCTCTGGGAACAGTTCCACTTTTTCCATTCCTTCCTCGCTACTGTTTTCATTAATCACTTTCTCTCTGTGATTGGCTGAGATTCATTGGCTCAGGAAAGCATCCCATATGTTGGGAGATTTGGCCCTGGAAACATTCCTGATTTTAATTATTGATCAGGTTCGCAATCAAATCCTTGTTCTTAGGAAGTTACGTGCAGTTCTTATTAATCCATACTATCTAGACCTATTATGACAATATAAAGTATTTTAAAATGTTACCCGCTGTGTAGACCTACAAGCCCAAACACCTATAACATCTGGCTCTTCAAGAGGTAGTCCCACTCAAGGAACAAAGGGCTTGCAAGGGCCTCTTTTCTGCTATTACATCTGTTAGATTGTCTAGCTTTCAAAATATCCTTAAGTTTAGTAATCATTGTGTTCCACCAGCTGGGAAGGCTCCCCATGCCCCCTTCCGGCAGAACACAATGGTTCTGCGTAAGAAATTCCCCCATCAACACTGACTGTGTTGATATGGGAACTGAGCGTTTTTTTTTTCTCCTGCCACCACAGGTGGAAGAAAAGAAAACCAAATCATCTGTGGGCTGCCTTAAAGTTGAAGTGTAAACTCAATCACAAAATTGATGGAGCAGACCAATGCAACCTGCAACCAGCAGCTTCTATTGAAATTATAGGAACTGTTATGCCCTGTACACACGGTCAGATTTTACGACGGAAAATGTGTGATAGGACCTTGTTGTCGGAAATTCCGACCGTGTGTGGGCTCCATCACACATTTTCCATAGGAATTTCCGACACACAAAGTTTGAGAGCTTGCTATAAAATTTTCCGACAACAAAATCCGTTGTTGGAAATTGCGATCGTGTGTACACAAATCCGACGCACAAAGTGCCACGCATGCTCAGAATAAATTAAGAGACGAAAGCTATTGTCTACTGCCCCATTTATAGTCCCGACGTACATGTTTTACGTCACCGCGTTCAGAACGATCGGATTTTCAGACAACTTTGTGTGACCGTGTGTATGCAAGACAAGTTTGAGCCAACATCCGTCGGAAAAAATCCATGGATTTTGTTGTCGGAATGTCCGATCAATGTCTGACCGTGTGTACAGGGCATTAGAGGTAGATTGCTTTGATCTGTTTGGTTGCTATCAAAACCTGGTTGAAATTGCCCAAAAACTGCCATGGGTATGTCTAGCATTACTGCTTCTCCAGCACTCTCCGAATCATAAAGTGACTGAAGAAGTCAGTAGGCAGAGTAAGGCTACCCCAGTGATGGCGAACCTCGGAACCCCAGATGTTTTGGAACTACATTTGCCATGATGCTCAGGCACTCTGCAGTATAGTTAAGCATCATGGTAAAAGTAGTTCCAAAACATCTGGGGTGCCAAGGTTTGCCATCAATGAGCTAGCCATACACAGCTAGATTTCTCTCGTTCTGCCCATGGATGGAAGAATCCCCTCTGCTGCCTACATTTTTCAGACAGTCACAACACCCGCAGTTGCCTTAAAGGGGAACTAAACCCATCGATTGTAATTGTCCCATTGGCTGTGCTCTCAACCAAACTGTCAAACCATCAAATGGCTGGTGTCATAACTGATCACATTTGCAGCATCATGGCAACTGAAGATGAAACAGAGGCCAAGATGGCAGCTTCCTTGGATGAAAAAGATAGGAGGGTTTAGTTCCACTTTAATATCTGAAACAATGACTGCATCTGATTGGTTGCAGGTGCTATTTGGCCAAGTTTAAATCTGGCTCCTTCGATTCTGAAATCAACTTTTGTAGAGCTGAGGGGTGCCAACAAGGTCAATCATGCTTTGAATTTTGACCAATTTAGCAGGAATCTGCCAAAATTAAGAGTCATGTATGGCCCGACTTAAAACTTCCCTGTCATGGCTGTGGCAAGTGAATGAATTAGGGAGCTCAGTCATAATGATTTTCCCAACAATGCCAATGTCTAAGAGGGAACTTGTCAACTTAGTTAAAGCAGAGCTCCACCCAAAAAGGGAAGCTCCACTTGAGACAATACAGTGACAATACAATTCAATACAAGAATGTTAGGAGAGCCCTGCTCCTGGACACTTACAATCTAATAGAGCTTACAATGTAATAGAATACATACATTACATAGGACTGCATATATGCGGTCTCTCATTGTTAATGCTCACCCACTGAGAGGCCACATATTTATGTGTACCATCAGCAGGAAGAGGTTAAAACACATCTAAACCTAAAAACAAAAATCTTATATACTGCAGCTCACCAGCATTAGATGTGGCACTTGTATTGGATTTCATTTGTCAGACTAAGAACATTTTCAGCAAGTACAGAAAACCCCTATTGATCCTGTCACTTCTCCTCAATTCACCATGTAATCAAGATGAACAAACACAGATATGTTTAAAGTCCAGCCTGTGTGACAACCATGGATCCTCCATTGATACAGTGGATACATGAGAATAGACATAAAGGGACAGAAAGTGTTGTCTGTAGGATCACCAGGTTGAAATAAAGTGCAAAAAAAGTCTAGAAAAAGAAAACCAACGCAGCCACAACATCTAAGTACTGGTAAGTTGCAATATATTACATTTTTGTTTTCTGAACTTAGATACACTTGAAGTACCTTGATTACCATAGGAAAGAAAACACACCAAGTATTCCAAATGGCGTGTGTTCCTCTGGACTTTGAAAATGTGATTTTGTTAATAAGGAGAAACCCAGATATATGTGTTTTATAGTGACGATACACGATATACCATCTGGTCACACTCTATAAACTAAACAGCACAAGTACAAACTGAGATCTGGGAACATACAATTCTATTAGCTTGTGTATGTTGTTATATTATTTTATATATGATATAAACTTATATACTGTATATATTCTTATTATATTATTACACAGTGTGTGTGTGTGTGTATATATATATATATATATATATATATATATATATATATATATATTGATACCCAATGGTTGTCAATGCACATGAATCAGGGATAAAAGATGGGCACGGGTGCACAGCAAAGACTGTAGTGCACATCAACCAAAAAGAGAGTGGCACTTACGGGTCTTGAAAGGTGAACGCATGATGGCGGTTTCATTCGACATTTCAACAAGCTCATCTCAAGCTCATCTTCCTAAACCTAAATCTATCGTGCATTCTCCTTTGAAGACCCGTGATTGCAGCTCTCTTTTTGGTATATATATATATATATATATATATATATATATATATATATATATATATACAGTCATTAATAATAAAATGAATATTTTTTACTATTATTATTGTATATACATATTACATACTTGTATGTGTTATTTATAAATAATTAATAATAATAAATGAATAATTGTTACTATTACAGACTTGTATGTATTATTTATAAATTATTAATAATAAATACATTTTTCAAATTATTACTGTATATATATTACAAATTTGTATGTATTATTTATATATTATTACATTATACATATATATATATATATATATATATATATATATATATATATATATATATATATAAACTTGATTATTTATTATTGTTATACTGTTGGCATTACTATTATTATCAAATTATTATTGTTATTTTGTAAATATTATGAACTTGCATATAAATATATATTTTCTATGTGTTTAATATTTTGTAAATAGGAATTCCTGGGAGAGCTGCCTTCCTCTGGGTCAGCCCGGCTTTTTAAAGTTGTGATTTTTAGTTTCCATGTCTCCAGCCATGAGAAGTAGAAGGATGAAGTGATCAGGCAGTATGTAGGATGTGATCGGTGCTCCGTACGGCATGCATCATATTTACATAATAACAATGCAGACAGTCCGCACACATTGCAGGTCAGATGGAGGATGGGGTGAGCCCCTTATTCCCGCACTGAACAGGGGGATCCCTCCATCCCGCACTATACAGGGGGATCCCTCCATCCCGCACTATACAGGGGGGTCCCTCCATCCCGCACTATACAGGGGGGTCCCTCCATCCCGCACTATACAGGGGGGTCCCCTCCATCCCACACTATACAGGGGGATCCCCTCCATCCCGCATTATACAGGGGGTCCCCTTCATCCCGCACTATACAGGGGGTCCCTTCATCCCTCACTATACAGAGGGGTCCCCTCCATCCCGCACTATACAGGGGGGTCCCCTCCATCCCGCATTATACAGGGGGATCCCCTTCATCCCGCATTATACAGGGGGTCCCTCCATCCCGCACTATACAGGGGGGTCCCTCCATCCCGCACTATACAGGGGGTCCCTCCATCCCGCACTATACAGGGGGGTCCCTCCATCCCGCACTATACAGGGGGGTCCCTCCATCCCGCACTATACCGGGGGTCCCTCCATCCCGCACTATACAGGGGGGTCTCTCCATCCCACACTATACAGGGGGGTTCCTTCCATCCCGCACTATACAGGGGGGTCCCTTCATCCCTCACTATACAGAGGGGTCCCCTCCATCCTGCACTATACAGGGGGGTCCCCTCCACCCCGCATTATACAGAGGGGTCCCCTTCATCCGCATTATACAGGGGGTCCCTCCATCCCGCACTATACAGGGGGGTCCCTCCATCCCGCACTATACAGGGGGGTCCCTCCATCCCGCACTATACCGGGGGTCCCTCCATCCCGCACTATACAGGGGGGTCCCTCCATCCCGCACTATACAGGGGGTCCCTCCATCCTGCACTATACAGGGGGTCCCTCCATCCCGCACTATACAGGGGGGTCCCTCCATCCCGCACTATACAGGGGGGTCCCTCCATCCCGCACTATACAGGAGGTCCCTCCATCCCGCACTATACAGGGGGGTCCCCTCCATCCCGCACTATACAGGGGGGTCCCTCCATCCCGCACTATACAGGGGGGTCCCTCCATCCCGCACTATACAGGGGGTCCCTCCATCCCGCACTATACAGGGGGGTCCCTCCATCCCGCACTATACAGGAGGTCCCTCCATCCCGCACTATACAGGGGGGTCCCTCCATCCCGCACTATACAGGGGGATCCCTCCATCCCGCACTATACAGGGGGGTCCCTCCATCCCGCACTATACAGGGGGATCCCTCCATCCCGCACTATACAGGGGGGTCCCTCCATCCCGCACTATACAGGGGGGTCCCCTCCATCCCGCACTATACAGGGGGGTCCCCTCCATCCCGCATTATACAGGGGGATCCCCTCCATCCCGCATTATACAGGGGGTCCCCTCCATCCCGCACTATACAGGGAGTCCCTTCATCCCTCACTATACAGAGGGGTCCCCTCCATCCCGCACTATACAGGGGGGTCCCCTCCATCCCGCATTATACAGAGGGGTCCCCTTCATCCCGCATTATACAGGGGGTCCCTCCATCCCGCACTATACAGGGGGGTCCCTCCATCCCGCACTATACAGGGGGGTCCCTCCATCCCGCACTATACCGGGGGTCCCTTCATCCCGCACTATACAGGGGGGTCTCTCCATCCCGCACTATACAGGGGGGTTCCCTCCATCCCGCACTATACAGGGGGGTCTCTCCATCCCACACTATACAGGGGGGTTCCCTCCATCCCGCACTATACAGGGGGGTCCCTTCATCCCTCACTATACAGAGGGGTCCCCTCCATCCTGCACTATACAGGGGGGTCCCCTCCACCCCGCATTATACAGAGGGGTCCCCTTCATCCGCATTATACAGGGGGTCCCTCCATCCCGCACTATACAGGGGGGTCCCTCCATCCCGCACTATACAGGGGGGTCCCTCCATCCCGCACTATACCGGGGGTCCCTCCATCCCGCACTATACAGGGGGGTCCCTCCATCCCGCACTATACAGGGGGTCCCTCCATCCCGCACTATACAGGGGGGTCCCTCCATCCCGCACTATACAGGGGGGTCCCTCCATCCCGCACTATACAGGAGGTCCCTCCATCCCACACTATACAGGGGGGTCCCCTCCATCCTGCACTATACAGGGGGGTCCCTCCATCCCGCACTATACAGGGGGTCCCTCCATCCCGCACTATACAGGGGGGTCCCTCCATCCCGCACTATACAGGGGGGTCCCTCCATCCCGCACTATACAGGGGGGTCCCTCCATCCCGCACTATACAGGGGGGTCCCTCCATCCCGCACTATACAGGAGGTCCCTCCATCCCACACTATACAGGGGGGTCCCTCCATCCTGCACTATACTGAGTGGTCCCTCCATCCCGCACTATACAGGGGGGTCCCTCCATCCCGAACTATACAGGGGGGTCCCTCCATCCCGCACTATACAGGGGGGGTCCTTCCATCCCGCACTATACAGGGGGGTCCCTCCATCCCGCACTATACAGGGGGGTCCCTCCATCCCGCACTATACAGGGGGGTCCCTCCATCCCGCACTATACAGGGGGGTCCCTCCATCCCGCACTATACAGAGGGGTCCCCTCCATCCCGCACTATACAGGGGGGTCCCCTCCATCCCGCACTATACAGGGGGGTCCCTCCATCCCGCACTATACAGGAGGTCCCTCCATCCCACACTATACAGGGGGGTCCCTCCATCCTGCACTATACTGAGTGGTCCCTCCATCCCGCACTATACAGGGGGGTCCCTCCATCCCGAACTATACAGGGGGGTCCCTCCATCCCGCACTACACAGGGGGGGTCCTTCCATCCCGCACTATACAGGGGGGTCCCTCCATCCCGCACTATACAGGGGGGTCCCTCCATCCCGCACTATACAGGGGGGTCCCTCCATCCCGCACTATACAGGGGGGTCCCTCCATCCCGCACTATACAGAGGGGTCCCCTCCATCCCGCACTATACAGGGGGGTCCCCTCCATCCCGCACTATACAGAGGGGTCCCTCCATCCCGCACTATACAGGGGGGTCCCTCCATCCCGCACTATACAGAGGGGTCCCTCCATCCCGCACTATACAGGGGGGTCCCTCCATCCCGCACTATACAGGGGGGGTCCCCTCCATCCCGCACTATACAGGGGGGTCCCTCCATCCCGCACTATACAGGGGGGTCCCTTCATCCCGCACTATACAGGGGGCTCCCTCCATCCCACACTATACAGGGGGATCCCTTCATCCCGCACTATACAGGGGGATCCCTTCATCCCGCACTATACAGAGGGGTCCCTCCATCCCGCACTATACAGGGGGGTCCCTCCATCCCACACTATACAGGGGGATCCCTTCATCCCGCACTATACAGGGGGATCCCTTCATCCCGCACTATACAGAGGGGTCCCTCCATCCCGCACTATACAGGGGGGTCCCTCCATCCCGCACTATACAGGGGGGTCCCTCCATCCCGCACTATACAGGGGGGTCCCTCCATCCCGCACTCCGGACAATGGGCACAAAGCAACAGCCCCGACCCCGAACTCCCAGCACACAGCCCGCACCGCACAGGAAGACACACAAACTTACAGCAAACTGCTACAAAGTATCCGAGAAAGATCCACCGAACCGACATCTTCATACCGAGAGACCGACAGGAGAGTTCACATCCACCGCTACACACCGCACACCCCGACCGGACCGCCGCCACCGCTTCTACTCCGGACCACGGAGAGCTGAGATCTATCAATAGGAGCAGGGGAGGGCGGGGCGCCCTCTACAGGAGCAATACCACAACACCCGCTCACAGGAATGTAACGGATTTGTATCAATGTGAAACAGAGGGGCAGGAAGAGAAGAATAGGAAGGGAGGAGGAAAAATAGTAAGAAGGAAAGAATAGGAAGAGAAGAGTAGGAAAGGAGGAGAAAGAATAGTAAGAAGGAAAGAATAGGAAGAGAAAAATAGGAAGGGAGGAGAAAGAATAGTAAGAAGGAAAGAATAGGAAAAAAAAAATAGGAAGGGAGGAGAAAGAATAGTAAGAAGGAAAGAATAGGAAAAGAAAAACAGGAAGGGAGGAGAAAGAATGGTAAGAAGGAAAGAATAGGAAGAGGAAAATAGGAAGGGAGGAGAAAGAATAGTAAGAAGGAAAGAGCAGGAAGAGAAAAATAGGAAGGGAAGAGAAAGAATAGTGAGAAGGAACGAATAGGAAGAGAAGAGTAAGAAGGTAGGAGAAAGAATAGTAAGAAGGAAAGAATAGGAAAAGAAGAATAGAAAGGGAGGAGATAGAATAGTAAGAAGGAAAGAATAGGAAAAAAATAGGAAGGGAGGAGAAAGAATAGTAAGAAGGAAAGAATAGGAAGAGAAGAGTAGGAAGGGAGGAGAAAGAATAGTAAGAAGGAAAGAATAGGAAGAGAAAAATAGGAAGGGAGGAGAAAGAATAGTAAGAAGGAAAGAATAGGAAGAGAAAAATAGGAAGGGAGGAGAAAGAATAGTAAGAAGGAAAGAATAGGAAAAGAAAAATAGGAAGGGAGGAGAAAGAATAGTAAGAAGGAAAGAATAGGAAAAGAAAAATAGGAAGGGAGGAGAAAGAATAGTAAGAAGGAAAGAATAGGAAGAGGAAAATAGGAAGGGAGGAGAAAGAATAGTAAGAAGGAAAGAATAGGAAGAGGAAAATAGGAAGGGAGGAGAAAGAATAGTAAGAAGGAAAGAACAGGAAAAGAAAAATAGGAAGGGAGGAGAAAGAATAGTACGAAGGAAATAATAGGAAGAGGAAAATAGGAAAGGAGGAGAAAGAATAGTAAGAAGGAAAGAATAGGAAGAGAAGAATAGGAAGGGAGGAGAAAGAATAGTAAGAAGGAAAGAATAGGAAGAGAAAAATAGGAAGGGAAGAGAAAGAATAGTGAGAAGGAACGAATAGGAAGAGAAGAGTAAGAAGGTAGGAGAAAGAATAGTAAGAAGGAAAGAATAGGAAAAGAAGAATAGAAAGGGAGGAGATAGAATAGTAAGAAGGAAAGAATAGGAAAAAAATAGGAAGGGAGGAGAAAGAATAGTAAGAAGGAAAGAATAGGAAGAGAAGAGTAGGAAGGGAGGAGAACGAATACTAAGAAGGAAAGAATAGGAAAAGAAGAATAGAAAGGGAGGAGATAGAATAGTAAGAAGGAAAGAATAGGAAAAAAATAGGAAGGGAGGAGAAAGAATAGTAAGAAGGAAAGAATAGGAAGAGAAGAGTAGGAAGGGAGGAGAACGAATAGTAAGAAGGAAAGAATAGGAAAAGAAAAATAGGAAAGGAGGAGAAAGAATAGTAAGAAGGAAAGAATAGGAAAATAAAAATAGGAAGGGAGGAGAAAGAATAGTAAGAAGGAAAGAATAGGAAAAAAATAGGAAGGGAGGAGAAAGAATAGTAAGAAGGAAAGAATAGGAAGAGTAAAAAAAAAGGAAGGGAAGAGAAAGAATAGTGAGAAGGAGCGAATAGGAAGAGAAGAGCAAGAAGGTAGGAGAAAGAATAGTAAGAAGGAAAGAATAGGAAGAGAAGAATAGAAAGGGAGGAGAAAGAATAGTAAGAAGGAAAGAATAGGAAAAAAATAGGAAGGGAGGAGAAAGAATAGTAAGAAGGAAAGAATAGGAAGAGAAGAGTAGGAAGGGAGGAGAACGAATACTAAGAAGGAAAGAATAGGAAAAGAAAAATAGGAAGGGAGGAGAAAGAATAGTAAGAAGGAAAGAATAGGAAAAGAAAAATAGGAAGGGAGGAGAAAGAATAGTAAGAAGGAGAAAATAGGAAGGAAAACATAGGAAGGGAAGAGAAAGAATAGTAAGAAGGAAAGAATAGAAAGAGAAGAATAGGAAGGGAGGAGAAAGAATAGTAAAAAGGGAAAAGAAAGAATAGGAAGAGAAGAATAGGAAGGGAAGAGTAAGAAGAGAAGAATAGAAAGGGAAGAGTAAGTGGAGAAGAGTAGTAAGAGAAGAGTTGGAGGTAAAGAGATGGAAAGCAGGATTAAGAAGTGAAAAGTAGGAAGTGGAGTAGTAAAGGAAGAGCTGAAAGGCAGGGATAGGAAGGGAAGAACAGGAAATGAAGGGTAGAAAGGGAACAGTGGGAAGAGATAAGCTGGAGTATAGGAGAAGAAAAAGAAGAGTAGGAAGAGAGGAGTAGATTAGGAAGAGAAGAGTAGGAGAGGAAGAGCAGGAAGGGAAGAGTTGGAAGAAAAGAGATGAAGGGGAGTAGGAAGAGAAGAATACAAAGAAAAGCATAGGAAGGGAAGAGTACCAAGAGGAATAGGAAAAGAAGAGTTGGAATAGAGGAGTAGGAAGAGAAGAGTTGGAAGGGAAGAGTTGGAGCGAAAGAGATGAAAGAAAGGAGTAGAAAGGAAAAGTAGCAAAAGAAAAAAATGGAGGAGAAGAGTAGGAAGAGAAGAGTAAGAGGAAAGGAGTAGGAAGACAGGAGAAGCAAGAGTAGGAAGGGAAGAAGAGTAGGAAAAATAGATTAGAAAAGGGACAGTTGGATAGGGAAGAGCTGGAAAAGAAACATAGGAAGGTAAAAGTTGGAAGGGAAGAGTTAAAAGGAAAGAGCTGAAAACTCTCAGATGTTTTGCTACCAATCCAGTTATATACTATACTGGGCTCTATTCATTTCCCTCTTTAAAATTTGCAGTAAAATAGCTCATTACATTTTTTCAAATTTCTTTTTGCAATTTACAAAAAAAGCTACAAAAATACTGCATGCAGTATTTTATCAAAATATGCGGTATTTATCTCATAAAATCATGCAGTATTTTATTTCATGTGATATCCAGTGGGATGGATACAGTGGACAAGAATTAGAACCCCTGTCAGTTTTTATTGCAAATAAAGAGGTAAAATTGTTTAAACCGTAGAAATATGCCAACTCAGTAAGTCAGTGCGAGCCCTGCAGCATATGTATTAAAGTGGTGGTAAACTCAGAATTGTTCAAATCTGCTGACAGGCAGGCTTTTTATAACACAAGAGACCCTAGAGATCTCTTCTGTCATACATCTCCCCCCTGCCTGTCAGCAGATTCTGTGATGTGAGCAGCACATGTGCAGCTCAGACCACATTTATGGCCCGCTCTGCATAATTCTGGTGTCACATCGGCCCAGCCTATCAAGCGCCTGGAGATGCAAAACCCGGAAGGAAGACCAGGTGAAGATGGAAGTATTGGGGACTGGGGGGGCACCCAGACAGCGCATCGCTGGAGGGCTCCGTTTGCAGGTAGGTTTGTCATAGTGTAATAATATGCAGTGCATACTAGAGCATTACTTCACTAAAATACCAGTCAAAGGAAAGCTGCTTTCACAGGACACACGTGGTGTATCAAAAACAGCTAAGATCAATTAAGTAAATACAAAATATCTTTAAAAATGTCAAATATTGAATGAAAATAGTATCAAAAATTACAAACATATATAAATACCCTTCTTCCACCAATAAAAAATACAACGTTGTCTTTTTAATTAATGCAAGAAGGGTATTTATATATGTGTGTAATTTTTGATACTTTTTTTTCTCTGGTAACCTCTGGAGGAGCTCTGGGCTTCCATGGAACCCTGGTTGAGAAACCCTGCTTTAAAGAAATTTTTGCTGTGATATTTGCCAAATTCATTGCTATATCTTTGGACAGGTCTGTATTTTCTTGTTAGAAAATAGCCATTGTCATTCTCTGATGCTCATGAAAGTGTCACTCTGCTATCCATCTGTCAAATCTTCAAATTGATGACACCCCTCTACTAATACTAAGTTCTACACCTTTATAAGAATACTTGTGTATTCATAATCCCATTCTGTCTTGCAAATATTTGAGCCAAAGATATCTCTAAGAATAATTGTGAATAAGTAAAGTATTCCCACTACATATGACATATGTTCTAACAAGGGATTAGATTGTTGTGATATGCATGTACATTGTATTATGTTTTAAGTGACTGGGAGTTTTTTGCAGCAAATTATATACTTGTATATACAAAAAAAGTCTCCAAAAATCTGGCGAAATGACCGAAGAAAAAAGATATATATCACTACATGTAATAGGGTGGATTTACTAAAGGCAATTAGACTAAGGACTTTGCAAGTGCAGTTACTCTAGAGCTTAGTAAATCAGGGGAAGCTCTGCTGGCTTTAATCATCACGTGCAAGCAAAAAATGCATTTGTTTTTATTTTTCTTGCATGTGATTGGGTATTCTTTGTAAAGTGAAGCTTTACCTCATTTACTAAGCTCTGGAGCAACTTGCAAATTGCAGTCTATTTGCCTTAAAGTAGAATTATAGACACAACTTTTTGAGATTTTCGATAGCGTAAAGGAGGGTTAAAACCCCTGTCAGTTTTTTTTTTACCATCTGTGTCCCATTGGAGGATTTTCCCTCTATTACTTTCCTGGGGACAACCAAAAATTTGGGATTTTCTTTTACTTTCACTTTCAATGATAATGGTAAACAAACAGTACAAACAGAGAGGCTGAATCTCCCTAAGGGGGGCACAGACAACAATAACATCTGACAAGTGTTCTAATCCACCTGCACTCTATCCATACAAAAAAAAAAGTTTTTCCTAGGTAGGTGCTAGAAGAGAGTATAGTTTCTGGGTCTTTCTGCCTACCAGAAAGATTGCTAGGTACATTTAGAGTGCTCTGTGCCTACCAGGGAGCAGGATCCATTGATTGGTTCTGCTCATGGTGCTCAGGTGCAGCTCAGCTTGTCTGAATGTTTCACATTGGTCCAATAGAAAGGCATAATGGACAGTGGGAGAAAACCTGACAAATGAGGGCACAGGCATTGTTACAGCCCTGGCTATTGGCAGAGGAAAGTGCCTCATTGCATGCTGTGTGACTGTATAGATGCCAAGGGCACATGTGCACGGGGTCTTCGGCTAGAGAGCGGGGTCCCGGAGGGAGGGGACGGCTGCCCCTCCTCTGTAGAAGTTGCCATGCGGCCTTAGATAGTCAACCTGAGGGCCTGACAGTCAGAGAGAAGCTGAACCCAGTGGTCCTGCAGAGCTGACTGGAAGGGAGACACCGGGAAGGATCTGATTCTACTTACTGTGAGCACAGATCTGTATCATGGGGCCTGTCCAGTGAGGACCATCCCTTCAGCTAGAAGAGTCAGTGGACGGGTGACAGTCAAGGGAATGCTAGATAGTGTCCTTGTCACGAAAGAAGAATTAAGCCCAGGCACATAGTTATGTGCAAACTGAGAATTTCTGTTAGCCAAATCCACAGACGGAGAAAATCTATTAGCCAAACCCATGGACAGAAAATTCCCGTTAGCTTGACTCATGCGCATGCACCCTCACCACTGAGTGGCGCCAAGTGGGCTATAAAAACACCCCTGCTGCACTAGGGCTTTGCCTTATGGTCTACAGCATTCTGCTACTTGCTACCTTTTTCCTGTGTTCTGATCCATCTGACCACGCTTGTACTCTACCTGAACCAATCCCTGGCTTGCTCTTCGACCACATCTCTGCTTGATCCCTCTGTTTGCCTGTCTGCCTTTGCCAACTCCAGCCTGAACCTGACTACTCTGCTGCAAACTGCTCTGTTCCTGAAGTTCCTACTAGTGACCAACCCGGCTCGCCTGACCCTGCTCTGTGCCCAGCTGCCAAGTGCCTGCTGTCTGCTACCTGCCAGCCTGCCAAGTACCTGCTATCTGCTACCTGCCAGCTTGCCAAGTACCTGCTGTCTGCTACCTGCCAGCCTGCCAAATACCTGCTATCTGCTACCTGCCAGCTTGCCAAGTACCTGCTGCCTGCTACCTGCCAGCCTGCCAAGTACCTGCTGTCTGCTATCTGCTACCTGCCAGCCTGCCAAGCACATACTGTCCGCTACCTGCCAGCTTGCCAAGTACCTGCTGCCTGTGACCTGCTAACTTGCCAAGTACTTGCTGCCCTGCGTCACGATCCAGCCTGCATACAAGTATGCACAGACCTCTCCTATGCAGCCTTCATCACCCGAACTTCAAATCAAGGAAATAAAGCATTGTTCTGGGGAACCTGTACCACAGTCGAAAAAAAAGTAGAAAAAAAAAATCCATTTACTAGGGAGCAGCGATTTTATTAATGCTTAAAGTGGAGTTCCACCCACTTTTACAACTCTTCAGCATCCCTCACTAAACTGTGCACTGTAAACAAATTGGATATTTTTTTTATTTTTTTTCTCAGCACTTACTGTATATCTGCTGTATTCATTTTTCACTTCCTCCTCCCTGGCCGCGGCCCATCGCATCATTTCCTGTTTGCAATGCCTTCTGGGAAGGGGCGGCAACTTCCCCTGACACTGCTGTTGCTATGGAAACCTGACCTGAAACCTATTACACTACTTGTGCTGCACTGAGCATGTGCGAGATCTGCAAGGATGAGATCCAGGAAGAAATACAGTCTGGCTTCAGATGCCCAAACTTAAGATGGCCACGGCCTGCTGTAAGTTTATAAAATAACAAACTACTGCTATAAACTAACAAAACAGACCTTAGTTTACAGACTAACTTTACTAGAATACATTAAGCTTGTGTATTATAGGGGTATTTTTATTTAAAAAGTATAATTTCGGCTGGAACACCACTTTAAAGCAGAGCTCCACCCAAAAGAGCAAGTTCCAATTTAAGCACAGCTCCCACACTCCCCAGCCACGTTTGACATGTAATTTTTTTTGGGGGGAGCGGGTACCTAGTTTTGACAGGTACCTACTTCCACTCGTATTGCCTAGGTCTAGCGGAAGTTCTCCTCTCCCCCTTCCTCCCTGCAATCGATGCGATTCCAGCACCAGAACGCACAGTGCGGGCTAGTGTGAACCTAGCTTTAGTAAATTTCTTTCAGTAACATGCCTGGGAGGTGCCCCATATGAAGTGGTTCATATGTATGATGTAAACAACCTACTATGGCAAAACTAACATTACAAAGAAGAAAATCTCTTAAAAATTACATTTTCCTGCTGCTTACTTTTGTTTGTACAAAACGAAAAAAAAAAAACAAAAAAAAACAGCTGGGGATTCTCTTCATCTAAAGTAAGCCTTATCTATATTTAATTCTAGATGAGGGTCTGGTATAGATGTTAGATGGGAGCCCACACAAAAAACAAAACAGTGTGGGGTTCCACCTAAGAATACGTACCAAACCCTTATCCTTGATGAGGATTTGGTACGGTTGTAAAGGGGGCTCCAACGCAGAAAAGAAAAAGAAAAATGGCATGGGAGTCCCCCCAAATTCCATACCAGACCCAGACTATACAAAAAGCAAGAAAAAAAAGCCTGAGTTCCCTCAGATACTTATAACGGACCTTAGATGCGAATCAACAAGAAAAAACTTATGAAACAAACATTTTGCTCTAATTACATGTAACTATAGACAGATAGGGATAATGCCCAAAGTAAGATCTGCCTACAGTGTACAAGGACATCTCCCTCTATCTAAGAAAAGTCCTCTTTAGATACTGGCATCTATCTAAACACACTGAGACTAAACAGGACTCCCAGAATAAAGAGGAAAGGGAGGCCTTGGATGCACTTGTTTTACTTCTACTAGAAAATGAGGACTCCGATTCTGACTCTGAGATGCCCCCAATGCAGGTTGCCCTTGCCCGCCCCGCCAACCTATCCATCAAATCGGATAAAATGCCCCCTCTGTCCAAACACAAAGCCATCGAATTTTTCCTGGCACAGGTTAAAAGAGACCTATCTAAGGTCAATTGGAAATATAAGGGTATAGATAACCTTACCAGAGATGAGAGAAAGGCCCTAAAAGAACTAGAGGAGACTCCCGGTATTGTAATTAAGGGCAGTGACAAAGGGGGTAACTTGGTCCTCCTCACGGAGGATCAATATGAAAATGAAGTACTTAGACTCCTAAGTGATAAACTTACCTATCACAAACTTGATATAAACCCCTTCCCCGACATTATTAATGAACTGAACTACCAGCTGAGTTTAGCTATGGAGGAAAAATTAATTAACAAAAAGGAGTTTAATTTTCTTAAGGTGTCTCAGTTCAACACACCCACCTTCTACATTATACCGAAGCTCCATAAATCCCTAACCAATCCCCCCGGTAGGCCCATCGTGTCGGCAGTGAATGGTCCCCTTGAAAAAACGGGTAAATTCATCGATGCACTAATCAAGGAATTGGTATTTGACCTGCCTTCATATGTACAGGACACTGGGCATGTATTATTCCATCTAGAGAACGTGGTCCTACCGGAGGGATCTATGTTGGTTGGGATTGATGTTGAATCCTTATACACATCAATTCCCCACACCTGGGGATTGAAAGCAACTCATTTCTTTCTTGAAAAGAAATTTCCAGATCTGGGACATCAAAATGAGTTTATTTGTGATATGCTCAAATTTTTATTGGAGCATAATTGCTTCCAGTTCATGGGGTCTTATTATCGACAAATCAGGGGCACCTCGATGGGGGCACCATGGGCTCCATCTTATGCATGCCTTCATCTTGGCATGTGGGAGGAGGAGTGTGTCTACCATTCATCGATGTACCTCAGCCATAGTCGCCTCTGGCTGAGGTACATCGATGATGTATTTATGGTGTGGGCGGGTACAGAACAGGAATTGGTGCTGTTCATGGATGAACTCAACACCAACGACAGAAATATTAGGCTCACCTACACAGCCCATCAGCACACCCTCTCCTTTTTGGACCTCACCCTTACCGCCAACAATGGGAGGATTAGTACCAAAACGTACAGAAAACCCACAGCAGCGAATACGCTCCTCCAGGCAACAAGTGATCATCCTAGATCGCTGATCAGAGGTATACCCGTGGGCCAGTTCCTCCGTATTCGCAGAAACTGCTCCACACAACAAGATTTTGACATTGAAGCCAGGGACCTATATGGTAGATTCCGAGACAGGGGTTACTCTCATGGGGCTATCAGAACAGCTAAGAAAAGAGCTGCTCAGACTGATCGACAACAACTCTTTGTTAGAAAAAAACCCAAGGCCTCTAATGATAACTATGGGCCCCCCAGGATTATTACCAAGTACGGTTCCCAATGGAAACAAATTCGGAACATACTTGGTAACCACTGGCACATCCTTTCAGACTCCCCTGTATTGGGTGAAATAGTGGGTGAACGCCCTCTCCTCACCGCCCGACGTTCTCGGAATCTCAGGGACCACCTGATTCATTCCGAATATCTCAGGTCACACAGTTACAACTGGCTTACACAACTTCCACCTTTAAAAGGCATGTTCAAATGTGGTAGATGCAGTATATGCAAATATGTGGAGCGCACTGACGTGTTCACTGGTTCTGATGGTGAGAAACAGTTTAGAATTCACAACTTTATCAACTGTAATACCACACGTGTGGTCTACATGATCACATGCCCATGTGGCAAAAAATACGTGGGGAAAACAAAAAGGAAACTCAGGATCAGGATCAGTGAACACGTGCAGAGCATCCTTAGTAAGGATGATGAGCGTCCCATCCCCCTACATTTCCTTGATCATCATGGTGGGGATCCCACGGGACTTACTGTCAAGGGTATCTACAAATTAAACCTCCCCCTTAGAAGGGGTGACTTCGACAGGATTCTCTGCCAGAAAGAAAAAATGTGGATATATACCCTTGACAGTATGTCCCCACATGGGTTAAACAATGAATGTAATTTATCAGTATTCCTTACATCATAGTCATCGGAGGAAAATTTTCATGCCTCTCCGTCATTGCTCTATTTATTCTAATATTCAGATATATATTTTTTTTTTCCCCTCCCCCCCCCCCTCACGCCCCCCCCCCCTCCCCCCCCCTTTCCCTCTCCACTTAAACATCTCTGGTGGTGCTGCTGCACCCACGGACGGGCCCACTCTACTATTATTATTTGTTGTTGTCTTTTGATTTGAATGGCCGTCTATCTGTTGTGCAGTTGCCTAGACAACGGCTAGCTGACGTATTTACGTCTTTAACTGGTATTGTTATTTAAGCCGCTTACTGCAATTACTGCGCATGCTCTGAAGAAATCCTTTACGGATGAAACGCGTCAGCATGACGCCATCACGTTCGATGTAGCACCCGTACAGATCCACCCACAGCCCCTGGGATCTGATTCGCTACTGCTGAAGCCGCTCAAGCCCTGCCGAAAGTCCGTCGATAGCCCCACAGCACGGAATCCGGAAGTAACTGTGGCTCCATTCCGCAAGCAGGCGGCACGCCACTACATTCCCCCACTTCCACTTGCCTGGCGGGCATCTACCCACACGGACTTATCAGCCACTTTACTTTGACCAGAGGATGATCTAGCTTGAGGAGGATTGGACTGTCCAACTTACCTGTTGTACCCGGATGCCTATGGTCTGGTGAGATCGCATCACTCCACACGCTGTTGTCGTTTATTTAAAGTTATACAGGCACACCATCCTCCCTTGCACCCCTGTCCAGCACTGACACAGCCGCCTATGCATGTTACTTGCTGCGGCTGATATCCACTTATCAGTGCTATTACCAGCAACCTTCATAGTTTGTACATCCACCTGTAGTCAAACCCAGGTCTGCCATCGGCAGTGTACATTGCGGACTCCCCTTCATCTAAGGCTGCATACCGTCACCCATTGGCTTTTCATTTTTCAGCTAGATATACTATACATGAGACTTGTTAAGTCCAGCTGGCCAATTATATGTGTCTGTATGTGTTGTGGTGGCCATCTGTATGTTGTTCTTTGTTTTTAGACAACGTTGTCTATTTTAATTGGTAGTGGTGGTTATTGGTTCACTTATTGTCAATTTTTTGACACCTTCTGGTGTATATGTGGTATCATTTTTTCTATAATAAACATTTATATTTTTGCTAAACATGCTGGTTCCTTACTGAAGAATTCTTTTTGTCTTCTACCCCTGTTTTTTGTTATGCTCTTTAATTCAGAGGAACACATCCACCTATACTATTCTGGATGTTAGCAAGTATTAGCACCTGTAGGCAGATCTTACTTTGGGCATTATCCCTATCTGTCTATAGTTACATGTAATTAGAGCAAAATGTTTGTTTCATAAGTTTTTTCTTGTTGATTTATATTTGTTCTGTGGGATTATACTTCCCTTCTTTATGAACCTCATTTTGCTACCACGTACACCAGACTTTACCATAACCACACTCTTTTTATTAGTGGGCCCGCACCTGGGTACATTACACCTCCTTTTCCTTTCCCCTTCCCCTTTTCCTTCCCCTCCATTCCCAATTTCCTCCCCTTTCCCCACACCTGGTTATCCAGATTTTTCTTTGTTGTGATATGGCCTATCTTCTTGACGAGGACATTGATCGAGAAATCCAGTCTGCCTTTTCCTCTCAACAATCGGCTTCAAATGCATGTGAGGATTCCCTCCAGTCCCTATTCAGGAATCATAAAAAACTAACTATTAAATTCCTGAATAGGAAGTGGGACATTTCATCACTAAAATCTCACATTGAAAACGGAATTATCCCCAGAGGTCTGAGAGAAAGGGTGACCCCAGCCGGACATCTTCACACACCACGCTTTATACAGGCATGGAAGGCCAGCTGTTTGAAGCGCGGCCTGGAAATTATGCAGTTGATTGTTGATGAGGAACAGGCCCAACTTGCGGAAATTCAAACGGAGATAAATAATAGTGCTAGCTTACTTGAACCCTTCAAAACAGACTCCTCATTTGAAAAACATAATGAGCTCCTCAAAAAAGAAGTAGAGAAAACTCAGAGAAATCTAAAAATTCATAAACAAGAAAAATTTAAACAAAACTTACTTGATCTTGAAAGCGGTGACCTGTTTGATCCCACAATTCATAAAGGAAGGAGCCGCTCGCGAAAAAATAGAGGGAGGAGCAACAGCTCAGCCAATACTAAGGCTACCCGTAAACAATATTCCTCCACGGATAGTGACAGCGAACGCAGAGACCTCTCAGTGACTTTTTTAGAGAGGGACCAGTCACCAACAGACAATCCCCCAACTACTGTAGGGAAGAACCAAGTAATAGGAAAAGGGAAGATACCCCCAAATTCACCCCCAGGTCATCAAGGAAGAACAAGGGAAATTCGCAAAAGCCAGAGACAGGTGAGGAAGAAAACACACAGGACATAGACATCCACAAATCAAAAGAGGACTCCCCCACAGATATGAAGGTAGTTAACCTGACCAACTTCCCCCTGAACCAATATCATCTTTCCCTACTTAGCAAGGGTCTCTCCTTCTCCCCCAAATCAGGGATGAATGAGTTCGAAGTGTACAAGGACATCTCCCTCTATCTAAGAAAAGTCCTCTTTAGATACTGGCATCTATCTAAACACACTGAGACTAAACAGGACTCCCAGAATAAAGAGGAAAGGGAGGCCTTGGATGCACTTGTTTTACTTCTACTAGAAAATGAGGACTCCGATTCTGACTCTGAGATGCCCCCAATGCAGGTTGCCCTTGCCCGCCCCGCCAACCTATCCATCAAATCGGATAAAATGCCCCCTCTGTCCAAACACAAAGCCATCGAATTTTTCCTGGCACAGGTTAAAAGAGACCTATCTAAGGTCAATTGGAAATATAAGGGTATAGATAACCTTACCAGAGATGAGAGAAAGGCCCTAAAAGAACTAGAGGAGACTCCCGGTATTGTAATTAAGGGCAGTGACAAAGGGGGTAACTTGGTCCTCCTCACGGAGGATCAATATGAAAATGAAGTACTTAGACTCCTAAGTGATAAACTTACCTATCACAAACTTGATATAAACCCCTTCCCCGACATTATTAATGAACTGAACTACCAGCTGAGTTTAGCTATGGAGGAAAAATTAATTAACAAAAAGGAGTTTAATTTTCTTAAGGTGTCTCAGTTCAACACACCCACCTTCTACATTATACCGAAGCTCCATAAATCCCTAACCAATCCCCCCGGTAGGCCCATCGTGTCGGCAGTGAATGGTCCCCTTGAAAAAACGGGTAAATTCATCGATGCACTAATCAAGGAATTGGTATTTGACCTGCCTTCATATGTACAGGACACTGGGCATGTATTATTCCATCTAGAGAACGTGGTCCTACCGGAGGATCTATGTTGGTTGGGATTGATGTTGAATCCTTATACACATCAATTCCCCACACCTGGGGATTGAAAGCAACTCATTTCTTTCTTGAAAAGAAATTTCCAGATCTGGGACATCAAAATGAGTTTATTTGTGATATGCTCAAATTTTTATTGGAGCATAATTGCTTCCAGTTCATGGGGTCTTATTATCGACAAATCAGGGGCACCTCGATGGGGGCACCATGGGCTCCATCTTATGCATGCCTTCATCTTGGCATGTGGGAGGAGGAGTGTGTCTACCATTCATCGATGTACCTCAGCCATAGTCGCCTCTGGCTGAGGTACATCGATGATGTATTTATGGTGTGGGCGGGTACAGAACAGGAATTGGTGCTGTTCATGGATGAACTCAACACCAACGACAGAAATATTAGGCTCACCTACACAGCCCATCAGCACACCCTCTCCTTTTTGGACCTCACCCTTACCGCCAACAATGGGAGGATTAGTACCAAAACGTACAGAAAACCCACAGCAGCGAATACGCTCCTCCAGGCAACAAGTGATCATCCTAGATCGCTGATCAGAGGTATACCCGTGGGCCAGTTCCTCCGTATTCGCAGAAACTGCTCCACACAACAAGATTTTGACATTGAAGCCAGGGACCTATATGGTAGATTCCGAGACAGGGGTTACTCTCATGGGGCTATCAGAACAGCTAAGAAAAGAGCTGCTCAGACTGATCGACAACAACTCTTTGTTAGAAAAAAACCCAAGGCCTCTAATGATAACTATGGGCCCCCCAGGATTATTACCAAGTACGGTTCCCAATGGAAACAAATTCGGAACATACTTGGTAACCACTGGCACATCCTTTCAGACTCCCCTGTATTGGGTGAAATAGTGGGTGAACGCCCTCTCCTCACCGCCCGACGTTCTCGGAATCTCAGGGACCACCTGATTCATTCCGAATATCTCAGGTCACACAGTTACAACTGGCTTACACAACTTCCACCTTTAAAAGGCATGTTCAAATGTGGTAGATGCAGTATATGCAAATATGTGGAGCGCACTGACGTGTTCACTGGTTCTGATGGTGAGAAACAGTTTAGAATTCACAACTTTATCAACTGTAATACCACACGTGTGGTCTACATGATCACATGCCCATGTGGCAAAAAATACGTGGGGAAAACAAAAAGGAAACTCAGGATCAGGATCAGTGAACACGTGCAGAGCATCCTTAGTAAGGATGATGAGCGTCCCATCCCCCTACATTTCCTTGATCATCATGGTGGGGATCCCACGGGACTTACTGTCAAGGGTATCTACAAATTAAACCTCCCCCTTAGAAGGGGTGACTTCGACAGGATTCTCTGCCAGAAAGAAAAAATGTGGATATATACCCTTGACAGTATGTCCCCACATGGGTTAAACAATGAATGTAATTTATCAGTATTCCTTACATCATAGTCATCGGAGGAAAATTTTCATGCCTCTCCGTCATTGCTCTATTTATTCTAATATTCAGATATATATTTTTTTTTTTTTCCCCCTCCCCCCCCCCCTCACGCCCCCCCCCCTCCCCCCCCTTTCCCTCTCCACTTAAACATCTCTGGTGGTGCTGCTGCACCCACGGACGGGCCCACTCTACTATTATTATTTGTTGTTGTCTTTTGATTTGAATGGCCGTCTATCTGTTGTGCAGTTGCCTAGACAACGGCTAGCTGACGTATTTACGTCTTTAACTGGTATTGTTATTTAAGCCGCTTACTGCAATTACTGCGCATGCTCTGAAGAAATCCTTTACGGATGAAACGCGTCAGCATGACGCCATCACGTTCGATGTAGCACCCGTACAGATCCACCCACAGCCCCTGGGATCTGATTCGCTACTGCTGAAGCCGCTCAAGCCCTGCCGAAAGTCCGTCGATAGCCCCACAGCACGGAATCCGGAAGTAACTGTGGCTCCATTCCGCAAGCAGGCGGCACGCCACTACGTTCCCCCACTTCCACTTGCCTGGCGGGCATCTACCCACACGGACTTATCAGCCACTTTACTTTGACCAGAGGATGATCTAGCTTGAGGAGGATTGGACTGTCCAACTTACCTGTTGTACCCGGATGCCTATGGTCTGGTGAGATCGCATCACTCCACACGCTGTTGTCGTTTATTTAAAGTTATACAGGCACACCATCCTCCCTTGCACCCCTGTCCAGCACTGACACAGCCGCCTATGCATGTTACTTGCTGCGGCTGATATCCACTTATCAGTGCTATTACCAGCAACCTTCATAGTTTGTACATCCACCTGTAGTCAAACCCAGGTCTGCCATCGGCAGTGTACATTGCGGACTCCCCTTCATCTAAGGCTGCATACCGTCACCCATTGGCTTTTCATTTTTCAGCTAGATATACTATACATGAGACTTGTTAAGTCCAGCTGGCCAATTATATGTGTCTGTATGTGTTGTGGTGGCCATCTGTATGTTGTTCTTTGTTTTTAGACAACGTTGTCTATTTTAATTGGTAGTGGTGGTTATTGGTTCACTTATTGTCAATTTTTTGACACCTTCTGGTGTATATGTGGTATCATTTTTTCTATAATAAACATTTATATTTTTGCTAAACATGCTGGTTCCTTACTGAAGAATTCTTTTTGTCTTCTACCCCTGTTTTTTGTTAGGACCTTAGATGCGGCCTGGCAGGCCATGAAAGGAGGGAAAAGTGTGCTCCACTCCCTCCTGAACCATACCAGGCCACATACCCTTAACATGAATGGAATACCTTGCCAGGAGGAGAAAAGAAGAAGAGCAGTCTGCCCTCACTCTCTGGCGGGCACCCAAGCAGAGTGAGCGTCTATAGGCAATGGAACTATAGCAGACACATATATATCGATAAGGTTGTTGTGTTCTGGCCTGCTAGTGAGGACATTCACTACTATGTGGTAAAGCAGGTCCCGACTCCCGGGTACAGAGGAGTGGAGGGTGTTCCCAGATCCAAATTATTTTATGTGATACCTCTGCTGTTCTATGCTGCTTCTATTTATGATGCTGTGACAATGCTATTATGTATATATGATTTATATACTATATACAGTATGTTCTCATTATTTATTTATGCAATGTTATGCCCATCACTCAGGTCTGTGCTAACGTCTGTACTTTGTGATGAAGTCCTGAGAAAGGGCAAAATGGGTTGACATCACCAGATGCGTCCCACTGCCTAGGACACATAATCGAGCATGGACATGGACACATAATCAAGCACTTTTGGAGGTCCGATGGGTGGCTTCCCACTCTTGGCTTGGACTACTGACATACCATACCTGAAAAAGGTCAGATACTTTATACCACTGCATGTATTTTCTGGTGGATTTTTCACCAGTGGGTTGGACCAGGCTTTGACAAAACAGCTAAACCCCCTTGTACAAGGGTTCTTCAGTCTTTTCTTTTTGGGTAAAAAGTTTCTTTCGCTGCCCTCTCTCCTGGGAAAAGGGAGTTAGCCTACCCTTTCTGGGAGGGGTCCAAGGGCAGCTGCACCTGTATGCAGTCAATGTGCCAAGTTTTAGACTCCAGGGCTGGAGCCCAGGCCTAGAGAGTGTTGCCCCTCTGTATGTAGGCCACACTGGCCTAACTTTGTTCTATGTTAGAGTTATCGCTGGAACAATCCTGAATCCTCTAGCAGCACTGGGTGAAATTCATTGTGTCAGTATATAATGTTTAAAAAAATAGGTTTTCAGAGAGGACTCCCCTGTGACCCACGGTATCCCAAGCCTACTGTCTGTTGATCTCCTCTCCTGAGGATTTCAAACTACCCTATGTCTCAAAATGGAAGAATGATCTTAACACCTCTCTCCCCAGCAAGCAGATCAAGAGGATCTTGCTCTTTATATAAAATACATCTATTTGCACTAGATACCAGCCTTTTAGGTTCAAACTTCTCACACAACGGTACTATACCCCCACTAGGTTCCATCCAATGTTCCCCCAATGCACAGAAACATGATGGAGATGTGGGGAAGAGACCATATCTTCTGGTCTTGCCGCAAACTCCAATCTTTCTGGACCGAAGATAGGCGCATTACCCAGAAATGTACAGATTACATACTTCCATGGGACCCGGCCTTCTTTTTTGCTCCAACATCATGATATTCCCAGTAAAAGATATAGGCGCTATTGTACCACTGCTGGTAAGTGCTGAGAAAAGTTGCATCCCGCTGTTTTGGAAGCAACATTATGCTCCTCTGATCACCGTGCGGTTGGCGAAGGTGAAGGAAATTAACAAGTTGGAGGAATTGATTGCAACAAAGAGGGACACGAGAAATGGTTTTACTGACACAAATTTGAATACTCTCTTGCCTACTCATCCCTATTAGACTCCACTGTTAGTGTTCACTGAGGCTACCTGGCCACATGAGGCCCTTTTTTCCCTTATCCTTCTTTTTTCATATCCCCCCCCCCCCCATACTTCCACTTTATACGACTTGAAGGGTGCAGGGGAAAACGGGAGCCATGGTGGAATATAGAGCTTCTTCTCTATAACTGGGTACAGTGCCATGTGTAACCTGAGCCTGGCTTGGTCGCGCTTCATCTCAATGGATTACATTGTTATTGTCAATCTGTGACTGGCACTGGTGCCCATTCCTATGCATTTGTTATTCTTATTTAGCGTGTGTTCTGTTCTACTGTGGTTTGTTATGGAAAATTTGGTGTTTTATTTTTTTGTTTTAAATGGGGCCTTATGAAAGTTTTGGAATGGAAATTATATATATATATATATATATATATATATATATATATATATATATATATATATCGATAGCATATATAACTAGTGCTAGTAACATGACAAGAAATCTGAGGCTGTGGCCTCTCACTCCCCTGTACATTGTCATTAACATCTTGCAATGAGAATTCCCATAGTTGCAAAACTGGTGGGCTGGTTGTCAGAAATGACCTACTGACCTTTTAAATGGCAGTCAATGTACAGTATTAATCTTGGAGTGCTCTTTACAGGAAGCCAGAGATGGATTAACTATGTGAAAGAATAGCAGAGAATTACAAGTAACATGTATACAGTTAAATGTGAAGGCGTTACTTTTTTATGGGTTTGATCTTTCTTGTCCTTCAGCTCTGAAAATGTAAGTTATTATAAGTGAAATAGTTCTTTGCGCACAGAGCGATATGAACATTGATCCTTGGTTCACATCTATGCTTTCTTTAGTGTGTTTTGCATTTTGCATAAACGCAGTACAGTCCATTGAACATGGTTTCCTATATATGTAGTTCACATCTGTGTGTTTTGAGCTGATGCGTTTTTTTGGAAAGGGTCAAGGACTTTTTTCCCGCAGCAGACTGCGTTTTGCGTGTAATAGACTTCAATGGACCCACACCAAAATCACAAGTGTTGCGTTTTGGATGTGTTTTTTTTTTTCTAGCTAATAGGAAAGTATGACAGTTTTGTTCTTGGAGTGCGACTTTGATGTGACTTTACACTCTCTGGCACTCAAGTAGCATCAAAGCAGTGCGACAATTGCCGCTAACTCTAGCCCTAATGATTACCGCCATTTCCAACCCTAACAATTACTGCTATCCCTAATTCTAACCCTAATGCTAATTCTAACTTTTACCCTAACCCTAACCCTAACATTTAACCCTAACCCTAGCCCCTAACCCTAACATGCGAATTTGGACACATAAAGGTTCCTGCAATATTTTGATGCGATTTTGATGCTACTTGAGTGCCAGGGAGTGTAAATTCAGATCAAAGTCGCACTCCATAAACAGTACTGTCCCACTTTCCTATTAGTCAACCCCCCCCAAACACAAAACACAAACCACACCACAAAATGCGCTGGAAAAACGCATCAACCACAAAGTGCATAGAAGTGAACCTAACCATCATGCAGTATGCACCCAGGGATGAATACTCAGAATTCAGCACCTGTATTTCGGGCATTCGTCCCTGAACCCATACTGCCCTAAACGTTAGTAGCACTTGGTACACTGTTCAGCCCAGTCCCAGTCGGCCCAGCTGCAGCAGCTGTCGGTGTTCTGCCAAAACTGCCAATTCGCCAAAATCTCAGACCAAGTCACTTCCGATGACTCTCCAGCAGCAGTAATTGCAGATTCTGATGACTTGGCTGTTTTCACAGAACACCGGCAGCATATACACTAGGATACAAAATATAATGCGTGGACATTGTTAGTCCACCTGCTAGTAACCAACATCATGGCTGCCTCCAAGGCGACGACAACTTTTCTACTCCTTATCTGGTGTTCTGTGAAAACAACCAAGTCGTCGAAATCTGGAATTACTGCTGCTGGAGAGTCACCGGAAGTGACGTGGTTGGAGATTTTGACAAGTTGGCTATTTTGACAGAACACCGGCAGCAGGGCTGGCAGTGCCTTCAAGCCAGAGTCTCATGCACCAGGGGGGGGATGCTCACTCTCAAAATGAGAGTATTTGTAATCCACAAGGAAATGCTCCCAAAAAGAGTTATAGGCAGATTCTCTTGGCAACAAGAGCAAGCTTGGAACAGGCACAAGTAGCAAAAAAGGCCTCTCACCACTGATACTGCGCGGGTGTCTTAGAGTCATCAGTCCATTCCCTGGATGCCAGGTAAGAGGTCACACCACATTCTAGGCCCTGTACCCACCACCCACCCTCATGTGGAACCTCTGTCTTAGCACCCACTTTTGCCCCTCTATGGAGTTAGCAGTCCATATTCCTGCCACTGACTCCACCCATAATTACACCCAGGGGAACGGGTCTCTCAAAAAAGGTACTAACACCTGCTTACATACGGGCTCTCCTCACCCCTCCTGCGCTGATTGGCGGGACAAAAGTTTGACCAAAGCCAGTTCTCTTCTGTTCTTCCTCTTCTCCCTTCTGTCGTACTGCTCTCTTGAGGCTGGGTAGGCTGCAGTATGGCCCAAACGCCTAGGCTGTGTGGCTCCCACCCCTTAAAGTGGTTGTAAACCCTGTTACACCACTTGTACCTACAGGTAAGCCTATAATAAGGCTTACCTTTAGGTATCATGAATATCTCATAAAACTACACAGTTTAAGAGATATTTACCATATACGCTTGCGCTGACGTCATCAGCGCATGCGCACTGAGGAAACGGCTTGCTCGTGCCGTTTCTTCAGCAGCATGCACTGTAACTGCTTCCCGACCAGCCGCCGCAGTTATACTGCGGCAGGTTGGCTCCCCTGCGTGAGCCGTCGTAGCTATATGTCGGCTCGCGGGGTCGGGATAGCAGGCGTGCACGCCCGCTACACAACGGGGGTGCCGATGCTCGTGGCCGACGGTCGAGATGACCGCCGGCCACGAGCGATTGTGAGCAGGAGACACAGAACAGGGACGAGTGTGTGTACACACACTTCCCTGTTCTGTTCTGACAGGAGTGACAGATCTGTGTTCCTATTAGCTAGGAACCACGATCTGTCACTTCCTCTAGTGAGTCCCCTCCCCCTTCAGTTAGAATCACCTCCCAGGGAACACAGTTAACCCCTTGATCGCCCCCTAGTGCTAACCCCTTCCCTGCCAGTGACATTTTTACAGTAATCAATGCATTTTTATAGCACTGATCGCTGTATTAATGCCAATGGTCCCAAAAATGTGTCAAAATTGTCCGATGTGTCTGCCATAATGTCGCAGTCACAATAAAAATCGCAGATCGCTGCCATTAAGCTGTTCTGTGCAAGGGATTGCAAGGGCTTAATGCCAAGTGTAATACAGATACTTACAGAGCTGCAATATTTTGTGTCTGGAGTTCAGCTTGTAGGCAGGTGCATACTACTTTCTCCACTGCAGGTGGCGCTCTTCCGCAGAGGCATTGTTGTTGGAGAGGAAGTCAAGAGGAACAGGGTTCCTCTATGGTGCGGGCCGGCAACCTGTTGATCGTGGGCAGGTGACATGAAGACCACGAACAGGTCCCAACGCCGCTGACCCCCACCTTTTAGGTTCTGGCCCTTCTCCCCCCTATTCTCCTCCGCTGCTCTCATCCTCATGGCACAGTGGAGAGTGGGAGGCAGCACTGCTCAGAACAGAGGGGAGGAGGAGGAGCTGGCCAAGTTAACTTTTCAAGTTAACCAGCAGGTGATTGGTTGCTAGGACACAGGACGGTCCTAGCAACCAATCACCAGCTTGTTAATATAATAAGTCACTCCAGCAGCTCCTGCTCCCGCCCTCCATCCAGAACTGTGCTGCCTCCCACTCTCTCCTCTGTGTACACATGCGGGTAGAACACTGCTTATGCTTGTGTGAAGGGGTGATGTTAAGGAAGCAGAAGATGCTGCTATGGGGGGGGCAGAGGACACTGATATGGGGGGGGGGAAAGGACACTGCTATGGGGGGAGGGCAAAGGGGCAGAGGACACTGCTATGGGGAGCAAGGGAAGCAAGAGAACATTGCTATGGGAAAGGAGGGGGGGCAGAGGACACTACTGTGGGGAGGGGGGGGTGATGTAAAAGGAAGAAGAGGACACTACTGTGGGGGGAGGGGTTGTGAAGGGGGCAGAGTGCACTACTATAGGCAGGGCCAGCATCAGCATAAGGCTGCTTAGGGTGGGGGGAATCTTAATCCCCTGCCACTTTCTGGGAATTACATTTTTGCAAATTACACGTCTTCTCTCAATCCCCTTTATTTTCCTCCTGCAGCAGCTGAAAGCCAGCTTCTCTTCCCACCAACATACAGCTGCTGCAGGAGGAAAATTCAGGGGATCGGTTCAAGTAAATGCCTTATCCACCGACCCTCCTGTCCTTGTTTCTCTTTTGTTCTGTTGCCTGGCACTCCCGTGTGTTCCCCTTTAACCAAAGCCCCCCAACAGGGCTCCTAAAAAAAATTAAAAAAATAAATAGTAATAAAAATAAAAACTACTGACAATCCACCACTGCCCTACTGACAAAGTCCACTGCCCTACTGACTGACACTGTTCACTTTTAAGGTAGGCTCAGTTTATATTTTTACAGTGACATTAGTTTTATTATGTTTTTCATTGTTTTTTTACTATTTAGTTAGACCTTGCTAGTTAATTTCTTAAAAAAAAAAAAAATGGTGCTGAACCCTGGTGATCTTTGTGTTGTTCATGCAGATCTTCATGTTGTTCAGGTAGATCTCCACCTCTCAAAGGTTGCCTACCCCTGCTCTATGGTTTCTTGGGTCAGTGGGGAAGATATCCTACTAGATGCTGCCACCCCATGTGACTCTAGTAGCCATCTTGGGTCCGGCAGAGCCTATTTAGGCCCTGGCTCCCAGGTTTGGCAAACATTTTGCGAGTTAGGACAGGTACCCCACCTGTTAGGGTCAGTATTGGCGGTAAGAGAAAGGTTCCCGTGAGGAGGGAAAGCATAGGGTCGCATCTCCTTGGACATCATCCCCCTTGGGCACGAGATGGCCAGGCCGCACTCTGATCTCTTTACAGATGCTGTCAATTCGGCTGATACCCGCTGTCTTCACATTACTGGAAACTGTGAGTGTACCCAGTTGGGCAGCCTTACCACCAGGTTTGTTGAGACTTGTTGCTGTGCTATTTCAAGATTTCCAATGCGCCTGACTGTGTGAATTATTGCTGCCGCACCATGATGCACCCCACCTACAAGCTTTGAAGGCCAGATAAGTAAAATACTGTATATTCTTTATTTCCAGTTCCTCTGTATTCTGACATCTTCCATAATTAGACAAAAGAAGCCAAGCCTGACCAGACCTTTATTTTCAGATATATCATGTGATACATTCTTCAACGTATTTTAAGTACACAAAATCCTTTAATTTATGAAAGTAAACCTTTGGTTGCTGTTAACTTCATAGGCACGCTTTTAAAGATTTGCCGAGTTTCCTAGAACACATCACATGTAGATAGTTGGATACTGTATATCTTTTTTGTAGTCAAGCAAGATCGAAAGAAAAATTGACATAATTCATCATAAAAACAGCGCGTTTACTTCTTACAGCCATGTTTGTGCAGTATGTATAGAAACTGGAAATGTTTACATTGCTGGTGATCACATCTTCTCAAGAGCTGGAATGACTTGCTCCAGATATAGTTTATGATCCTAAAGAAAAACAAAGATTATGGATTGTTGGAATGGAACAAGTGCATAGCAGCTGGCTATTTTGTTCTAAAGATCACAAACTTTGCTTTTTTAGTGTTGGTGGGAGGGGAAGATCTCACACGTGTTAACCTAAGGAACAACCTATGAACCGACAAGGTTTTGGGGTTCCCTAGGAACATAAAAACTAAAATAGCTTTCAAGCCTAGCTTGTATCCTGCAAATAACAGCAAATAACTCTCTGTATAGTCCATCCAAAAATAAACTAAAATTACTTGGAATGTTTAAAGTCATATATACTGGAATCTAACTTAAGGTAGCGTGGGGACAAGGTCTTTCGACATTCAAGATGAGGATGCCATATTGCACCCAACTGCCACCCCCCGATCATTAATTTGGTACAACAAAAGCTAAAAATGTTAAAATAGTAATTTAAACAAAAAACAAACAAAAAAAGAAATCTGCCCCCTGCTACTAGAGGTATTTCCTTTTTCTATCAAAAATTAAGCCACACTTGCCAATTCCCTAAAACCCCTACAATGTTTAAATAGGAACATGGCTTAGCCCAATCCTCTGAATCAAAATGGCTTATGGTCAGTAGATTATCCCACAACTCTACCATTTGCACTGACCACTGAGAATTAATGTTTAAAATAATACATACAGGTTATCATAAGCCATACTGACTTTCTAAATACTCACCCATCAACTCTGCTCACTATTGGAGGGGCTGTGAATCCCAATGCGCCAGTGATGGCTGGTGCTCCATCAGTCGGGGGTGGGGGTGGCAGACAAACCTGACCACAGACATCCCACCCCCCGTTGTTCCAGCCTGCCAGCCCGCCACCCAACACTATCCCCCCCCCTCCGTCGCTCGAGTCCACCACCACACACCATACCCACACCCCCCACCTCTCCCCCCCGGGCCCGCCAGGCCCCCCCATCAGCCCGGCACTTACCCCATGCAGGTCACAGCTATGGCAGCGGCTTCCCCCCTCCGTGTCCCGGCCATCACTTCTCCTCCCAGCCAATCGGGTCTTTGGACTCCTGGCGAATGGAATCTTAGGACTCCTGGCCAATGGGGTTTCAGGACCCGCTTCCTGATTGGCCGGGAAGAGAAACAGGAGGACATTAGCGAATATTAATGCCACACAGCAGGGTGGGCTCAGGACGCAGTGCCCTTCGCGTCGAGACCACCCTTTTTTGAAGCCAATTAGAGCCCCTGGCTCTAATCACGTGCTTAAAAAAAAACCCACTGGAATCCATGCGTCCAGCTCCCTGCATGTAGATTAGGGGCCGGGCGCATGGATTAGGGGGACGGTGCCCCTGTGCCCCTAATGAGCGGCCACCACTGCCATGCTCCCTAATCCATATTTTGTGGTATTGTAAGTCCTTGTGTTCCTACTGGACCAAGTCTTCGAACTAGGGCCGGGACAAGGGGTGGGCGGAAGGTACAGGTGCCCTAGGTGCAATTGTTTTTTTGTAGGGATGGGGGTGTGTTCCTACTGTCACAAGGCTGACAGAAATAGTGACAGCGACATCACTACTCCTGTCATCCAGGTGCTGGGAGTGGCGAGCAGAGAGTCAGGAGGCGTTGTGGGTTGTATTCTCTCTCCCCCCACCCAATACAATCCTACTGCACCTGGTGTAAATCTACCCTCACAAATTGTTGTAAATCGCAAACTTTTAAGATTTAAAGAGACAACAAATGCATGTGACCAGTATTAAAAGTAAGCACTTCTAGGTCAATGCAAAACCTAACTGACAGATCAGGAGCTTCACAGTGATTTTGACAAGCAGGTGGCTGCTAGGCATAGGATCCCCTAAACTTGTACATCATGAATGGGGAGGGGGCGCATTTTGACATCTTTGCCCTGGGCACAGGATGACCTTGTCCCGGCACTGCTCCAAACTCATATCTGTAAGATCAATAAAGTAAAAGTGGTGCTAAATAATTATAAAGCAGCTGGCACAAAAAAGGTGAATGTACAACCTATGATTAAATAATTATACAATAACAAAAGGCAGTGCAGCACTGTCCAGTGAAAAACAAATGTCCAGTAATATACAATACTTTAAATGAAAAACAAAGTTCCAATGGTGACTGTGTGACGTGACCAGAAAAATGTTCTCTATGTTCAAAGATCTGTTGCAATAGTAAGTGCAGTGTGCCAAATCACTCACCAAAAAAGAGACCAAATCCAGCAAACGGACATATACACTTATACCTGAAGTCCACCAATATAAACACTCGCCGGATGGCAAATCATGACAAGCCTTGAACTGCTATTATGAAGCATGGTGACATCATGTTCAGGTATGGAGATGGCTTGATGGACTCCAAATGGGGACAGACACTAGGCAAAAAAAGCTCACCAATGGGAGCCAAATGGACTAAGCAAGGAAAATCTCATCGCTCCAGGTGAGATGGAGAAGCCTGATGGATCTGGTGGGTCTGCCCCGGCTCGTGGGTAGAAATGAAAGAAATGGCTGCACACCACAGTAATGATCCAAGATCATGTATTGGACATCCCAAGTGACACCACAGGACCAGATGCCTGGTAGACACATTGTATACAGTTCAGATGTGCTTAATCATTACACAGGTATGTCTCACTGATACTTCTTATATAGCCCCACCTTCAACCTTCCACAGGTGTCCTGGGGCACTAATCACAGACTCCCTGTTACCTTTGATCAATGTGTAGAGAAACCACATATATATATATATATATATGGATAAAACACATATATTGAACCACATATAATAAAACAAATAGTGCTTTATCAGTTTATCCATATATACAGTGTGTATATATATATATATATATATATATATATATATATATATCGATAGCATATATAACTAGTGCTAGTAACATGACAAGAAATCTGAGGCTGTGGCCTCTCACTCCCCTGTACATTGTCATTAACATCTTGCAATGAGAATTCCCATAGTTGCAAAACTGGTGGGCTGGTTGTCAGAAATGACCTACTGACCTTTTAAATGGCAGTCAATGTACAGTATTAATCTTGGAGTGCTCTTTATATGTATATATATATATATATATATATATATATATATATATATATATATATATGTATATATATATATATATATATATATATATATATATATATATATATGTGTGTGTGTGATTTCTCTACACATTGATCAAAGGTAACAAGGAGTCTGTGATTAGTGCCCCGGGACACCTGTGGAAGGTGAAGGTGGGGCTGTATGAGGAGTATCAGTTAGACATAAATGTGTAATAATTAAGCAAATCTGAACTATGTGAAACATGTCTACCAGGCATCTGGTCCTGTGGATGTCCAATAAAGGATCTTGGATCATTACTGTGGTGTGCAGCCATTTCTTTAATTTCAATGGGAGCCAAATGATGCTCATATAGTGTAGTAATTTATTTGAATAAAAGGTACATAAAATGCTGCAACATACAAGTAAACATGGCCAAACATAACTCGCAAAAGATGGTCGTCGCTCCTACCACGAGGATGTGGCGGTGATGACGTCAGTGCGCAGGCTCAGTCCGATGCGTTTCATGCTCATGCACGTTTTCAAGGGATCCCTCTGTTTGTTTGTATGCTGCATTTGGAGTTTCTTTAAGCCATCTCCATACCAGAACATGATGTCACCATGCTTCATAATAGCAGTTCAAGGCTTGTCATGATTTGCCATCTGGTGAGTGTTTAGACTGGTGGAGGGACACTACGGGGGAAGAGCACTTTGTAACACTTTGGGTATAAGTGTATATATCTCTTTCCTGGATTTCGTCTCTCTTCTGATGAGTGATTTGGCACACTGCACTTGCTATTGGAAAAGATCTTTGAACAAAGAGAAGATTTTTGTGGTCACGTCACACAGTCACCGTTAGAACTTTTTATTGTTTTTTCATTTATTGTATATTAATGGACATTTGTTTTTCAAACTCATATCTGACTTCACACCTGCACCGACCCTCCGCTCTATAGAACTAGCGATCTTCACCTTAGTATAGCTATTGTTCCCCTAACTTCTAGGACTAATACAACACACATCTTCTTCTCAGCCAAACCTAATATCACTCAAAACTGAAACTCCTCAGGAATGACTGATGTCATTCAAGAGGTTAATCAAAATTGCACATATGAACGAATATTTGCCTTGAAAAATAACCGTTTACCCAAATTTCAGGCTGCTTGGGACCTATGGCTTAGCCACCATTATTGTGCTTCCTAAATTCCTTAATTTCATACCAATGGGCTATAACTTATTCTTCTCCAAGATGATCTTTTTTCTTTCATTAGTCCTACCAGGGACCCCATTCACACCCATGTTAGTATTATTCCTATCTTGGTGCTCCTAAGATATGCAAACATTTTTTTAGCCTGTGTTGTTACTGTATCAAAATGTTCATTATTCTGGAAGTACATGTTATAAAATTTTCAATGTATCTCTTACAACCATGATATGTGTTGTTAAACTAAGATTAACATGTACACCTAATTACCTTTCTCTCCTTCTAGATATTGTAATACTACCTATTCAATAAAAATATATTGAAACATAACATTTTAATTACAAATTTGAGGGTAATCTAACTAGGGGCATTAGAATACACCACCATGGTGACTGATTCATTTAGGAGGAACATGCAGAGCCCATGCCCTCTCCACCTGTCCAGTGCATCACAGCTACCTCACTCCCAGTTAAGGTATGGGGTCCCGCTGTGCACCGAGCGGACTTCATGTATGCACTTCACTAACTTTTCTTCTTCCATACCGGTTGGGGACCTCTGCGGTGCTGATCTGTTCCCATTGCTATGGGAGACACACCTGCTCACGGAAAGAGTGCCAATAACAGCTCCTCCTGCAAGATGCCACATGTACATGCTTCATGACAGGCTGCTAGAGAAACCTTTGTTACCCTTGGTAACCACTTGTCTTCACACTGTATTAACTCTTACACTGATGTCTTCATAACCCAGTGTGTTTAACTGACCTGAGCTGTAGACTATGTGTGTTGGTTACTTGCATTACACCCCTTGAGTAACTTCAGACCAGGCAAGTCCAAAGTTTCAAAAGCTTTACTGAGATTTCCCTTCATTTCCTGTTTTAGAAGTGGAATAGGAAGTGAGGGGAAATCTTTAAAAAAAGGGAATTGCCCTTTTCAGACAGAAATCCTCATAGGAAGTAGTTAGCTTAGTTCCCTTTCATTTTGGACCTTCCTTGGAGGAATAGATTAGAGCAGTGGTCTCCAAACTGTGGCCTTTTGCTTCCCTTTATCTGGCCCTTGAGGCATTATTCCTCCCACTGACCCAACCAATGGGGCACAATTCCTCCCACTGACCCCAACAATGGGGCACAATTCCTCTCACTGACCCCAACAATGGGGCACAATTCCTCCCACTGACCTCAACGATGGGCACAATTCCTCTCACTGACCCCAACAATGGGGCACAATTCCTCCCACTAACCTCAACGATGGGCACAATTCCTCCCAATGACCCCAACAATTAGGCACAATTCCTCCCACTGACCACAGTCTGGCCCCCCTCTGAATAACATGAAACTGGCCCTGTTTTTAGAAAGAATGGCAACCCCTGGACTAGAGGATTCGTGTTCAACGTGGGCTTCCCTCTACAATGGGTTCACAGCACCTGACCTTTAATGACCTGAAAGTATTGGTAATTCAAGATGTGTCATTATTTATTGAGAATGTTTGGACATTTAAAGAGTAACTCCACTTTCAAGGGAAAAAAAAGCAAAAAACAAAACAAAAACACAGCATATACAATTGCTATACAAGCCATATTGTCATTTAAAACGTAACGCCACTTATGTTGAAAAAAAACAATCCCCTCTAGGTGTAAGTTTGTTACACCATGTCCTTTGCAGACTGATTCTGAATGGGAGAAAGTGGTTCATTATAATCTGCTGGTGCACTCTCAGTATTCCAACAAGAAAAGGTGCAGGGTCTGCATCTCTGTAGAAGTATTTAACCCCTGGGAAGTATCTCAACAAAAGTGAAACTCCTATAGCAGGGAGTGCCTCAAATCTGACATGAATTGTAGACTTATGGGAAAATCAGTAAACCAATCACAGAAACAGAAAATAAAATTTCTGGGGGCGTTCTGTACACCAACCGAACGGCTTCATGTTGCCGTATTGCATTGAAATTTACAGAAAATTCACTTCCTACAAAGACAGTATAAGTACATAAACCCAAATCTGCTTTTCCTCCTACGGCAGAAGTCTGAAGATGGATAGGATTTGTGCCTCCCACCCTCATTGCCTCCCCTCCATCATCTCCATGACAAGGGACCTGAACTTCCCACAATGAACATGGAAGTCATACGTCTCTCTGTCACTTTTCACAACAGAACAACCCTCACTGTAGTCACTAATTATGAAGAGGCCATTTGGGACAATTAAAGCCAATTCGTCATCTTAGGTACAGTCTTACCATACATAAACATAGTCTGAGTGTAACTATACACAAGCTGATAAAAGCCAGGCTTATGGTTCCTGTGTTTAAGTCATATCTCACAATGCGTCACATTATTTAACGTATTAGCACAAACATCAAGAGGCTTATTTTAGCATACCCGTAGCAACAAGTCTGTTTTTAAATTGACATTAAGACTCAGGTTTTTTTTTTTTTTTTATGATCCAACCAAGAGTTGTTCAGTTTTTTTGTTGCCATATGTGTCTCATTGGAGATAATTCTCTTCATATCCTGTTCTGTAGACACAGTAGGAAGCAAGGCAAAATCTCTCTAAAGTAAGGGGGAAATGCCTTCAATGATATTTCTTAGAAAGGAACAAGTGTCCCTTCTATTCCTCTTCTAGTGATGACTCAAAGGCCTCATTCACATGGGTATACTACAGCATACGGCCATGAGAGGGCCATGTTTGCCCATGTGCGAATGTGCAGGCATTCTGTGCATCCCTGTGCAGGCAATCTCATTCATGTCAATTGTGATTCAGCGGCTGCAGGCGAATAGGGATCCCCCACCCTGCACAGCCAGGCACACCAAATCTTCACAGCATCCCAGAGTCAAGGAACAGTCCAGTGCTTATTTTTATGCTTTATTGAGGGGAATAAACTTGGATAGGGTAGAAGGAAAATGATGGGATGTCCACTTGACTTTAGAACTCTTCAGGGACAACTTAGCTATTTACAGTCTATATACACTCCTCTCTATTCCTCCAGCACTCGCTTGCTTGCAGACAAAAAGGACACAGACTCAGCTGGAACACTGTTTGATGAATCTGACAAACAGGCACTTAGTCAGATTAAGCAGAAGCCCTTTACAGGCAGGGACCATGAGCCCTTTGGTTGTGTAGAGAAAATCCAGTGTCCAGCTATATTCCTGTGACTACTGATCCCACCACCTCTTCAGGCACTGCCAACCCGCCTGGCTGCAGCTGCCTCTCTCACTAGGCCTCCTGGCTACTTCCCACAGGTCTCCCAGACTACCACACTCACCAGCAACCCAGATTACTTCTCCTGGAGATCTCCTGGATGTGCACGCTGGCTCCTGCTATACTCACTCTTCCTCTGGACAGGACTCCTCCGTGATGTGAGAAGATCCCTCCAGCACCTGAGCTCCAGGCCCGAGGTCACCCCCCCTCCAGACTAGGGGGCTACCCTCAAGGGCTACTGACAGCCTTCCCTGCCAGCCCATTCGGCCAGGGATTGGCTGGGGCCCTCATCAATACCCCAGGCAGCTACTCCTAACCTCCCTCTCATTCTTTTGGAAGCTTCTCCAAGGTTCCAGCAAGTAGGGGGAGGTACAAGAGGTGCTGCCTGATGAGTCATCCAGCCTCCTTGAGTCACTCAACCTGACCCAGATTCAACCCAGGCTTGGCTGGCAGCCAAGCTTAAATTTACCTACACTATCAAAAACCTATATACACTAACACTCTACACTAGAGGGTGCTACATAAAGGAGAACTAAGGCAGCCCATTCATTAGTCATCAACAAGTTTAACTAAAGAAAAATGACCTGGTTCCCCCATCCACACATTCAATGTGAATGGAGGAATCACTCTATTGTTGGTGGCACAGATCGTGCGGACATATTCCAACAGGTTGGTTGGCACCACCAGCCTGCCCATACATGGATCGAAATACGGCCAGTCCCTGCTGAACTATGTATGGCCAGAAAAATCCTCTAAGAAGGCTTTAGCACAGGGGTAGGCATCCCCCGGAACTGGTGCCACAAGCGGCACACAAAGCCTCTTTTGCTGGAACTCGACTCCCTCCCCATCAGCAGAGCAGCACAGGGAAGTGTCAGTGAGACACTAATGCATTCCAATCTCAGCATTCCCCACACCGCACCTGCACTGAGGGGGAGGCACTGTGCCCCCACATATTGTAAACAATGGGAAACATTGTTTGGTTCTCTAACATTGCTGTCAGCTCTTGTGACGGGGAAGAGATTGGGTGCAGTTCTACTAAAAGGGGGGGGGGGGCAGTCCCTGTTTCCAGGAGGAGGAGGACTGTCATTGGCCACTGCTAAAGCCAATCACAGTCCTGCTAGCCCCGCCCACCATCTGGAGGAAGATGACTCGCTTGGTTGCCACTACCAATCTCAGAAAGAAGGGATTTCACTGTGATTGAGAAAACCACAATCAGGTGACAGTTTGTGGAATTACTGTTGAGCTTCAGGGAACTTTGTTGAAATTATTCCTGAACCTTTGTGTCACTTACTACTGAACCCCGTCACTCTGTGTCCCTTTAAGCCACAGCCAGTATTCAGCGCAATGAAAATCACACTCAAGAGAGCAGAGCGCCACACTTTTTCTCAGCTGGGGGCCCAACTTATGATCCTGCACACAGGCCCACTGCTTTCAGAAAATGCCCCTGACCTGAGCTCATCATTGCGCATCCATTCCAGATGCTTGTATGTGACATCACATACATCACATACATCACATACAGCACATACATCACAGACATCACAGACATCACAGACATCACATACAATCACGTGGGCTGGATGCGAGAGGTGGATCAGCAAGATGAGTGTGTGAGGACAGGTAGATGTGTCTCATCTCTGCTTCCTTTCACCACTCTGCATATCATGCATATCATAGATGAGTAGAGGGTACAGTTGTGGGTAAAATGAGCAGGAGGGGTTACAGTGGTGGGACAAATGAGCAGGGAGGTACAGTGGTGGAAGAGATGAGATGGGGGTTCAGCAGTAGGACAGAAGAGCAGGGGGGTACAGTGTTGGGGCAGATGAGAAGGGGGTTCAGTGGTGGGACAGAAAAGCAGGTGGGTAGAGCAGTGGGGCAGATGTGAAAGGAGGTGTATTGGTGGGACAGATGAGCAGGGGGTGGTGGGGCAGGAGAGCAGGGGGAACAGAGGTGGGACAGAAGAGCAGGTGGGTACAGAGGTGAGACAGATGCGCAGGAGGTACATTGGTGGGGCAGATGAGAAAGCGGGTTACAGTGGTGGGTCAGATGAGCAGATGGCTTCAGTGTTAGGACAGATGAGAAGGTGATTCAGTAGTGAGACAGAAGAGCATTGGGATACGGTGGTGGAGCAGATGTGCAGGGAGGTACAGTGGTGGGGCAGATGAGAAAAGGGGGTACATTGATGGGGCAGATGAGCAGAGGGTTACAGTGGTGGGACAGAAGAGCAAGGGGGTACAGTGGTGGGGTAGATGTGCAGGAGGTACAGTGGTGGGAGTGATGAGAAGGGGGTTCATTGGTGGGACAGAAAAGCATAGGGGTACAGTGATGGGGCAGATCAGCAGTGGTTACAGTGGTGGAACAGATGAGCAGGGGGGGTTCAGTGTTGGGCCAGATGAGAATGGGGTTACAGTGGTGGGAAAGATGAGCAGGGGGGTTCAGTGTTGCGGCAGAGGAGAAAGGAGGTACATTGGTGGGACAGATGAGCAGGGGGTTACGTTGGTGGAACACATGAGCGGGGGGTTTCAGTGGTGGGGCAGAAGAGTAGGGGCTACAGTGGTGGGACAGATGTGCAGGAGGTACAGTGGTGGGGCAGATGAGAAAGGGGGTTACAGCGGTGGGTCAGATGAGCAGATAAATTCAGTGTTAGGACAGATGAGAAGATGGTTCAGCGGTGAGACAGAAGAGCATGGGGGTACGGCAGTAGAGCAGATGTGCAGGGAGGTACAGTGGTGGGGCATATGAGAAAGGGGGAACATTGGTGGGGCAGATGAGCAGGATGTTACAGTAGAGGGACAGAAGAGCAGGGTAGTACAGTGGTGGGACAGAAGAGCAGGGTGGTACAGTGGTGGGACAGATGAGCAGGGGGTTACAGTGATGGGGCAGATGTGCAGGGGGTTACAGTGGTGGGGCAGATGAGAAAGGGGGTACATTGGTGGGACAGATGAGAAAGGGGGTACATTGGTGGGGCAGATGAGCAGGGTGGTACAGTGGTGGGGCAGATGTACAGGGGGGTACAGTGGTGGGGCAGATGAGCAGGGGGTTACAGTGGTGGGGCAGATGAGAAAGGGGGTACATTGTTGGGGCAGATGAGCAGGGTGGTACAGTGGTGGGGCAGATGAGCAGGGGGTTACAGTGGTGGGGTAGATGTGCAGGGGGGGTACAGTGGTGGGGCAGATGAGCAGGGGGTACAGGGGTGGGGCAGATGTGCAGGGGGTACAGTGGTGGGGCAGATGTGCAGGGTGTTACAGTGGTGGGGCAGATGTGCAGGGGGGTACAGTGGTGGGGCAGATGTGCAAGGGGGTACAGTGGTGGGGCAGATGTGCAGGGTGTTACAGTGGTGGGGCAGATGTGCAGGGGGGTACAGTGGTGAAACTCACGAACTCCTGAACTCATGTACAGTAAAATCTGTGCTTTCAAGTCACCCTTAGTTCACACCACTGTGTTCAGTTCCAGTGCTTTAAAAAAAATGTACAGCAACATGATTTGCCAGCCAGTGGCCCACAAGAACATTTTGGTGGTCCCCAGGGTTCTGCCGCAAATCAACATTGTGGAGGATGTATACTGCTCAATGTTGTTTTCAGTTTTGTTCTCAATGCATGCTGACGGTAAATACTATCCTCGCGAATTGATACCCGATGCCTCCTCTGTAGATCCGGTGTTCTGTCACAATATCCAACTCGTCAGAAACTCCAACTACTTTACTTCTGGTTTCTTTAAACCATCTCTAATTGGAGATTTTGACGAATTGCTGTTTGGACACAACACTGGCAACCGAATACAGTCCGGTGCATGTATTATGAGCGGAGATTGTTACTCCACACCGATACTAGCCAATAAAATGGCCGCCTCTGAGACGGCGACAAACTTTGTCCTTGTTAGCTGCTGTGCTGTCAAAACAGCTAAATCTTTATGTATCGGACTGTATTTGGTTGCCGGTGTTGTGTTCAAACAGCAATGCGTCAAAATCTCCAATTACTAATGGTTTAAATAAACCGTAAGTGACGTGGTTGGAGTTTCTGACAAGTTGGCTAATTTGACAGAACACCGGCTCCTGTGAACTCAGAGATAGGGATTGGGATAGGGGTATTATGGGATGCCCACGTGACTCGAACAAATTCTCTTCAGGGATACTTCAACTATGTATACTCCTTTCCTTCCTCCTGCACAATCTTGCATGCAGATCCACTGCAGTGTCACTACAGGCAGGGCCCACGGGCCCCTGTACTTGAGAACATAGAGGTAACACCACTAGCACTTTTACTGTACTTTCTCTCTTGTGGTCACTGGTCCCAGTAGCACCTCTTCAGGCTCCACCAGCTCGCCTGGCTGCAGCAGCCCCTTTCACTAAACCTCCTGGCTTCATCCCACAGACTGCACACTCACCAGCCCACCCGGCTGATTTTTTCTTGAGACCTCCTGGAGGTGCTTGCTGGCTCTTGTTGTGCTCGCTCTTGCTTCCGTGCCTCTGGACAGGACTCCCTTATGTGTCTTGAGAGGATCCCTTCAGCACTGGAGTCCCAGGCCCAAGGTCACCCCCCCCCCATATTAGGGGGCTACCCCTAAGGGCCACCAACAGCCTCCTCAGCACTCCACCTCCAGCTTCCACCCTAACTCCACTGCCCCTGCTGGCCTGATCTTGAGTATTTAAGAGGGGCCTACCCCCTGCCAGCCCATTTGCTGGGGAATGGCTGGGGCCCTCCTCAATACTCCAGGCAGCTCCTCCCAACCTCCCTCCCATTGTTCTGGAAGTTTCCCTAAGGTTCCATCAAGTAGGAGGATGTACCAGAGGTGCTGCCTGATGAATACACATGTTCGCCAGCACACCTTGGTTCTTGAATTGCAGTCCAAAACAGTCCAAAACATTTATTGCAGAAAGACCACATCACAACAGAATAAGTGCAATGTTTCAGAGCCATGCAGGACCCCTTGGTCAGGCATGTGATAGAGTGCATACAGTAAACACAGAATATAATATACTACCACCAATCAAAAATAAGGAAAACCGTGACACCCCTCCATCCTCTGATGTCACATGACATCACCTTCCCACCAAAAGCCCGTTTTATACTGTAAAATAAAACATGTTTGTGTATATAAGGCCATATCCCTATACATCCTTTAATAAATAAGGAGGCCCTAGTAAGCACCTCAGTGTGCAGCTGCCCCACGGCGATCTGGCACAAACCAACCTGAGCTATCTTGCCAGGAAGTTGTCACTGTACATACCCGATCATAAGTGGCCAAGGCATTTCCAGCCCCATAGACATGCCCCTTGTATGGCTGCAGAGTGGGTTCGCAGTGACAGCTTCCTAGTGGAATAGCTCAGGTGGGTTTGGACTAGGATCTGAACATGCCTGAGCGCATCCCTACTTCTCACCATAACCTTTATGGTTAAACCATCTCATTGGATCCCAAACCTTACTCCATAAAAGTCTTGGTTTCCATACACTGCTCTGATGATGGATTAACCTCTGGCTTACTGGGCACTTAAACCCCCTTCCTGTCCAGACCAATTTTCAGCTTTCAGCGCTGTCACACTTTGAATGAGAAATGAACGGTCATGTAACACTGTACTCAAATGACATTTTTATCATTTTTTTCACACAAATTGAGCTTTCCTTTGGTGGTATTTAATCACCACTGTTTTTTTTATTTGTTATTAAACAAAAAAAAAAAAAAAAAAAACATGTTTTATAGTTTGTTGTTTGTAAAATTTTGCAAACGGGTCATTTTTCTCCTTCATTGATATTCGCTGATGAGGCTGCACTGATGGGCACTGATGGGCTGCACTGATGGGCACAGATAAGGCGACACTGATAGGCACAGATAAGACGACACTGATGGGCACTGATAAGAAGGCACTGGGTGCCACTGGTGGGTGGCACTGATGAGTGGCACTGATGGGTGGCACTGATAAATGTCACTGGTGGGCACTGATAGGTGGCACTGATGGGCACTTGTAGGTGGCACTGATGGGCACTAGTAGGTAGCACTGGTAGGTGATATTGATAGACAGCACTGGTGATGACGCACTGTGGGCACTGATAGGTGGCACTGTGGGCACTGATGGGTTACACTGTGGTCACTGGTAGGTTGCGCTAGTGGGCACTGGTAGGTGAGGCTAGTGGGCACAGAAGCCTGTCCACGATCGGGACCGATGTCCCTCTCGCAGCTGCCGGCGATCAGCTTTTTTTTTTCTCCTCAAGCTACCAGCATGAGGAGAAAAAATAGCCGATTACTGGCTCTGTTTAAGTCACATGATCAGCTGTCATTGGCTGACAGCTGATCACGTGGTAGGGGGTCGGGATCGACCCCTTACTCAGATCTGTGATCAGCCGAGTCTCATAGACTCGCTGATCACAGAGCGTGCCGTGCGCCCTGCAGGGGGCGCACAGGCCGCTCAAGCACGGGAGGACGTCCAGGGACGAAATTAAGTCCGTGGCAAATTAAGTCCGCGGTGTAGCCGTCTTTCAGCTATAGCGCGGACGGCAAGTGGTTAAAAGCCTGAAACAGCTGTATGTAGTTTGGAATAAATGGCTCTATAATATTAGGGTAAATTTGTACTACACCAGCGGTTATGGATTTGCATTTAGCTTTTGGGGCATAAAGGAACAATTTGCATGGTTTCACCTGCTGTCCTGAAATGAGGAATAATTCTAACATTTTTGGGATATGTGATGGAATGTGGCATGTAAATACCTTCTATTCTAAGAAGGCTTTGCTGTATAAAACACTGTTCTTGAGATCCTTTTCAAACACTTTTAAAATGCATATTCCATGCTCCAATGTACACAATCCCTAATACTTACTTTATTCATTTAGCATGTTTATATAGCTCTGACATATTACGTGGTGTGTTTCAGAGTGCCCCGAAGGAGCTCACATTTACCTACCACAGTTATATACACACTAGGGTCAGACACCAGCTGGATATTTTTGGCTTCTGGGAGGAAACAGGAGCACATGAAAGAAACCCACACAAAAAAAAAAAAGTTCTGGCTAAAAATAAGTACTCTGGGATTCAGAGCACTCAGGAAGAAACCTGTAGGCATCTCTAGGTACATTTCACTTATAATACCAGTATAGATGTTCCAGACTCATGTCAGGTTGGCATTAAAGTCCAACTCAAGATTTATAAAAATGAAAAAATGTTTTTTCATTTTTTTCTTAGGTAGTTGCTAGAGAGAGTATCGTTTTTGGGTTTCCCTATTTAACAGGGGGCTGTCAAGAAAATGTAGGTGCTCTCTGCCTATCAGGGAGCATTGATCAATTAATAGGGTCTGCTCAGTGTGTTCAGATGCTGCTCATGTTGTCTGCCTGTTTCAAACTGGTCCAGTAGGATGGGGCATATTGGACAGTGGGAGCAAACCTGACAAATAGGAGCATAGGCGTAGTTACAGCCCTGGCCATTGGCAGAGGAAGGTGCCTCAAGGCTTGCTGGGTGACTGTATATATGCCTAGAGCACATTTGCTCGAGGTTTTCGGCTGGAGAGCGTGGTCCTGGAGGGAAGGGGCTGTTGCCCCTCCTCTGTACAGGTGTCTGACCTGAGGGCTGGAGCCGCAGAAGCTGCAACCCAGTGGTCCTGCAGAGCTGACTAGGAGGGAGACCTGTCTAGGAGGATCTGTTCCTGGCTACTGTGAGTACAGATCTGCATCTAGGGGCCTGTTCTGTGAGGGCCATCCCTTCAAGCTAGTAAAGTCGGTGGACGGGTGTCAGCCAAAGGAGATACTGGTGAGTGTCCCAAAGAATTTTAGTTCATGGAGTCTGCTGCCAGAGCAAGCACTTATTCTTCCATACAACAGTAGTGTGGTTCAGCAGGGAGTCTGCTATTCAATTTAATTTAATGAGGCCAAGTGAGAGTTGTCCTCATCTGTGCATAGTTCAAGTTGGAGTATCTCACTAATCCCTTCTCCTATCCAAGTTCTACCAATAAATAAAAAAAAAAAAACAAATACCCTAGACTGGTCATTGGATAACAAGCGGAAGAGTGTGCAGTGGTCGTGTGAAAATACCCAAGTGTTTGGCTGCAGGATAATCAGAGTGAGGCCCAGGGAAGACTATACTCAGAAACCCCCACAGGGGCAGTGTGTCAGGGCTGGCTCAGCCCTTCCTTCTCTGAGCTGGCCGCTCAGCTGTCAGCTAATTGCCAGCTCTCTTCTCTCTCCACAGTTAACCAGCTGTTGTGGATCTGCTCGTCAGTCCCGCCTACTTAAAAACGTCCAGCTCACTTCTTTCCTGCCTTCGCCTTGGTCACATCACAAGAAACCATCTCCTGTGTTCCTGTTTAAAGACTGGCTTGCTGATATCCCTTCTGGTTATCCTGCCTGCTGTTCCTCCACTTGGATCCCAGACTTCTGGCCAGGCTGATTACCCAATCTGGTTACTGAACTCTGGCTTGGCTGACTACCTGATCCGGTTACTGGACTCTGGCTATGCTTTGACTGCGCTTACTCTATTTACCTTTTTATTTTTATTAATAAACAAGTGTGATTTAACTGTACTTCTGTCTCGGTCTGATTCATGGTTTCTGACACAGTGCTACATATAATACCTACAATAAGTAAGGAAGATGTGGAAAGCTGTTCCACAATAAACCATGTCCTTTAGGAAAGCCCACCATGGAAGAGCCACTTAGTTGTGTCATCTGCACCCCCCCCCCCCATCCCAACAAGGCCAATAGGTCCCAGTCTCACTCACAGCTGTAAAATCATATATTTCCAATCTTTCAGTGGTCACCATAACAGGAAGTGAGGATGAATCTCACAATTCAGGGATCAGAATCTGGTAAAGGTCTGACAAAGATTCCAACTCTTTTGTGTGCTACATTTTTTTTTTGTTTGTCAAAGCCATTTGTAATGTAAGCACTGGTGACCATACAGCGTTGTTAAAAAACAAAGGATTAGGCTGGGTTTACACCGCAGCATGGTCCGGCTCACAGCAGGAGTCCGGTGTGTCTCCATTCACAGTTTCAGGTCCGATTTCAGCCCAAATTTTTGGCTGAATTCGGACCTGAAATGGACCAAAAGACGCACAGGGCTCCTGTGCAATTCACACTGGACCTACTGCAGAGAAGTGTAAACTGGCTTCATAGAGAGCATAATGCGAGCGCCTTTGTTGACATGTGATTTTTTTTTTTTTAAGCAGTCCGCATAGCCAAAAATTTGGGCTAGTTGTGACAAAGGTAAGAAAAACTAAAATTGTGGAGCAGTTACTCTGCTTAGCAGCTTGGGCTGATTTTCTAAGGTCGCCCTGTGGCTGATATTTTACTGTCATGGCTGGTAAAACTTGACTTGTTGCCAGTGTTCTTTATATGAAAGAAATTATATAGGCAATTTGTTCCAGAAAATATGTTAGTTTTCCCTGTTTCTGTCTACATGGGTGTCCAGTTTTGGTCCCATCAAAAGGTATATGATTTTTAAAAAAAAAATAAATAGTTGTATACTGCCTAACTTTAAGCCCAGGTTCACACTATACCGGGCTGCGGATCGTACAGGAGCGCTGTGTGTCCCTGTTCCACGTTTCAGGCACGAATCAGGGCCGATTCTATGCCTGAAAAACAGCGTTTTTGTGCAGTGCGCTCCGCAGCCACCCCGGAGATATGTGAACCGGCTCCATAGGGAGCCAGTCACATTCTCCTACTATGCGAATTAGATGCGGGGAAACGCACATCTAATTCGCATAGGTATGAACCTGGGCTTAGACAGCAGAAAAGAAGAAGCTTTTGAACACAAAATATGTAGGCAAAGCACACATCCTTTCCATGCCTCCAGCTATGCCCACCATGAAAAATGATTTTTGTAAACACGATTGGCTAAACTTATGTAGCCACCATGCCTTAAGCAGGGGTGTCTATATTAATTTAGTATCTGTTAGGCTGTAGTCAGCCTGAGCTAGACTGATCGTTAACTTTCCTGGGTCTCTCCTGGGATCTCTGAAAGGCTGCTATAAATATTCAGGGGTGACGGTGGGTAATTGGTCTTCCCTCAGGCCTCCTGCCATAGGTATGGATATAGTTGGCTATCTGTTACTCCTAGACTTGCTGCCTGAGGAAGAGGACCATGTGCCTGGTTAGAAGCTTAAGTTTGAGGCCTACTATGCTGAGCATAGGGATTGAAGAACTATGGAGGAACTTTAGCCTGATTGAGGGAATGTGAGAAGCTGGGTAAAGCTTGGTCCTTGACTTAAGTGTGGTGGCCTCTCCCCAATCTGAAACAAGTGTCTTGTAGTCAGGACCTAATTTCACAGAATGCTGGGTTGGCATGAAGGTCTGTTATCTGTGAAGATTGTAAGTAGTTATGTGCCTTATCTGATATCTGCCAAGTCCATGGATTTCCTGTTGCTTCCTGTTCATATTGCTCCACTATGGCTGAGGACTAGATCTTGAGGTTAAATGATAACATACCCTCCCTGTGAGGTACCTCACATGCTTTCTGGGTGTTAAAAATGTATATTCTATTACTACATTTCTTTTATGCTTGTTTTTCAAAATAACTAATGCAATAATATAAATGTAGTGCAGACCCCTGACAGGCCCTATTGTTTTGCCCCAGGTTCTCTTCCCAAATGGGTGTACAAACAGCCAGGCACACAATAATGCCCCGTACACACGGTCGGATTTTCTGACGGAAAATGTGTGATAAAACCTTGTTGTCGGAAATTCTGACCGTGTGTAGGCTCCATCACACATTTTCCATCGGATTTTCCGACACACAAAGTTTGAGAGCAGGCTATAAAATTTTCCAACAACAAAATCCGTTGTCGGAAATTCCGATCGTGTGTATACAAATCCGACGGACAAAGTGCCACGCATGAATAAATAAAGAGATGAAAGCTATTGGCCACTGCCCCGTTTATAGTCCCGACGTACGTGTTTTACGTCACCGCATTCAGAATGATCGGATTTTCCGACAACTTTGTGTGACTGTGTGTATGCAAGACAAGTTTGAGCCAACATCCGTCGGAAAAAATCCTAGGATTTTGTTGTCGGAATGTCCGAACAAAGTCCGACCGTGTGTACGGGGCATAAGTCTCACAACTCAATGGCCAGGCAAGGAATTTCTTTTTATGCTTTAATGCTCGTTTAACTTGGTTGGGATGCAGAGTGGCCTTTGGGATGCTTCGAATTTAGTGCGCAAAGAAACCAGAGGACACTCTTTTCCTTGTCTACACTCAGCAGGATAATTTCCCTTTTTGTCAGACAATAGGAGAAAAAGCAACCCTGGAACTCCAAGCAAAGGAAAGGTCCCAATTCAGCAGCACTGGAGCAGATGCTCTCACAGGGTTAAAGCAGAGAACATTCACTAGGATCCTACACTCAGGCCTATACTCACAATGTCCCCGTATATTTGGATGCCTTCGTCCGAAATCAACCACAAACTTCTCCTGTGAATCTCCAGGTCAGATCCTCAATGAACCCCCTTGATTTGGCTCCAGCTATTTCCAGAAAATAGCCCCCACCAGCTCTCATTGAGCTGGGACCTCGGTGAACTCCTGCAGACTTTAGCTACACTACCAAGAAGGGCAGCTGTCCTTCAGGCTGGGTTCTTCTCCTCCAAGACAAGAACCCTGCTGCCCCAGACTATTTATGAGCTCCTCAGCCACCTACTGGGTATTCCCCCTTGGATTGGCTAAGGCCACATAAATATTCAGGCCTAGGGTCTGCCTCTCCCAACCCACTACATACCAGAATCCACTAGAAGGCAGGGGGAAGTAATTGAGCCCGCATCCAGTGGGACCCAGAACAGCCACAGCCTCTGGTCCCAATTTGACAGCTGTGTGAACGAGGGCCCTTTGCATGGGTGAAATGGTTCGTTCACATGTGTGGGTATACTGTCACCCTTCTGAAAAATGATCCACGTGGATTGCTATTTAGAGGAGTGTTTGACAGGCAGTGACGAGGCAATACAATGACTGACCGCCCTGTAAACAGTGTGGCCCTATTTTATTAAATGGGTCATGTTTGGCAGCGATAGCATCTGACAAAAGCGTCATGTTGTTTCATTTTTGCTGCGTTACGTGTACAGCCCAGACTGGCTGCATGTCCTAATTTAGGTGTGCGCTCAGGTGGAGGCAAAACCAGGGCACAACTGCCTGAATTTTACCACCCCTGATGCCCTGGTGAATGAGCCCTAAGGCTTGGTTTACATCTACAGGTGCGACTTAGTGTGTGCATTCTCACGGTGTTCCTGTATGTGGGGCAGACCATTCAAATCAATGCGAAAAGGAAGTACCTGACTCTTTTCCAAATGTGTGCTGCACTGACCCGCATTGGTCATGCGGCATCATGCGGCATGGTATGCGCAATAACTCAATTTCAGACACGTGGTACTGTCATTAACAATTAATGGCACCGCCGTGTGTCCGCTAAACACCAGTGCGTTTCTGTGCAAAAAGTGCCCGATTTTGCTCATGTTCCCAACATGCAAAGGTCTGAACCCAGCCTAAGTGACATAAAACACACGCGTGATACGGGCTATCTCTTCTGTTACGCTTCTGTTTCTATCAGGAGAAAAGAGGAACAAAGGGAGCCGGTTCACAGTGAGGGACGTTTGTGAGGTTATTCAATTATTCAAAAATGTCTCATATTTATGACCAAATGTGTAACAGCAATAAAATTGATAGTGTAACAGTGACAGTGTAAAAAAATAAAAAATAAAAATAAAAAAAAATGAATATTTAAAAACAAAAACATTTAAAGTGCCCCACGTGCTCACACGCAAAGGTGAATGCGCATGTTGGTCGTGCACGCATGCAAACAGCGATTGTCATGAATGTCAGATCATGGGCAGTAATTCTAGCAGCTCACCCCCTCTGTAAGTCTAAACTGGTAACCTGTTAAGGCTTTTAAAGCGTCTCCTATGGATAGTAAAATTTATATAGTTTGTCGCCATTGCATGGGCACAATTTTAACCACTTCAACTCCGGAAGGTTCACCCCCCTTCCTGGCCATGCCATTTTTTGTGATACGGCATTGCGTTTCTCTTATAGAACAATTGTGCGGTCGTGCGACGCTGTACCCAAATAAAAGTGATGTCCTTTTTTCCCACAAATAGAGCTCTTTTTGGGTGATATTTGATCACCTCAGCGGTTTTTATTTTTTGCGCTATAAACAAAAAAAGACCGACAATTTTGAAAAAAAAAAAAAACTATATTTTTTACTTTTTGCTATAAACACATCCAATAAAAAAATTTAAAAATCTAATTATTTCATCAGTTTAGGTCAATATGTATTCTGCTACATATTTTTGGTAAAAAAAAATCCCAATAAGCGTATATTCATTGGTTTGCGCAAAAGTTATAGTGTCTACAAACTATCACTATGTGATAGATTTATGGACCTTTTTTAAAATTTTTCTAGCAATGGTGGTGATGGTGGTGATCAGTGATGTTTAGCGGGACTGCGACATTGCGGCGGACAAACCAGACACCCAACACTTTCTGGGGACCGGTGACGCCATTACAGTGATAGAAAATATGCACTGTCACTGTACTAATGACATTGGCAGGGAAGGGGTTAACATCAAGGGCGATCAAAGGGTTAACTTTGTTCCCTGGGAGTGCTTTCTTACTGTGTGGGGGGTGGTTTAACTGTAGGAAGACAAAGATCTGTGTTCCTGCTTAGCAGAAACACAAGATCTTTGTCTTCCTTACTAGCAGAACGACGATCTGCCTTGTTATATTGGCAGACCTCCATTCTACCTCTCTCGGAACAATCGCCGGACCCTCTGATTGGCTCCTGGTGTGTCTGATCACAGCGAGAGCGGGGCTCCAGCGGCGCATGCCCTAGAGCCGAAAAAAAAGAAATCACTTATAGGTATGTAATTTTACAGTTAAGGGCCGCCCTGCCGCAATATATGTATGTGGGGTGGTCCTTAAGCGGTTAAAGAGAGAGAAAAAAATGTGTTATGTATTGTAATCTTTTGCAATAAAATTGAAAAAAAGTGTATTTTTTCCAAAAAAATTTGCATTTGAAAAACCGCTGTGCAAATACCATGTGACATAAAAAACTGCAAAACCCACCAATTAATTCTCTAGGGCCTCTGCTTTAAAATGTATATATATATATATATATATATATATATATATATATATGACATGCTGGTAGGTTAATTGGATCCTGTCTAAATTGTCCCTAGTATGTATGAATGTGAGTTAGGGACCTTAGATTGTAAGCTCTTTGAGGCTTGGGACTGATGTGAATGTACAATGTATATGTAAAGCGCTGCGTAAATTGACAGCGCTATATAAGTACCTGAAATAAATATATATATATATAATGTTTGAGGGTTCTAACAAATTTTCTAGAAAAAAATACAAAAAATAATATTTTTTACATGTAAACAAAAAGTGCCAGAAGAAGGCCTGGAGATCACGTGATTATACATTTGGGAGGTTATGTAATTGTGACATAAAAACAGAAACCATAAAATTGTTTTTTTAGCCTTTTAGGTGGTATGACCTTTTTCTATGGCTGGCTGCTCTGATGACTCATTTGCAGTACAGCAGCGCCCTCTGGTGGTTTCTGACACACGTGCAGCGTAGCAGCGCCCTCTGGTGGTTGTATGCTTTCAATGCACAGTGTGCCTGCTAGTACTAGAGTGAATACGGAACCTTGGTGATGAGTGCGTGTTCCTGCGGGGGACAAATTGTTGTGCGGACACTCGTTGCACACATGCTTGGTGTTGTCAATGAATGTCACTTTGCCGGGCAGGGATGCGGTGCAGAGCTGTGATGGCGGGGATCTGCGGCCTGAGGGCTATACGGGGCAGTAAGTTTGGGGCACAGGGGGGGGGAAGAGGGGGTCATATTAGATGGAGCACAGAGGGAAGAATACTAGGGGGAGCACACAGCTGCTCACACTGAGCCCTCAGTGGGGAAGTCTGCTAGTCTCAGCCTGACACCAGTGACTAATAATGTGAAACCTCTAATAACAGACAGATGAGGGTTGCTATTGCTGACCTTTTTGAAAATGCTCGTTGCCTGGCTGTTCTGCTGACCTGCATTGATTGTATATCTGGAAGTTTGGAGTATATCTGCAGCCTCTATGTGTCCCCTCACTGCTCCCAATTAAGGATGAGCACACTCCACATGCAGAGCCCGCTAGGAAGTCAGCGGCTAATCACAGGCAGTGAGACATTTCCTGATCTCTGCAGCTGCACATCGGGAAAATGTCTCACTGCCTGTGATTAGCGCAGCGCCGTGCCAACTTTCTGGCGGGCTCCGCACGTGGAGTGTGCGACCACGCCAGAGCTCATCCTTACTCCCAATGTAATGTTCGTTCCGGTTCACGGCTCTGAATTCACCCAGGATGCATCTGGGGCCGTGTACCCGCACAGACGCCACATTGGGAGCAGTGACTGCATACCTCCCAACTTTTGAAATTGAGAATGAGGGACATTTCAGGGAGATAGTGAGCTGCAGCACACTAAGCGCGTTGCAGCAAAAAGTGGGTGTGGCCAAACATGATAGGGGGAGGGTACATGGAAGGCAGGAAGGATCACAATGGTATATGGGGAAAAAAGGAAGGAGGGAGCACTATGGTACATGGGAGGAAGGATCGCTATGGCACACAGAAGGCAGGAAGGATCTCTATGGTATATGGAAGGCAGGGAGGATGACTATGGTATATGGAAGGCAGGGAGGATGACTATGGTATATGGAAGGCAGGGAGGATGACTATGGTATATGGAAGGCAGGGAGGATGACTATAGTATATGGAAGGCAGGGAGGATGACTATGGTATATGGAAGGCAGGGAGGATGACTATGGTATATGGAAGGCAGGGAGGATGACTATGGTATATGGAAGGCAGGGAGGATGACTATGGTATATGGAAGGCAGGGAGGATGACTATGGCACATGGAAGGCAGGGAGGATGACTATGTCACATGGAAGGCAGGGAGGATGACTATGTCACATGGAAGGCAGGGAGGATGACTATGGCACATGGAAGGCAGGGAGGATGACTATGGTATATGGAAGGCAGGGAGGCTGACTATGGTAATATGGAAGGCAGGGAGGCTGACTATGGTAATATGGAAGGCAGGGAGGATGACTATGGCACATGGAAGGCAGGGAGGATGACTATGGCACATGGAAGGCAGGAAAGGTCACTATGGCATATGGAAGGCAGGGAGCATCACTATGGTATATGGAAGGCAGGAAGAGGCTCAGGCAGCAAACATCCTGAGCACAGCTTCCAAATTCCCGCCCACACAGCCCCTTCACAGGCACAGGATTGGCTGCACACTGGGGTTGTGCACGGACATGGGGAGGAGGTGGAGCAGACCTAGACTCCCTCCTCTTCCATTCTGCGGGCTGATAAGTAAGTGAGTGGGCGGGGGAGGTGGTGGGGACTATGCTGGCTGGGTACTGATGTTTCAGTCTTAGCCTTGACAGCTGCAGCACAGCACGAACTTGCCAGGTGGGTTAGTGGAGTCACTTAGTGGAGAACTTGTTCTGGCACTGACTGGGCTCCACTGCAGGATTCAGCCCTGATTCGCAGGACACCGGGATTTACTTGAGATTTCAGGACGGTCCCGGCGAATCCGGGATGGTTGGGAGGTATGTGACTATATCCCTATTGACAGCATTTAGACTGCTGGCACAGGGATGCACACAATTCCTGTGCAACCCCATGCAGATAAACACAGCCCTTTACAGGCGTACACTTATGTACATGAAGGAGGCATTAGGGCTTGATTACACAAGCGTCACCCTCTGAAGAGTGACTTGCTATGATAGGTGGTTAAAGTGCAACTAAAGACAAAACTTTAGTATTGAATGGAGTGGAGAGGATTGCAATCCCCTGTCAGGTTTTATTGCTATAGAGGAAGAAATTGGTGGCTGCACACCAGAGTAGCAAAAAGTCTATTTCTCTTCAATAAAACTAAATATGACACCACAGGATGGTAGCAGGAGCATCAGGTAGACCCTTTTCACACAGTTACATTGTACTTATTCATGAATACTGTAACTGTGTGAAATGTGTCTACCTGATGCACCTGCTACCATCCTGTGGTGTCATATCATGTTTTATTGAAAAGAAATTCAGGGACTTTTTGCTACTCCGGTGTGCAGCCACCAATTTCTTCTTCTATTTCATTTGCACGGCAGGTGAGCCAAGGCTTGCACCCATGGGAGGAGTCCTTTCCCTCAGCTCACCTGGAGCAACGTTTTTTCTTTCCTGGGCTTTATTGCTGTCTGTGCCCCCGTTAGGGAGATTCACCCTCTCTATTTGTTCTGTTTACCATTATCCCCAAAAGTGAAAGAAAATCCCAAATTTAGTTTTTTTTTTCCCACAGAACAGTAATAGAGGGGAAACCTTCCTATGGGGACATCAGTTCTGATGACCTGAGGGGTTGCTCAGAGGATTCCCTTAATTTGAAGGGATATCCTCTCATTTCCTGTTTTGGCTATGGGACAGTAAGTGAAGGTAAATCTCTCCCAATGGGACACGGGTAGCAAAAAAAAAAACTGACTTGAGTTATAACCCTCACTCTATCCAAAATGAAAAGTTTTGAATGACGGCTACAGTGCAGGCTTACTTTGCCAGGAGGGCGTCTATTAACGTTCTCCCATGATCGCACTTCTCGCAACCCTTGCGGCGCTCTCTGTGATCGCTGAGTTCCTAGGACTCAGCTGATCAAATTGGGGTAAAGTGCCAATCACAGCGGCCCTTTACCATGTGATCAGCTGTGTCCAATGACAGCTGTTGTCAACACAAGCTGGTTATTAGCTTTCCTTTCCTCACGCTAAGTGGCGATAAATGGGTGTCTGTAAATAATCACTCTGTGAATTCCACCGCAGAGTAGTGACCCACCACCATGGATAGTGCAGGTACGCCTACCAGAAAGTATGGACTCATATTCTCTTCCGCAATGAGTCAACAAAGCTGGTGTGATTTCCAATCACGTATGGTAAGACTCATCTGTACATTTATTAAACATCTGAGTCTTCCAAAGGAACCAGATATAGGTGAACCCCCTATATAATGCCAGATTTAGGTGACCCCTGCTTTTAAAGATCAGTTCAAAATCTGAAGAAACAGCGCTGTAAATAATCATCAGTCCTAGATACTTTTCACTCAACCCTTTGGAAACATGCAATGACCTCAACAGGTGCTCGAGCTGACGCGTTTTGTCAAATTTGACATAGGGGTTCACCTATATCTGGTTCCTTTGGAAGAATCGGATGTTTTCTAAATAAATGTACAGATGAGTCTTACCATATGTGATTGGAAATCATAGCTTTGTTCACTCATTGCTGAAGGGTTTATGGGTCCATACTTTCTGGTAGGTGTAGCTGCACTATCTATGGTGGTGGATCACTACATTGTGGTGGAATTCACGAGTGATTATTTACAGACAGCCATTTATTGTCACTCATATGAACTTATAGATTTGGGGGTGCATCATGGTGGTCCTCTGAATTGAAACTTTCACCTTTCAAGTTTTTGTTGGACTTCTTAGGCCTCTTGCACACGATACTCCTGTTTGAGTAGCTACTCTTTCAGACGTTTATTTAACTTATTGTCGTATTCTCGTTTTCTATTATGTAAATGGACATTTACACACACTTGTGCGAATTTGCGTGCATGAGGTGTAAATTACTTACCAAAAATTTTTCTTCCTTTTTTTTTTTTTTTTTACTGAAGAATGCAAGCCGCTTGTTTACGCGCCTGTGTGCATAGGCACATTACAATTAGTGGGCTTTATTTTAGCTCTGTATAAAGGGGAAAAAAAGCTGTACTGAGCTTTTTCAAGCTGCAGTGTGAAAAAGGCCTTATGGTCACATAATATTACTTACACTTTGGCACTTTATATCACTAGTATTGTCTGAGGGTTTTGATCTAATAATTGTTCACATAAAGGTCAAGCGCAGCACTTGTTTATTATTTTTTTTATCAGAATTTGTGTCAATTGTACTAGCAGCTATTTATAGTCTATTAGCGCAATTATCTTCTTTTTTAGTTTATGGTGATCCGTTACTAGGATTTGTTGAACCTCATGTTTCAGGCATTTCCTAGTACTGGACATATTAGCGATAATGAAATGTGAAGGTTTATATTGTCCCACAGTCTCCTTTTCATTACTAATTTTATAAAAACACATTGTATTTGCTTACTATATTAATGTCATTGTTTTGATTATTTCCAGGGTTTTACACGGTGTCTGCAGCCACTAAACTGTCCAATGGTGAGATCTCTCTGAGACGCTCTGAGCTGTTTGATAAAGAAAAGGAGAGGCAGCTATCCCTGAGTCCTCTCACTGAGAAGATAGAGGTGAAATTTGTTGGGAAGTCCCATCCAGGGACTACTTTTGTGTTGAACAAGGGGATCTCCACTCCATTCAACTGTGCTATGCGTAAGTATGTGGTCTGTATAGACTTTAATGTGTAACTCTGCCTTTTCTGAAAAAAAACCCATCTGTCTTAAAGTGAGTTACGTACAGTACTGTTATAACGGCTTGCACATGTGAAAAATGCTCTGAAAATAAGTTGTTTGTATTTATTTATTAACCTCCCTGGCGGTATGATTCTTTCTGATTTTAGGTGCTGAAAGCGGTACAATTATTTTGCATGGAAATTTGGCGTTTTATATTGTAGGCCTGTAATTCTTAACAATAACACACTTAAATCTGTCCAAACAAGAGTCTAGTAGATATCCCGGGTATGATAAAGTTTGAAACACAAAAACATAAATTATAATATAATAAAAAAAAAAATAATAATTAAACAAAATAAAAATAAATAGTAATAAAATAAATTTCCCCACAATTCACTATCGCTCAATTCTGCAAGTGTTCTAATTTACTTTCGCTGTTTTCTAGCTGGTTTAAAGCCATTTTTGACATAAAGGGACACTTTTTGGTTGCTATGGACAATCTCCAGTTTCCAGGCAGAAAGAACAGTATATGCAATATAAAACTGCATGCAGGGCATGGGCCAGAGCACTGGGGACAAATGGGATGTGAAATGATTTCATACAGTACTGTAATCTGTAAGATTACAGTACTGTATGTGTTATGCTTTTTACATTTTTTTGAATTTGCCGCCAGGCTCCACCCCCGTGCGTCGCGACGCTCGCAGGGAACGGAGCCTGGCACAGAGAGGCTTCGGAGGAGGACGGAGCCCACGGACACTGCGGGGGACATCGCAGGATCCCGGGGACAAGGTAAGTAAGGAGGCACCAGGATCCTGCGATGCAATCCCGAGTGTGGCTCGGGGTTATCGCTAATGGTCCTGAATTTTAACCCCGAGCCACACTCGGGAATACCGCCAGGGAGGCTACAGACTATTCTTCAAAAATCATGAATACACATGTCCTAGTTAAAGCGGAACTTCACCTAAAAGGGGAACTTGCATATTTCCGCCTCCCTCCTTTGAACACAATTTTTTTTTATTTGGGAGGGGGGGGGGCACCTAGTATTGACAGGTACTCACTCCTATCTCCCCCTGGATCACCTAGGCTGTCTGAACATAAGTTTGCCTCCCTTCTCTTTCCCCGCAGCTTTCTAGGACACGTCACAAGTCCCAGAAAGCTGCAGGACCATTCACAGAGCGCAGCGTACCATGCGCAGTAGGAAGCTGGCCGTGAAGCCGCTAGGACTCGCAGCTGACTTCCTATAGTAAAGATGCTGGCACCGGGGACTCAAAGTCTGGTGAAGAAACTGCGCGGGAAGGACAGAGCTGGAACAGGTAAGTGTTCTTCTATTAAAAGTCAACAGCTACGGTATTTGTAGCTGCTGATGCTTAATTTTTTGTGGCCACTGAAGATCCTCTTTAGAGATGTGTTCGGGGATGTTCGAAATCCCACCAGGAACCCGACCCTGCACATCGCTAATCACAGGCACTGAGACGTTTCCCGGTCTGCAGCTGCACAGAGTTTCATTAGAGTGATTGTAAAGGTTCTTGTGGTACTGTTTGCGGCCCCACCCCCCCAAAAATAATTACCACTGGCTGCCGCTGGTTCTGACTGTTCATCTATCTGTATTGCCAAGCACACACTCTCAATGCTCTTCTTTCCCCCTCACTTCCTTGCTTTGGAAAGAGCAATGAACGTTAGTTGCGGTCACATTCACCGCTCTATGCACATTACAACTCCTAAATTCCTTTGTGCCCTCTGATCTTGCGGTTGCCAGCTTCTCATTTACTAATGATAGTTCCTCCTATTGCACTCCTCCGTGACCCAGATAAAACATTCCTGTAAATATACACATCATTCAGTCAAAAGACTGTGGGCGAAGATAGGTGGGTGGTGAATAGCCTGGGAGTAGGAATGCATCCTCGCACAAGTTTGTAGTCCATTTTGGGAGCGAGCACAAGAGGCTGGCTACGTTCATACAGTGGGAACATAACCACTCTCTAGCAGGAAGATAGAACAGCTAAAAAAGAAAATCAAGATTAGGGAGAGCCTGATAATCATATAAGGTACATTTTGGAATTAAGAATACATAATTGCTTATATATTCAGAAAACAAAAACAAGATTTTAGTATCACTTTAACCACTTCAATACCAGGCACTTATCCTGCCCAGACCAATTTTCAACTTTCAGCACTGTCACACTTTGAATGAAAATTGCGCGGTCATGCAACACTGTACAAACATAATTTTTATCATTTTTTTTCCCCACAAATAGAATTTTCTTTTGGTGGTATTTGATCACCACTGGGGTTTTTATTTTTTGCACTAAAAAAGAAAGTTTCTTTGTTTCTGTTACAAAACTTTGTAAATAAGTACGTTTTCTCCTTCACTGATGGGCACTGATCAGGTGGCACTTATATGCAGCACTGGTAGGTGGCACTTGTGGGCACTAATAGGTGGCACTTGTGGGCACTGATAGGTGGCACTGATGGGCACTCATAGGTGGCACTGATAGATGGTGCTGGAGGGCACTTATAGGCGACACTGATAGATGGCATTGATCAGGAGGCACTGACAGGCATCACTGATGGGCATAGAGTGCCATCCCTAATGGGCACCGATTGGCATCCCTGGTGGGCTTACCTGGTTGTCATGGGTGGGCATCCCTGGTGGCCATAGGTGGGCATCCCTGGTGGCCATAGGTGGGCATCCCTTGTTGGCACGGGTGGGCATTTTAGGGGGGGCTGCACTGATAATCTGTCAATCTGTCCAGACCCCCCCCCCCCCCTCAGAGCAGCCGATCGTCTCCTCTACTCGCGTCTGTCAGTGCAAGCAGAGGAAAAGCTGTTACAAGGCTTTTCCTGTTTACACTGTGATCAGCTGTGATTGGACACAGCTGATCACATGGTAAAGAGCCTACGTCAGGGGCTCTTTACCTAGATCGGAGATGCGGTGTATCAGACTGACACACCACACGCACGATCGTGGCTTATGTGATGCCATGCCAGGATAACAGAACCACTTTCTGGCTGTCCTTTTGCTATATGGTGGGTGGGAAGTGGGTTAAAGGAGAAAAGTGTGATTCTAAAAAAAATAAACATACATACTCGCCTTTCTGCTGCAGCATCGATCTCCCTCCGGCTCTACACCAAGAATGGAGTGATCACATGACCGCTGGTCGCTCAGATCTCGGTCTTCTCTGAGCAGAGAACAGTGACTGTCAGTCTCCACTCTCTGCCCTGCCCCTCCAGTGCACACTAGAATGCCGGGCTGCGGGGGGGTTGGGAACTGCTGGCTCAGCCTCTCAGAGGTGCACGGAGTAGCGGAGTCAGCTGCCTGTGTACCTGGGAGAACTGACACACCAAATATTGATATGATTTAATTTATTTTTACTGTTTATGCATTGATAAATAAAAGCTATTCATTTAGAGTATAACTAAATGGCAAAAAAAATAAAATAAATAAACCTGACCGGGGTTTAACTCTCCCTTGCTCCTATCCAAAATAGAAAAAAAGTTTTTTGCCTTTTAGTCCTACTTTAATTGGTTTTGAAAGCATCCTCACTTTACAGCATTTTTTTCATGTGTCTAAAACTTTAGCACAGTACATTTTGTACATTACAAGGATTTTAGAAAATTACAAAAGATTTTTACCCTTGGTTGTTCCTTTGAACTAACACCTGGATGACATTCATTTTGTGTAAAGTAAGGCTATTACAGTGTTGTAATAAGAGGAAAAACAACTGCAAATGCACAGTGCCAATCATGTGAGAAGAAAATGTTATTCTGGAGTAGTTCTGTACACAATGTTCAGGATGTCCCCTGGTTTCCATGGTTACAAAGAAGTGACAGTTACATTTTTTGGCAATTTTAGGAAATCATAGCTGGCCTGCAGATTGAAATTGAAAAATCCAGCAGGTCTTATGCACAAGAAGAACTTTCTATAGTTTTAGTTTAGTTAGCTTAGTAAATTAAGTGAAGCTCTGTAAAAGTGACACTATGGGCACTTTCACACTGGGGCGGGCTGGCGTCAGCAGTAAAATGCCGCTATTTTTAGCGGTGCTTTAACTTCGTTTTTCGGCCACTAGCCGGGCGCTCTTAACCCCCGCTAACGGCCAAAAAAGGGTTCAGAGCGCTGAAGCGGCGCTGCCCATTGTAATTTTTTATAATGGGAAAGGTAATGCTTGGAAGGAAGGAGGGAGGGGTGGGGAGATTGCAGGATGATTTGGGGTTTGGATAGGGAGGGACAGAGGTCTGTTGAGGGGGGAGTGAGAGAATGGAAAACCACTGGAAAAAAATTGGAAGGGGACCAAATGCTCAACCAAATGCTACAATCCCTGTATGAGGATATTCAGTCCAACATTAACAGAGCTTTCTCCCATACCCAATCCCAAATAACAGATCGCTGAACACACAGATGATCTGGAGAGAAAAGTGGGTGAAATTGTCATTGCTCACAATGACCTGGTAGATGCATACCAGAACCAATCAAGCGAAATTTAGCGTATTAAAGATAAATTAACAGATATCAAGGATAGATCTCGAAGAAATAATATAAAAATAAGGGGCATACCCGAACCAGTAACGCAGGTGGAATTGATCGGATATCTGCAAACCCTCTTTAAAAAAAAAAAATGCTCCCACCTGTTACTAAACAGGAGCTACTTATCGACCGTACACATCGCCTTGTCAAACCAAGCTTCCTCCCAGCGTCAGTAACACGTGACATTATCGCGAGAATACAATTTTTATATATAAAAGACTTGCTGAAATCCACAGTCAGGAAACTGAAAACACTGCCAGAACCATTCTCACACTACTCAGCGGGGATTCAAAGCAACCACTCCTCTGACCACCACAAGGAAACCACCTGCCCAACATCTCACAAAAGCATGGGAGACAGTTCCATCTACTTGATTCTGTATCACCCTCCTTAAATCCTCTGATGGATAAATCCCCCCTCACTTTCATAAAAAAAAAAAGAGGTAGAGGTGACTCGTGACTCCTAGGTTTTTGGTGTTTAATCCGCCTGATGAGTATGCTAAACATACTCAATTTTGTTCTTCCTGCCTACAGGAAAACCAGCTGTATCTCTCTGTTATATTATTCACATATCCTTTTTGTGATGTTGCCTTTTAAGTTTGTATACTTACTCTGAGGTACCAAATTACACAAGTTTGCTTCACAATTTTGCCTGCATTCTAATATTAGTTCCCCAATAGACATCGCCATGCACTGACAGTCAAAAACATGGTTAAAATTACCTCAATAAATGCCAAAGGCCTTAACACACCCTACAAGTACTCTGCACTATGAAAGGAAGCCATACGTCTTCATACAGACAGTTTATGCGTTCAGGAGGCGGATTTTAAACTATTCAAGCCTCCCACATGTAAACACAACAGTTTTTCACACTTTTTCTTTGCTAACGCTGAAACTAAATCAAAAGGCATTATGATGGCCGTCAAGCACTTGATACAATTCCAGTTACATTCATCCTACTTGGACCCAGCTGGACGCTTTATTATTTTACAGGCTACCATAAACAGCAACCTAATTACCCTGATGAACATATATGCACCTAATACCCATCAAAGCTCTTTCTTTCAAAGGGTTAGATAGAAAATGAAACAATATGCCCGAGGTCATATTATACTTTGTGGGGACTTTAATGAAACCCCTGAACTCCACCTTGGCCCAGATCCATACCCTAAAAAAACAACATAAAACGACAAATAGATAGACCCAGCCACAGCTCAAACACTCAACAAATTGCGCCAAACCCTTGCTGACTGCCTTCTTAGAAAGCATGAATATGCACTTAAAAAAATTGAAACGAAATTTTTATACACGGGCTAATAAGGCGGGCACGCTACTAGCCAGGCAAATTAAGCAATCCCTGAATGACCCAAAAAGGGAACAATCACCAACCCGCTAAAGATAGCAAACGCTTTCAGCAAATTTTACTCTTCCCTTTTTTATAACCTTCCCAGACTTCAAACCCCGTACAGAGGACCAAATAAAGACCTTTTTGGATTTGGTTAATCTCCCATCACTCTCCCCCTTCAAAACAAACTTCTATCCGTACCCTTCAGTTGAAGAAGTGCTTAAAGTCACCTACAAGCTCCCTGCCAATAAAGCTCCTGGCCCGGACGAATACAGCAATGAATAAAATAAATAAAATAAAACCTTCTTAGACATCTTATCCCCCATATATTAGCGTAGTAGCTAACCAAGCAACTGAAACAGGCTCCTTCCCTAGGGACACTCTAGAGGCCCTCATTGTAGCAATAGCCAAACCCAGAAAACCTCCCTTAGACCCCGTAAACTTTAGGCCTTGTTAGATAGTGATATCAAAATATTTGCCAAATTATTAGCCAACAGACTACAACCTATTATGGCCACCCTAGTGCATCCTGACCAAGTAGGGTTTAGTAACGGATGTCAGGCTCTAGATAGCACTAGAAGATTCATTGATTTAATTCAGTGGGCAGAGCATCACTAGATGCCTTCTCTGCTTCTTTCCATGTGTGCACTGGGGCTATCTTATATGCAGATGACATTCTCCTTGCCTTAACTGATCCCCCTCTCCTCTTTACCGGCGCTACAAACTATTTTAAGGGAGTTTGTTTCAATATCCCTATATAAAGTAAACAAATTAAAATTGTCTATACTATCACTTCGACTCCCTCCATCATTACAAAAACAAGTTTCAGAGGTTTCCTCTTTCTCTTGGGCGCACTCATCCCAGATAACGTATTTAGGTATTCGATTAAATTCCCCTGGCAACCACATTTTCAAGGCAAACTACTATCTATTGCTCAGTAAACTCTCAGAACTATTTAAGAGTTTATCCAAAGCTACAGTCTCTTGGGCAGGTAAAATAGCCCTTTCCAAAATGTTTATTTTGCCTCATGTGTTGTACTTTTTCCGATCTACCCCCCTTCCTATATTCCTTAAGACTCTGCAAAAAATGGTGAACAGTTTCATAAGGAACAACAAAAAAGCTAGAGTGGGTAAAGACTCTGTGTTTACACTCGCTTCCTATGCAGGATTAGGAACTCATGACCTTGCTAAATATTATAAAGCTTCCATTTTAGAACAAACTAAATTCTGGTGGTCGCCCTCATCAGTCAAGAGATGATCCTTCTTAGGACACAGCCAGCACTACACTTTGGACATGGGTCTCCACCTTAAAGCTTGCTTGCCGTGACCACAAAATAATTGCCTCAAACGCCCCACTTTCAGCACTATCCATAGTAATTCCAGACCTAGACATATCGCCATGGAGAAGCCGGGATCTCAACTTAGTAGCTCAACTACTTGATCAACATCAAATGCACTCCTTCCAAGACCTTACAAAAACTTTCGGCATTCCTCACAAAGATTTCTATAAATATTTACAAATCCGACACTTCCTGTCCCCCATGAAAAAAAGGGAGGATCTACTGTTAAAGTCGATCTACACGTTCTTCGCTTCGGAAAAACTGGTCAAACGGGGGATCTCCTTTATATGCACAGCCTTATGCTCTAGGATGATACTGGACAAGCTCCCAACTATGATCTCTTGGGAATGTGATCTAGGAATCTCCTACACGACCCTGCAATGACAACAAGCCCCATCTCGACCCAAAAAACTTTCCGATGCATCTCTCATTGGGAAAACGGCACAACAAGTATTAGCTCAATGACACCCTGACATCCATTCCCTATTATGTTGGAGGAAATGCGGACACATGGGATCCATTGGGCATATATGGTGGTTCTGCCCAAAGATCCTTACGTTCCGGAAGGATGTCTTTGCCCTTATTTCCTCTGTTACTGGGATGAATTGCCCTCTGACTCCAGAAACTGCTCTTTTTGGCATTTGGTTTGGACAAATGGCCAAGCAAGACTCATGTTTTTATTACCCATGTCTTAGCCATCAGGAGGGCCCTGGCCAACGCATGTAAATCAGAATATACTCCTTCCCTCCACACAGTTATAAACTTCCTAAATATGCACGCTACCTTCGAAAAAATGTTTGCACGAATTCAAGACAAAATCTCATTATTTCAGATCAACTGGGCGCTCTGGAATAAAGACGATAGAAACACTCTTGGGCCTTGTTAATGCTTCTTTTGCTCTCTTTCATGTGCTTTTTAGTTATATCATTCTGTTTGAAACCTATAGGGGGACAAAACTCCTCACTATTCTTAAACGAGATGCAGCTTTACATATACGTTATATGGTACAAGTAATTGATAAAGCTGTTAAACAAGCATTTCTTTCTCTACACCCTTCCCTCCCCCCTCCCCTTGCTTTCTCTTCTGACTAATATAATGCCTCCCCTTGCTAGATCCAATCTCCTGTTGGTGACTGATGGCATTATTTATACTGAGCTATATTTATTCTGTTGTATTTTGTACAAAACTCTTTTAATAAAGACTTCAAATAAAAAAAATAAAAAAAAGTCTCCATCCATCATTTCTATTTCTGTTGAAGTAATTTATTTCTGTAACACACATTGGAGCCTGCTGGGAGCGCCAGGGGTGAGGAATTGCAGTTCTTGTTGCCCTAATGGGCATAACTAGGTGTCTATTATGAAACCACCTTTTAAAAGTCCCTAAATTAGATGGATTGCTAGATGTCTGGAGCATGAACAGATTATTGTTATTATTATTATTATTATTATTCAGGATTTATATAGAGTCAACAGTTTGCGCAGCTCTTTACAACGTGAGGGCAGACAGTACAGTTACAATACAATTCAATACAGGAGGAATCGGAGAGCCCTGCTCAGTAGAGCTTACAATCTAGAAGGGAGGGTCAAGTGAAACAAAAGGTAACACCTGTGAGGAGGAGCTGATGGAGAAAATAAAAGTACGGTCGTTAGGTGGGTCGGGGTAGGCCTTGAGGGTTTTCGTGGATCGCCTAAAAGTGGAGAGAGTAGGAGTTAGTTGGACAGATTGGGGTAGAGAGTTCCATATGGTGAGCATGGCTCAGGATAAGCCTGGAGATGAGCATTGGAGCTAGAGAGCAGGAGGTCTTGGGAGGAACAAAGAACGATTTAGTTGGTATTTTGAGACCAGGTTAGTGATGTAGCTGGGGTCCGAGTTGTGGATGACTTTGTAAGTTGCTGTTAGAATTTTGAATTTGAAGGATACGTTCACATTTGGGAACATGTTATATGTTCCTTGTTTAACCACTTGCTGACTGGAGAACCATGTGAATATACGTCATTCTGCTTTTCTGGGTAGGGGGTGCACCGGCTATGCTGTGATAAAAAAACTGACACATCCTTGCTGACAGGACATAGCTCTACCTTGTTTACATACTCTGAGCACTGTCCTTTCTTACTCCTAGGCAATCAGCGGGTGCCGACGGTCATCCATTGGCTGGCACCTGCTGATCACCTAGGAGTAAGAAAGAACAGAACTCTGAGTATGTAAACAAGGTAGAGCTCTATCCTGTCAGCAGGGATGTGCTGTTTTTTTTTCCCCATGCAAAGCAGGCAATAAATACCAGCACATCCCTTAGTAAAAGCACCTTACAATACACACGTAAACAATGATTAGGCACACATTTAATCCTTTGACCGCTACCTGCATGTTAACCCCTTCCCAGCATATTTTTAGCACTGATGACTGTATTAGTGTAACTGGTTCCCACAAAGTGTCAAAAGTGTCAGACTGCCCAGGATACTATCGCCGATTGCCGCCATTACTAGAGTAAAAATACAAATTCCAGTGTAGTCGCTATAACTTTTTCGTGAACCAATCAATATACACTAACTGGGATTTTTATAGCAAGAATATGTAGAACACATATTTGGCATAAATTTTTTTTTTTTTTATTTAGATTTTGCATTTTTTTAAATGTTTTATGGCATTATAGCAGAAAAAAATATTGTGTTTTTTTTTTGTTTTGTTTATCGCGCAAAAATAAAAAAAAAACCCAATGGTGATCAAATACCACCAAAAGAAACCTCTATTTGTAGGAGAAAAAATGATATAAATTTAATTTGTGTACAGCGTTTTATGACCGCGCAATTGTCAGTTAAAGTAACACAGTGCCAAAAAAACAAAAAATGGCCTGCTCATCCTAAGCTTCGCCCCTTAGAGGGGAGAACACTAGGTCTTGTGTGTGCTTTCTCTTTGCTCCTATATGTACACCCTCTGCATCTGCGGATTCATGTGCTTATATGTGTTAAGGATGTGTGAGGATTTACAACGTGGTATCTGGAGTCACATTCCCTGAAGGGAACAAAGTGTGTTATGACCTTACTGGTAATGCGGGGGTCATAGCCGTGAGGTGAGCTTCCAGTTTGCACGGGTGGTGGAGACGCAAGGCACACGATGTTCACATTATCTCAGTGGTGATTGAACCATTGTTTGGACTTTTATGCTGATATTTGCATTATATTTGTAGATTTTTCATATTATCCAGCGGATTTCCACGTTTTTGGATTTTTATGTTTTTGTTTGCACTTTTTTCATGAGCTGTGAGAGCATCTGTTATTTGAGTTGCGCTGTTCTAATTATTGTCATTTTATATTGTGATTGCTGAGTGTTGTGAAATCACTTACGAAGTGTTAGCTGGCAGCGTTTTTTAAGCACGTATATTTAATTGCATTCCGCTTGCAATAATTGTTTTTTTGGTTTATTGGATTTGCTATTTTAAGTTGTTCAGAAAGGTGAGTTCCAGCAAGAAATTTTTAAACATGAGGTTTGGGGGTGACCAGTGCTTGTTTTAGGGGTGGGGGGAAGTTGTCAGTAGAGAGGCAGAGATTGAAGATAAGAGAGCTTACAATAGGTCCACTTTAACATTAAAGAATCATTAAATCCCCTTAGCTGATAAAGTCATAAATTGCAGCAGACCTCAGCAATTTCCATGTTTGCTGTGTGCAAATATAGAGGGTGAATCTAATTAGTGTGGACACAGACAGCGATAAGATCTGACAGGAGCTCTAATCCTTCCATGCTCTCCCAAAAAATTCTTGGCTATGTGTATACTTTAAAATGGCCACTAGAGGGCGTAAACTTCCTACGGATGGAATATTATCTCCTATTTGTGAGCTGAACGTAAGGAATCCAGCAAGTAGTTTTAAATAACAGAAAATTGTTTTCTGCTATTATTACTACTTCACAATTCTTCACTGGACAAAGAGAATTGTCATTTCGGTTTGATATTCTGGATTGCTGCCGATTTTACAAGTGTTCTGGTGCAGATGAAAAAAATAAAATAAAGAGTATAGTAATTGCTACGAAGCGTCATTCAATAGCCAGAGCTGTAGACACCTCTAAGCCGTGCGTATTATGTAGACGATCTATAAGCACAGGAAAAACTCTAGTGTAAGGCCTCTTTTTTTAGCTCCTATTTTTAGCGCCGTTTTTAGCAACACTATTCGGCCACTAGCAGGGCAGTTTTAACCCCCGCTAGCGGCCGAAAAAGGGTTAAAACCGCCCGCAAATCGCCGCTGCAGTGGGGCTTTGCCAGTGGTATAGCCGCACTGCCCCATTGATTTCAATGGGCAGGAGCGGTTTAGGATTGGTGTATACACCGCTCCTTCACCACTCCAAAGATGCTGCTTGCAGGTGTTTTTTTAACGTCCTGCAAACGCACCGCTCCAGTTTGAAAGCCCTCGGGGCTTTCACACTGGAGACACAGCAGCGACTGTTTCAGGGCACTTTGCAGGCACTATTTTTAGCGCTGTAGCGCCTGCAAAGCGCTACAGTGTGAAAGAGGTCTTAAAGAAACAGACATTTGCATTTTGGAATTTTATTTTTTACACAGGTTATAAAATGAAATCGTGCATCTGGTTGGTTAATATGGGCAACGTATATGATTTCCCATATTTTGTGGCCGCGATATCTACAGTGCTTGTTGAACTGTAAATCAGTACCAGCCTTCTATCCAGAGAAATGACTATATACACAATTAAAGTGGAAGTCTATGCTAAAACTAAAATCCCTGCATCTATAGATATCCACGATCTAACACTAACCTATATAGCCCTGTGAAGAAGAAATCGGTATACATACCTTTTCTTCAGGTGATCCGACCCGATCCCATGTCATCTGCGGTGTGGAGGTGGGTGCAAAGGACACGTCTGACAATGGAAGCCCCATAGTTAAGTCTATAGGTGACGTCACTTCCCTTTCATTTCACAGCCGTTGTTGGCTGTGTCCTCTGTAGAGCTTCCGCCACTAGAGATCGGGTCGAATCGCCTTCAAAAAAGGTATGTATAGAGAATTGATCTTTACAGGGCTAGATGGGTTAGTGTTAGAATGTGGGTGTCTATAGATGCAGGGATTTTTGTTTTAGCATGGACTTCCACTTTAACCACATGAAGACCAGGCTTTTCTGGCACTTTTTGTTTACAAGTTTTAAATCAGTGTTTTTTGCTAGAAAATTACTTATAACCCCAAATATTATAAATTTTTTTTTTAGCAGAAACCTTAGGGAATAAAATGGTGATTGTTGCAATTTTTTATGTTACACAGTATTTGTGCAGCCGTTTTGCAAACGCAATTTTTTTTTTGGGAAAAATACACTTTTAACGAAATAATTAAAAAAAAAAAAAAAAAAAAAAAAAAAACCCATTTTTTTTTACGTAATGTGAAAAATGTACGGTGAGTAAATACCCATCATGGTCACATTTTTAAAATTTGCACAAGCTCGTGAAATGGCGACAAGCTACAGTACTTAAAAATCTCCATAGGCAACGCTTTATACATCTTTACAGGTTAACAGTTTAGCGTTACAGAGGAGGTCTAGCACGAGAATTATTCCTCTCACCCTAACTTTCGCTGGTATCTTCAACCATAATCCTGGTAAACCACTTGCAAACCGCAACCTATATATACGTATTGCGGTCGTGAACTGATTTGCCTATGGATTAAAATTGTAATCAATAAAGTGTTCACAGCGCTTCACTTTTTCCACATTTTGTTATAATGCCCCATAATGACAACATGAAAGAAGTTTGCTTGAAATCTTTGCAAATTTATTGAAAATAAAAAATGAAAACAATCCCATGTACATACAGTAAGTATTCACAGCCTTTGTTTAACACATTGTTGAAGTACCGTTGGCACCAATTACAGCCTTTTTGAGTGTGATGCTACAAGCTTGGCACACCTATTTTTGGGCAGTTTCTCCTATTCTTCTTTGTGGGACCTCTTAAGCTCCATCAGATTGAATGGGGAGCGTCGGTGCACAGCCATTCTCAGATCTCTCAAGGGATGTTCAATCGAGTTCAAGTCTGCGCTCTGGCTGGGCCACTCATGGACATTCACAGAGTTGTCCTGTAGCCTCTTCTTTTGTTATCTTGGCTGTGTGCTTAGGGTTGTTGTCCTGTTGGAAGATGAACCTTCACCCTAGTCTGAGGTCCAGAGCGCTCTGGAGCAGGTTTTTCATCAAGGCTGTTTCTGTACATTGCTGCATTCATCTTTCCCTCGATCTGACTAGTCTCCCAGTTCCTGCCGATGAAAAACATCCCCACAGCATGATGCTGCCACCACCATGCTTCACTGTAGGAAAGGTATTGACCAGGTGATGAGCGGTGCCTGGTTTCTTCCAAATATGATGCTTACTTATTCTTATTCAGGCCAAAGAGCTCAATCTTTGTTTCATCAGACCAGAGAATTTTTTCCTTTAGTCCTTTAGGTGCCTTTTGGCAAACATCAGGTGGGCGGTCATGTGCCTTTTATTGAGGCGTGGCTTCTGTCTGGCCACTCTACCATACAGGCCTGATTGGTGAAGTGCTCCAGAGATGGTTGTTCTTCTGGGAGGTTCTCCTCTCTCCACAGAGAAATGCTGGAGCTCTGTCAGAATGACCATCGGTTCTTGGTTACCTCCCTGAGACCCTTCTCCCCCCATCGCTCAGTTTGGCTGGGCGGCCCACTCTAGGAAGAGTCCTGGTGGTTCCAAACTTCTTCCATTTAGGGATGATGGAGGCCACTGTGCTCATTGGGACCTTCAATGCTGCAGAAATTTTTCTGTACCCTTCCCCAGATCTGTGCCTCGATACAATACTGTCTCAGAGGTCTACAGACAATTCCTTGGACTTCATGGCTTGGTTTGTGCTCTGACATGCACTGTTAAAGTGGAGTTCCACCCAAAGGTTGAACTTCCGCTCATTGTACTCCTCCCCTCCTCCGGTACAAAATGTGTCCTGAGGAGTTCTCTAGCAGTGCAGAGAAAGCCATCTTTTACCCATCTTGTGTTACATTTAGGCAGATGGCCACCATTTTGTTGGAGCCTGACGAGTTGTTTCTGTCAGTCTTGCACCAGTCTTATCACATGCTGATCCAACTGACACAGGTTTAGAGGGGCATTTGAGCGGTACTATTTTCGTTGTTTTTGGGCATCATATGCACACTGCGCTTGATTTACACATTTTGCATGTGGTACATTGTCACGGATCTATGGATCAGGCCTTTTGTGTTAGGCAGAGCTCCCATTTAAAATATTCTCAGCGGTCCAGAGCCATGGTGCCCATGAGGTCAGTTGAGACACATGTGGAGGCATGGGGGGGAGGGGGGTGCCGGTGCCACTGAGGCAGTAGTATCCATACCAGATGCTTTATCCTCTGTGCATTTTTAGCCATGTGTATATGCCACTGGGCTGCACAACATCATTGGTTGTTATGGTGCAGGCCACGGCATGCACCAATGCAACCACTGACAATGTACAATCTCGCCGCCTGCGTCCTAGCAACGATAGATGCTGTGCAGCCTGGTTGCTGACGTCCCTGAATCCAATGATTAAAGGGGTGGGGCATGACCCTATTCTGATCCTGCTACCGTTGACACAACAACACACTTCTGTTCTGCTTTGTCTGCCATTGTGATAAAGCCCTCCCAAAATGTTTTCCGTGCTTGGCATCTGTAAAACTTTATTGAAAATATCTAGAGAGGGGCAGAAAATGTTTCTGCAAAAAGCAGTATAGGTTTCTTGTTTTTAAAATATTTATCTTCATTTTTCAAACACTTGGAAGTAGAAATTGATTCTACAAAGCTTTAAACTGCATTAATCTGTTGCATTGAATGCCATGAAATTACCATACAAATGACTTTTTTCTTTCTTTCTTTTTTTTTTTTTTTTTTTCTTTTGTTATTTTCTTTCAATTTCGTGGCAGTGCAAGTGTTAGCAAGATATTTAATTTACTCCATGAGCCGTGCTGTGAGTCACTTATTAAGTGTTTGCAGTCATGGTCCGTTCACAAATCACAATTCTACTCTGTCCTGGAGTTGTGCCGTAACATCGGACCATAGAAGCTGTTAATGGACTGCGTCCTGCAGAAAGTGGGACTCCTGCGAAATCTTCAGCTTTTTCCCTTTAGCCTTGCCCTCATTGCTGACATGAGATTTGGCCTTTGGTCTTCTTTCTTCAACATCTATTGTAGCAGCCGTGTTCTGTAGCCTTCAGATATTGTTGAGTTGTCGGCATGTTCTGTTTATAGGGTACAAAGTGTAACGTGTAAGTTGGAGGAATTATACAGTACTTTTTGCTCTCCTACTGTTGCATGCCTTGTAGTATCATATAGGATTACAATTTCTGCAGGGGCATTGTGACCTCCTGGTAATGGCTCTGCGGGTATGCAGGCCAGTTTACTACCGTACTTTCTGCAGTTGCCATAATTCAAGCCCAATTTCATCTTGGGCAGAAACCTGAAAAAAAATCAGTGTATGTATGTATGTATGTATGTGTATGTGTGTGTGTGTGTGTGTATATGTATATATATATATATATATATATATATATATATATATATATATACACACACACACACACACACACACACACACACACACACACACACACACACACACACACACACACACACACACACACACACACACACACACACACACACCGTCTGTGATGGATTTTGGAGTTAGGTCCATTCTAAGCTCACACAGTGGATCTGATTCCCTAAATAAGACAACAATCCCTTGCCTTTCCGACGAATATGCCGGTGCAGCAAAGGGTCTTCTGTATGTATTTGGCCGGACTAATCGGCCTCATCAAAGGGGAACCCCCAGCAGAGAATGCAGGCTGTGATAAGTAAGGATTCACAGCACACAGAACACCAAAATCGTATTTGGCTCCCTAGATAAACTGGAAATTGGCAGAAATGGAACCAGTTAGTCTTTTGTCAACTCTTGGCTGGGAGTCTGGCATCTTCCCGTTCCTGACTTGTCGCAGAAATGCTGAGAATTGGTTTGTGACAGTGATTGGGAGCTTGTAGAGATTTTATAAAGGAAAGAGATTGCCAGCGGCATTTTCTTCCAGCTGAAGAGATTATGTATTAGGTTTCAAGTAGAAAAATATCTCTTCCCTTCTGGCTGTAACATCCTTCATACCGAAAGCCGATTTTGTCAGTTAAAGAGACCCTGTCTCATATCAAGTAGTCTGCCATTATTTTCTGTAATGAAAACCATACTTTATATTTCTTATCTCTTACCGACCATGTAATACATATTCACGGCAGCAAGGAGGGTGGGAGGTAACGTCGTACATATGCATAAATGGCAATGAAGGTTTCTGTACTCCAGAACGTGCTTTTAGCACAGCACAGTGGACGAGCTGTCACAGACGGCTCCCAGTCTCTGGTTATGGTTGGGAGCCAGTGGGGCAGGCTCCAGATCGTGAGACTACAATGATGGTCAAAGCATACATCGCCAGCACACCATGGGTCTTCAAGATCACTTCCAAACGTTTAGTAAAGTCACATGACATCAGTAAAAGTGCAACGTTTCGTTTCTCTTGATGAGTGTCTGTCACTGCCCCCTTAGTTCTTTTAATCCCCGCCACACCAGAAGATTATGGTTGAGGAGGTGGGAAAGGACATCGGAGGAGGAAGATTTTGGCAAAAGGAGGACACGGGAGCACAAGGTACACATCTCGCTTTAACCACTCCAGCCCTGGAAGGTTTTACCCTCTTAATGACCAGGCCATTTTTTGCAATACGACACTGCAATACTTTTTTTTTTTAATTCTTTTTATTGTCGTTTTCATACAGCATACAAAAAAACGAACACAGAACAATTGAGAGTCAGTCTGATACCAGACCTCACTCTCCAACAAATTAAAAAATAAAACTCCGAACACGTCTCAGCATTGGGCCCGCAGCATAACTCTGAGGCTCGAAATAAGAACTTAATACCAGTATACAGTGGCTTGCAAAAGTATTCACCCCCTTGGCATCTTTCATGTTTTTTTACCTCCCAACCTGGAATTAACATAGATAGTTTGAGGATTTGCATCATTTTATTTACAGAACATGCCCACATCTTTGAAGATGGTGTGTTTTTTTAATTTTTTTTTTTTTATTGTGAAGCAAACAACAAAATACGACAAAATAACAGAAAAAGTCAATGTGCATAACTGTTCACCCCCCTAAAGTCAATACTTTGTAGAGCCAGCTTTTTGCGGCTATCACAGCTCCAAGTCACTTTGGATAAGTCTCTATGAGCTTGCCACATCTTACCACTGAGATTTTTTTCTATTGGATTGAGGTCTGGGCTTTGACTAGGCCATTCCAACACATTTACATGTTTCCCCTTAAATTTAGCAGTGTGTTTGGGGTCATTGTCCTGCTGGAAGGTGAACCTCCGTCCTAGCCTCAAATCACACACAGAGTGGTACAGGTTTTGTTCAAGGATTTCCCTGTATTTAGCACCATCCATCTTTCCCTCAACTCAGACCACTTTTCCAGTCCCGACTGCTGAAAAACATCCACACAGCATGATGCTGCCACCACCATGTTTCACTGTGGGGATGGTGTTCTTTGGGTGATGTGATGTGTTGGGTTTGCGCCAGACATAGCGTTTTCTTTGATGGCCAAAAAGTTCAGTTTTAGTCTCATCAGACCAGAGCACCTTCCTCCATACGTTTTGGGAGTCTCCCACATGCCTTTTCGCAAACTCAAAAAGTGCTATTTTGTTTTTTGTGAAAGTAATGGCTTTCTTCTGGCCGCTCTGCCATAAAGCCCAACTCTATGGAGCGTACGGCTTATTGTCGTCCTATGTACAGATACTCCAGTCTCTGCTGTGGAACTCTGCAGCTCCTCCAGGGTTACCTCAGGTCTCTGTGCTTCCTCTCTGATTAATGCCCTCCTTGCCCGGTCCGTGAGTTTTGATGTGCGGCCGTCTCTTGGCAGGTTTGCTGTTGTGCCATGTTCTTTCCATTTGGTTATGATAAATTTGATGGTGCTCCTAGGGATCATCAAAGATTTGGATATTTTTTTTTATAACCTAACCCTGACTTGTACTTCTCAACAACATTGTCCCTTACTTGTTTGGAGAGTTCCTTGGTCTTCATGGCAGTGTTTGGTTAGTGGTGCCTCTTGCTTAGGTGTGTCAGCTTCTGAGGCCTTTCAAAAAGGTGTTTATATGTAATGACAGATCATGTGACAATTAGATTGCACACAGGTGGACATCATTTCACTAATTATGTGACTTCAGAAGGTAATTGGTTGCACCAGAGCTTTTTATGGGCTTCATAACAAAGGGGGTGAATACATACGGACATGCCAATTATCAGTTTTTTATTTCTGAAAAATAGTTTTATGTATATATTTTTCTAATTTTACTTCACCAACTTAGACTATTGTGTTCTGATCCATCACATATAATTCAGGCTAAAAAAACATTGAACTAAAGGCTGTAATGTAACAAACTAGGTAAAAAGCCAAGGGGGGGTAAATACTTTTGCAAGGCACTGTAGGTCTACTTTACATGTAATCTATAATTCCCACTTTTACAGTTTGGTAGTTACAGTAACTCGTAGACCCTGGATTTTTCTAAACATATTTCATAAATAACGTTCACTTCTTCAGGAGAATATTGGTGGTGGGTATTAATCTAATTTTTGCATTATATATTTTATATTTATACCCATTATGTTATAGATTCTTATCCAATGCCAATTTTCTCCTGAAGAAATTAACATTGTTCATGAAATGTGTTGAGGGAAATCCTGGGTCTTTGACAGGGGTGTCCAAACTTTTGACTTTCCTGGGCCACATTGAAAGAAGAAGATTTGTCTTGGGCCCAATTTTTTTTTTTAACATTTTAAGTAAGTTTAATATTTTGTGTTGAGCCGCATTCTTATCCATCTTGGGCCTCAGGTTGGATACCCCTGGTCTGCGTTATACATTATCTACCAAACTGTAAAAGTGGGAATTATCGATTACATGTAATGTCTAGACCATAGATGGGTAAGATTTCAAATGCAAATTCTTAGGAAATGAAGGTTCTAAGAAAGTTTGTTTTTCGAAATATTAGTGGGTCAAATTGACGTTTGTTTTCAACCCCACTGACAAATAAATTCAAAGCAGCGGGATGGGAATTTTTTCTCAAATGAGCGAGTTTCTGCTGTTTTTGTTCAGTAAAGTAAATTCATTCCAAAATCAACTGTTTTGACTGACATGTGGATGTTCTGAAAAATTTTGGACAAATTTTTGTTCCAAATTGTATCCATCTATGAAAAACTTTGGCCCTGCGAATATATACGAAAGGGGGGCTATGAATTCTGTATACTGTGAACAATTGAATGTACATAGACAGGAGTACCAACTAGAATTTATGGTTTTAATATTATAATTGTTTTATGTGGTTTATGTAAAATTGAGAAATTTTAGATGATTTTCCTCTTTTGTGTCAATTACAATTTAAATATACCTGGAGGTGCCATTTAACTGCTTCAGATCCGCACTATAGCCAAATGACAGCTACAGCGTGGATCTGCTTTTCCGGGAGAACGTCTATTGACGTCCTCCCCTTTGCAGGCTCGCCATGCCCCCCCGAAGGGCGCACACTGTGATCACCCGAGTCAGTGAGACTCGGGTGATCACAGATCCGAGTAAGGGGCCGATCCTGGCCCCTTACCACGTGATCAGCTGTCAGCCAATGACAGCTGATCACATGTTGTAAACAGAAGATTTGTAATCGTTTTTTTTTCTCTTCTTCTCACGCTGACAGCGCGAGGATAAAAAAAAGCTGATCACCGGCTTCTGTTTGAAGGGACATCAGTCCCGAAGAGGAACAGCCTGTTATGTGCCCACAAGTTCCACCTGCCAGTGCCACAAATCTGTGCCCACAATCGGTGCCCACCAGTGGTGCCTCATCAGTGCCGCCTACCAGTGCCGATCAATGACCATCTATCAGTGCCACAGCTATCATTGCCACCTATTAGTGCCCTTTAGTGCCATCCATCAGTGCCCACCAGTGCCACCCCATCAGTGCCGCTTATTAGTGCCCATCAATGTTGCCTTATCAGTGCCCATCAGTGCAGCCTATCAGTGCACATCAGTGCAGCTTTATCAGCGTACATCAATGAAGGAGAAAAATTACCTGTTTGCAAAATTTATTAACAAAATATAAAATGGTTTTGTATTATTTATGTTTTTTTTTTTTTTTAAATCTGTCTTTTTTTTTACAGTTTTTTAACAAAAAAAAACCACAGAGGTGATAAAATACCACCAAAAGAAAGCTCTTTTGTGGGGAAAAAAATGATAAAAATTTCATTTGGGTATAGTGTTGTACGACCGCGCAATTGTCATTCAAAAAGTGACGGCGCTAAAAGCTGAAAATTGGTCTGGGCAGGAGGGGGGTTTAGGTGCCCAGTAAGCAAGTGGTTAAATTTAGAAACCTGTTAGTTGGCATTTGGTGCTATGGGCTTATTTTTAATTGCTGGAAACATCATAATTCTTTAATTCATCTTTAAATCCATCTCTTATCACCCTCCTATTTAGAGATCCCTTTGCTTAATGTTGATGAAGAAAGAGATAAAGGGGAGAAAAGAAAGTAGCATAATGTTCAGATTCTGGGTATTTGACAATATCATTAGCATGTTAATGCGGCATTCACTGACCCGTTCTTTCACTGGAGCAGTCAAATATATCAGAAATGGTCACCACCTCCTGTTACACTGTCACAGTTCAATTAAGTGGCCTTTTGTTAATAATTTCAAATTAATTGGGTAGCAACAGTTAATTAAACGAACATTACCAGAAAAAATTCAATTAAAATTTTTAATATAATTTTTGTTAGACGTTTATACCAGAGCTGTGTAAAACTGTAGTATTCATTCCCCCCCACCCTGTATTTTTAATTTATTTTTTTCTAATTGCAATCACTTCAATCAATTGTGTGTGCCCAGATCATCTTGCCCTTGGAGGGTTTCTGTAGAGAGGATTTTATGGGAAGGCACTAATAAATGCATTTTACTCTGCAGGAAGGACTGTAACGCAGCAGCATTTACGACTGCTCTGTACAGCACTGATAGAAAAGCATTAACACACCATAAATCACAAATTGTAATGTCCTTACCAAAGTGTACTCATTCGGATTTATTCAATTAGCAACGCAAAGGGGTGTATTTATTAAAAAAATGTGCAGAACTATTCTGTGAAATTGCATGGACATAAATTTAGGGGGGAAATCAAATTTTATAAGGATATTGTCTGTCCACGTTGAATGTTACACTTTATATGGTACAAATTAGTATCTGGAAAATACTGCATTATGACCACTAGATGGAACTGATAATCATAGGGATTTAAAGCCAATTCCACCCAAAAGTGGAACTTTCACTTATTTGCTTTCCCTCCTCCGGTGCCACATTTGGCACCTTTCGGGGGGGAGGGGGAACGGGTACCTGTTTTTTGACAGATCCCTGTCCCCACTACCGGAGACAACGCCGCAGCGCTGTCACTCGCAAGTTTCGGCCCCCCTCTTCTTCCTTCCGCCCCCGGGCCAATTAGCCAATTAGAAAGCTCAGTGCGTTTTCAACCATCTGTAAAGCCGAAAAGCTACACTGCCGGTTTCCCTTAGTGGAGATGGTGGCGGTAGCACCAGACAGCCAATCCGAAGATCGGCTGGGGTGCCAACATCGCGGGCTCTCTGGGCAGGTAAGTGTCCATGTATTAAAAGTCAGCAGCTGCAGTTTTTGTACTGGCTGGAACACCACTTTAATATTTATTATGATTGCCAGCTCCACCTAGAAGCCCAAATGTGGTATTTTTGTGAAACGCTCTTGGAAGGACGTATTTATCAATGCATAAGGTGAGTTCAGAGGCTGATGACTGTGTATACTGGTGGAGATGTAAGGCTTGTCAGGGTCAGCTTGGACTACAAGAAATTGGCACCCGGCCACACACAGGATCAGCAGACTGAAAAGATAAGATGATGAGAACTGACGTCAGCTCAGTTCTCCACCTATAGAATAACACCCCCAAGGTTCTTCTATGGGTGGAGAACCAAGCTAAAGCCGAGTCTCATCAATTTTTACTATTTGAGCATCACAGTCTGCTGATCCTGTGTGCGGCTGGGTGTGATTTTCCTATATTCTTAGAAGAACATTTGACCTGGAGCCAATTAACATTTTGATCAAAATCGCGTAGAACTAATGTACATACAGTTTCACAGGATGATCAGCTCTGCATTTTTTTAATAAAAATACCCCAAAGTGAGCAATCAGATGAAAAGAGAACCCCTGTGCCGTCAGATAAAAATGAAATGATACTTCATATAGGATGCATCTCAAAGTATTGCTCACAAGTTCTGATGCCCAGGGATCCCCAATTGATTTTGACCCCACCGGCACAGAATTAATATACACGGGTACACCGGTTTCACAGGACGACAAACTCTGCAAATGTTATATAAAAAAATACCACAAAGTGACCAATCGAATGAAAAGTGAAACCCGTGTGCCCTAAAAGGAATATAAACTGTTACTTTATTAAAGATACATCTCAAAGTGCTGCTCACAAGCTTTTATGGTACCCCTAAGAAAATAGGGAGCTTTTTTATGAAAACAGGTTCCACATTTCAAGTTGCTTGCTTTGGTCTACCCCTCTTTTATTTGCATATTGAGGCCAGTGAAGGTCCAGTAGTAATGCTCAAGAGGTAGGTAAGCATGGGCCAGAGCTGGCAGCCATAATAGAGCCACCATCCAGCAGCTGGTGCTACGTACTGTTTGAAGTAAGGGTACCTTTACGTTTTTTTACAGACCTCCCAGTTTAAAGCTGAACGTCAGCCATTTCCTTTAATTGGGGAGATTTCCCTTTAACTCTTTTACATCCTTTACAAGAAATGGTTGGTACAATCGTTGTCGGGACAGAAAGCAAATAAAACAATGTCAGAAGTTCTAGATCTAGGCCTTACATAGCTGCTAAAAATGTGTTTTTTTGCCTGTGTCCCCCTTGGAGGAATTTCCTAATACTTCCTGCCCTGATAGGAAGTGAGGTGAAATTTCCCCCAAAAAGTATACAAATGGCATTATTAATCGGACAGTCTCTACTTCATCTCCAGAAATAAGTTTTGTATCTAGTTCAGATTTGAATTACTGACTTGACTTAAATCTAAACTCTGATTTGTTGATGTGTTACTTATGTTCATATAATTTTATTGCTTTTAGCTTTATGGAAAAGGACAATGTATAAATCCTACAGCGGTCTGAAACCATGTCATTTTCTATACATTATGCATTTTTCCTGAAGTGTGCTTTATTTGTTATGCATACTAGTACAGTTATTTTAAATATTTTATGAGGTAAAATATTTTACCGAGATTCTTGTATTTCAACGTGCTCAAAGAGAAATGTGACTTTTTAAGAAAAAGGCCTCCTAGTCGGCCTGGTGAGAGACAGCTGTTTTCGAGCAGCCGTTGCATGCGCTGGATTTATCTGTGTGTGGGAACGCTGAGGGAAGCCATTTTGTTAACTGTGACTAATGTTCTAGCAAACAGAGGAGACCGCTGTTGGGGAGCGGGAGCCAATATTTGGTTCTGCACTACCACTTTGCAGCATGAAATGGTATTTAGAACTTCACACAAACAAGGAGCTATTTTATGAGCCAAGACAATATTTGTGCCTGCACAGTTAAAGCAATATTTCCCAATATTTAAATAATGATATTTGAAGCGCTTCACAATGTGCATGAAAATGAATATATAAGAATAAATATAAATAGTCAAATAAATCCAGCGGTGAGTAAAAATTCCTATAAAATCCAGCAATCAAAATAGTGTAAAATTATAAAAAATTAGTGACACCAAATGTGTAAAAAATTCACATAAAAAATCCACATAAAAATAAATATATAGGGATGTATTCAGAAGGTTCAATTATACAGGTGTAGAATCCTGATTGGTATAGAGCTTTTGATCACTAGCAAAGCTGTTTAAAAACACTTGCTTAATTAAGGTGCTCATTGATAGTACCAATGTGTTTTTTGCTTCTATTCACAACCAATGTGAGATTCATAAACCGGCAGATAAGAGAAAAAAACAATCATTGTGCAATAGTTAGGATACCAAGGTACACAGGCAAACTTCAATCCACTCACGTGTGCCTTATAATGATAAGGCATATGCAGGTTTTACTATAGCAGTCAGCCGCCTTAGACAGGAGCAGATTCAGTGCAGTACACTGTGTGAAACTGCTGATCTGCACAGAGCTTCCTTGGCTCCTCCCACGCGTTACATCACAGTCACGTGACTGCATATGCCTTATCATTATAAGGCACACGTGAGTGGATTGAAGTTTGCCTGTGTACCTTGGTATCCTAACTATTGCACAATGATTGTTTTTTTCTCTTATCTGCCTGTTTATGATTCTCACATTGGTTGTGAATAGAAGCAAAAAACACATTGGTACTATCAATGAGCACCTTAATTAAGCAAGTGTTTTTAAACAGCTTTGCTAGTGATCAAAAGCTCTATACCAATCAGGATTCTACACCTGTATAATTGAACCTTCTGAATACATCCCTATATATTTATTTTTATGTGGATTTTTTATGTGAATTTTTTACACATTTGGTGTCACTAATTTTTTATAATTTTACACTATTTTGATTGCTGGATTTTATAGGAATTTTTACTCACCGCTGGATTTATTTGACTATTTATATTTATTCTTATATATTCATTTTCATGCACATTGTGAAGCGCTTCAAATATCATTATTTATTCTTTTTAAGTGACTCTGAAAACACTCTCTTTTGATAGCAGCCTCACTTGGTTTTATGTGTAATTATCAGCTATTTAGCATCACAGCGCTTTGTGTTTTATATATATTATTTCCCAATATTTAATGTCATTTTGAGGGGAGAATTTCGATCTGTAGTGCACCGCTGGCTGCGTTCAAAATTAAAGTGACACTAAAAGTATTTTTTTTTCAAATAACAAACATATCATACTTACCTCCACTGTGCAGCTCATTTTCCACAGATTGGCCCCGATCCTGGACTTCTGGGGTCCCTCGGCGGCTCTCTCGGCTTCTCCCCGCATCAGATAACCCCCTGGGAGAAGCTCTCTCCCGGGACGTTACCTTGCGGGCCCCCTCCCATGTCCAGCATTCGGCGTCCATTCGGCATCTCCACATCATTGGATTTGATTGACAGCAGCGGGAGCCAATGGCTGTGCTGCTATCAATTTATCCAATCAACAGCAGTGAACCCCCTAGCAGAGAGAAGGCGTGTCCCCGTGGGACAAGTTCGAGGGTTCAGGTAAGTAAAACTGGGCAGCTGGGAGCTGCTCACTGTCAGGTGTATTTTCACCTTAATGCATAGGATGCATTAAAGCAGGATTCCGGGCAGCTAAAAAAATTTTCTAAAGTCAGCAGCTACAAACACTGTAGCTGCTGACTTCAAAGCGGAGCGCCGCCGAAAATTTTTTTTTTAAAAGTCAGCAGCTACAAATACTGCAGCTGCTGACTTTTAAAACATGGACACTTACCTGTCCAGGGCGCCCGCGATGTCGGCACCCGAGGCCGAACCGTCTCTCCGTCCTCGGGTGCTGCCGCCTCCATCTTCGGTAAGGGAATCAGGAAGTGAAGCCGTGCGGCTTCACTTCCCGGTTCCCTACTGCGCATGCGCGAGTCGCGCAGCGCAATACGGATGGTTCCTGCTGCCTCTGGGACCCGTGTGTTTCCCAGCAGGCAGCGGGGAGGGAGCAGGAAGTGGCGTAAATAACCGCAGATTCTGCGGCTATCTATGCCGGAAGTGAGTACAGATACCTGTAATATACAGGTATCTGTACTCCCCTCCCCCCTGAAAGGTGCCAACTGTGTCACCGGAGGGGGGGAAGAATCTGATGAGTGGAAGTTCCACTTTTGGGTGGAACTCCACTTTAAATAAGTAAACTTACCTGTCCTGGGTGCCCGCGATGTCGGCCGCCTGAGGCCAACCCGTCCCTCGGCTCTCAGGTCCCGGCACCGCCATCCTAGGTAAGGGAAACAGGCAGTGGAGCCTTGCGGCTTCACTGCCCGTTTCCTACTGCTAGCGGCGTGACGATCTGTGAATGGCCCCGTGGTTTTCTGGGAACACACACAGTTCCCAGAAGGCAACGGGGCCGCTCAGCTAGGAGCAGAACACGCCGCGGAATAGGAACAGGCATATTAGGTAGACTGCCTAGCAACAAGGGTTCAGGTAAGTATAACTTTTTTTTTTTTTTTTTTTTAAATTTTTTCAGGATTTTTGGTGTAATTTTTTTTCCAGCGTGACCCTCCACTTTAAGGTGAAAAAACACTTACCTTTAGAACCCCTTTAATAGACATCTGTTTTTCCTTTTTACAGGGTAAAGACTACTTTATTAAAGTTGAACTCAGATTTTTAAACATTTTAAACCTTCTGTATAAAAACAAATATTGACCATTTCTACCACATATCCATGCTCCATTACTGAACCCTAATTTTTCCTCAATCCAGTATTGGCCACCCTCTTCAGTAGGGATGAGCTCAGGCGTGTTCTGGTCCTAATCTGAACCCACCTGAGCTTTCCTGCCAGAAAGCTGTCACTGCGCACTGCCAATCATAAGTGGCTGAGGCATTTCCCACCCCGCGGCCACACATATACATGCCCCTTGTATACGTAGGATTGGGAATATCTTGGCTGCTTTTGATTGGCTTTATGCAGTGATAGCTTCAGGGTGTTCAGACTAGGATTCGAGCATGCCTGAGCTATTTGTCCACGCTTCAGGCAAGACGATGCACATGTCATTATGCCTATTTTCAGTGAGCCCAACCTGTCTTTGATGTGTCCTCCAAAGTGACCCATTGCCACTCATTCCTGGAGTACTGTAAGCCTAGCCTACGTGGCGTGGTCAACTAGGAGGAAACGTCAAAGACAGGCTGGGCTCACAAGAAATAGGCATAATGACATGAGCATCATCCTGCCTGAAACATGGACAATAAGGAAAAAGGTATGTATATATTTTTTTTTTTTTTTTTTTCTGTTGAGAGATCTGCTCTCTTGGGTTCCGGGGTCTTCAGACTTGCTGTGGTCATTATGAAGGGTCCCAGTTTTCCCTGCTGTATTTTTCAGCCATTTTGTTTGATGGAGGGGCTGGAACACACACACAATTCCCAGTGTGGGAAGGAACCGAGTTGGGAATTATGGGAGAGTGATATCACTATTGGGTATCTGAACATGTGCTTTAAGAAGTCAGTTGCTGACTAAGCCCATTAGACCCCTTTCACACTGAATCGCTGCTAAAACAGCCGCTAAATCGCCGGTTGTTTTTGCGGTGCTTTTCGGGCGTTAGTGGGGTGCTTTTTTTAAGGTCACGTGACAACGTGACCTTAAGTAAAAAAAAAAAAAAAAAAAAAATACCCATTTTACGGCACTTTCAAAGTGCTTTGGAAGCGCTGCCCATTAATGTCAATGGACAGGGGCATTTTTGAAGCGATATAGCGCTCCAAACATGCCCAAAAGATGCTGCTTGCAGGACTTATTCTACTGTCCCGCAGGCACACCGCCCCAGTATGAAAGCACCCATTCAAATGAATGGGAGGCAGTTTTCTGGCGCTTTTCAGACACAATTTTTTTTTATTTTATTTTTAGCACTAAAGCGCCTGAAAACCTCAGTGTAAAAGAGGTCTTAAAGAGGAAGTTAATCCATTCTGTAGACTAGTACCTACAGGTAAGCCTTATTCACGGTTTAGAAGATATGCATACTTCATGCAGCCGGTGATGTCACCGGCGCATGCGCTCTGAAGTACTGTCCCTACAGAACTCCGTGCGGTGATCCATGACTTCCGTGCGCATGTGCGGGGGTGATGTCATTGTGGCATGGCCAATCGGCTGGCCGGATTGGGATGCCATATTGCAATTGTAAGTACTCCAATGGGCCTCTTTTCCAGCTTACATTGCATTTGGATGCAAATACAGACTTTCTTCCAATCCAGAATGCTTCTTATAGTGCTAGTAATTGCGACTCTCCGTTGCAGAATTTTTCCAGCCCTGTTCTCTTGAATGAAAGGCCACTGCACAAGCTTCCTTTTAATTAGGTGGGAGCTTCTTGGCATCTCGACACTCATCCAGACGTGCAGTACTCTCGGCCAGCATAACCTCTAATATTAATGATTCATCAAGCTCCTCTGGCATTTAACCCTTTTACTGCTGCCGTATCTATGACAGCGGCTCAGTAATGACATGTAAACAAACTTATGGCCTCATGTACAGGCACATAGCAATGCAAATATGCATGCAGGGCATGTGCATGTATTCAACGCTGATTGCAAAACATATAAGACCTCATCACGCATTCCAAAATGAGAGGAATAATTCTATGGTTAACTTTAAACTGATGAGCTGTAAAGGTTTTTTAAGTGTCATAATGCTAAAATAATGTGTTGTCCTGAGGGCATCATCCCATCATAGATCACGATAGTTATAGAACAAAAGGGAACTTTAACCATAATCCCCAGGAGATAACAGGACTTAAAATACAAATCTTAAGTGGAACAAATGTCCATGAGAATTTCAATGCAGGACAAGATGAAAAAAAACAAAAAACTTTTCTTCTATATCAAACAAAAAATAAAAAAATAAATCAATAAATAAATAAAATTATAATTCTCCCACTCTACAAGACTCTGGTTCGGCCACACCTGGAGTATGCCATACAGTTCTGGTCACCAGTCCTCAGGAAGGATGTACTGGAAATGGAGCGAGTACAAAGAAGGGCAACTAAGCTAATTAACTATTAGTTATGAGGAAAGATTACGAGCATTGAACTTATTCTCTCTGGAGAAGAGACACTTGAGAGAGGATATGATTTCAATATACAAATACAGTACTGGGGACCCCACAATAGGGATAAAACTTTTCTGCAAAAGGGGATTTAATAAGACACCTGGCCATTCACTAAAATTAGAAGAAAAGCAGTTTAACCTTAAACTGCATAGAGGGTTCTTTACTGTAAGAGCGGTTAGGATGTGGAATTTTCTTCCACAAGCAGTGGTCTCAGCGGGGAGCATCGATAATTTAAAAAAACTATTAGATCGGCACCTGAATGACCACAACATACAGGGATATACAATGTAATTTTAACATGAAAGCACACACACAGGTTGGACTTGATGAACTTGTGTCTTTTTTCAACCTCGCCAACTATGTAACTATATGTAATAAAAAATATATATACGATGGGTCTTCAAAAAATGTGTGTGTGTGTGTGTGTGTGTGTGTATATGTATATGTGTGTGTGTGTGTGTGTGTGTGTGTGTGTGTGTGTATATATATATATATATATATATATATATATATATATATATATATATATATATATATATATATATATATATACATACACACTTGTGCTCGTAAGTTTACATACCCTGACAGAATTTGATTTCTTGCCCATTTTTCAGAGTATATGAATGATAACACAAAAACTTTCCTTTCACTCATGGTTAGTGTTTGGCTGAAGCCATTTATTATCAATCAACTGTGTTTACTCTTTTTAAATCATAATGGCAACAGAAACTACCCAAATGACCCTGATCAAAAGTTTACATACCCCAATTCTTAACCACTTGACATCCGCGCTATGACCGAATGACGGCCACAGCGCGGACCTGAATTCCCGGGAGGCCGTCATATGACGGCCTCCCCTGTGCACGCGCCCTGCAGGGCAGGCGCAGAGCGCGCTGTGATCACCGAGTCACTGAAACTCGGGTGATCACTGGTCCAAGTAAGGGGCTGACAGCGTGAGTAGAGAAAAAAGCCGATCACTGGCTCAGATGTGAGGGACATCGGTCCCGAAGTGGAAGAGGCACATCTGCCTTATCAGTGCCACCTAACAGTGCCACCTATCAGTGCCCACAGTGCCACCTATCAATGCCCATCAGTAGTGCCAATCAGTGCCACCTAGCAGTGCTGCCTATCAGTGTAACTGATCAGTGCCCATCACTGCCACCCATCAGTGCCCATCACTGCCGCCTATCAGTGCCCATCACTGCCGCCTCATCAGCGTACATCAATGAAGGAGAAAAATTACCTGTTTTAAATTTTTTATAACAAAATATAAAAAAATAAAAATGTAAAAAAAAAAAAAATTCATTTTTTTACATTTTTTTTTAACAAAAAGTAAAAACTGCAGAGGTGATCAAATACCACCAAAAGAAAGCTCTATTTGTGGTGAAAAAATGCTAAAAATTTCATTTGGGTACAGTGTTGTATGACCGCGCTATTGTGATTCAAAGTGCGTCAGCGCTGAAAGCTGAAAATTGGTCTGCATAGGAGGGGCTTTTAAGTGCCCAGTAAGCAAGTGGTTAATGCTGTGTATTGCCCCCTTTAACGGATTCGCCGCAAGATCACTTTTATCGCCCCCCTCACTGCCTGGATGCCGAGAAAGATGGCCGCCGCTCGGCTCCATAGCATTGCTCTTAAAGGGGAATATTATTTATTTATTTAAATGACATTTAATTCTTCTTTTTATTGTTTTTTTTATTTTTTATTGCATTTTTGTGTAAATATGAGATCTGAGGTCTTTTTGACCCCAGATCTCACATTTAAGAGTTCCTGTCATGCTTTTTTTCTATTACAAGGGATGTTTACATTGCTTGTAATAGGAATAAAAGTGACCTACATTTTTTTTAAAAAAAGGTAAAATAAATAAGAAAAAAAAAAACCCCATTTTTTAAAGTGCCCCATCCCACCAAGCTTGTGCGCAGAAGCAAACGCATATGTAAGTCGCGTCCACATATGAAAACGGTTTTCAAGCCACACGTGAGGTATCGCTGTGATCATTAGAGCGAGAGCAATAATTCTATCTCTTGACCTCCTCTAACTCAAAACTGGTAACCTGTAGAAATGTTTAAACGTCACCAATGGAGATTTTTAAGTGCCAAAGTTTGTCGCCATTCCACGAGCGGGCGCAGTTTTGAAGTGTGACATGTTTGGTATCAATTTACTCGGCATAACATTATCTTTCACAAAAATTTCACAAAAAAAAAAAAAAATGGGGCTAACTTTACTGCTGTCTTATTTTTTAACTTTTCCAAAAAAATTGCACTTGTAAGACTGCTGCGCAAATACGGTGTGACATAAAATATTGCATTTTATTCTCTAGAGTGTCTGAAAAAAATATATATATAATGTTTGGGGTTCTAAGTAGTTTTCTAGCAAAAAAAAAAAAATTTTAACTTGTAAACAACAAGTGTTAAAAAGAGGCTCGGTCCTTAACCGCTTCCTGACCAGCCGCCGCAGTTGTACTGCGGCAGGTTGGCTCCCCTGCGTGAGGCGTTGATGTATGTTGGCTCTTTAAGACGCTTTAGCAGGCGTGCGCCCCCAGCGTTTCCCCGGAGACGATGCGCGATGACCGCCGGGCACCCGTGATCTGTGTGTCACGGTTCTCTCAGGAGAGAGGAGACAGATCCTGTGTTCATACTAAGTAGGAACACCGATCAGTCTCCTCCCCTAGTCAGTCCCATCCCCCCCCCCCAGTTAGAACACACGTAGGGAAGACAGTTAACCTCTTAAACACCCCCTAGTGTTAACCCCTTCCCTGCCAATGACATTTATACAATAATCAGTGGCTATTTTTAGCTCTGATCGCTGTATAAATGTCACTGGTTCCAAAAAAGTTTCCGCTCTGTCCGCCGCAATGTCGCAGTCATGATAAAGATCGCTGATCACCGCCAATACTAGTAAAATAAATAAGTAAATAATAAAAATGCCATAAATATATCCCCTATTTTGTAGACGCTATAATTTTTGCGCAAACCAATCAATATACGCCTATTGCGATTTTTTTTTTTTTTTTTTTTAACGAAAAATATGTAGAAGAATACATATCGGGCTAAACTGATGAATAATTTTTTGTTTGTTTATTTTTTTAATTGGGATATTTATTATAGCAAAAAGTACAAAATAATTTTTTTTTTCTCAAAATTGTCCCTGTTTTTTGTTTTTTTTGTTTATAGCGCAAAAAATAAAAACCACAGAGGCGATCAAATACCACCAATGAAAGTTCTATTTGTGGGGAAAAAAAAGGACATCAATTTTGTTTGGGTAAAACGTCGTACGACCGTGCAATTGTCAGTTAAAGCGACGCAGTGCCATATCGCAAAAAATGGCATGGTCAGGAAGGGGGCAAATCCTTCCGGGGCTGAAGTGGTTAATGTGGTTGTAAACCCACTGAAAAAAAAATCCCTGCAAGACAAAGACATAATGAGCTAGTATGCATCGCATACTAGCTCATAATGAAATACTCACCTTAGATCGAAGCCCCCGCAGCGGTCCTGGCACACTGCTCTGCCCGGCGACATGTCTCCCAAAGTTATTTTTCTAAGTATCGTGGGCTCCGGTGTGCTGTGATTGGCCGGAGCCGCGATGACGTCACTCCCGGGCATGCGTACGGTAACGGCACACTCACTGAAGCAAGGGGACATACGTGGCATTGCTTCAGTTTGTGTCAGTGCGCATGTGCCGATGATGTCGGCACATGCAAATACAGGGGATATCTCCTAAACCGTGCAGGTTTAGGAGATATCCACGGATATCCACGCTAGCTACAGGTAAGCCTAATTATAGGCTTACCTGTAGTAAAAAATGGTTTGTAAGGTTTTACAACCACTTTAAGTGGTTAGACAAACTCTATTGAAATGTCACATAGTGACATTAACCACTTCAATACTGGGCACTTTCACCCTTCCTGCCCAGGCCAATTTTCAGCTTTTAGCACTGTTGCACTGACTTTGATGGTTATGCAACACTGTACCCAAATGAAATTTCTATTATATTTTTTTTGTGACAGATGGGGCTTTCTTTTGGTGGTATTTCACCACTGGGGTTTTTATTTTTTACTAAATAAACAAGATATTTTGGAAAAAAGTTTTTCTTAGTTTTTGTTACATCGTTTTGCAAATAAGTAATTTTTCTTCTTCACTGATGAGGCTGCACTGAAGTGGTTACGTTCTATTGACTGCTGCGCAGCGATGGGTTGCCTCACGCTGTTCTGAAATAAAGAACTGCCTGCCTGTTTTTTTTTTTGAAAGCACACCACCACAACTAGGTGGGATGAACCAGCCACGTAGGAGGTACGTGACATTCCTTTTAAGATCTTTAAAATTTGGACTTGCCTTTGAAAATGCCTGTTTGCACTTTAGATCAGAAAGAACTAGAGCAGTGGTCTCCAAAATGCTGCCCTTTGCCTGCCTTTATCCCAGCCCTTGGAACACTAATCCTCCCACTAAAACGTGACCCTATTCTCCCAACTGACACCAACAATGAAACACAATATCTCCCACTGATACGTGACACTATTCTTCCAACTTACACCAACAATGAAACACAATATCTCCCACTGACACCAATAATGGGGCACTATTCCTCCCAATGACACCAATAATGGAGCACTATTCCTCCCAATGACACCAATAGTGGGGCACTATTCCTCCCAATGACACTAAGAATGGGGTATTATTTCTTCCAGTGATAACAATGATGTAGCAACGCTCCTCCCCCTAATACCGAATTTGGATATGTTTACCCCCACTGATGCCAGGAAAAATTCCACTCTCACTGGCCATAGTCCGGTCCACCTTAGGTCTGAAGGACAATATAACTGGCCCTTTGATTAGGAAGTTTGGAGATCCTTGAACTAGAGCAGTGTTTCTCAACCATAGTGAGAGCAGGGCCCTGTAAATTCTTTTGAAGCCTTCCATGCCTCAACACAAAGTTGCATGTTGCGCTCTAACTTGCTTTAGGGTAACCTTTTAACTGAACAGGCTGCCAGAACAGCCTAAGGTGCCTAAAATAACTCATTCCCTCTTTTTGGTAACGCACAGCATTACACTACCACGTGTTGTAGCATGCTACAACATACTGTAGGTGTATTGCCTTATTGTGTTAAGGTGGCCTTTAGAAAAAAAAGTGGTATTGCAAGTTTGAATCCAATCTTGGGGAAAAGTTTATACTCATACAATGGAAGAATATAAAATATGTGTTCCCTCACTTTTTTGTATGACTATATACTTTTTTTTTACCTTTTTTACCATGACTGAAAAGTAGTTTGTTAGACATATCGAGCAGACACTAGGCAGGTGACACAGCTGTCCAGCCTGAGTGGTGTCATTGAGTAGATCTCTTCTACTCACCCATGCTGATCACTGATTCCGCCGGTCTCTGTGCTGTTCTTGGATTCTGCAGGTGGAGTGGAAGGTCCCTGTGCTTCTGCAGGTGGAGTGGGAACATTGGCACCGCCTGTCAGTCACCCATCTCCGATCCTCCAAGTGCACATCTCCAACACCTGGTTTACGGGGTGGGCAGGATCTGCTTTGGTGCAGGGGAGCTCTTGCATTATACTGTGCGGGGCTTAGGAACTATGTCCGGTGCAAACAAGAAGCCACAGCGTGGCAGTTGAGAATCAGTGAACTAGAGGGTTTAAAGTTCACCTTTTCCAAAAAAAAAAAAAAATAGTCTATGCAGTCAAGGTGCCCCAGGTTTTAAAGAAAAATGTGCAGCTTTGTAAAAAGTTCATTCAATTTATTGTCATGCCTAGATCATTTTCTGTAAAAGGTGAATTTAGCCTTTTAAGGCATGCTAAAGTAGCATCCATTAATACTGATTTAAAGGCCACTTAAGCGGGTCTTTAAAGTGGAGTTCCACCCACTTTTACAACTCTTCAGCATCCCTCACTAAACTGTGCACTGTAAACGAATTGGATATTTTAATTTTTTTTCTCAGCACCTACTGTATATCTGCTGTATTCATTTTTCACTCCCTCCTCCCTGGCCGTGGCCCATCGCATCATTTCATGTTTGCAGTGCCTTCTGGGAAGGGGCGACAACTTCCTCTGACACTGCCATTGCTATGGAAACCTGACCTGAAACCTATTACACTGCTTGTGCTGCACTGAGCATGTGCGAGATCTGTAAGGATGAGATCCAGGAAGAAATACAGTCTGGCTTCAGATGCCCACACTTAAGATGGCCACGGCCTGCTGTAAGTTTATAAAATAACAAACTACTGCTGTACACTAACAAAACAGACCTTAGTTTACAGACTAACTTTACTAGAATACATTAAGCTTGTGTATTATAGGGGTATTTTTATTTAAAAAGTATAATTTCGGCCGGAACACCACTCTAAGTGTTACTGGAATGTTGATGAATCAGGTCTAATGTGGTAAACCTACAGACAGTGCTGGGGATTCCCACCTCAAGCACTTTGACTTCTGGAAAAACCAATGGGGCAGTCTGGGAAAGATTTGTGAGTGCAGTGTATAGTTGAACAAGCATCATCATTTTTTATTTTTTGTTTTAAGAAAAATATAGCTGAAGACTGAAATGTAAATTTTCTAATTGCATTATATTACGGAATAGCTTGTTTTGAAATGAGAAAAAATGGAATTTCCAAATTACAAATAAAATAAGCTACTAGTAGTAGAAGGGCTTAAGGGTCCCGAAATCTGCATGGAGGTCCTCATTGGGCACGCAGCCACAAACATATAAAGAATGGTGAAATGTTTCGCGCTGTATTGATTTTGCTTATAGATTAGCGTGGTTATTTAAAATGTACATTTGTGTCCTAGTATGGAGCCAGGTGGGCCTCCCTGCATATTGATAGCCACAATTAATCTTGTTTTGTCAGGTGCCCCAACATAATTAAAATTGATTGTTTTGTTCTTAATGTACTGATCTCCCAATGTTCAGTGGCAGGATGCGTGGCGTTCCATTGTCTATTGGTTCCTGACCTTGTGTAATCTTTCAGCAGATAAGGCGCAAGGGCTGGAGTGCTTTATGCTTTATTCCCAACCAGACACTTTCGCTGCTTGTTTTTAAAGTCATAATGGATGTTTCACTGTATTTTACAGAAAATATCTTCATTGTTGCCATTCAGGTTTGCTTTCTTTTGGGGATAAAATAATAATTCTTCTTAAATACATTTTTTGCAGAAAATGGAGGTAGAGGCAGAAGAAGGTTTCCTCCAAGTACCATTTTCTTTTCTCTCTCCTCAGCTGTCAACTTTTAATATCATTTAAATTGCATTCGCAATTTCCATTTTTATACTCCATAATGGATTGAATAATTTAATGCAAAAACTGTTTAGGGAAAGATAAAAGAAAACATTTATTTGCCTAAACGTTTTAAATTGACCCTGCTGCTCACCTTTCAATTTGTCCCCATCACCGAACAATGCTCCGATCCTGAGAAATGTACCTCCTGAAGTCCGCTAGGGAACTGACACTTCTGGGAGTGTCGATGTATGTGTTCCCCTCCATCTACTGCTAACCTTCACATCATTACGTATTTTGTAATAGTTGGTAGTCAGCAGGAGAAAACACAAAGAGCTGCAGGGGACCCAGGAGATCGACGCTCCCGGAAGTGTTGGACGAGGACTTTCGAGGACCACTTCTCAAGATCAGAGCAGAGTTTGGCGGTGCAGACAGTAGGAAAGGTAACTATTTACTATCTTTTACATTCTGTCTTCCTTAAAGCGGAGTTCCTCTCAAAAACGAACTTCCGCTTTAAGTACTGGTGACCCCCTGACATGCCACATTTGGCATGTCATTTTTTGGGGGGGGGTACCTAGTTTTCACATGTACCCAGCTTCCACTTCCTCTTCTGGTGCCTAATTTTCACAGGTACGCAGCTTCCACTTCATCTTCTGGTGCCTAGTTTTCACATGTACCCAGCTTCCACTTCATCTTCTGGCGCCTAGTTTTCACAGGTACGCAGCTTCCACTTCCTCTTCTGGCGCCTAGTTTTCACAGGTACCGAGCTTCCACTTCCTCTTCTGGCGCCTAGTTTTCACAGGTACCCAGCTTCCACTTCCTCTTCTGGCGCCTAGATTTCACAGGTACCCAGCTTCCACTTCCTCTTCTGGCGCCTAGTTTTCACAGGTACCCAGCTTCCACTTCCTCTTCTGGCGCCTAGATTTCACAGGTACCCAGCTTCCACTTCCTCTTCTGGCGCCTAGTTTTCACAGGTACCGAGCTTCCACTTCCTCTTCTGGCGCCGCGGCGCCAGAAGGAAGTTCACCTCCCCCCCTCCCTCCCTGCAATCCTCTGGGACACATCACAGGTCTAAAAAAGATTGCCCGGCCATTCATAAGGCGCAGCGTGGCTCGTGCATGCGCAGTGCCAGCGCTGCAGAGAGGAGGTGCAGAGAAGCGAGGCTTCAGGTGGGCGCATCACTGGAACGTGGGACAGGTGAGTGTGTGTTTTATTTAAAGGCTTTTAAATGGGCGGGACTCCGCTTTAACCACTTGACCTCCGGAAGACTTACACCCCTTCATGATCAGGCCATTTTTTGCGATGCGGCACTGTTACTTTAACTGACAATTGTGTGCTCATGCAACGCTGTACCCAAATAACATTGATATCATATATTTTTCCCACAAAGCTTTCTTTTGGTGGTATTTGATCACCACTGCATTTTTTATTTTTTGCGCTATAAACAAAAACTTTCTGCTGTAAAACATATCCAATAAAAATGTTTTTAAAAAAATAATTTCTTCATAAATTTAGGCCAATATGTATTCTGCTACACACTTTTAGTAAAAAAGATTCCACTAAAGCGGTTGTATTGCCCGCTTGGTAATTTTTTACCTACCGGTAAGCCGATAATAAGGCTTACCTGTAGGTAAAATGAATATCTCCTAAACCTGCATGGTTTAGGTGATATTCACCCTGCATGCAGCTGCTAACATCAGTGACACATGCGCGCCGGAATGGAGGACTGCCGCGCCGGAAGAAACGCCAAGGGAACATGTGAGCCCCCTCGGCAGTGACCGGGCAAGCTGCGGGAGCTTCGTTCTAAGGTAAGTATTTCATAATGTGCTAGTATGCAGTGCATACTAGCACGTTATGCTATTGTCTTGCAGGTTTTTTTTGTTTGTTTTTCCGGCGGTTTTGTACCGCTTTAAGCATATATTGATTGGTTTGTGCAAAAGTTATATAAACTGGGATATTTAAACTTTTTTTTTTACCTGTAATGGCACCGATCAGCGACTTAGACCCCTTTTACACTGGGGCGCTTTTCAGGCGCTACAGCGCTAAAAATAGCACCTGCAAAGCGCCCTGAAAGAGCCGCTGCTGTCTCCCCAATGTGAAAGCCCCAAGGGCTTTCGCACTGGAGTGGTGTGCTGGTAGGATGGTAAAAAAAAAGTCCTGCTAGCAGCATCTTTGGAGCGGTGAAGGAGTGGTGTATACACCGCTCCTGCCCATTGAAATTAATGGGGCAGCGCGGCTATACCGCCAGCATAGCGCTTTGCTGTGATTTGTACCCTTTCTCGGCCGCTAGCAGGGGAGTAAAACTGCCCCCGCTAGCGGCCGAATACCGCCGCTAAAACAATGGTAAAGCGGCGCTAAAAATAGCGCCGTTTTACCGCCGACGCCCCAGTGTGAAAGGGGCCTTATAGCGGGACTGCGATATTGCAGTGGACAAGTCAGACCAGTGACACTGTACTAATGATACTGGCTGGGAGGGGGCTAACATCAGGGGCGATCAAAGTGTTAAATGTGTGCCTAACCAGTGTTTTTTTTTTTTTCATGGTATGGACTTTCATGGTACCGCATTGGACATGAACAACACAATGTATAGATAAAACCAAAAAGAATGTAAATAAAAAAAAAAAAAAAAAATGAACAAACATCTAAAATATTTCAGTGGCAGCTCTTTTAAAACTGGATTAATGGTAAACCGTATTATACAGCACCCCAAGTAGAATGTGAGGTCTGAAACAAATTTATGCATGGCTATCATACATAGCTATAAGAGCCACGTAAAGTGATTGTAAAGGAATACGTTTTTTTTTTTTTTAAATAACAAACATGTCATGCTTACCGGCTGTAATAGTTTTGCACAGAGCAGCCCCGATCCTCCTCTTTTTGGCTCCTCCTCCATAGAAATTCGCTTGCCATGGGGGCACTTATGTGTGCTCGCTCCTAAGCCCCCCTCTTTGCTGGCTGTGATTGGCAGCAATGGCTCCCGCTGCTGTGTCTGAGCTAATGAGAAGGGAAAGAGTGGACACAGTTGCTGCTCTCACTGGATCAAGATCAGGCTCAGGTAAGTATTAAGGCAGGTTGGAGGGGGGGAGCTGCAGGGAGAAGGTTTTTTTGCCATAATACATGGAATGCATTAAAAGAGAAGTATGGGAATGGATTTTTTTTTTTTTTAGAATCTTACTTACCTAGTTAGATGCAACATTGGCCCCCCACCGGCTCTAACACAGAACTGAGCGATCAAACACCACTGATCGCTTGGTTCTCAGAGCACCCTGAGCAGAGAGCTTGTGTCAGTCAGTCACCGCTCTCAATGATCTTTGGCTGTACTTCTCCTTTAAGCATTCTAGCACACTCTACTATGATAGCCATTCAGATGAAAACCAAAGAGTATTAGGTATCCATGTAGCAGATGTGGGCTGGACTTTGTTAAAATATAATGTCAGAATGTTGGATTCTGCCATTATATTTTATTTAAATATATTATATTTAACCGCTTCCCGACCGCCTCACGCAGATATACTGTGGCAGAAGGACACATACAGGCAGATTAACGTACCTGTACGTTGCCCTTTAAGAGGTGGCTCACAATGCGTGTGCCTGCCGGGAGCTTTGTGACCGCGATCGTGGGTCCCGTGGACCCAACGTCCGCGGGGATACCCGCGATCGTCTCACGGTAAAGAAGAATGGGGAGATGCTAATGTAAACAAGCATCTCCCCGTTCTGTCTAGTGACACTGTCACTGATCAGCTCTCCCTGTGATCGGGAGCGGTGATCAGTGTTGTGTCATACACAGCCCCTCCCCCCCACCCCAGTTAGAAACACTCCCTAGGACACACTTAACTCCTACAGCACCACCTAGTGGTTAACCCCTTCACTGCCAGTGACATTTTTACAGTAATCAATGCAATTTTTTAGCATTGATCGCTGTATTAATGCCAATGGTCCCAAAAATGTGTCAGATTTGTCCGATGTGCCTGCCATAATGTCGCAGTGACGATAAAAAATCGCTGATCGCTGCCATTACTAGTAAAAAAAAAAAAAAATTATCAATAAAAATGCCATAAAACGTATCCCCTATTTTGTAGACGCTATAACTTTTGCGCAAACCAATCAATAAACGCTTATTGCGATTTTTTTTTTTTTTTTTTTTTTACCAAAAATATGTAAAAGAATATGTATCGGCCTAAACTGAGGGAAAAAAAATGTTTTTTCTAATATTTTTTGGGGACATTTATTATAGCAAAAAGTAAAAAATGTGTTTTTTCAAAATTGTCGCTATCTTTTTGTTTAAAAAAAATAAAAACCGCAGAGGTGATGAAATACCACAAAAAGAAAGCTCTATTTGTGGGAAAAAAAGGACGTCAATTTTGTTTGGGAGCCACGTCGCACGACCGCGCAATTGTCAGTTAAAGTGACGCAGTGCCGAATCGCAAAAAGTGCTCTGGTCAGGAAGGGGGTAAATTCTTCCGGGGCTGAAGTGGTTAATATATTTACGTTTTGTAATACAGAAAAGCACTGATTTCCCTGCAGCTTTCCAAAGAATAAAGCCGTCTCCAGAAATTTTGCAAATATTATATTTGAAGTTAGGGAAACAAACCAACTTTGTAAATCGGACATTCCCATCTGGATCCCATATACTTGTACTGGTTCTCAAAAGTATCTATTACATGCAATTTTAGCAAAGATTAGTTGATGTCCACAGCTTCCTCATATCAATAGTAATATGTTAGCATCACCTGTACATTTTGCATAAGGATGATATGTTTGACTTTTGCTGTTTCTTTCCAGATCTCAATGAATGGTACGGTGCTAAGGCTGTGCTGGCCCTGGTGGACGGTCAGGTTTGGGATATGTATAAACCTCTCACTAAATCCTGTAATATCCAGTTTCTTACCTTCAAAGACGAAGATCCAGAAGAAGTCAATAAGGTCAGTAGGCATTATTTTCAGTGCTTTCATTCCTTCAATATAAGCCATATAACTCAGATGTTTTACCTTTGATGGAAAGCACACACTTGTTAGCGATGTGACTGTTTCGGGAATCCTACATCTTCTGAAGTTAGTTTAGTGCCCAGAGGTTATTGAAGTCTAGAAGCTCAGAGGTCATATATAAAATAGTGTATGGGCTCAGAGGTCATGGCCTAGAGCAGTGTTTCAGTCAATGCACCCATTGAAATTCTGCACATCTCTACCCCATTCTAAACTCTGAAAAAAACAATTAAAAGTTTTACATAATGCAGCGGCATTCACACATGGAGGACATCCTACATTAGAGGTGATTTATTCTTACAAAGCAAATACACATTTGCACACTGGTACTGATTGACATTCCAGCGTTTCTCTTCGCCATCAGTTTCTCTCCTTCACTCGGCTCATGTGACCCCCTGTGCTGATGAAGAGAGGCAGTGGAATGGGCAAACAAGGATGCTGTGCAGGCACCCAACATCCTAATTATCAACCAATGACCTCAAATGGTTTTTAGGATACTGGCGGCTGGCCCATGCGGTGCTTAACTACTAGCCGACCAGCCGCCGTCATTATACGCGCAAATCGCCGTAGCGGTACAGCGGTTGCTAAAGGGGCATGCGCGTGCCGCCAGAGCTGATGCGCGTGGCCGGCGGCCGTGATGTCTGCTGGCGACCCTGCGATCGCTCCTCAAAGAGCCAGTTTACATTGACAGGCCCCCGTTCTGTCAGGGGAGTAGAGAGAGATCTGCTGTTCCTAGTGATCAGGAGCAGTGATCTCTCTCTACTTCCTGTCAGTTCACTGCCCCCACAGTTAGAAACACCTTCCTAGGACACACTCAACCCCTTGATCACCCCCTAGTGTTAACCCCTTCCCTGCCAGTGACATTTATACAGTAATCAGTGGCTATTTTTAGCTCTGATCGCTGTATAAATGTCAGTGGTCCCAAAAAAGTGTCTGATCTGTCTGCCGCAATGTTGCAGTCCCGCTAAAAACCGCTTATCACTAGTTAATTACTAGTAAAAAAAAAAAAAAAAAATATATATAAAAAATGCCATAAATCTATCCCCTATTTTGTAGACGCTATAACTTTTGCTCGAACCAATTATTATACACTTATTACGATTTTTTATTTTATTTTTTTACCAAAAATATGTAGAAGAATACATATTGGCCTAAACTGATGAAGAACTTTTTATTTATTTTTTGGGGATATTTATTATAGCAAAAAGTAAAAAATGTTGTTTTTTTTTTTTTTTTCAAAGTTGTCGCTCTTTTTTTTGTTTTTTTTTTGTTTTTTGTTTTTTTTTTTTTGTTTATAGCGCAAAAAAAAAAAACAAAAAAAAAAAACACGCAGAAATGCTGCTCAAATACCATCAAAAGAAAGCTCTATTTGTGGGGAAAAAGGATGTCTTTTGGGATACGGCGACCCAGTGCCGTATCCCAAAAGATTACCTGGTCAGGAAGTGGGTAAATCCTTCCGGAGCTGAAGCTGTTAAGGGTGTAATGCTGCACAATGAAAACATGTGGCTTTGTGTAACTAAAAGGCAGGCTTGATCCACCCGCTGGCTTGTCAATTTGGGGCAATTTTTAGGCATTTTCCCAAGGCATCCCTGCAGAACCCAGAATGCACTCTGGTTGCAAAATTTTGAGGGGAACTGGGTAGTGGTTGTGGGGGTCTGCAGGCGGGGGCTTATCAGAATCTGGAAGCCTCCTTTAACAGGAGGGCCCCCAGATCCCGCCCCCCATGTGAATGAGTAGGGGTACATTTTACCCCTACTCATTCACCCAAAAAAGTGTTAAAAAGAAATGAAAACGCACAGTTTTTAACAACTCCTTTATAAAAAAAAATAAAAAAACCATGTCCCCCGATGTTGATCCATTGTCAATCACGACGGCCGCTGCTGCCGCGGGGCCACCTGGCAGCACAGCCGCCCTGTGACGCCACCAAGTGGTGAATGCTGGGGCATCAACGTCACAAGGGGGCGGTGCCCCCAGGTGATGTCGCTGGGTGGCCCCGCCCCTTTCCTGTTTAACTACTTCAGCCCTGGAAGGATTTGCCCCATAAATGACCGGGCCATTTTTTGCGATACATATAGAAAAACAGGGAGGGCATCCCGACCTTGTGCATTACCAAAGATAAAATTTATTTGACTAGTAAAAACAAAGGTCATACTCACAAACAAGCGTTTTAAAAAAGGCTTAACATTACTCCAAAGATTCGGAGGTGTGTCTTCCAGACACCTGCAACCTGGACGGATATTAGGGGGATCCAGATGGTATCGCAAAACGGCTTACGCCTTACGAGGGAGTACCCTCTTCATCAGAGCCTCAGCGATAACCTAAAAAATTTTATCTTTGGTAATGCACAAGGTCGGTGCGCCCTCCCTGTTTTTCTATGTTTCAGCTCTAAGGACGACATTTTTTGTGATGCGACACTGCGTCGCTTTAACTGACAATAAACAAAAAAGAGACAGACAATTTTAAAAAAAAATATTCTTTTTACTTTCTGTTATAATATCCCAAAAAAAAATTTAAAAATACAAATGTATTCATCAGTTTAGGCCAATATGTATTCTTCTATATATTTTTGGTAAAAAAAAATCGCAATAGGTGTATATTGATTGTTTGCGCAAAAATTATCGCGTCTACAAACTATGGGATAGATTTAGAGATTGTGGCGGATAAATTTGACCCCAAATGACACTTTTTGGGGACCAGTGACATTATTACATTATTATTACAATGGCAGGGAAGGGGTTAACACTAGGTGGCGATCAAGGGGTAAATGTGTTCCCTCAGTGTGTTCAAACGGGGTGGGCTGCCTGGAACATGACAGAGATAGCTGTTCCCAATCACTGGGAACAGAAGATCTCTGAGATGTCCCCTGTCAGAACAGGGATCCGCCTTGTTTACAATGGCAGATCTCCATTCTTCCTCTGTATACAGCGATCGTGGGCGGCTGGCGGACATTGAGTCCGGGGCCCCACGCCGTGTTTTTTATTTAAAATTTTTTTTTATTTTGAACAGACTCCATAAGTGCCGGTTCGCACTAGTGTGCTGCGAGAATCCTGCCATTCCAGTGCGGGTTCCCGCATTGCACCTGATCGCACAGTGGTTCACACTGAGATCTGCGAACCTCTGCGGCTGTCAATGTAAAGTTTGGTCAGCAGATTGCAGTGCGAACTGTGAAATGGTGCAGGAATCGGATCGCTTAAGTGCGAACACCCATGCATTCCGATTCCAGTGCGGACCAAAAAAGGGTCCTGCACTGGAATCGGAGTGCGGACCAAAAAAAGTGTCCTGCGCCATTTTGGTGCGAATGTGATGCGATTTCAGCTATATAGTTTGGCTGAAATCGCATCGCACAGACAACGCATGTGATCCAAACAGCAATGCAGTGCGAATCTCATGCAATGTCTAGCATCGCACTAGTGTGAACCGGGCCTAAAAAGTCGGTTTAATGCACATGTCATGCGAATCGGATGCGATTTGAACCACATCCAATTCGCATGACGTGTGAAAGAACATTTCTTTCTATTGTGCCTGTTCATATATATCCGGTGCAGATTCAGTGTGAATTGAAAAAGAGCCTTGTGAGTTTTCTGAGCAGTGCGGTCCAGCTCAGGTGCAAATTCAGGCCACTTGTCTTCTATGGGAACGCTTCTGAATTGCACATGTCATTCAGTTGTGAACAGGATAAAATCCTGATCAAAAACTGACCTGAAATGCTGAACTACTTTGTCAATTAGCTGTGAAAACAGAGCTTCATTTCGCACCGCACATGTGCAAACCCAGCCTATAGCGGTATTTAACCCAAAACCAAACATGTAATATAGTGCAGCTTTCCTAGATGTGTGTCAGAAACCATGAACCAGACCGAGACAGAAGTACAGTAAAATCACACTTGTTTATTAATAAAAATAAAAGGTAAATAGAGTAAGCTTAGTCAAAGCATAGCCAGAGTCCAGTAACCGGATCGGGTAGTCGGCCAAGCCAGAGTCCAGTAATCGGATCGGGTAATAAGCCAGGCCAGAAGTCAGGGATCCAAGTAGAGGAACAGCAAGCCAGATAAGGAGCCAGAAGGGATGTCAGCAAAGCCAGTTTTTAAACAGGAATGCAGGAGATGGTTTCTTGTGATGTGACCAAGGCGAAGGCAGGAATAAAGTGAGCTGGAGATCTTTAATTTGGCGGGGCTGACGAGCAGATCCACATCAGCTGGTTAACTGTGGAGAGAGATGGGAGCTGGCAATTAGCTGACAGCTGAGCGGCCAGCTCAGAGAAGGAAGGGCTGAGCCAGCCCTGACAATGTGGTGGCTGCATTAGTTTCCTTTTTTTATTTTTTTTTCCCCTCTGTTTTCACCTGATGATAATCCTGAGCAGTATCGCACCCTCCTGTATTAGAGTGCCTACACTCTGGATAAGGGGTCTCCAAACTTTCTACACAAAAGGCCAGTTTACTGTTCTTTGGACTTTAGGGGGGGCGGAGTGTAGCCAGTGGGAGTAGAAAATGTCCTGGCATCAGTGGGGGTAAACGGCGCTCAATCATTAGTATTAGGGAGAGAAATGGTGCCTCATTATTGGTGTCAGTGGTAGGAATAGTGCCCTATAATTGGTGTCAGTGGAAGGAATATTAACGTATCATTGGCGTCAGTGGGAAGAATAGTGCTCCATCAGTGTCAGTGGGAGGAATAGTGCCCTATCATTGGTGTCGGTGGTAGGAATGGTGCCCCAAGAGCCAGATAAGGGCAAGCAAAGGGCCACATATGGCCCCCGGGCCCCAGTTTGGGGGCCCTTGCTCTGGATGAAGGGGCAACAGAGACACCTTTTGGACAGCAGATTTAGATACACTAACAAGTTGAAGCCAAACTCCAGCTAACACTTTAGAAGCAGTCATAGCAACAGTTTTTTTCTTTTGGGGGAAATGTGTTACATAAAAGCTGATCATTGGTAAGCACCCCTGTCAGTAATAAATGGTCTCAACCCCGTAACTGCTACATCTGCAGGACAACAGACATAATGGCAGGATCACCAGGTAAAAATAAAGGAAAGGGAACCTAAGAAAAGGAAACTAATGCAGCCATCACATCTAAAAATTGGTAAGCTGCAATATAATGTTTGCTTTTGGGTTTAATACTGATTTAAACCATTTTTTTTCCTGATTAAACCCTTCAGCTTGCATGTGATCAAAGCTCACATAGTGATTACATGATTGATAACCACTCTTAAAAACATTACTGAAGACCAGAGCTATCAGTGACTGCCAGGTTTGGATGCTAGTGGCCACGCAGAGTGTAAAAATGGATTATATAAATTACCATATTCTAAGCAATGGGCATTGTGGGGAAATCAATCTACAGGTTGCAGGCAGTAAAGGCGTAAAAAGGTGTGAAAAGAGAAGAGTTAAATTAATAGCTTGAGCTCTTTTTCTGTAAATCTATCTCATTTTTGCAGCATGCAGATTCCCCTCTGTACACCCTAATGGATTGCATATGGAATTTACAGATAAATCTATAGGAAAGGCTCCTTGGGTAGCTCTAGGCCAGGTGCACATAAATGAAAAGAATAAAATAATGCACATGAATCACACACCACCTTATTGCCCTATGTTTTATGGGGATTGTCCAAAACAAGATAAGTTCTAGGCACAAACCTAAGTGAACCTGTAGGAATTAAAGACTTGAGGATATTGAATGGAAGAGATGGGTCTTAAAACACTTCAACAACGATCTTAGAATTTATCTCTTAGTGATACTGTACACACACTGTGGTTCTAAAGGCAGAAGGTTTTTTTTTTTTTTTTTTATCTTGATGCATTTTATGCATTAAGATAAAAAACCTTCTGTGTGCAGCAGCCCCCTTAATATTTACCTGAGCCCCCATTTCGATCCATCGGTGTTGCACAAGAGCCTTGGCTTTCTGGGGACTCTCTCTGATTGGCTGAGACAGCACCGGATGCCATCGTCAGTCAGTGAGCCAGTGAGGATAAAAAGGGGGCAGGGCTGAGCTGCGAATTGTGTCTGAATGGACACACAGAGCAGCGGCTCAGCTCGGGTGCCCCCATAGCAAGCTGCTTGCTGTGTGGGCAGTTGGCAGGAGTGCCGACGAGGGACCTGAGAAAAGGAGGATCCAGGCTGCCTTTTTCTCCCCCCTGGAGGCTGTTTCTTTCCCTCTTAGTGCACCTGTCTGGGTGGCCCACAAGTAGAGACTTGGTCTCACTAGGGGTCCCCTGGTTTTTTTTTTCCTCTTTTTTTCTCTCTCACAGGCCAAAAGCTGTGACCCAGGGAAAAAGAAATGCCCCTCATGCAAGGACAAGATGGGAGAAAATTGGAAAAAAGCTCTATGCAGTACCTGCATTGCTTCTTTGGTGAAAAAGGAATCTGCTTCTGTTTGTGATGATTTGGTTGCCTCTGTAAAGAAGGAACTTTATGCCACAATTCAATCAGCCTAAGTGAGGAGAAAAAGGAACTAACACTACCTGACCCTATGTATGCAGGCTTAAGTGAGCCTAAAGGGCGAACATTTCCGGTACATTCTGTCATCTCAGACACCATAAGGAAAGAATGGCAGGACCCAGAGAAAAAAATGTTTTTTCTCGAGAGCTCACAAGAGGTGCTTTCCTTTCGAGGAAGACCCCTTGGTGGTATGGAACAAGGTCCCCAAGCTTGATGCAGCCTTCTCCCAGGTCCCTAGGTCCACTGACCTAGCCTTTGAGGACATGGGATCCTAAGGGATCCGAAGGATAAGCAAATGGATCTTTTGCTCAAGAGATCATGGCAATCGATCATGAGCAATTTAAAACCAGCCATGGCTATGACAAGCGTCGCCAGAAACCTGGAATACTGGGTTAACCAGCTAAAAGCTCATGTATTAGTGGATTCACCCAAACAGGAGATTTTGGATTCTTTTAATACCTTGTCCTTCGCGGCAGCCTATATGGCAGATGCTTCAGCCGAAGCAATAAGAACGTTGGCTAGATCAACAGACTTAACAAATTCGGTAAGAAGAGCATTGTGGCTGAAGACTTGGCCAGGCGATGCGGCATTGAAGAGTAAACTCTGTGGGATTCCCTTTTTGGGTGACCTCCTCTTTGGTCCTGATCTAGATACCATTCTAGACAGGACAGCTCATAGGAAGAAGTAAAGAAGAAGAAACAGCCCCTGAAGCGCCTTTTTCGACCTCAAAGAGCTCAGGAGCAGGACAACAAGTCCTAGGGGAGGAGGAAGAATTGGTCTGCACAAAAAACTAAGGACAAGGGCGGAATCCTTTTCCATCCTTCTGCGCAAGACGAAAAATCCCAATGAATCGACCCTGCGGATGGGCAGCAGGCTGCAAAATTTCCTTCTGCAGTGGTCAGGCATAACGTAAAATCAGTTCATCCTGACCACTCTTTCTCGTAGTTATGCAATAGAGTTTACGGAATCCCCCCCAAGAAGATTTCTTGTGACAAATACCCCGATGGATCCAGTAAAAGCCCTGGCCATGAAGTCCTCATTAAAGGAGCTGATGCAGAAGGGTGTAGTGATCCAAGTGCCACCAGAAGAAGCGGCAACAGGTTTTTTATTCCCACATATACTTGATAAGAACGCCAACAGGAAAATTCCGATTGATCTTCAACCTAAAATCTCTGAACAAATCTGTCAAGTACTAAGGGGTTTTCCGACAGTCTAAAACATTACTATCAAGTAGGAATATACTAAAGTGTGGAAGGTCTATAGTTCATGGTGCAATTCAGCTGCCCAAGATCCAAGGAGCCTTGTTTCCATCTTGGAGTTTTTACAGGATGGGGCAGATAAAGGACTAGCAGTCCTTACCTTAAAAGTACAGGTTGCTGCACTAGCGGTGTTCTTAGAAAAATCAGTGGCCTCTGAAACGCTGGTAGTCAGATTTTTTTTTTTAGAGCTCTTGCAAGATCAAGATCAAGGTCAGCACAGGTCAAGAATTTCCCTAAGTTGGACCTGTCAGTAGTCCTGCAATCCCTAGCAAGGAGTCCATTTTAAACCTTTGGAATAAGCATGACTCAGATGTCTCACTCTTAAAGCGGTGTTCCTGATTGCCATTACTTCAGCACGCAGGATCAGTAGCTACACGCTTTAACAATTAGGGAACCTTAGCTGTCAGTGTTCCTGGATAGTTATTTTTAGGACAGACCCGCAGTTCTGGACTTCTGGAAAACAAGTTACCGGTATGAATTATTTTGTGTAAATAACATGTTGTGGGCGGATCTCTGCCAGTCACATGCTGTGTCACACCCCTCCAGCCTGTGTCTTAGAATAAGAGGGAGGTGAAGCTTCCATTTAATCTACATGTAATATCCCACCCCCGTTGTGTTCAGCTGTTTAGTGGGAATGGAGGAGGAGGGAGGGAGTGGGCTGTCATCTACCACTGTGTATATTCCCAAATGTGTGACTCTATAGTCCCATGGACTGCTCAGATGTGATGGGGAGGAAATGCTCAGCATAGAAACTCACTGAAAACTGAGCATGTGCAGAGTTGCCACCACAGCTGCAAAATCCCTAGCTGAATTGGGGTCATGAACAGAAGGTGGAGATAGAGAGCAGCAGGATCAACCAGGTTCTTTGCATAATTTGAAAACAAATCTCCGTGACACTAGTACTAGTGTACAGCCGCTTGTCCGACAGAAACAGGCATTTCGGAAAATGAGCCGATCAGCATCCGATCAGCGCTTGCAGCCAAAGGGGTAGTCCCCCTATCAAAACACAATAGCTCAGCAGGGAGATCGCTGTACTAACATTGCATAGTGAGTACAGCCAGCTCCTCATTTTTTTTCGTTCATGTGGTAAGTGGTTTCATAATTATCAATCAGCTGCTGAACCTGCAGAGCTCTAATGAGGAAAATTGCAGGGTCAGCATTCCTTTAGACATGATTTACTATCGGGAGTATCTCACCAAAAATGACATTTTTGTTGCAGAGGATGCTTGATCTGACTTTTATCTATGTGTAGACTTCTGGGAAAATCAGTGAGCCAATCACACAAACAGGAAATTATGTTTCTGGGGGGGAGGGGGTTCTGTACACATTCTGTGTACAGAACACCTCCAGGCTGCCATGTTGCATTGCATTTTACAGAAAATTACAGGAGCTGCTGATTGAAAAGGGAAGGTCATTTTTAATAACATTTAATTACAATATGACTTGAGTCGCAATTGTATACGCTATACTATTTGTATTTTGAAATTTTTTTTTTTCCCCCACGAAAGTAGAGTTACACTTTAAGCTTTCTGGAACAGTAGAGGGGGAGACTAGGAGAGGAGCACAGATAGATGGTCTCAGTGCTGGCTTATCATGGACAACAATAGTAATTTTGGACAGCTTGATCTGTGCCCCCTTAGTCTATTTGGTTCTTGGGTTTCTGCCGCTCCCACAAGCCAAGAGATTGTCTTAAGATTGATTTGATCTGAACATTTTTCATCTCTTTCTATCTCACATCTTTCTTTCAGGTCACGTCAAGGTACCTTTTTAGTTTTTGTCTCTGTGAACCCATCCGTATTATATCTTGGAAGGCCATGCTGTGCCTGTTTGTGCATACAGATCTATTGGTCTACACTTTCTTTGTCTGCGATAAACAAAGCATCGGTAGGAGGAACTAGTACCTGATCCATACTAGACAATCGACTTCTCTCCTCGTTCTCCATAATCAATAGAACAGTCAGAATGAATCAGACGACCGGTGAGATTGTTCTACTACAATCCCCTCTTCCAGTAGGCCCCCCTTTGTGGAGATGATTGGCTAGGGGCTCCTAGGGCCTCATGTGGACATGTATTTATATGCTGATTAATAGCGATGGACCAGAGCTGATTTTTGCTTTCACAAATGAGGAGACATTGTAAGGAAACCGCTCTTGTTTTTAAATGACTCGGGTAGATGTGCTTAAAACACATATGTGCTTCCTAATTTTAGATTTCCTAATGGCAAATATGTACACCTGAGAGATATTTGTCTGAGCATATTAAATGATGAACAGGAAGAAACCAGCTACTCAATTAGTTCCTAATGCATTCGGAGGATTGGGGCTTTTCATTTCCAATGAACATCACAAACTGCAGCTATGGGTTACAATCTTGCCACACGTTATGTGCCGCATTATTTACCAGCTATGTACAACACCGTTATTTTATAATAAATCTGTCGCTGGAGAGATTTTTCTCTTCCTAGGCTTTCACAGTAATTAGTTACAACGGTAAGGCCTCTTGCTGCACACAGACGTAATCATTTCTGATCATACTAATGTTTATACTCAGGATCTTGTTGACAGATCTTGAGTTAAATGTTATGTAAAGATCTTGCATATACACAGATATAGGCATGTAAACATATGTGTATATATGCATTAAAATTCTTCTTCATGCTCTTCTAGTGTCTAGTGTTGCGATATTCACATGTATTCGTGTTTAGGGCCCTTCCACACAGGGTGGGCCACCTGTTCAGCGGTAGGCGGATGGCTGGTCCGTGTCTGCTCCTCTTATGCGGAGCAGACACAGTATGCTCTCCTCTATGGGCAATCAGATGTCAATGGACCGCCTGTCCATTTACACCCTACAGCGATCCGATCTGGAATGGAACGGATCCCTATCCATCAGTTTTCAGCAAATAGGATCGGATGGGGTGTCAACAAACATGTCCGTTGACACTCACCACTCCATAGAGGAGACTAGAGGGTCCGGTCGGGTCCGCCTGAAGAACAGACAGGTGGACCCGATCAGTACGCTAGTGGGAAAGGGGCCTAATGTGTGTAAATTACTATTAATTTTCATTAATGGCTCTGTACTCATTGTTGTATTATTGATCTTTACGCAGCTGTGTGCAATGCTTCATAGACAACAATGCACCTGTGTTCAGATCAGTAAAAAAAGGTGGTGTTTTTTAGGTTGCTTGCACCCTGCACGCTTCTAAAATGCTCAGATGTGTGAATAGCCGGTTAAGGTTGCTGTTGGGTGATGACTCCTTAAAGCGGAGTTCCACCCAAAAGTGGAACTTCTGCTTTAAGCACTCCTCGCCACCTTACATGCCACATTTGACATGTATTTTTTTTTTGGGGCGGGGGGGGCAGTGGGTGCCTACTTCCTCCTTGTGCCTACGGGCCGACTAGGCGACTCCTCCTCTCCCCCTCGGCGGCCTCTCGGCAATCTTCTGGGACACGTGACAGGTCCCAGAAGATTGGCTGTCCACTGGGAGAGCGCAGTGTGACTCGCGCGCCCGGCCGTGATGCCGCAAGCTGTCACGGCCGGGTGCCCACAGTTTCAATGGAGGCGGAGAGAAGGGGGAGAGAAGTGGGGGTCCGTGCGGCCGCATCGCTGGATCGTGGAACAGGTAAGTGTCTGTTTATTAGAAGTCAGCAGCTAAATTTTTTGTAGCTGCTGACTTTTAATAAACAAAAAAGCCTGGAACTCCGCTTTAAGAACCACCTATTCATTGCTTGGTAAGGACACCTTTAGGGTGGTTGTAAAGATGCCGCAACCTGCCAGCGTCCTTAACCAGTGATAATGCCCCCCACCCCCAGTACCTAAATTATGGTCAGCATGCTTCAGCTCCTCTTGTGTAGGAGCCATGCTACTAAGGAAGGGGGAAGGAGCTGGACAGACAGTGGGTGGGTCAGCCTGGAGCATTGGCTCAAAGAATGTGAGGGGAGGAGAGGGGGGCGATTGGAGCTGGATGGCTGCAGAACTCCAGCGCTACCCCGGGGATGGGAGGAGTGCGATGAGGCATTGTTTACATATCTGCTCATTGTTGAGGAAGTCGGCATGTTCCCTGCTCCTTAACAATTACATATTTTCTGGTTGCTAAGAACACCAGCGGGTGCCCGATCGTTAACAAATCAGCATCTTTGTGCCATGTGACCTCAGAAACGCACCTAAAAACATACCCTGGGTGCTTTTTTTGGTGCATTTCCCATTGACTTAAAGCGTTTGTTACCCCAAAATTTCATATTCCTGATATGTGCTTGTTGCACCATGTACTCGTATTAGAAAGTCTCCTGTTCTCTTTGTATTGCTTCCTTTGTGTGAAATCCCTGGTGTTCTTCTGCTTTACTATTAAAAACTGACCAAACTAAGCAGGAGAGCACATCTTGGTCAGTTCTCTAGATACTCTAGATAGGCTTGGAACTCAGTGTGCTCTCCAATGATCAGACTTGCCCTGACACACTCCCCCCCCCCTCCACAGCCATTCACTGGGATGGAAAGCTCAGTGTCCTGCTGCTTCTCCTCCCCCCAGATCTTTATGCAGCTGAGAACAGAGGGAAGGTGATCACTTTTCTAAAAAAGTGAAAAAAAAAATATATATAAATATATATATATATTTATTTATTAATCCTATACACAAATGTGTTACCTTTTATTTCTATTTTCAGACTGAGTGGGTTGTTTTACAAGGTGATCGTTTACAATCACTTTAAATGGAAGGTGCATCTTTTGGTGCGCTTTTGCAGGACTTTCACACTGTGAAAGGTAACAGAATTGAAAGAGGAATCATTTTGATGCACTTTTGTCACACTGGAAATGTGCCTTCTAGAACGGCCTACTCCTGTGTGTCAGAGGCCTAAACAAGTACAATATGTATCGATTTTAGCAGTAGCTGAAAGAACTGCAGATATATCTAAACCAAAGAACATTTTATATATATATATATATATATATATATATATATATATATATATATATATATATATATATATATATATATATATATATATATATAAATAAATATAAATTAAATGTATTGCAGCTTACCAGTGCTATTTGTTCTGGTTCATTATGTTTTTGCACCCTTTTTCTCATGTAGAATGTGCGATATTTCATAGTATAACACTAAAACACATAGTAAAGCGGGACCTCCCACTTAGCAATCAGTTTGAAGTGATCTATTCTCATCTGCAGAATAGAAAGAGATGAGGATTTCCCCGAATTCATTGACACGTACTTAAGTTGGGGGCTTTTTCACTGACTCTTCCTTCCATTAGCTGTGGGAACCCTTTTGAAAGTTTTTAAGGCTCCTGTTACAAGTAATACAAGAAATACAGGTGGGCGAATTCAGATTCAAAATGACCAATGGTAATTTGACAAATACAATTACTCCTAGCAACCAACTCATTTTAGTGTGATGTAAACAATCTATTAAAACTTTTTGTTTGTGTAGCTGCGCTGGCCCTTTAAATACATAAATCAAACAGTGTATTAATGTGCTAATGATTTTTTATCAAAAAACATAATGTACCAATCTGAAGAGTCCCATAGCAAAAATATAAATAAATATAAAAAATATAAAATATGAAAATAAATAAATTCTAAAAAGGGTTAATCCACCGTGCTGAACAAATGGTGATTTCCAAAGCAATCGTCTTGTGATTGACCACCACCATCCAATCTATGTGCTATGTACCAAAAAGCAGTTATAAACAAGCCTGTGTGTTGTCTTTCTTTAATCCTCCATAGGTGAGTAGATATTTCTCCACCAAATCCCAGACTATTCTCATATAATCCTCAAGTTAATAAAGTTCTCAAAAGACAAAAACAGCCATCATTGTGCAAAATTTCACACTTTTTAATCGTTAAAAAAGGTCATATAAAAGATTTGCACTCGTATGTGTGCCTCAGACCGGCACCGAGTCTCTCCAGCTTTTCAGTATTTGCCTATAATGGCCGTATGCTACTAGTAGCTGGTGTGCGGTATAAGCCTCATTTTCAGTGCGGTACATTCGGCAGGAAATGACGTCAGCGTCGCGCAACCAGGGGGATATTTTATGTTTTTTATATTTACCGTATTTATCAGCGTATAACATGCACCCCACGTTTAGGTAGATAGACAGAGCCAGATGTCCTGTGTACTCGGCTCCTCTCGCAGTCCCGCCCCTTGGCCCGGCTCCTATGATGGACACAACACTGGCCCAATAGCGGGACATAAATGCTAGGAGGTGGGACTGGGCGTGACTGCGAGCGGAGCCGAGCCTAGCTGAGTACACAGTACACTCGGCTCTATTTCGGTGGCGCTCGGTCCCTCCTTCCCCTCCGAGGCAGTGGTTCGTCGTATAACACGCACCCACGATTTTCCCCCTGATTTTAAGGGGAAAAAAGTGCATGTTATACGCTGATAAATACGGTATTTAAATTTTTGGCATGGGACTTTTCACATTTGTACAATATGTTTTTTGATGAAAAATCATTAGCACATTAATACACTGTTTGATTTATGTATTTAAAGGGGTTGTAAAGGCTCGTGTTTTTTCACCTTTCAGTCACCGGCCCCCCAGCGCCCCCCCCCCCCCGTTTTACTTACCTGAGCCCCGAATTTTGGTCGGCGCTTTCCTGCTGTCCCCCTCTCCACAGGTTCCCGGCTCTTGATTGGATAGATTGATAGCAGCACAGCCATTGGCTCCCGCTGCTGTCAATCAAATCCAATGAGGCGGGAGCTGGGGGGCGGGGCCGAGTTCTGCATTCGACCTCTATGGATGCCGAATGCTGGACTCCGGAGCGCGCCCGCAAGGTAACCCCCTCAGGAGAGCGCTTCTCCAAGGGGGTTATCTAATGTGGGGAGGAGCTGCCAAGGGACCCCAGGAATGGATGTTCGGGGCCACTTTGTGCAAAACGAGCTGCACAGTGGAGGTAAGTATGACATGTTTGTTTAAAAAAAAAAAAAAATCGATCCTTTAGTATCACTTTAAAGGGCCAGTGCAGCTACACAAACAAAATGTTTTTTTATCCACTGATCTAGTGGTGAATATGGACATAATTATCTGGCTGACCTCCGGCAGGTGGTATCGCATGGCCTAGTGTCAGCTCTTATGTGAGTACTTTCAGTTATGGCCGTTTATTTGTTCATTTATTTGTTCATCATCATCTTTAATCCCTCTACCCCTCTAGTCTGTGGTTATATCAAACTGTAATGGTGATTTTTTTACCCCCTTTTTAGTATATGGATGCACTTGCTCCTGATAAGTGGATAGAAGTCCACGAAACATCGTCAAGCTTATTTTGATGCATCCATCTCATATTCATGATTCTAGATGGTTTTTAGTGCTCTAGCACCCTGATATAATGTTATGCCTACTCCATTTGGGGGACTGTGATGTATAATATTTACTTTCTGTGTCATGTTGGTGACTATCCTCAATATGTATGTTGATACTTTGTATTTTATATGCCAATGTGCTATTATGCATTTATATGGGTTGATCCATGCCCTATCTTTGGTCTAATAAAGAATAATAAATTAAATAAAGAATACAATTTTTTACATATGTATATGGTTTTGTCTGGCTCTACCCCACACACCTCATCTAGAGTCTCCCCCCCCCCCCTCTTTTTTGCAAAAGCAACCAGGGATGGAGGCGCAATATTCCCCGTTGCGTCTCATTTAAAGTCCCAAATATTCCCTTTTTTCTTTGATAGTGGTGAATATTAGCTGCAGCATAGCCCTGCATTATAGAATGTTTGGAATTTGTTTTGCGCCACTGGCGCACACTAAACTAAGATGTAATCAATCTGTCTGGTTGCCATAGGATTTAAACTTTTGGATATAACTGTTCATTGCACTTTGACAGATAAGTCTGTATTAACCAGGTAATGCTAGTAATAGGATTTCTAATTCCTTTCTCCTGGATTTCAGGCATATTGGCGTTCCTGTGCTGCAATACTGGGACATGTGTTAGAACAAGCTTTCAAAGAGGATTACATGGTGAATCTAGTCAGAGCTCCAGAGATACCAGGTGAGGTTTTTTTTTTTTTTTTTTGTATTGAAAATGTTATTAAAACGATACCTGAAAGCATGTCTGCTAAGTGTTGGCCAGACGGGTAGAGAGTGACGTATGAAAACTATGGACACCTCTGTGTTGCTATTTAGTCCGCCTCTTGACTGTCAAAAACAGTGACATCCAGGTACTGCAGTCTATAATTTCTGTGAATTTAGTCATTTACAAAGCTTTCTTATTTTATCTTGCTGTTAGATATTTTGATTGCTTGGTGAACTTTGCTTAAAGATTAAAGTGATTTGTAATGTTTTTTTTTTCTACAAAAATAACAAACATGTTATACTTACCACCTCTGTGCAGTGGATTTGCACAGAGCAGCCCAGATTCTTCTCTTCTCGGTCCCTCCTCTGCTCCCGGCCCCTCCCTCCTGTTGCATTCCCCGATAACAAGCAGCTTGCTATGGTGGCACCTGAGCCAAGTCACAGCTCCATGTGTCCATTCAGACACGGAGCTACGGTCCAGCCCTGCCACCTCTCACCTGTTTTGCTGAGACAGAGCAGCAGCGCCATTGGCTCCCGCTGCTGTCAATCAAAGTCTGCCAATCAGGAGGGAAAGTCCCGGACAGCCAAGACACTTGTAGACATCACTGGACGGAGATGGGGCTCAGGTAAGTATTAGGGGGGCAGAGGGGAGCTGCTGCACACAGAAGGTTTTTTTTATCCTAATGCATAAAATGCATTAAGATAAAAAACTTTCTGACTTTACAACCACTTTAAGTGCACTTATTCTTTTTGGCCACCCCCCATCTAACAGATCCCTCACCCTTTGCAGATGCGTACTTAAAGTGGTTGTAAAAACAGAAGGTTTTTTATCTTAATGCATTCTATGCATTAGGATAAAAAAAAACCTGTGTGCAGCAGCTCCCCTCGGCCCCCCTAATACTTACCTTAGCCCGAGCTTCCTCCAGTGATGTTGCATGAGTGCCTCGGCCCTCCAGGACTCTCCCTCCTGGTTGGCAGAGACACAGCAGCAGTACCACCATTGGCTTACGCTGCTGTCGATCAAAGTCAGTTAGCCAATTAGGAGAGAGGGGGCGGGGCCGAACCATGGCTCTGTGTCTAAATAGACACCCAGAGCTGTGGCTCGGGAGCCCCATAGGAAGCTGCTTGCTGTGGGGGCACTCAATAGGAGGGAGGGGCCAAGAAAGCCAGCTAAGGGACCTGAGAAAAGGAGGATATGGGCTGCTCTGTGCAAAACCAATGCACAGAGTAGGTAAGTATAACATGTTTGTTATTTTTAAAGGAAAAAAACGAGACTTTACAATCACTTTAACAAGACATTCAGAGCTGCAAATTCTGACTGTGTCTGCACAGTAGAGCCCCACAGAAATCTATGGGGCTCGTCCTGAACCCAAATTTTCTTTAGAAGGTGGCCACATGCCAGTAAAAAAGTTCTCTGCCAGCATGCGGTAGAAAGAGACACTTGCTCCCTGTGTGGAGCAGTGGTCTCTCTGCAGAGGTCTGACACAGTTGAGTAACCAGGAAATGTTATGCTTCCTGCTGATTGGAAATGACTAGTTCTGACTCGCGGTGTGAGTGTGACCTCTGCAGAGAGATCAATATTTCCCCACAGAGGGCATGGGTTGCTCTGTACTGCATGCTGAAAGGGGACATGCTTTTCTACTCAGGCTGTGACTTCTTTAATGAGGGAAACAAACTTTAATGCCCCGTACACACGGTCGGATTTTCCGATGGAAAATGTCCGATCGGAGCGTGTTGTCGGAAATTCCGACCGTGTGTGGGCTCCATCGGACATTTTCCATCGGATTTTCCGACACACAAAGTTGGAGAGCAGGAGATAAAATTTTCCGACAACAAAATCCGTTGTCGGAAATTCCGATCGTGTGTACACAAATCCGACGGACAAAGTGCCACGCATGCTCAGAATAAATAAAGAGATGTAAGCTATTGGCCACTGCCCCGTTTATAGTCCCGACGTACGTGTTTTACGTCACCGCGTTCAGAATGATCGGATTTTCCGACAACTTTGTGTGACCATGTGTATGCAAGACAAGTTTGAGCCAACATCCGTCGGAAAAAATCCTAGGATTTTGTTGTCAGAATGTCCGAACAAAGTCCGACCGTGTGTACGCTCTATTAGACTTCCCACACTTTTTTCTTGCTGTTCAGTTGGGTTTTAAAGCGCAGTTCCACCCAAAAATTGAACTTCTGCTTTAAGTACTGGTAACCCCCTGACATGCCACATTTGGCATGTCATTATTTTGGGGGAGGAGCGTGTACCCTGTTTTTACAGGTACCCACCTCCCACTTCCTCCCCTCGCTCCACGCCCCAGGAAGGAAGATCACCTCTCCCCCCTCTCTCCCTCCCTGCAATCTTCTGGGACATGTCACAGGTCCCAGAAGATTGCCAGCCATTCACAGCGTGCAGCGCGGCTCACGCATGTGCAGTGCGCTCCCGGCTAACCCACAGTTAGAAGGGGAGAGGAGTGCGAGGCTTCCTGTACCCGCATCGCTGGACCATGGGACAGTTGAATGTCTGATTATTAAAAGTCAGCAGCTACACTTTTTGTAGCTGCTGACTCTTAAATGGGTGGAACCCCGGTTTACCAAAACTTATTAGATCTCTTCTGAAAATATTGGTTGCCTGGTTGTCATTCCGGCATTTAGCTTTAGTATGTTCCCTTTCACTGATCTGGAACAAATATAGAGCTCAGCAATTTCCTCTTACTTCTATATGCTTATGCCAGGTCCCACACTCCCCTTTCCCATACACTTCCGACACACTCCTACATATCCAGTAAGGGTTCTGTGATGGACACTTCTGGCAGCCAATGGGAGGTGTCCACAGTAAGGGACTTAGGCAATGCAAGGGAGAGCCTTCCACACTACAGATCGGAAGAGAGAAGAATTGGGACTTAGTCTGCCACATGATTACAATTTTAGTTTTTTTTTTTTTTTATAAACACTGGTTAATAACTATTTCGGAGGAGAGAATGTAGGGTGGCCAGGCAGAGAAGTCATCTAGGAAGTGTGACACCAGTTCAGGAGGCTGATAAACCACATCAATCCTGAGAGTAGCTGTAATACATCCGCCCCTTTGAGAAAAGCATCCACCCATTATAATAACTAGCCCGAGCATCGTGTTGATTGTGTTCAATGTATAACCATACATCCGCCCCTTTGAGAAAAGCATCCGCCCCTTGCTGTCTTTATAACCATACATCTGCCCCTTGCTGTATTTAATGAATAACCAGCCCTGAGCATCGGGAGCAAGCGGCGTGTTGATTGCGCTTGCGCAGTCTAGGCCGGGCACTATGCTCTCTGCTGACTGACGTTAGTTCCGGTTGCTGACGTCAGTTCCGATATCGGCGCCACTTGCGTTCCACACTGGTTCCGTGGTTCCGACGGGGAGATCCGGAAAATCGAGGTAATCCAGCTTGGAGATCGCGCCGGGGGAGTGAATCGAGATCGCGATCTTTATATGATTAATCGTGCAGCTCTAGAGGGAGGTGAAGGAAGAACTTTTAAAAGTGCTTTATGGGAATGAGATTCCAATTGCTCCTTACTTTTGCCTGTGAGGGAAGTCAAGTGGAGGCCACCATGGGAGAGGGCAGATAAAGAAGCAGGCTTAGATTCCTGAAGCCAGGTTTCAATAACGGCAAGTTGACAGATTTCGAGATAAAAAGGTCATGGAAAGAGGTGAGCTTTGTTACAGACAGCGGGCATTGCAGAGGTCTGGTTCATAGAAGCGGGGGAATAGAGGTGGAACACGAAGGCCCCTTTCACCCTCCGCTAGCGGCCGCAAAAGGGTTAAAACCACCGCAATGCGCTGTTTCAGCAGTGCTATGCCGACGGTATAGCCGCGCTGCCCCATTGATTTCAAAGGGCAGGGGCGGTGTATACACCACGCCTTCACTGCTCCAAAGATGCTGCTAGCAGGACTTTTTTTTAGCTTCCTGCCAGCGCACCGTTCCAGTGTAAAAGCCCTCGGGGGCGATAGCTGTAAAGCACCGCTAATTTTAGTGGGGCTTTACTGCTGTAATAGCGGCACTTTTCGGCCACTAGCGGGGCACTTTTAACCCCTGCTATCGTCCGAATAAAGGGTTAAAAGCGGTGGTGCCCATTAATTCTAATGGCAGGAGCGGTGGAGGAGTGGTGTATACAAGATGCTGCTTGCAGGACTTTTTCTAACATCCTGCAAGCGCACCGCTCCAGTGTGAAAGCACTGGGGCTGCAGGGAAGGCGTTTTTCAGGTGCTTTACAGGTGCTATTTTTAGCCCAAAAGCTCCTGAAAAATGCCCCAGTGTGAAAGGGGTCTTACTAAACCCAGTAATATGAAAATAGTTAATCTGCCCCCCACAGCTTATAGATCTTCTTTTTACAAGTAAATGTTCTCTCCAGCATAAAAGACACAACTGAGCATGTGCAGGTCGGCTACGCTGCCTATGTTAGCTGGCCTTGCAGGAGGGAAGGATCTGTGCATGCAGGATAAAACAGCCTTTTTACACAATGCAGAGGATTAACCCCTTAAGTTCCACAGTGAGTGTAACAAGCATTCTACTCGATATATACAGACTGATTTTACTGTTATAGGTTTAGTAACACTTTAAGGCAAACAAAGAAAAAAACTGCGCTATACCCTCGATGTATATAAAATGAATGTGAAAAAACACCAAATATGAATGTATAATTGGGTCATAAACAGTATGACACACAAATTCCAAATAATATCTGACTAATATCAGGTGCATATAGATCAATAGTGCCAAAACCAAAAAATTAGTGATAATAAATTAGTATACAGCAAAGTCCATAGACCAGACAAACAGAAAATCTTCTAGGGAGATGGGAAGAGTCCCCTGATAGCTCTTCATAGGGATCAGTGTGGAAAGGTAGAAAGTATAAAAACACCCCGTGCAGTGATCCTCCACTACCTAAATTGCACGCTTACCAGATAGCAAGCTCAACAGGCTCGTAAATAATCCAGAGGCCAGATGAACAGTAGGTATTGGAGCATCCCTCTATGTAGCGTGGCAGAAGGCAGGCAAACCAGGCACATGTGAGACCTTGAATCCAGGTATCCAACCAGCATTAGGGCATCCCTCTAGCGGCGTAGCCGCGGACATGTATGGGGGGGTACCACAACCCAAATCACAGACATAGGAGCAAATAAAAGATGCCCATAGTGTAACTCCGTTAAGACAAATTTATTGGTATAGGTAGAAAACTTACAATTTAGCAGTTTAAATTGAGCGCCCGTTTAAGTTGAAAAAGCGATGACGTCAGAACATCAACCTCCCGACGTACGTTTCGTCTGTAGCTGACGTCGTCTGGGGAACGGGCGACGCTCTGAGTCATCACAATTAAATAGATAAATGAAACCACGCCTCGTTGTGATCTTTCAAAGGCGTACAGCGTATGTGACAAATCCACAAGGGAGGTCGGAACAAAAACAAACCACGCAGCAGGAAGTACCTAAGGCTGCAAACAATAATCATATCGGATAGGATGCAAAAGAAAGAACTAAAATAGGTGTATTGAACACATAAGAATATGAACCAGACTAAAATTAGTCCATTGGGTATTCAGCCATTAAATGAAAAACTACATTTCCACATGGTAATAGCAGCATAAGTTTGCTATAAGACAGTATGGCGCCATCTTGTGGGAAAAAAATATATTAGTAAAAAAAATAAAAATTGTGAATAAAGATGAAAATGGTAAGATAGATAAAAAAGTAATGATAAAAATGTAAAAAATGAGAAATACATAAAATTAAAATTAGACTAAAATTAGACTAAAAATAAAATTATGATAAAATTATGGAGAACATGCCCAACAAAAAAAATAATAAAATAATTATTTCATCCATAAACGTAATAAATGGACACATCCACAGAGGTTTTACCTCTATCTTATTGTCATTTAGACAAAAATGCATGTATCAAATATATGTATGGACATATTGGGTAACGCCATTGAGACATCACAACGAGTTCACATAGACATAAAACTGGACATCAAACTATAATGTCAATAAAATGTAGAGAATAGCAATATTAGGCATAGTCAATAAAAGCATTTAAATCTGTCTCTACATTCAACCCAAAAGGTGTGTAGCACTTAATCCTATGTATCCATGCCATTTCTAAACGTGATATGCCTCGCACCAAAGAACCACCCCTCCAAGGACAGGTGAATTTATCTATCCCCAAAAAGACAGTTTTATCTGGATTCCTATTATGGACTTCCAGATAATGCCTAGACACAGGGTGTTTAGGGAAACCATTCAGAATATTTGTCACATGCTCGTTGAGTCTAACCATAAGGGGTCATAGTCCTGCCCACATACTACATCCCGCAAGGGCATTGGAGCAGGTATATGACCCCCTTGGTGGAGCATGTGACAAAAGGCCTGATCACAAACTCAACCTGAGTACTATTAGATCTGAAAGAATGGGTTCTCCTCTGAGTACATCCATTCAATGTGCATATTCTGTTCTGATTCTATACTCTGGTAGAATCCCGTAAGGTTATCGAAGAATCACCTTTTGATGGTAGGTGGTTAAATAATCTTATCGGTAATTGTACCTCTAATAGAAGGTGCCCCCTTGTAAACCACCTGAGTTCTAGAAGGGAGGATGGTATTAAGAGTGGGATCACTCATAAGAATGTGCCAATGCCTTTTAATCATCTGGCCAACCTTCCTATGCTGGATAGAGTATGTTGTGATAAAGGGAACAGACGGCACCCTATTGGTATTGGGCATCTTCTCCTTGAGTAGTTCACTTCTATCGATAGATAATACCTCTTCTAGTGTATTATTGAGATGTACATTAGAATAGCCCTTCTCCAAAAACCGTTTGGTCAGGACGTCTGCCTGCATGAGAAATTCACCCCTATCAGAGCAGTTACGTCTTAAACGGATGTACTGGCTTTTAGGCACCGACCTAATCCAAGCCTCATGGTGACAGCTATTGGTGGGAATATACGAATTACAGTCGGTGCTTTTAAAGTAGGTGACAGTAGTGAACTGACCATCTTTTATCCGAATGGTGAGATCTAAAAAATGAATCTCATGCTGGCTAGCTTTGTAATTAAGAAAAATGCCCCTGGTGTTAATATTCAGTTCTCCAAGAAAATAATCCAGATCGGACCTGTCTCCATCCCATAGGAGGAGGATGTCCTCTATATACCTAGCCCACAGGACCACCTGGGGTCTCTGCTGGGCATAGACATCCTCCTCCCAAAGGGCCATAAAGAGGTTCGCCAAACTGGGGGCATATTTAGCCCCCATGGCGACCCCTCTATCTTGCTTATAGAATTGACCTCCGAACCAAAAATAGCTCCGAGAAGCAGCAAATTGGAGCAACTCAAGGATGAAGGAAGTTTGCTCATCTACCAAACCAGAATCACGTCTAAGAAAATACTCAACCACAAAGAGACATAGGTTATGCGGTATGACAGTGTAGAGGGACGTGACGTCAGCTGTCACCATCCACATTCCCGGCTTGGGAGTAAGGGCCGCCAACAAGTTAATCACCTGACGGGAATCCTTTATAAAGGAAGGCATTTTATTTACTATTGGCTGAAAGAAGAAATCAATATACCTGCCCACTTTAAGGCCCCTATCACACGGGCCGGATCCCGTTATGCTCAGCAGGGGATCTGCCCGCTGATCCCCTGCTGAGCTGAACTGAGTGGAGCGGCCAGATGACAGGTCCGTGTTTGCTCAGCTTATACAGAGTGGACACGAACACAGCCTGCTCTGCCCAATGGGAAGCCGGGTGTAAACAGACAGACTGTTTACACCCAAATGCCCTCTGATCCAGACAGACTAAGGGGATCCGATCAGATTTGACACAAGTCCATTAACATCCTAATGCCCATAGAGGAGAATGCAGGGTCTGATCGGGTCCGGCTGAAAAAACGGATAGCCGGAACTGATCGGACCTCACGTGTGAAAGGGACCTAACGCTCACTGATAGCATTATTTACATACAGTTTATCCCAAACACGTCTCGAAATAATAGTTGTAAAAACTCTGTAGTCTCCCTTTAATGTTCAATTGAACCTTAAAGTGGTTGTAAACTTCTGAAATGAAAAAAGCACATCCCTCTATTGTGTATATTTTCCTCAATAAAAGGACCTAGCATGGTTCCTACGTTATCTCTCTTCCCTCTATCTGCATGAGTCACTTTTGACGAGTTATATCAACACCACAGTGTATGTTTCCCTATGAGACCAGGTAGAGGGGGGGTGTGTCCATTCCCTCCATTCATTTGTCAGCTTACACTCATCTCCCTGCTCTATGCTGTGTTGTGTGTGTGAAGGTAGATCCTCATTGCCTGCCCTTTGGAGCTGAGAAAAAGCCTTTTATCTGTGTGTTTTAGAAAGCTTTAGAGAAGGGGAAGCTGTAGAGTGCTGCAGATAAACGGGTACAATGCATGTAGGAGGATTTGTTTTATCCTGTATACCACCTGAGGCCAGGTTCACTGGGTATATGTAAGGGTTGTAGTACAGTATATGTAATAACTTTAAAGTAGTTTTAAACCCTTACATATACCCAGTGAAGTTACTGGCCTCGGATGATAGAAAAAGATTTAACAAATCCTCCTATATAAGTTGTACCTGTTTATCTGCAGTCTTCTCTCCTCTACATCTGTTTTAAAATGCTGAATTATAAATCTTGTTCAGAAAAAAGGGGGCGGAGAGCTGAAGTTACATATGGGAGAGTTCAGTAAGTAGAGCTCTGAGTGCTGATTGAAGGGAAGGGTCTCCACAGCCAGGGTCCTTTTCTACAGCTGCTAACAGGACGCGCAGGCTTTTCCATTTTTGCTGTGGCTGCTTTTGAAAGAAAATAACTACAAGAAACTGAACCTTTTTTATGAACCTGGAATACATTTACCATATTTAAAGTGGTTGTAAAGGTTAATTTTTATAAAGATAAAAAACTTGTTATACCTGCCTACTCTGTGCAAGGGTTTTGCACAGAGCAGCCCCGATCCTCCTGTTCTGGGATGCCCTGCTGGTGCTCCTGGCTCCTCCCCTTTACCGGGTGCCCCCACGGGAAGCCCCTTTACCTGGGGGCACTCATGCAGGCCCCTCCTCTCCCTGCTCCTGTGTCACTGGATTTGATTGACCACAGTGGGAGCCAATTTGTCCACTGAGGAGAGAGAGAGTGGCTGGAGCCGCTGGGCTCGTGCACATTGCTGAGTCGGATCGGGCTCAGGTAAGAGATAGGAGGGAAAAAAGAGATTAGAACAAAAGAGGGCACACCAGCCTTGTGCATTATCCTTTGATATATTTAATAAAAGAAAAAGTATTAAAAACTATTTACAAGGATGGAAAGAAAACCACAATGTAACAGTCTTTGGCTTATGACAATCCGTCTACTGGTAGCAGTCTCCAGATACTTGAGGGAGGACGTGCGAACCACTGCTGGCTGACGCGTTTCGAAGGATTACCTTCTTCCTCAGAGCCTCTTCTATACTCCTTCTTTTTTTTTTTTTACTGCTAGGATACCCCTATCCTGGTGGGCAGCAAGGCCTAAGATATTATCCACTCTGAACTTTGGCTCGCCGGGTCAACACATTTGTGCGCAAGAGTATTTGTTTTGCTGCTAAAGAGATAGGAGGGAGCTGGGGGCAGCTGCAGCAAAGAAGGTTTTTCACCTTATCACCTTAATGCATTAAGGTGAAGAACTTGGAGACTTTACAATCACTTTAAAGTAAAGGTTTAATCAGGCTTCAAATTTATTTTTCATCCTAACATTGCGCCCTTCAAAATCCCGCTTGTACCTACTGTAGGACATCGGATGCATTAACTTTTTTTTTTTTGGATCCTCTAACGTTAATTACTCATGTACAGCAGCAAAAGACAGAAATAGACGTGGACTTGAAATAATAAGTGAGGGGCCTAGGCTGTGTTAATTAGTGCGTTTATTACAGCATGTTAATGAAAACAAGGAATTGTAATGACTTGGTAATTAGAGGGGTAGTGTAAGGTGGGCAGTGCCAGGGAATGGAGATTGCATATTGTGATCTCTCATTACACAGCCTCTACCCAGCATCTGTCATAATGAGACCTCAGCCTGGCTCACTTCATAATTAAATGTGCACGTTGTTTATGTATTTCCAGCATGGTGAAATTCCTCTCCGTAATTGTCACTTTTCATATTGTTGATATGATTGGGGTCGCAAACTCATTTCTCTATTTTTTTTCCTTCTGTTTGGCATAACAAACTGCTCATCCTCACAATTCTTCTGACTCCTATAACTTATCAACTGCGTAGAAAGTCACCAAAGTGTGGACAGTGTTATCTGTCACTTCCGCTCTGCAGAGCCGCCATTTTGTGTCTATTGTCATTATCTATGCAAAAACAATTTATTGGTAATGTGACATTATAACTATTTTACACCTCATCATTAAAATCTGCCATGCATACACTAGGATTGCTATTGTGAAGAGTAATGTATTCTAATAACTGTATGCAGGTAATACTTGTACTGTTAGTATTCAGTATACAAACAAATTGGATCATTTTATCCTCATTCATGTGCTGATCAAGCTGTCTATTAAAAAAAAGTGACCGCGATGAAGTTTGGACTCTGCAACATTGCCAGGGGAGCTTACAACAGTTAAAGGGATTGTAAAGGTTCGCTTTTTTTTTTTTTTTAAATAACAAACATGTTATACTTACTTCGCCTGTGCATTCCACGGGGGCACTCGTGTGGGCTCGCTCCCGAGTCCTGGTGCTGCGTCTATTGACACAGACTCGGCCCCACCAATGACTTCTGCTGCTATCAATCTATCCAGTGAGGGCCCGAGACAGCGGCTGGAGCTGCTGTGCTCATTCCTATCACTGGAACGATTGGGTTCAGGTAAGTAAAAGGGGGGCTCTGAGGTTCTGCTGCACTTCAGAAGGTTTTTCACTTTAATGCATAAAATGCATTAAGGTGGAAAACCTTAAGGGTTTACACAGGGCTGGTGCAAGGATTTTTGACACCCCAGGCGAAACCTAATTTTGCCCAAGCATCAGTGTGACAGGAGCCGGCGCTAGAGGAAGCATGCGGCTGCAGTAGAGAGCACTGATCATAGAGGTGCGCAGGGGATGTTTGCTTCCGTTCCATCAGGACATGCCCTCCAGTGCTGCGCCTCTATAATGACACTACAAAGCGGCTTGCCGAGTAACATGCAGCAGAGGCATCCCCCTAGATGTGCACGCTTTGTCCCAGCAACGCCCACTAGAGGTTATAACTTTTATTACAGAGATATTTATAGTACAGCAACGAAAACTTACATAGCTCACAGTCAAAGAGTAGGACAGAGAGTAGGGAAACCAGCGGCCGAGTGCCCTAGGCAGCAGTGCACCCTAGGCCGCCTAGTTTGCCTAGTGGTAGCAACCGGCCCTGGTTTACAACCCCTTTGTGTGTGTATATATGTGTGTGTGTGTGTATATATATATATATATATATATATATATATATATATATATATATATATATATATATATACATACAGTGTGTGTCTTTTTAAAGCAGAGGCCCTAGATAATAAATTGGTGAGTTTTGCTCATTTTTATGTCACACGGTATTTGCGCAGTAGTTTTTGGGGAAAAAAAATACACATTTTTAATTATTGATTTATAGTATTTTTTTTTTTTTTTTTACACTGTTGCTTTAGAAAAAAAAATTTTGATCCCTTTTATTGCTGTCGCAAGGAATGAAAACATCCCTTTGACAGCAATAGGCACGTGACAGGTACTCTATAAGACCCCAAATCCCTCCTTTGCATTCAAAACACCAAGATCTGCGTTACACTTTCCATTTTTTAAAACTGGCATCTTTCCATTTTTTTTTTAAACTGGCATCTTTAAGACTCAAACCGGAAGTGATGTCATGACGTTGCTTCCGGGTTACTACATCCGAGACCCGATCAAATCCGATCCCGGCTCTCTTCGGGTCTCCAGCCAGCCGGTGGGTGTGCGGCTGGTGGTTCTGGTCTCCCGGTGGGACGGGAGAGCCTGGGCGAGTAGCAGAAGGTGGTGGGAGGTTGGGGGGGGGGGTAAGCCAGATGACGTGCTGGTATGTGATTTGGCGGCAAGTGGTTAATGTGATACTAAACACACACTGTTTAATGTTTAATTTACATTGTCCCTTCTATTTCTGTATGTATATGAAGTCACTGTAATTGTTTTAATTTAAAAAAAAAACAAAAAACATTCAAGCACCTTTATTCCTTATTATTCGATATACAGCTATCAGGGTCATGTGACCTTTCCCAGCCTGTGTGCAGGGAAAGATTAGCAGGAGAAGCTTCTAGTCGTCTGCTGCTGGTCACATGTTCAAAAGAAAAAAAAGCAGCCTTTGAAATACAGAGTAAAAATAATTACTATCAATAAACTGTTTTAAATTCTCATACAAATATATATTTGAAATCAAATTTTTATTATTTTTTGCAGTGTCATGGTATGGGCGAATTTCTTTGTCACACCTTTCCAACCTGTGTCTTAGAAAAAGAGTGTCAGGGCAGGAGATGGGCTCTAGGACCCAGCGTCTCCGCCAGCACATCACATGGGCCTTTATTAGGAAGCCAGCCCTTGGCTGAAGTGCTGTTTGATCATCAGCTTGTTACCTGTGTTCCTGTGTTCCCTTGCTCCCGTGATCCTTAGTTACCAACCCCGCTTGTTCCTGACCTGTTACCTGCTTGCTCCAGTCTTCGACCCTGGGTTGTCTTATGTATACCTTCTGCCTGCTTCTGTGTTTGATCTCAGCTATCCACCTGACTTCGTCTGCTCTGTTATTCACCTGGCTCCTGATCCTGGCTTGTACTGACTAATCTTCTGAAACTGTGCTTCTGCAGACCTGCCACACCTCACAGGCGCCATCTGCCTGCAGCCTCTGCTCATTACATCTGCAGTATCCCAGAATCCTTCTACAAGCAACTCCGCAGGCGACCTGTCCTACTTTGTGCCCGACTCCTCCTGTCTCACCTCCAGGATAGTCCGGAACTTAGCTGCAAGGGAAGCCCTCTCTCCATTGGCCTTCAGCACCCAGTACATGATAGTATCAAACAGCCATTATGTCTGAGTCCGAGAGAGGTGCTTCCGTGCTGAAAGCTCTCTGTCAACAGATGACTGCCCTGACACAAGCAGTCATAAATCTGCAAGATGGCTACTTCCAGCTTGAGGGGCGTCTCCATACCCTCACTGCTTTGATGACTTCTGCTGAGCCAAACCCAGCCACAAGCTCCTCCTCTACAACAGTACCTTCCAGTTCAGCAACTGCAGCTCCACCTGCTGTGGTACTGCCTCCTCCGGAGTCCCCACTCCTGAGCGCTTTTCCGCGATCCGACGGAGGTTCAGGGCCTTCAAGAATGCCTGCAAACTTTACATTGCCCTGCAACCCAGGACTTTTGCACTAGACACTGTTATGCCCTGTAGACACGGTCGGACATTGATTGGAAATTCCGACAACAAAATCAACAAAATGTGTGATGAAGCCCACACACGGTCGGAATTTCCGACAACAAGGTCCTATCACACATTTTCCGTTGGAAAATCCGACCGTGTGTACAGGGCATTAAAGTGGGGTTCATTATTTCCCTCCTATCTGATGAACCACAATCCTGGGCTCATAAGCTGCTTGAATGGAAGGATGAGGTGTTAAACTCTGTCACCGCATTCTTTGGAGCCATGGCAGCATTATATGACGATCCGCCACTGCCGAATCGGCCTTTCATCCCTTTGCGTAGTGTAGACCACCGGTGGAAGATTATATCGGAGAGTTCTGTAGATGGGCAGCTGATACTGATTTGAATTATGCGGCTTTAAGATTATCAATTTCGTCTAGGCCTATCTGAGACCTTAAGGATGAGCTGGCTAGGTCCGATGCTATTACTACACTTGAGGCTCTTTTCCAAGTTTTCTATACAGTTGGATAGGCGCCTACGGGAGCGACGCTCTGAGCGTTCCCAGAACTTTCGGCCAACCTGGGTTACTACCCTAGGTCCCAGCTGCAACAGTCCCTGTCTCTATTCCTCCAACCTCTACCACCTCTGCTGTAGAACCTATGCAGGTAGGTCTTCTCCGACCCACCTTGACCCCAGAAGAAAGAGAACGCAGGTGACTAAACAACTTGTGCATCTACTGTGGAGCTACAGGCCACTTCCTACGTAACTGTCCCATTCGGCCAAGTAAGCCCAGGCACCCGTACCCTTCATACCTCCAGCTTTCCAGGACTGTGTCTACACACATCATTCTTCCCATCCCTTTGCTGATGAGCTGATGCCCTGCCTCCGCACCGGTCATGCGACTGTCCCATCGAATTGCTCCCTGGAGTGGAGATTCCTTTTGGGCGCATCTTCCCACGGTCCGAGGTCGAGTTAGAGGCCTCAGGCAATATATTGATGAGAACCTAGCCAAGGGTTTCATTCATCCCTCCTCCTCACCTGCCAGAGCAGGCATCTTCTTTGTTGAAAAGAAGGACCACTCCCTCCGGCTATGCATTGGCTACAGGGAACTCAACAAAATTACTATCAAGAACAGGTACCCTCTTTCCCTCATTCCAGAGTTATTCCAGAGGTCCCGAGCAGCCCCGAGTGTTCACAAAGCTGGACTTGAGAGGGGCCTATAACCTGGTCTGCATTAGAGAGGGGGACGAATGAAAAACTGATTTCAGAACCCGCTTCGGGTATTTTGAGTACCTCGTAATGCCCTTTGGGCTATGCAGTGCTCCTGCAACGTTCCAACATTTTGTGAACGATATCTTCAGAGGGTACCTTGACCTGTTTTTGATCGTCTACCTGGACAATATCTTGATTTTCTCAGCCTCACTTGAACTCTACCAGTACCATGTCAAGAAAGTACTGAATATTCTGCAAAGTCACAGCTTGTATGCCAAAGCAGAAACGTGCGAGTTTGAGAAGCAGTCCATCCAATTCTTGGGACTCATAATCTCCACTGAGGGGATTTCCATGGATCCCCAGAAGGTCTGAGCAATTCTAGAATGGCCCACACCCTCCGACAGAAAGGGAGTCCAAAGGTTCATTGGCTTCGTCAACTTTTACCGGAGGTTTATCAAGTGCTTTTTGACCATCATCTCTCCGATCACTCAGCTCACCCGCCTTCATACTCGTTTCCTTTGGAACCAGGAAGCCCAGTCAGCCTAGTCAGCCTTTGAACACCTGAAAACCTTGTTTACTTCCGCTCCAGTATTGCAACACCCAGACCTAGCACTCCCTTTTAGTTCTTGAGGTAGACACTTCAGAAGTAGCAACAGGAGCTGTGCTCTCCCAGCGTCTAGGCCCAAAGGCCCTCCTGCACCCAGTAGCCTTCTGTTCTAAAAAACAAAGCCAGGCCGAAAGAAGTTATGATGTAGGTGACAGAGAACTCCTGGCAATCAAAGTAGCCTTTGAGGAGTGGCAATATCTGTTAGAAGGCGCCAGTCACCCAGTCATGGTCTTTACTGACCACAAGAACCTGGGGTATTTGAGTTCTGCTAAGCATCTAAGGCCTCGGCAGGCCAGATGGGCCTTATTTTTCTCAAGGTTTAAATTTCACTTGACATACAGACCTGGATCCAAAAACGGGAAGGCAGACGCCCTATCCCGGATGTTCCCTGAATCTACTGAACCTGCTCCCCCGAGCACTATTCTTTCTGCCCAGAATTTGTTAATTCTGCCCAGCTTGAAATCGGTTATCGAGCGGCTTCTGCATCATACCCCGAAACAGAGCACGCCTCATTAAGAAGACCGGACGGACTACTCTGGCATGCGGATAAGGTCTTCATACCCCAGGAGGCAAGGTTTCAAGTTCCATGATAACAGGTTAGCCGGTCACTTTGGGGCTCGTAAAACTAGTAAGCTCATCCAACGGTCCTTATAGTGGCCCAACCTTGGTCGGGACTATAGAGCCTATGTTAGATACTGCACTGTGTGCCTACGCAGCAAAGGTGACAAGACAAAGTCCTGGGGATTATTGAGACACTTAACTGTCCCTAACTGTCAATGGGAGATGATCTCCATGGATTTCATTGTGGATCTTCTGCCCTCGGAAGGATTCACTGCTATCTTGGTGGTGGTGGATCGCCTGTCAAAGATGGCCCATTTCCTGCCCATGGTAGGCACATCCTCCACTGCAGAGACAGCCCACATGTTCATCAAAGAGATTGTGAGACTCCATGGTTTACCCAACAACATTTCTCGGATCGAGGGGTACAGTTTACTTCCAGGTTTTGGAGAGCTCTCTGTAAAGCCCTGAGTATGGCACTCTGCCTTTCTTCAGCCTACCACCCCCAAAGCAATGGGCAAACTGAGCGCACAAACCAAACCCTGGAGCAGTAACTACGTTGCTTCTCAACTTTTTCCCAAGACAATTGGGCTTCTCTGCTTCCATTGCCAGAGTTTGGCAACCAGGTTTTTTTGCATGCAGAGAACAGGAATAGTGATGGAGTATGAACAGCATTTAATAACCATTTATTGATAGTTTTTTATAATGTGGGTTTAACACTTCAAAGCTTATCTAAACCCAAAAACACGGCAAGTCAAGTTAATGCCAAAGAGCTTAATTTTATTCTCATCTGACCACAGCACTTTCTCTGAATCATTTAGATGTTCATTGGCAAACTTCAGATAGGTCTGTACATGTGCCTTCTTAAGTGCCTTTCAATCTCCATTTTCTCCATTTCAATCTTCCAATTTCCATCGCGGCATATTGTGTTACCAATGGTTTGATTGGTGACTGTGGTTCCAACTGCCTTGAAATCATTCTCAAGCTCCTCCTGTGTAGTTTTGGGCTGATCCCTCACTTTTTTCATGATCATCCTTACCCCATGAGACGAAATCTCCAGACCGAGGGCGATTTGATGGTTATTTTGTATTCCTTCCATTTGCAAATAGTCGCAGTGGTCTCCTTCTCACCAAGCTTCTTGTTGATGGTCTTGTAGCCCATTCCAGCCTTGTGCAGGTCTACAATATTGTCCCCGACATCCTTTGAAAGCTCTTTGGTCTTGCCCATGATGGTGGGCTTGAATATAACAAATAGTCTGTGGACAGGTGTCTTTTATACACATAACTAGTTGTCGTTAGGAGCACCTTCTTAAATTAACAGGACTAATCTGTACCACATGAGCACAACTGTAGCCAGTCAGTGGGAGCCAAAATTATTGTTGGTTGGTAGGGGATCAAATACTTATTTTACTCACTGGACTGCAACTCAATTTATAACATTTGTATCATGCGTTTTTTTCTGGATTTTTGGCTGAAATTCTGTCTATCATTTAAAATACACCTATGATTACAATTATAGACCCTTCATTTCTTTGTAAGTGTGCAATCTTACAAAATCTGCAGGGGATCAAATAACTATTTTCCCACCGTATGTTTTTTTTTTTTTTTTTTTTTTTTGTTATGTATACACAAATGTTTTGCCTTTCACTTAATGGATAGTTTTACAAAGTGAGGGTTCACATATACAAGCACTTGAAGCACCCCTGGTATTTTTAGAAAAAAAAATCTAAATATGTGCATGTGGAATTAAATCATTCAAAGTAACATACAATATACTAGATGTACTAACCACATGCACTTAAAAAATACAGTATTTTGCTATGGTGACCCATGGGGAAAATGTTCTTATGCTAGGTCTGCTTTAAAGAAAAATATACAGGGTTTGATGTTGCGTAGATTGGTTCTATTGCTGGCAATAGAAGATCCTTCAGCAACAAGCTACAAAGCACCAGCAGATTAAGAAATGGTTTGTATGCTGTAAGGATGGAGAGCGGTGAATTGCTCCCAGCAGTCTCATCCACTAGAAACATTACACTGCTCAGGAATGGTAGAATTGTCCTTTATATTTTATTGGCTGTGCTAATGTAATAAAAACCTGCTAGGCCACTTTGGTTTCAAACCTATTCAGTTAAGCAGATCTTTCCTTAATACTGTACCGGAGACATTCTCTTCAAAGTATACGTCGGTACATTGAAGAGGAATATCGTTGTTATGGCAGCAGCTAGCTGCCATAACCCTGGTATCATCTTCTTCAGCAGGCGGTCCGCTTCAAGATTAAAGTGGTCTCTGCGGCAGATTTGCCGTGAGATCACTTTTATCGGCGGCGGGGGAGGGCCCCGCCATGTTCCAGTGCCCTCCCCTGCTTACTGGAGCCGTAGCCGTAGGCAGTGGCAGAGGCAATCAGATGCTGTCCCTTGTGTGACATGGAGATGAGTGAGGGTAAGATGGCCCCCACTTGTCTCCATATCATTGCAGGGCAGAAGCGACGTCAAAACGTCACTTCCGCCCATAGCTCTTAAAGGGCCTTTTTTTTTTTGTTTTGTTTTTTTAAATCACAATTTTTTTTTTATTGCATTTTAGTGTATATATGAGATCTGAGGTTCTTTTTTGACCCCAGATCTCATATTTAAGAGGTCCTGTCATGCTTTTTTTCTATTACAAGGGATGTTTACATCCCTTGTAATAGGGATAAAAGTGACACATTGTTTTTTTTTTTTTTAAAGAACAGTGTAAAAATAAAAAATAAAATGTAATCTAAATAAGAAAAATGTTTTTTTTTCTAAATGCGACCTGTCCTGACGAGTTTGTATGCAGAAGCGAACGCATACGTGAGTAGCGCCCGCATATGAAAATGGTGTTCAAACCACACATGTCAAATATTGCCGTGACCGGTAGAGCCGGAGCAATAATTCTAGCCCTAGCTCTCCTCTGTAACTCAAAACATGCAATCTGTAGAATTTTTTAAACGTCGCCTATGGAGATTTTTAAGGGTAAAAGTTTGTCGCCATTCCACGAGCGGGCGCAATTTTGAAGCCTGACATGTTGGGTATCAATTTATTCGGCGTAACATTGTCTTTCGCAATATAAAAAAAAATTGGGCTAACTTTACTAATTTCTTATTTTTTTAATGAAAAAAAAATTGTATTTAAAAAAAAAAAAAAAGTGCGCTTGTAAGACCGCTGAGCAAATACGATGTGACAAAGTATTGCAACGACCGCCATTTTATTCTTTAGGGTGTTAGAAAAAAAAAATTATAATGTTTGGCGGTTCTAAGTAATTTTCTAGCAAAAAACCTGTTTTTAACTTGTTCTTAACAAATCTCAGAAAGAGGCTCGGTCCTTTAAGTGGTTAAAGAGGACTTTATAGGAAGGAAATAAACAACCTTACTTTCTTATATACTTGTGACTTTTTCTTCATACAGGAGCATCCCATAAAATTAGAATGTCATCAAAAAGTTAATTTTTTTTTTTTTAGTAATTCAATTCAAAAAGTGAATAAAATTGTGTCATCCACCCTGGATACCTTGGCCCCCTGCACCACACGCAGAATCAGGCCCCAACCACTACAACCCTGGCAGACAGACAATACCAGAAGCCTCAAAAACGGAGCTGTGCTCTTGAGCGTCTGTGGCATAAGACTAAAGCCTCGTACACACGATCGGATTTTCTGCAGAAAAAGCGTCTGACTTTTGTCCGAAGGGTGTTGGGCAGGAATTTGTCTTAAATACAAACGGCACACAATTGTCGGCCAACAAACACGAACATAGTGACGTACTACGTGGTTTTTCAACTCTTTAGCGCCACCCTTTGGGCACCTTCTGCTAATGTTGTGTTTGGTGAGCATTGATTCCCAGCATGTGTGTTTGTACTTTGGACTTAACCATGATATCTGCTGGTGTTGGTCCACTGTGTTTTATCAAGTCCAAAGTCAGCGCAGCCCTCTCCCAGGAAATTCTAGAGCACTTCAAGCTTCCCTCTGCTGACCAGCTTTATGGAGATGCTGATTTCATTTTCCAGCAGGACTTGGAACCTGGCCACACTGCCAGAAGTACCAATACCTGGTTTTATGGTATCACTGTGCTTGATTGGCCAGCAAACTCGCCTGACCTAAACCCCATAGAGAATCTGTGGGGTATTGTCAAGAGGAAGATTAGAGGCACCAGACCCAACAATACAGACGAGCTGAAGGCCGCTATTAAAGCAACCTGGGCTTCCATAACACCTCAGCAGTACCACAAGCTGATCACCTCCATGCCACACCACATTGATGCAGTAATTCATGCAAAAGGAGCCCCGACCAAGCATTGAGAGCATACTATACTGTACATGGACATACTTTTCAGTAAGCCAACATTTCTGTGTTTAAAAATCCTTTTTTTTTTATTGGTCTTATGTCCTATTCTAATTTTCTGAGATACTGAATTTGGGTTTTCACTGCTTGTAAGCCATAATCATCAATATTAAAAGAAAGAAATTTAGAAATATATCACTGTAACACATCTATTTAAAATATGAGTTTCACTTTTTGAATTGAATTACTGAAATAAATAAACTGTTTGGTGATATTCTAATTTTATGAGATGCACCTGTATTTCCCTATTTTTGTCCTGCTTCTATGTTGCCTCGGTCCCTGTTCCTGCACCACCATTTTGAAACTGTCTATGATGCATGTGCTTCATCCCCCGCATGCACCGTATGTCACAACTGGCATCTGTTGGGCCAGGGGACACTTCTAGACTTTTGAAGGATCTTGGGGAGAAGCTTTTTTCCCCAGCAAATAAATGCAATTTTGTACGTTGCATGCGCGGGATGAATCACATAACATCATTTGCTTCATGTTCATCAGTACTGCCAGATCTCGCACTTTAGGTACGGGATTTTCCTAAAGGCAATGGTGACATTGCTTTCTCAGGGGGCATCTGTGCAGACAGGGCAATATCACCACGGTCGTTCACATTTTTGGGCAGAATTTCACTTTTCATGATAAATAGAAATGCTTTCCAATGCCATTTCTGGCTCAGCCATCCCAATGTGCTTTTCTCTCACTTACCCTTACCCAAAGGGGGTTTAATATCTTGTCACTTTAATTGAATCTTTAAAATGATTTTCAGATTCCATTACTTCCTGTCGATTCTCTCAGCATTCTCTTCCAGTAGTCCATCTCCCAGAAGCCTTAATTTCCTTGTTGAATCACAGAAGAGTGTGTGATAGGGTGTGTTCACAACTCTGGTCCACACCTCCCTCATTACAACACCACCTTCCACCCACTTTCTATACAATCTGATTGTACAATCTCCTTTCGATCTCCCATCAGCTATGTAGGGCCTGTCTGATTTGATACAAATTGAATAGGTTGGTCAGGTGGGTCCTCCTATTCCATAGTTCTGGTAAATCTCAAGGAAATTGTACAGAGATTGTACAATCAAATTGCATACAAGTACAAAAGAGGGAGTGGACGGAGACACTCCTTTGTCGGGCACCGTTCACATCGCCACGTAGCGAAAAAACTTACAATCCAACGTGCGTCTGTTTTGGAGCATTTTTACTCGTCACGCATGGGTTCAGCCCATTCACTTGAATAGGCTGCCCTACACGCAACAATTACCCCAGGGAAGCTCCAGGACTTTTTTTGGAGCAGCGCATGGCGCGTTACCGCAGTTTTTGGTTGCTGCACTTGGGGTGCTTTTACCATGTAATGACAACACAAGCACAATGCACATTTTCAGCGTACTGAAACACATGGCAAAGCACACATTTTCTGTGCAGTTTGCCATGGGTTTGGAAACACGTGAATGGAGCCTCATTTTTCTTGTGTAAATGCACCAATTTCACTTTCAGGCCCCATTCACACCCAGCGTAGTGGGAGCATGTGTTTTTTGGCTCTTTTTTCCAGTGATTACATAGGAGAGCCCGTGGATTCCAATGGGCTGCGCTACACATGGCAAAGTAGCTCATGGGACATTTTGCGAGTTGCTCATATTTTTTTTTATGCGTTTGTCACCTCTTTTTTCATGTGAGAAAATGTGTTTGCTTCTGTATTTGGTGTGCCGTTGACAATTATTGACACTGAAAGTGCAACTAGGTAATTTTAGGTGTATAAATACAATCTGATGGTACAATCTCATTTTGGATTTACCAAAACTATATAATAGGGTGACACACCATTTGTCCAATTAGGCCAGAACTACATCAAGGGTGTCTGTGGGCTGCGTTTGACCCCAGTGAGTTTAGCATGCAGTCTGAGCCCATCTGAAGGGACGCTGGGGAAGCCAAGCAAATGCACCCATGGAGAGATACCAGGGATGCTGTGAAAACTTAGTTGATGGGTGTGTGCTAATGAGGTCAGCTGGTAAATTCCTTCCTGTGTCTTAGGCCTCATTCACGCCTCGGTCCGCCGGCTCAGCGGGAGATCAGTCCGTTGATCTCCGCTGAGCCGGCGGATGACAGGTCCCTCTCTGCTCACTCAGCGGGGAGGGGCTTATCAGGCGCCGCTGCTGCCTATGGAGGGATCGGATGAAAACGGACAGCATGTCTGTTTTCGTCAGATCTCACCCGATCCGCCAGCGACGGATCTGGATGTAGGGCCATCCTTCTGCTTTTAGCGGATCGGATGGGGTCGGATGTCAGCGGACATGTCTCCGCTGACATCCGTCGCTCCATAGGCTAACATGGAGAGCCCGTTCAGGTCCGCCGTCAAAACTGACAGGCGGACCTGAATGGTCCGATCGTGTGAAAGGGGCCTTACTGGTTTTTCTGTCTCTGTATACCAGGGAGTCTATGAAGCTTTCTAAGAAATACAGCAAGGGATAAGGTAAAGCCTTGTTCTCAAAATCAAAGAAAGCTTTTATGATGATGTGATAGTGTGAATAGGTCCTTAAAGTGGTTGTAAACTCCATTCATAACATCTGACCTGGGCACATATAGCTGTAGTGTTTACTTATCTCTCTCCAAAGCTCTAAGTGCCATGCCTTTCTGCTGCTCCGTTCCTTTGTTATCAGCAGAGTCACTTCTGATAAGTTCTCTGACACACAAGATAACAGCAGCTGAAAATTTGTGTCAGGGAGGGAGCTTAGAGGTAGATAAGCAGAGAGCTTGTCTATTCAGAGTACAGCTCTGCATGTTCCTTCGTTCCTCGGCCTATGTGGAGGGGGGGTGGTGCCTTTCCTCCAATCTGCTCTCACACAGTGTAAGCCCAGACTCTACATCCACTGCTGGAGCAGAAAGCAAGATTTCTATTGTGATTAGCACTGTCTAAAGAATGTAGAAAGGGAAAGAAGCAGATATACATGTAACACTTAAAGTGGTGTTCCACCGAAGAAAAAAAAAAAAAAAAAAAAGGAAACATTTTTTTTTTTTTTACTCACCTCTAAATGGCTGTTGCTAGGGGGTCCCTCGTAGTCTGCCTCCTTCAGTGCCTGGGCTGGTGACATCACTTCCCCTCGGTGCAGGAAGGGCTCAGCTCTGCCCCCTCCCTCTTGTCAATCATCTGGGACACATTACAATCACATGAGCGGCCAATCATGACGTGCTGCGCCACTCGCGCATGCGCAGTGGGTGTCCGGCTGTGAAGCCACAGCCAGGCACCCACAGTTGCAATGCCGGCGCCGCTGAACGGAGGGGGAGACGAGCAAAGCTTCTATCCCTCGCATCGCTGGACCCTGGGACAGGTAAGTGTCCGATTATTAAAAGTCAGCAGCTGCAGTATTTGTAGCTGCTGACTTTTAATTTTTTTTTTTAAATGGGAACTCCTCTTTAAGTAGGAGGATTTGTTTCACCTCTGTGTATCATCTGAGCCACTTCACTTCACTGGGTATAGGGGAGGGTTTACATCCACTTTAACCACCTCCATATAGGGCACTTTTACCCCCTCCTGCCCAGGCATTTTTTCAGCACTTTGAATGACAATTGCGCAGTCATGCAACAATGTACTCAAATTATTTTTGAATCATTTTCTTCACACAAATAGAGCTTTCTTTTGGTGGGATTTAATCATGGCTGGGTTTTTTTTAAGAAAAAAGACTGAACATTTTGAAAAAAAAAAAAAAAAAAAAAGTTTTTTTTTTAGTTTGTCAGCAAATTTTGTAAACAAGTAATTTTTCTCCTTCACTGATGTGCGCTGATGAGGCTGCACTGATGGGCACTGATTTGTGGCACTGGGGGGGCTTTACTATAATCAGGGCACTGATGATCAGTTCCTTAAATACCTGTCCAGGTGTCCCTTTCCAGGAGATGCCGCTGATTGGCTCTTCTCGCCACACACTCTGTCAGTGTGAGGCAATGAGAGCCAATTACTGGCACTTCCGCATTTACCATGTGACCAGCTATGATTTGACACAGCTGATCACATGATTAAAGAGCTGCGTCATCGACTCTTTACACAGAGATCGGGGTCGTGCCGTGTTCTAGCAACACTAAGTGTAATTTCTGCCTGCTGCTTCATTCCTCTGCTATCAGCAGGAATCACTTCTGACAAGTTTTCCTGACACTAAGGCCGGGTTCACACATGCTGCAGCTCACAGCAGGGGGTCCGGTGCGTCTCTGTTCACCGATTCAGGTGCGAATCGGGTCAGAATTTCTGACTGAATTCACACCTGATTCGGAGCCAAAGACATACAGGACCCTTTCCAAATGTTGACCGCGGCCGCCCCCCAAGGTGTGTGAACCGGCTCTATTGAGAGCCGGTCACACTCTCCTGTCATGCGCATTGGATGCGGAGAAAACCCACATCCAATTTGCATAAGTGTGAACCCAACCTAAAAGAAAATTGGTGACAAGAGAGGGATCTCCAGCAGATTGATCGCCTCAACTGTGTTCCTGTGTGCTGTTTTGGAGGGGGGCGTGTCCCTTTCCTCCAATCAGCTCTCAGAGCTCTCCTCACCGAGCTCTGCAGAGTGTAACCTCTGCCTCCTTTTTTCTGAACTCAGACAAGCTTTAAAATTCAGCACTTTTAACGGATGTAGAGAATAGAGGGCTGCAGATAAACAGGTACAACTTATGTAGGAGGATGTTTCATCTCTGTGTATCACCTGAGGTCAGTCACTTCACTGGGTATATGTAAGGGTTTACAACCACTTTAGGTGCAGGTTGCAAGTGATGAGGAGGCAAATACTACACCTCCTCGCCACTTGTCAAATGTTTTCAGATAAACCAAGAGAATAGAGTTCTCTTAAGAGGGCCAAGACAGAACACTAGGTAAATACAAACTGGCTTTATTAGTACAAAAAGATACCACAACAAATACAAAAAGTGGGGGCAAAGATAAATGGCTGACACAGACCGCTTAAAACTAAGACAACGTTGTCAAATAGTTTAAAATCATAGGGAGCCACGGCTACACATCCCACATACACACACATACACAAACATACATACATACACACACACACCAGATATTCACCACTTTCATGCACTATAGATGGAATAATTTGGCTGTTTATAAATCAGGAGTGGATGTAAACATTCTTATTAATGTAGTATTCCTGTAAATCAGGGATATGCAATTAGCGGACCTACAGCTGTTGCAGAACTACAAATCCCATGATGCATAGCAAGACTCTGACAGCCACAAGCATGTCACCCAGAGACAGAGGCATGATGGGACTTGTAGTTTTGCAACAGCTAATTGCAGATCCCTGCTGTAAATGAACTCCCAGTAGTAAAGTTCATCAAACACAAACCCAATACTTGGTTTAGCGGGTGGATGATCTGAATATGCTGATCTTGTATAAAAAATATCAATACTGCGGGGTCAATCCGTTGTAGAAGCACAGACCCTCAGTGTAGATTCGTGATCGGATAATGCAGCAGATGAAGCAAGCAGCATGGCTAAAAAGTTTGTAATCATCAGATGAGCAGAAGCAGCAGATGAATATTCATGCAAATATCATCGGGGGGAGTGCTATGGTTAGTTGGGACACATCTATACAGATACTGAGTGGGGTATGGATACTCTCACCAACTGTAGGAAGTCCGCCGTCCACCAATAGCGTTACTCTACTCCTAGAAGACTGTAGCCAAGAGCGCCGCTCCACATTGGCCAGTGGATGCATTCGACCGGGGAGAAAAGTTCCTCGTAGTGTGGTCGTTGCCTCCGTATGATACCGCGTGTATCCGGAAAAAGAAACAGCCGTCAGCTGTTTGTTCCGTGCTGACTAACAGATCAAATCAAAGAGCACACGGTTGCCTGTGACTTGCTGACGTTGCGCTACTGACGCGTTTCACCAGCCAATGGATGCTGGTTTCTTCAGAGCAGGGAGGAGTCGGAGAAATAGGTTTAAATAGGCTATGGAAGGTGTAATTCCTATCAATAACCACCAGATGTCATCCGAATCAACTCTCAATGCAGAACATTCAGCAAAGATTATTTAAAAAAATGTTTTCGGATGAGCAATCCAAACACTGATTGCTCTTCAGAGACCTAAGAAAGTGTGAACGAGCCCTTAAAGTGACAAGTCAAGTACAGCTTACATGCGCCTCTACCAAAGGTAGTTTATTCTGAACAAGAAAACTTTTAATCCTGGAAGCTTCACACTGAGACGACTGTCTTGTATCTGTTTAATGAAAACAATAAGCAGCACGTTATTAAGAATTGATGAAATCTCTGACGAGAATGCAGAATTATGGGATGAAATGCCATACATTATTAATGAATAGCAGATTTACAAGCAGGATAAGCAACTTGCAACAGTGCCAGCTACATCTGCCATCCCCAAGCTCGTACTTTGAACACAAAATGAATCTTGTGTTGTCGGGCTGTTGTAGGACACACAAAAAATGATCAAGGCATTTGAAATCATTTAATGCACTTTCTTCTCTCGCGATGGAGAGGCCCTTCCGTAAATAATTTTCACCGAAGAGGCTGAGATTAAAGCCAGAGTCAACGGTAATTTAGGTTGCCACTTTTTGCTATTACAGTATGAAAGCTTGGAATTGAGACACAAAAGAGTGACCTGATATTACCGGGAATGCGTTTTTTTTTTTTTTTGTGTGGAACTGGTGACCCCTGTTCTTCATTCTTCATCCTTTAGCGGTATACCGTACATAAAGCAGTGCTTGAGAATCAATTTGTAAGCCATATTCCTGGGAAAGTTTTGGTGAAGATAGCAGATGTTTAAAAAATGCATTTTAGCCCTATTATTGTCAATACCTTTATACTTGGCCACCAGCAATATGACAGCAGCATCTCTGTACCAAAGTGCATGAGGGCATATAGAATCAGATGTCAACATGCTCTATGATGTTTGCTTAACCTTAAAGTGATTGTAGTCTGTTTATTATTTTTATAGGAAAAAAAAAAAAAAAAAAAACATGTTATGCTTACCTGCTCTGTTGCATTGGTTTTGCACAGAGCAGCCCAGATCCTCCTCTTGTCGGGTCCCTCTTAGGTACTTCTGGCCCCTCCCTCCTGTTGAGTGCCCCCACAGCAAGCAGCTTGCTATGGGGGCACCTGAGCTGAAGCTCTGTGTGTCCATTCAAACACAGAGCCGCAGTTTGGCACCGCCCCCCCCTCTCCTGAATGGCTAACTGACTTTGACAGCAGTGGGAGCCAATGGTACCCTGGCTGGGTCTCAGCCAATCAGGAGGGAGAGTCCTGGACTCGTGACATCGCTGGATAAGGATTGGGTTCAAGTAAATATTAGGGGGTCTGAGGGGAGCTACTGCACAGAGAAAAACCTTCAGACTTTACAACCAATTTAAGGTGTAGCTCTAACTATGTTTAAACCTACTTCCACCCTCCTCCTAACTTCTGTTTTAACTGCCTTGTAGAACGCATCTGCTTGTACAACCCCATTTCCAATAAAAGCCGTGAATCTGTAAAATCTACATGAAAGCAGAATGCAATGATTTTCAAATATAAACCTTTATTTTATTCACAATAGAAAATAGAAATGATTAGACTGGAAAATTGTACAATTTTGAAACTGATTACAGCAACATGCCTCAAAAAAGTGGGAACAGGGCCATGTTTACCACAGTGTAGCATCAACTCTTCTTTTAAGAATAAACTGTAATCGTCTGATAACCAGTTTCTGGAGTTTTGGGAGAGGAATGATGTCCTAGTCTAACCTGATTATAGGTCTTCTTTGTCATATTTTTTGTTTCAGGATGTGCAAAATATTTTTAACTGGTGAAAGGTCTGGACTGCAGGCAGGCCAGCTAAGCACCTGGACTCTTCTACTATGAAGCCATGCTGTTGTCATAGATGCACTATGAGGTTTAGCATTGTTCTGCTGAAATATGCAAGACCTTCCCTGAAAAAGACATTGTCTGGATGGGAACATATGCTTCTCTTGCATAGTTACATAGTTAGGTTGAAAAAAGACACAAGTCCATCTAGTTCAACCAATAAAAAAAAAAAAAAATCATACAATCCTATACCCACAGTTGATCCAGAGGAAGGTGAAAAACCCAGCAAAGCATGATCCAATTTGCTACAGCAGGGGAAAAATTCCTTCCAGATCCCCCAAGAGGCAATCTGATTTTCCCTGGATCAACTTTACCTATAAATGTTTGTATCCAGTTATATTATGTACATTTAGGAAACAATACAGGCCTTTTTTAAAGCAATCTATTGAGCTGGCCAGAACCACCTTAAACCTGGATCTTTCAACACTGATGGTGCCTTTCCAGATGTGCAAGCTTCCCATTTCATATACACTAATGCACCCCCATACCATCAGAGATGCAGGCTTTTAAACTGGGTGCTGATAAGAAGACAAAAGGTCCCTCTCCTCTTTAGTCCGGAGGATGCAGTGCCCATGGTTGCCAAAACAAATGTCAAATTTAGATTCATCTGACCAGAGAACAGTTTTCCACTTTGCAGCAGACCATTTTAATTGAGCTTTGCCTCAGCGATAACGACAGTGTTTCTGGATAATGTTCAGATATGGCTTCTTCTATGCACAATAGAGCTTTACATTGCATTTTTTGATGGCACAGCAAACTGTGTTTAGAGACAGTGATTTTTGGACGTATTCCTGAGCCCATGCAGGGATGTCCATCACAGAATGATGCCTCTCTTTAATGCAGTGTCATCTGAGGGCCCGAAGATCACAGGCATCCAGTATTGTGTTTCAGCCTTGTCCCTTGTGCATATATTTCTCCAGATTCACAGAATAGTTTGATGTTAAAGTGGATGTAAACCCGATTCATAAAAATTTGAACTGGACACATATATAGTGTTTTCTTATCTCTTTCCAACGCACTGAGTCCCATGTCTGCCAACTTTTAATAATCGGACATTTACCTGTCCTGAAATCCAGTGATGTCGGCACCGCAGCTGATGTTTCCATCAGCTGTTGGGAGCATGCCGTCCCCATTGCGAGTAAGGAAACGCGGCAGTGTAGCTTTACAGCTTTACGCCGGTAACTCTACTGCGCATGTGCGAGGCTCCGCTCCTCTCTCCTACTGGCCCGGCGGCCGGGGAAGGAGGAGGGAGCTCGGGCGGTGACATCAATACCCACAGCTCTGGCTCCCAGAAGTGGGAACAGGATACCTGTAAAAGACGGGTATCCTGCCCCCCCTATTTGGCACCTTTCGGGGGGAAGGAGTACAACAAGCAGAAATTCCACTTTTGGGTGGACCTCTGCTTTAAAGCGGTTGTAAACTGCCGGGTGCCTTTTTTTTTTTTTTTTTTTTTTTAATGACATGTAAGGTAAAGCCATAATGTGTTAGTATGCAGTGCATACTAGCACATTATGTGACACATACCTGAAAACGAAGCATTTCAGCGATGTGCTGTCATCGTTGGAGGCTGCTTCCATCTTCATCTGACATTCTTCCGGATCTGCAGACTCTGGCTGTGTGACTGTCTGGAGCCACAATGCCAGAGTGACGTCACTCCTGCGCATGCACGTGGGAGCTGCCGTCTATGGCGCAGGATTCTGAAGGAACGGCCCGGGCGGCTGTTTCCTTCAGAGCGCGTGTGCTGATCACGTGATGCAAACAGAAGATTGGTAATCAGCTTTCCCCCCCCCCTAACATTAAAAGTGTGAGGAGAAAATAAACAAGACGATCACCGGCTTCTGTCAGAGGGACATCGGTCCCGAACAGGGAGAGCCTCTGCTGCTATGCAGTGACCACCAGTGCCCACCAGTTCCACCTACCAGTGCCCACCAGTTCCACCTACCAGTGCCCACCAGTGCCGCTTGCCATTGCCTATCAGTGCCCATAAGTGCTGCTTTATCATTCCCCGTCAGTGCTGCCTTATCAGTGCCTGTCAGTGCAGCCTATCAGTGCCTCATCAGCGCACATCACATCATTTTTTTATTTTTTTTCAAAACTTTTCGTTACTCTTTCCTTTTTTTTTTTTTTTTTTTTTTATAGCAAAAAATAACCCAGCATTGATTAAATACCACCAAAAGAAAGCTTAATTTGTGTGGAAAAAAATGATAAAAAGTTCATATGGGTGCAGTGTTGCATGAACGCGCAATTGTCATTCAAAGTGTGAGAGTGCTGAAAGCTGAAAATTGGCCTGGGCAGGAAGGGGTTTTAAGTGCCCAGTAAGCAAGAGGTTAATCTGCTTATGCTTTTCCCTTTCTGGTTTATCCTTTTCCCCCTCAATAACAAATCTTTCAGTTTTCATTACATACCTTATTTTATACACAATGATGTCATCACTGGTGTCCATCTTTCAATGTCGAATCGAGCAGCAGCACCCTTGATGTTCACTCTGACTATGAATATTGCAGTTCTGGTAAAATGCTCTCCTGCACTGGAAGCGATGTTAATTTCGTTGAAGAAAATATTTTGCTCATAATTTTCGTCAGCGGCATGTTTCCAGTGACGAAAACTATAACAAAAATCAATTCCTAGTTTTATAAATCAACTGAAATGGAACAAAAATGTGATGAAAGGGGCATTTTTCTTTTTAAAATATATTTAACCATTTGCCTTCTGGACACATTCACCCCCTTCCTGCCCAGGCCAGTTTTCAGCTTTCAGCTCTCAGCTCTCTCACACTTTGAATGACAATTGCGTGGCCATACAACGCTGTACCCATATTTTTATCATTTTTTTTTCACACAAATAGAGCTTTCTTTTAGTGGTATTTAATCACTGCTGAGTTTTTTAAATTTCTTTTCTAAACAAATGAAAAAAGACTGAAAATGTTGAAAAAACAAAACATTTTCATAGTTTGTTATAAAATTTTGAAAGCAGGTCATTTTTCTTCTTCGCTGATGTGTGCTGATGAGGCTGCACTGATGGGGATGACACTGATGGGGATGACACTGATGGGCTTTGATGAGGCGGCACTGATGGGCTTTGATGAGGCGGCACTGATGGGCTTTGATGAGGCGGCGCTGATGGCCTTTGATGAGGCGGCACTGATGGGGATGGCACTGATGGGCTTTGATGAGGCGGCGCTAATGGGCTTTGATGAGGCGGCGCTGATGGGCTTTGGTGAGGCGGCGCTGATGGGCTTTGATGAGGCGGCGCTGATGGCCTTTGATGAGGCGGCACTGATGGGGATGGCACTGATGGGCTTTGATGAGGCGGCACTGATGGGCTTTGATGAGGCGGCACTGATGGGCTTTGTTGAGGCGGCACTGATGGGCTTTGTTGAGGCGGCACTGATGGGCTTTGTTGAGGTGGCGCTGATGGGCTTTGATGAGGTGGCGCTGATGGGCTTTGAGGCGGCACTGATGGGCTTTGATGAGGCGGCACTGATGGGCTTTGATGAGGCGGCACTGATGGGCTTTGTTGAGGCGGCACTGATGGGCTTTGTTGAGGCGGCACTGATGGGCTTTGTTGAGGCGGCGCTGATGGGCTTTGTTGAGGCGGCGCTGATGGGCTTTGTTGAGGCGGCGCTGATGGGCTTTGATGAGGCGGCGCTGATGGGCTTTGATGAGGCGGCGCTGATGGGCTTTGATGAGGCGGCGCTGATGGGCTTTGATGAGGCGGCGCTGATGGGCTTTGATGAGGCGGCGCTGATGGGCTTTTGCTGAGGCGGCGCTGATGGGCTTTGCTGAGGCGGCGCTGATGGGCTTTGCTGAGGCGGCGCTGATGGGCTTTGCTGAGGCGGCGCTGATGGGCTTTGCTGAGGCGGCGCTGATGGGCTTTGATGAGGCGGCGCTGATGGGCTTTGATGAGGCGGCGCTGATGGGCTTTGATGAGGCGGCGCTGATGGGCTTTGATGAGGCGGCGCTGATGGGCTTTGATGAGGCGGCACTGGTGGGCACTGATTGGCAGCACTGGTGGGCACTGATTATCAGTGTAGATGTCCCTTCAACACAAGCCGGTTATCAGCTCTCTTTTTCCTTCCTCACGCTGTCAGCATGAGTAAAGGAAAGCCGATAACCGGCTTGTGTTTACATCCATGATCAGCTGTCATTGAACACAGCTGATCACGTAGTAAAGGGCCGCTGTGATTGGCCCTTTACTCTGATCTGTGATCAGCTGAGTTCGAAGGACTCGGTGATCAGAGTGTTCCGCTAACGCACTGCAGGGGGCGCGCAGGCAGCACGATCACAGGAGGATGTCCATAAACACCCTTCTGGCAAAGTAAGCCCGTGTTGTAACTGTTCTCAGTTTTAGCTCAGGTGCGAAGGGGTTATCGTTGCACTTCTGTCAAAAAAACAATAACGAAACTTGATCTTATTTATAAAGCGGTTCTATAACGGCTAAATCTGTGTCTATAGTGAATGTTCAAACCTTAATACCATAAATAATAACGTTATTAGATTTTTACTCCAGGAGTATCTAATGAGTTTGAAAATTCTATTGAAATGCTTAAATAATGCATTACAATTTAACTAAACCCATTTGATTTTAGTCAACTAAATTAGGACTAAAAGTTAAACAATTCAGATACCTAAAATAAGACTAAAACTAAAATGGCATTTTAGTCAAAAGACTATGACTACAACTGAATCGGGATTTGACATCAAAATGAACACTAACTAGAAGTGTACTTGAGTTCAATTCAGTGTCGGCCTCTTGTAGTCCCTCCTTACCTCCTTCTCTTGATTTGTATTGTAACTGTACCGTCTCCCTCTATATTGTAAAGTGCTGTGCAAACTATTGGCGCTATATAAATCCTGTATTATAATAGACTGAAATACCAACAACACAGCCTTGCACACTTAGGGCATCTGCTATTCTTTTACAAAGAGTTTATTCGATTTTTTTTCAGATTCAGAAGGCATACGGAAGGTAATTTAAACACCCTAAGGTAGAGAGATAGACAGTAATGGAGTTACAGAGCAACAAGATAAACAATATAAAAATAAAAAGAAGAAAAAAAAAGGCGTGGGGGAGATAGATCAAATGTCACAGAAAATGTGAGTGTGTGACAAGGTAAGTATAGACTGGCCGGATTAGGGGGGTGACTGGGAACTGTGCTTTGGAATAAAGTCATACAATATGCTGGGATTATAGGTGCTGGAGGTCATGGAGATGGGGGTAATCATTATGTTTCAGGATTTTAAAGCTTGGCATTTGTCCCTGTTTTTAGTTGCCGGTGAAAGTAAAATAGGAAACATTTATAGAGCAACAAGGATTTAGCTGAAGGATGGGAACTGGAAGGAATAGTGGAAGAGAAGGAAAAGAAAAATGAAAGTGGGGGGGGGGGGATTGAGGGAAGGAAAAAATAAAGGGTAGGGAGGAAGAGGGCCAACCAGGCACACGGGTAACCTCAGGTTTGTGGGGGGGCTGTTTTCAAAGTGAGAGAAAACGATGATCTAGGTACTTACCAGTGTCAACAGTGCCACCTACCTTTGCCAGCCAGTGCCGCCTATCAATTCCCATCAGTGCTGCCAATCTATGGCCATTCGTGCCACCGATCAGTGCTGCCTATCAGTGTCACCTATAGTGCCACCTCATCAGTGCCCATCAACGAAGGAGAAAATTTACCTGTTTTCAAAATTTTATAACAAACTCTAGAAACAGGTTTTTTTTTCTTTCAACATTTTCTGTATTTTTTAAGGTTTTTTTTGCAAAAAAAAAAAAAAAAAAACAGCAGTGATTAAATGCCACCAAAAAAAAGCTCTTTGTGTGAAAAAAATGATAAAAATTTGGGTACAGTGTTGCATGACCGCACAATTGTCATTCAAAGTGTGACAGCCCTGAAAGCTCAAAATTGGTCTGGGCAGGAAGGGGGTTTAAGTGCCCAATAAGCAAGTGGATTAAGATTTGTATTAAGTTTCTTGTGTATCATGGTGCCCATCACTTTCCTTTTCCCCTTCATAAAGTTGAGAGCCTGTGGGAATGGAGGATCAGGCAAGTAAAACTGCTTTACTCTGTCCCCTTAGGCATAAACAGTTAACAGTTCCAGTGCGGGCACAGCACAGCTTCAGGGTAAAGGACTTTTACTTTTCTCAGCTTTAGGCTCCATGCACACTGGGCTTAATAAAAAAAAAAAAAAAAAAAAACGCTATTTCCCTTTGCAGAAAAAAACGTTCACATTTTTGTATACATGTTAAGGCAAGTTTAGGAGCGTTTGGTGTTTTTTCTGCCAGAAAACTCCAACACAAACCACAAGGGCTTTAGTTCCTTCCTCTAAACGCTGACCTTAAAAGAGAAGTTCGGACAAAGCTCGTTTGGCTGTTCTTCTCCTGTGGATCACAGAAGTGCAATTCGTTTTGCACTCCCGTGACCCATTTACAACAGACAGAGGGCTAACCTCACAGGGCCAGTCCAGGCTCGGGAAAGATTGCGACTATATGGTTGGGATCCGTCCACATGCCTGGACCACCACCCGGCTCAGGCTCTCAGTGAGGCACTGAGTGCCTAACCTGGCCGTTCTCGCCCCCTCCACAGCCCAGCACTCCTGTGAGCATGAAGGGGGCAGAGCAGAGAGCCGGTGACTGACAGTGACCAGCTCTCTGCTCATGGAGCTCTGAGAACTGAGCGATCAGCTGTGTTTGATCCATCAGTTCTAACTACAGAGCCAGTGGGGGATAGATGCAGCATCGGATCGAGGTATAATTGTCTTTAAAAAACAAAAAAAATCCAATACTTCTCTTTTAAAATATGTCTCTAATTGTCCTAATGTGCATGGACACATAGGATATAATTGAGCTGCTTCTACAGGCAAAATACAAAGCTGCTATAGAAGCAGCATTTTTTAATCACTTGACAGCCAGCTGTATATTGTTATGTTGCTGGACTTCAAGTGATTATAGCGGGATGATGCCTGCAGCTGTAGACGTTATCCCAGTATCATTTTTTATAGCTGATAGTCGGCTCTCTTATAAAGCAATCCTAGTGGCTAACTAACCACTGGATAGCTTTTACAAGCAGTGGAAGGGAATTAGACCCCATTCACACAGGGGCAACACGACTTGCAGGTCGCCTCAGCGAGGCGACCTGCAAACGAATGGCCAGGCGACTTGCAAAACGACTTCTGCATAGAAGTCTATGCAAGTCGCCCCAAGTCGCCCCCAAAGTCGTACAGGAACCTTTTTCTAAGTCGGAGCGACTTGCGTCGCTCCCCTTAGAACGGCTCCATAGTACAGAACGGGAGGCGACTTGTCAGGCGACTAGGTCGCCTGACAAGTCGTCCCTGTGTGAATGGGGTCTTACTCCTGCCGCCTTCTGCAGCTCTTTTGAGCTGTCCTGTCCCACTAGGATACCCGATCGACCAGCTGGCGCTTCTGCCGACTGCTCATAGAGACAAACAGAGACCGAAATGGCTCTGCTTGCCTCTATGATATAGGAACCCGGAAGCAATGAGCATACATCACTTCCAGGTTTACCTGGATGTAAATAACGTCATTTTTAAAAATGAAAAGCATTTGACCACAGCGATTTTGGTGTGGTCCAGCCAAAGCTCGTTTGACTTGACTTCACCTGTGGATCACAGGAGTGCAATTTTGTTTTGCACTCCTGTTACCCGTTTTCAGCAGAGAGCGGACTGAAGTCTGCTCTCTGCTGACGTCACGAATGTCAGTCCAGTCACCGTGTCATCCCGACAATGGAGGTCAGGATCTGCTAGGTGCCCGGACTGACACCCGGCTCAGCCTCTCAGCGAGCCACTGAGCGGCTGAGCCGGGCCGCTCCGCCCCCTCCACAGCTTAGCGCTCCAATGAGCGAGGAGGAGCAGAGCAGAGAGCTGTGACTGACAGTCAGCAGCTCTGTGCTCATGAAGCTCTAAAAACCGAGTGATCGGTGGTGTTCGATCACTCGATTCTCAGTGCAGAGGTACCAGTGGACCAGATGCAGCAACGGACCGATGCTGCATCTACCTAGGTAAGTATGAAACTGAAAAAAAAAAATCCTTTACTTCTCTTTTAAGGGGAGAGGAGAGATCTGAGGTCTAATAAACCCCAGATCTCTACACAAAGAGGTCCTGTCACTGCCTATTGCTTCACAGGGGATATTTATATTCCCTGTGATAACAAAAGTGATTAAAAAAAATATATATTTAAAGCGACAGTAAAAATTAAAAATAATAATAATAAAATTGTGAATGTACAATATGTTAAGCGATGTGTAAAATTGTCAGCGCTGTATAATTGCCTGTAATTCATAATATGTAATAAAGTAATCTATAGTCTTATTTTTTCAAAGTACTGTACTAGGTTATGTTTAGTAAATTTACAAAAGCATCCAGCCTTTTTGTGATGCAGTCTATAGAGTTGGTTCGAGCTAGCTTCTGTGGAAGTCGGTTCCACATTTCCACAGCTCTTACTGTAAAGAAGCATTTCCATATGTGGAGCTTCAAACTAAATTCCTCCAGAGACAAAGAGGACCCTCCTTCTCTTTTACAATGACTTTAAAACGGTAGTAAAGCGCTGTGTGTGTGGTTTTTTTTTTTTTTTTTTTTTTTTGTTTTTTAGACCTGCATTTTATACTAGCACATTATGTTAAACTTACCTTAAAACGAAGCCCTTCAAGGCTTCCATCTTCCACCGGAGCAGCGATGACGTCACTCCTGCGCATGCACGCGGAAGCCTCCGTTTACGCCACAGAACTCTGAAGGAACTGCCCGTCGCATGCACTGGTGACATAACTGGCTGCATGTACAATAAATATCTCCTAAATGGCGCACGTTTAGGAGATATTTACAGTACCTATAGATAAGCATTTCTATAGGGTTACATATAGGTACAAATTATGCATGGGAGTTTACGCCCACTTTAAAATAAACAACTTGAAAACATTGGCAGTTGACGGGTCTCACTCTTTACCTAAATCATCTTTTCTGCAAACCTTTTGTTGCTTAAAAAAAAAAAATAAATCTTATTTTATAATCTGTTCATTTCAGTCTTTCTAGTCAAAATCTTCTTTTATTTATTTATTTATTTTTTTTGAAGAGCTTGCTATATTTCTATCATAAAATTTTCGTTTTGCCTCCTGTTAGTTTCCAGTCCTGTAAGTGAAAGTATTTTATAGCAGTGCTGTGCAGTCTCAGTCCTTCTGGTTAGCCAGACTGCTTAGCAACAGGGCATATGCCAGCGGAGTTCAGATAGATAACATGTATAAAAATGTAGTCATTTCCAGTGCAGATAATTTACTATCACTTTTGATAGCAATATATCCACCACATGTATTTGCCGCAAGCTAATATTATGCATTTTGTTAACATTTTTGATATAGCTTGGGTTTCCAGCCAGTATTTACAAATGTGTTCTACCAGAAGGTCAGCGCCTCGAAATGTTGTGGATTCATTTTGTGTTCCATTATTTTATTTTATCTGTAGATAAATCCGCTACAAGCTGCTTTTTTTTTTTTAAATCAGATATTCTTTAACCACTTCAGCCCCGGAAGGATTTACCCCCTTCCTGACCAGAGCACTTTTTGCGATTCGGCACTGCGTCGCTTTAACTGACAATTGCGCGGTCGTGCGACGTTGCACCCGAACAAAATTGACGTCCTTTTTTCCCCACAAATAGAGCTTTCTTTTTTTTTTTGGTGGTATTTGATCACCCCTGCGGTTTTTATTTTTTGCGCTATAAACAAAAAAAAAAAAGAGCGACGATTTTGAAAAAAAAGCAATATTTTTTACATTTTGCTATAATAAATATCCCCCAAAAATATATAAAAAAACATTTTTTTTCCTCAGTTTAGGCCGATCCGTATTCTTCTACATATTTTTGGTAAAAAAAATTGCAATGAGCATTTATTGATTGGTTTGCGCAAAAGTTATGGCTGCGCTGCTATCAGTCTATCCATTGAGGACCTGAGACAGCGGCTGGAGCTTCTGTGCTCGTCCTCGTCGCTGGAACGATCGGCTTCAGGTAAGTAGAAGGGGGGCTGCACTACAGAAGATTTTTCACCTTAATACATAGAATGCATTAAGGTGGAAAAACCAGGAGGGTTTACAACCCCTTTAAACGTTCTGCCTTCCTGGATATCCTTTTTGGCCAGCCCTTTGATGGGAGACAAATGACTGATGTCTTAGTGTTTTTTTTACGACCGGCTATCAAATGGATCCTGGATTATCACAGAAACATCTTCAAATACTCAACTCGCTGAATTTTAAAATAAAGCTTGACTGAATTGATTGCATGTGTCCACTTGGATCCTGCAGTTTAGTATCTATTGATGTGCTACTTGCCAGGTATTCAGCAGAGTCTGGTGGCTGGCTTCATCCTCCGACATGTAAAATATGGACAGGCTTAGCCTGGCACTTTCTCAGGATATCCTCCATGTCTACAACATTTCCAGCCAGTGCCTGCCAAAGGTTTTGCTAATCTTCTCTTACAGACGGCTTATGTATCAAAGCCATCCATCTAACATCTTGTATGTGTTTTGTGTTCTCTGTGTACAGTGATCTCTGGAGCGTTCTGCTATGACGTGGTGTTGGACCCAAAGCTAGACGATTGGAAGCCGACAAAGGTGAGTGAGATGCACTCTCAGCTCCAGGATTCTGTCTTCACAGATGAGGAACGAGCAAGGCTGTGATCGTAGGGGATCTGTGTTGGTGCCTGAAATGACTCAATCTGGACTATTATTTTATATTGCTCTGACTGTACTCCAAGATGGCACTCCACAGGACAGTTTAAGGCCCTGCTTAACTTTCAGTTTAAAAAGGCTAAATACATTAAAGTGTTACTAAACCCACAACAGTAAAATCAGTCTGTATATGCAGGAAAGCATGCTTGTTATACTCACTGTGGAACCTAAGGGGTTAATCCTATGCATTGTGTAAAAAAGCTGCTTGATCCTGTCTTCTCTGATCCTCCCCTTCTTCCACTATCCCCAATCCATCTCTTGATGGTATAGAGCCTTTGGAGTCACTCTGCACATGCTCAGTTTGGTTTGTATTGCTAGAGAGTTTTTTTTCTTGGGATAATGTATGTGATTAGCACAGGGCCAATCAGCACTGTCCATACAGAGGGTCAGGGGTCCTGCAGCCTCATAGGACAGTCAGAGCTGAATAAAATCTCCTACAAGCTTTTACCAGACACTGATAGAAGTCACAAGGCTGCTATATACTGCTGATGAGAAAAGGTATTTAAGCAGTTTATATTTACTAAAATAATTGCATTTTCATGTTCTATGTACTGTGTGAGACTAAAGTTAGTGAATGCGGGGTCCTGGGTTCAATAACACTCTAAATATCTATGAAAACAAAAGGTATGAAAAGTCTTCAAGAGCGAGCAATGCACGGGTTCCCTCTTAGCAAGTGGCTTGCTATGGGGGGCAGTCAGCAGCGGGGAGGAGCCCAGAGCGCTGGCGGGGGACCCCAGATGAGGAGGATCGAGCTGCCCTGTGCAAAACCACTGCACAGAGCAGGTAAGTATTTCTTTTTTTCTCTAAATACACTAACAAATTGACACCAAACTCCATCTCGCACTGCAACAACTGTTCTATTTTATTTATTCTTCTGGGTGAAGGATTTACATGAGGCTGGTCATTATAAGCACCCCTGTCAGGTGTAAATGGTTTGTCCCAACGCCTTTAACCTGATACATTTGCAGGATAGCTTGTTGAGAAACAGACTTACTGGACCATCAGATGAAAATAAAGGAAAGAAAGCTTGAAAAAGAAAACCAATATAAACCTGGTGCTGCACTATACACTTAAAGTATAAATAGTGTCAGTTACAGTTCAGCCACTTAAGGACCTCCCTCTGCATACAGTTGTTCTCATAAGTTTACATACCCTGGCAGAATTAATGATTTCTTGGCCATTTTTCAGAGAATATGAATAACACAAAAACTTTTCTTTCACTCATTGTTAGTGATTGGCTGAAGCCATTTATTATCAGCCAACTGTGTTTACTCTTTTTAAATCATAATCACAACAGAAACTACCCAAATGACCCTGATCAAAAGTTTACATACCCCACTTCTTAATACCGTATATTTCCCCCTTTAATATCAATGACCGCTTCAAGTCTTTCGTGGTATTTGTGGATGAGGCTCTTTATCTTCTCAGATGGTAAAGCTGCCCATTCCTCTTGGCAAAAAGCCTCCAGTTCCTGTAAATTCTTGGGCTGTCTTGCATGAACTTCATGTTTTAGATCTCCTCAGAGTGGCTCAATGATACTGAGGTCGGGAGACTGAGATGGCCCCTCCAAAACCTTCATTTTATTCGGCCGTAGCGAATCACAGGTCAACTTGGCCTTGTGTTTTTGATCATTGTCATGTTAGAATGTCCAAGTACGTCCCATACGCAGCTTCCGGGCTGATGAATGCAAATTTTCCTCCAGTATTTTTTTATGACATACTGCATTCATCTTGCCATCAATTTTGACCAAATTTCCTGTGCCTCTGTAGCTCACACATCCCCAAAACATCAGCGATCCACCTCCGTGTTTCACAGTAGGAATGGTGTACCTTTCATCATAGGCCTTGTTGACTCCTCTCCAAATGTAGAGTTTATGGTTGTGGCCAAAAAGCTCAATTTTTGTCTCATCACTCCAAATGACTTTGTGCCAGAAGGTTTGAGGCTTATCTCTGTGCTGTTTGGCGTATTGAAAGCGGAATACTTTGTGGCATTTGCATAGTAATGGCTTTCTTCTGGCGACTCGACCATGCAGCCTATCTTTCTTCAAGTGCCTCCTTATTGTGCATCTTGAAACAGCCACACCACATGTTTTCAGAGAGTCCTGTATTTCACCTGAAGTTATTTGTGGGTTTTTCTTTGCATCCCAAACAATTTTCCTGGCAGTTGTGGCTGACATTTTAGTTGGTCTACCTGACCGTGGTTTGGTTTCAAAAGAACCCCTCATTTTCCACTTCTTGATTACAGTTGGAACACTGCTGATTGGCATTCTCAATTCCTTGGATATCTTTTTATATCCCTTTTCTGTTTTATTCAACTACCTTTTCCTGCAGATCCTTTGACAATTCTTTTGCTTTCCTCATGACTCAGAATCCAGAAACGTCAGTGCAGCACTGGATGAAAGATGCAAGGGTTTGTCAGGAGTCCAGAAACTTATTGACCTTTAATATACACACACACTAATTACAAACAGATCACAGGTGAGGATGGTTACCTTTTAATAGCCATTCAAACCCCTTTGTGTCAACTTGTGTGCATGTTATCAGGCCAAAATCACCAGGGTATGTAAACTTTTGATCAGGGTCATTTGGGTAGTTTCTGTTGCCATTATGATTTAAAAAGAGTAAACACAGTTGATTGATAAAAAATGGCTTCAACCAAACACTAACCATAAGTGAAAGAAATGTTTTTGTGTTATTCATATTCTCTGAAAAATGGCCAAGAAATCATAAATTCTGCCAGGGTATGTAAACTTATGAGCACAACTGTATATACTGTGGCAGGGCGGTCCTATTGCGCAAAACAATGTACCGCACGTAATTTCATGCACGAGACACTGGGCGGGGGAGCCGATGCATGGGTCCGCCGGCCACCCGCGACCGTTCCACAGACAGGCAGAACAGGGGTCTGCCTATGTAAACAAAGCAGATCCCCGTTCTGACAGATTAGAGAGAGATCTTCTGTTCCTAGTGATTAGGAACAGCTATCTCTCTGTACTCCCAGTCAGTACACTCCCTCCCCCCAGTTAGAAACACCTCCCAGGGAACACTTAACCCCTTGATCGCCCTCTAGTGTTAACCCCTTCCCTGCCAGTGTCATTTATACAGTGATCAGTGCATCTCTTTCGCTCTGATCACTGTAATAATGTCACTGGTCCCAAAAAAGTGTTAAAAGTGTCCGATCTGTCTGCCGCAGTGTCGCTGATCACCGCCATTACTAGCAAAAAAAAAAAAAAAAAAAAATGCCATAAATCTTTCCCCTATTTTGTAGACGCTATAACTTTTGCGCAAACCAATCTTCTTTTTTTTTTTTTTTTTAACCAAAAATAAATAGAAGAATGCATATTGGCTTAAAATGATCAATAAATTTGTTTTTTTTTTTTTGTTTTTTTTATTGGATATGTATTATATCCATATATAATATGATATTATATTGTAATTGTTGGTCTTTTTTTGTTTATAGCGCAAAAAATAAAAACTGCAGAGGTGATCAAATACCACCAAAATAAAGTTCTATTTGTGGGGAAAAAAAGAACCTCAATTTTATTTGGGTACAGCGTTAAACGCCAGCGCAATTGTCAGTTAAAATAACACAGTGCCGTATCGCAAAAAATGGCCTGGTCATTAAGGAGGAAAATCCTTCGGGAGCTGAACTGGTTAACCTTTATTTCCAGTGAAAATCATAAATTATAAACCATATATGTGTGTATATATATATATATATATATATATATATATATATATATATATATATATATATATATATATATATATATATATATATATATAAAAACGGTATGTGAATAGATAGATTAATACATTGATTTCTCTAGAAATAAAAGAAATAAAAGAAACACTTGGAATCTAGGAGTTCTGTACATCCATTAAGCAATGACTATTATTATGTGCAGTGTTCAGATTACTAATGCCACGTTTCAAATTGCCTTACTCCAGTTCATTATATTGTTCACAGTTTAAAAGTGCATTCACAGTTCATCATGTACTCCACACATAAAGTAAAGTGCATCCAATAAATATATAATGTGCTTGCTGCGCTGTTAATCTCTCTTTTTCAAACGCACCACAGCCTGTGATCACCTCCACCTTCCATCCTTTGTGTGCACCACTCACTAGATTTATTGCCACCTCTTATATCATAAGAAGGTCAATCTGCATGCTGTTCTTCCTTTTGTCAGTTTGATTCTCCTAAGCACCACCACCATAAATGGAAAGGCCTCACAATACTGTAATCCAGTTTAAAACATTTATATGCAACCAGTAGGAACAAAAACGCCAGTCTGTTTACACTTTACAAAGTTGACAGAAACAAGATGGCCTCTCCTTTTGCGGCGACCGGAATGATGTCCCCGAAAGTGACGCATCGGAAATGATGTAGTGAACAGGGCTCCTTTCAATGCGTTTCGTCAGTCTTAACCACTGGAAATTAAGGTTAACGTGTAACCAACACTATTTATACTTTTGTAATTGTATAGCACAGCACCAGGTTTATTATATATGTTGTATCCACTTGACCTTCGGAAGATTTACCCCCTTTCATGACCAGGCCATTTTTTGTGACACGGCACTGCGTTATTTTAACTGACAATTGCGCGGTCGTGCGACGCTGTACCCAAATTAATTAAAAATTAATTAAATTAAAATTAAAAATGGATGTCCTATTTTTCCCCACAAGTAGAACTTTCTTTTGATGGTATTTGATCACCTCTGCGGTTTTTTATTTTTTGCGCTATAAACATAAACAAAAACAGACAATTTAGGGAAAAAAAATATATTTTTTACATTCTGCCATAAAACATATCCAATAAAAAAAATGTAAAAAATCTAATTTCTTCAACAGTTTAGGCCAATATGAATTCTGCTACATATTTTTGGTAAACAAATATCCTAATAAGCCTATATTGATTGGTTACCGCAAGAGTTATAGCGCCTACAAACTATGGGATATTTTTATTTGTTTATTTTTACTAGTAATGGCGGCGATTAATGACTTATAGCAGGACTGCGATATTGCGGCAGCCAAAAAGGACACTGACACTTTTTGGGGACTGGTGACACTAATACAGTGATCAGTGCTAAACATTATGTCACTTTACTAATGACACTGGCTGGGAAGGAGTTAACATCAGGGGCGATCAAAGGGGTAACTGTGTGCCTAGCCAGTGCTTTCCCACTGTGGGGGAGGTGCTTTGACTAGGGGAAGGCAAAGATCCGTGTACATGCTTTGCAGGAACACAGGATCAATCCTCCCCTGCTGACAGAATGGCAATCTGCCTTGTTTACATAGGTAGATCGCCGTTCTGCCTGTGTACTGTATAATCAGCGGGTGCTGGCGGACATTGAGTCCGCGTTACCTGTTGCTGGGCTCCTGCTGTGTGTGATCACAGCAGGAGCGGGTCGCCGCTGGCACGCGCGCCCGCCCCAGACCCAGAAGTGTCAGATCTCATACTAGGCAGGTCATCTGGCACAGAGCGGCCGCCCTGCTGCAGTATATGTATGATGGGTGGTCCGCAAGTGGTTAAACTGCTGCCCAAGTGGCATGCGGGGGGCTCAGCAGCTCTAACGTATAATAGACCTCATCCAGTAGTGCTGAGTTTATTGATTATTAAAAGATACTACTGGAGCTATCACATCTAAAGAATTGGTAAGCTGCAGTATAAATAGTTTACTTTTGGGTTTAATACCAATTTAACTTTAGGCAAAAATCTACATATACATAGAATGCATTAAGGTGAAAAACATGGAGACTTTACAACCCCTTTAAGAAAATAATAGAATGGCAAACTGACTGCATAGCAGAGAACATTGACACAGACAGTCAACGTGATAACTTACTTTTTTTTTTTTTTTATCGTTTTTGATTGGAGCCGCCACTTAATGTTGGATGAAAACATTTGAAAGGTTCTTAAAAGTGAAGTGTTTAGTGGTTTTGCAACAAACCTAGAGATAGATGTTTTGTATTATCTGTGAAGCATTTCGTTCTGTTAATATTCTGTAGCCAGCGGGTGGCTGTATTGCTCTTCCATTTCAGATACCAGCAAAATATTCTCTGTAAATGGATATTTCACCAGGAAACTGATACATTTTTACAATATTTATCTTGAAAGAATACAGTAGATGATAGAAAATTTTTGTTTCTTAAATACATATTAGCTTTATTGTTTTTATTTTTTGTTGTCTTTGGGCCATAGGTTAAATAGGTTTTAAAAATGCAAGACATAATACAGAAGCCTTGTTCATAATACATTTATCAAATCAAATCTCCATCTGGTTCCTGTGGCTCAATCTCTCCCAGTTGTTCACATTACAGAAATGCAGGAAACCCTGTATCATCTGGTTCATCTGGTTCACCCTCTTGTCTGTATCACAGAAATATGTAAAAAATCTCCATCTCATGATTCCTGTAGTTCAGCCTTTCTCTGTTTGCGTTACTGAAATGCAGTGCTTCTAAAGCCTTGAGGTTTTTATTTTATTTTTTTTTAGCCTTAATGCATTCTACGTATCAAAAGAGAAGTATGCACTATTTTTACATTTTTTATTTTTTTTTGCAGATTCATACTTACCTAGGTGGATGCAGAATCGGTCCGATGCAGCATCCGTCCACCACCAACTCTAACACTAAGAACGGAATGATCAAACACCGCCGATCGCTCAGTTCTCAGGGCTCCCTGAGCAGGGAGCTGGTGACTGTCAGTCTCTGCTCTGCTCCCCCCCACGCTCACTGTGAAGGGGGTGGGAGCGGCCAGCTCAGGCTAAGCTAGGTGCCAGTCCAGTCATGTGGCCAGATCTCGACTTCTTTGTCGTGATCTGGCCCAAGCTGGAACCAGCTCTGTGACGTCAGCGGTCTTCAGCCCGCTGTCTGCTGAAAATGGGTCACAGGAGTGAAAAACAAACTGCACTCCTGTTATCCATAGGAGAAGTACAGCCAAACGAGCTTTGGCTGTACTTCTCCTTTTAAAGAGGAAGTAAACCCTGATGGGTGTTACTTCCTCTTTGTTTCCCTGCAAAGGTAAAGCATAATGGGCTACTATGCATTGCATAGTAGCCCATTATGTGACACCTGCAGGAGAAGCCCGCGTTGTCCCTGTCTTCCTCGCTAGTAGCGAGCGTCCATTCTTCACCCCTCTTCCTTCCGGGGCTGCAAACGCCAGCTCTGTGGCTGGCCGGAGTCGCGTGCGACACTCCCGCGTATGCGCACGGAAGCCGCCTTTTAGCGGCATGACCCAAGCTAGAAACGGGAAAGCGTGCCCTTTCTAACTCCGGCGCATGCACAGAAGAAATCGCCCTACGGCGATTTGCAAATATCTCCTAGACCGTGCAGGTCTGGGAGATATTTCAAGCACCTACAGGTAAGCCTTAATCTAGGCTTACCTGTAGGTTAAAGTGTTTGTAAAAGGTTTACAGCCACTTTAAGGTATGAAAAACCACCTGTGCTACAGGATCACCCGCCCTTATACTTGCCTAAGGCCAATTTCAATCCAGCACTGTACCTGAGAGCAGTGTCTCTCTCTGCTCTCTCCCTCCTCACATGGCAGATTGACGGCAGCAGCCATTGGCTCCCACTGCTCTAAATCAAATTCTGTGATGAGGGGGCGGGCCCAGCCGCACTGTGTGTCTGCAGATGTAGAAAGGACGGTTGAGGATCAAGCCCGTATGCGTTCCCTATAGGAAGCAGCTTTCTATGGGGGGCACTCGCTGAATAGGAGCAAGGAGCGCACCAGCTGACGACTCCAGAAGACGAGGATCGGGGCTGCTCTGTGAAAAACCAATTGCAATAAGCTGGTAAGTATGACATTTATTATTTTAATTTGATTGCTACCTTGTTCTTCTACTCCAGCTTCACCCTGGTGTCTGTGTCATTGAAATGCATAACAATATTCATCTCCTTGGTGACTGCACCACTAAAATGCATTAAACTTTGCAATGTACTGGTTCCCCTGGTCCTGTCTCTCCCTAGTGTTTACCCTGCTGAAATGCAATATAAGACATTATGCATTATACATAATACAGCAGAGAGGAATTGTAATGTTCTTTATAATTACGAGTATAGCAGAAGAAATGTATTCTCTCCGGCACAATGAATTTTGTAATGATGCATATATAGTACAGCACCCGTTAGCTGTGTTTCTCCTTTGTTATTCATGTGTTTTTATTTTGAAAAGTTACATTTTAACCACTTCCGCCTCGGAAGGATTTACCCCCTTAATGACCAGGCCATTTAATTTTTTTGCAATACGGCACTGCATTACTTTAACTGACAATTGCGTGCGACGTTGTACCCAAACAAAATTGATGTCTCCCCCCCCCCCCCCCCCACAAATAGAGTTTTTTATTTTGGTGGTATTTGATCACCTCTGAGCACCTATAAACAAAAAAGACTGCTAATTTTGACAATATTTTTAACTTTCTGCTATAATACATATCCCCAAAAAATATATATAAAAAAATGTATTCATCAGTTTAGGCCAATATATATTCTTCTACATAATTTTTGGTAAAAAAAATTCCAGTAGGCGTATATTGATTGATTTTGCGCCAAAGTTATAGCGTCTAAAAATAGGGGCTAGATTTATGGCATTTTTATTTTATTTATTTTTTACTAGTAATGGCGGTGATCAGTGATTTTTAGCGGGACTGCGGCGGACAAATCGGACACTTAACTGACATTTTTGACACTTTTTTGGGAACTAGTGACATTATTACAGTGATCAGTGCTAAAAATATGCACTGTTATTGTACTAATGACACTGGCAGGGAAGGGGTTAACATCAGGGGCGATAAAGGGGTTAAATGTGTTCCCTTTTGTGTTTTCTAACTGTATGGGGGATTGTGTGACCTGGGAAACACAGAGATCCCACTTCCTGCCTAGCAGGAAGACAGATCTCAGTGTCAGCCCCTGACAGAACGGAGATCTGCCTTGTTCACTTCGGCAGATCCCCGATTTGTCTCTGCAGGGAACGATCGCGAGGGGCTGGTGGACCCGCTGATTGGCTCCCCCGCTGGCCATAGGGAGTGCGCGCGAGCCCACGAAAGCTAGTGCACGAATCACCGTGCCATAGCGATTTGCACAGCCAAGCCACCTTGCCGCAGTACATCTGCTACGAGTGGTCGGCAAGTGGTTTAATCTTAGTGCTACTAAACCCACAACAGTAAAACCAGTCTGTATGCAGTAAAGCATGCTTGTTATACTCACTGTGAAACCCAAGAGGTTAATCCTCCGCATTGTGTAAAAAGGCTGTTTGATTCTGTCTTCTCTGATCTTCCCCTTCTTCCACAGTCCCCAAATTATCTCCTGATAGAACAGACCCTTGGGGGCACTCTGCACATGCTCAGTCTGTTGTGTATTGCTAGAGAGTTTTTATTTTTTATTCTTGGGAGAGTACATGTGATCAGCAAAGGGCTAATCAGCACTGTCCAGACAGAGGGTCAGGGGTCCTCAAAGGATAATCAAGGGAGAATGAAAACTCTTCCTCCAAGCTTTAACCAGACACTGATAGAAGTCACAAGACTGATATATACTGATGATGAGAAAATATATTCCGCATTATATGTTTAATAAAACTATTGCATTTCCATGTTCTGTGTACTGTGGGAGACCAGATACAGTGAATGCAGGGTCCTGGGTTTAGTAACACTTTAAATTCTCATAATAGCCCAGCCCTACTCTTTTTTTGCTTACCTTTTCCCTTGTCAGAGTTGTTGCAAAATACCTGATGCTGCCAGGTATGGGAAAGCATGTGATCTCCTCCCAGTATGCTAAGGCCTGAGGAAGAACACCGTGTGACATGACAAATATACGGGGTTAAGTAGGAACAGAGCAGCAAGGTAACGTGCAGAGCAAAATTACTGTTTTCTCCATCCAAGTCTATCTAGGTTTTATCCTGTGTTGAGCCCTAATGTAGGGAGAGTGGTGTTGCCCCTCAAAATGCATTTGCTGTTTAACATTATCTTGGACTCTCTCATCCAATTCTGATCTGGCACCCTTTTCTGTAATTCTCAATCTCTCTCTCTATTAGTCTACTTTCAGCATGCCTTGCATACTGTATATGTTGTGAGAAGGACTCCATCACAACCAATTAGATCCCAGGATTATTTTTCAGAGACATGGTCTGCCCCACTGGCAGGCAATAGACGGTGCAATTTTATTTCCTGCAAACACGGGTTGCAGGAAAGAAAACCGCTCGGTTCCCCCATCAACACAGACTTTAGGGACAATTTCTAGCAGCTATAGCTGTTGGCAATAATCTCGTGCTGAAAATCTGACATGCTGGTTGTACCCAATTTAGATCAATTGAATCTCTGTCAGTCCCTGCTGAGCCGGCTAAGGTTCGAACCATCTATGACTAGCTTAAAGAATAAGTTCACCTTTTGTAGCATGTTACCAATTCCCCCCCCCCCCCCCAGTTCCTTTTTTGACAGCTAGCGGGGGATCTTCTCCCCCTGCTAGCTGTCGGAAACTTAAAAAAAATGCTTCGGCCACTTCATTCATTCACAGTATTCTGTGAATGGAAAAACTACAAGTCCCATGAACCTTTGCGGCTGTCTGCTTGTAGTTCTCAATGAACTATCAGAGTGCTGTTGATCGGACTTGGTAGTTCACTAAGCTTCCTGTCAGAGTGTGACTGCCTGCCCATATTGGAGGTATACAGACAGTCTGCAGGACCGTGGCATTACACCCACGATCTGCTGATCTTGGGTGCAACTCTTTACAGGTCACTGACAAAAAAAGAAATAAAATAAAATGCATATTTTTTTACCTGCTAAAAAATGTGCATTTATTATTTTTTTTTATAAAAGTGAACTTATCCTTCAAGTGCTTGTCCCAGAAAACTGAGTGGATACGTACATATTGTACAACATTAAAATAGCGTATAGCAGCTGAAATACAGCACCACATCCTGGATTAAATAGAACAAAAAGAAATAGAGTAATGGGACTTTTAGGCTTCATGTACATGGGGCATTTTTACAACCTCTCCTGAACGATTTAACTTGACAGATAGTAACCCACATTTAAAACGTCAGTTTTGCCGCGTTTACATGCCGCACCTAGCGGCATTGTGCCGCTAAACGCAGCATGTAAATGGACGTTTTAAACGTGGGTTACTATCTGTCAAGCGTTGTTTTTTTAAATAGCCAAAAATGAAAACCGCCTGTAAACGAAACTCGGGTCAACACGAGTTACCACATTTAAAAGCATTTGGCGCTTGAAATGCCTGTAAACTCAGCTTCTGAACTTTTTTTGTGTTCCAAAAATTGCCTATAAACTCAACTGCCTATAAACTACTGTAAATGACCCTGTGTACATGTACTAATAAGATAACATAGAGGAGAGCTCAGAAGCAGTTTAAGTAAACTCCCAACTGCTACTAAACATCCATTTATCAGCAGCAGTGTACATGAGGCCTTAGATGCTGAAACCTACTAATGTAATAATACAGTGGGGACGGAAAGTATTCAGACCCCCTTAAATTTTCCACTCTTTGTTATATTGCAGCCATTTGCTAAAATCATTTAAAGTTCATTTTTTTCCTCATTAATGTACACACAGCACCCCATATTGACAGAAAAACACAGAATTGTTGACATTTTTGCAGATTTATTAAAAAAGAAAACTGAAATATCACATGGTCCTAAGTATTCAGACCCTTTGCTCAGTATTTAGTAGAAGCACCCTTTTGATCTAAAACAGCCATGAGTCTTTTTGGGAAAGATGCAACAAGTTTTTCACGCCTAGATTTGGGGATCCTCTGCCATTCCTCCTTGTAGATCCTCTCCAGTTCTGTCAGGTTGGATGGTAAACGTTGGTGGACAGCCATTTTTAGATCTCTCCAGAGATGCTCAATTGGGTTTAAGTCAGAGCTCTGGCTGGGCCATTCAAGAACAGCCACCGAGTTGTTGTGAAGCCACTCCTTCATTATTTTAGCTGTGTGATTAGGGTCATTGTCTTGTTGGAAGGTAAATCTTCAGCCCAGTCTGAGGTCCTGAGCACTCTGAAGGTTTTCGTCCAGGATATCCCTGTACTTGGCCGCATTCATCTTTCCCTCGATTGCAACCAGTCGTCCTGTCCCTGCAGCTGAAAAACACCCCCACCGCATAATGCTGCCACCACCATGCTTCACTGTTGGGACTGTATTGGACAGGTGATGAGCAGTGCCTGGTTTTCTCCACACATACCGCTTAGTATTAAGGCCAAAAAGTTCTATCTTAGTCTCATCAGACCAGAGAATCTTATTTCTCACCATCTTGGAGTCCTTCAGGTGTTTTTTTTTTTTAGCTAACATGCGGGCTTTCATGTGTCTTTCACTGAGGAGAGGCTTCCGTCGGGCCACTCTGCCATAAAGCCCCGACTGGTGGAGGGCTGCAGTGATGGTTGACTTTCTACAACTTTCTCCCCTCTCCCAACTGCATCTCTGGAGCTCAGCCACAGTGAACTTTGGGTTCTTCTTTACCTCTCTCACCAAGGCTCTTCTCCCCCGATAGCTCTGGCCAGACGGCCAACTCTAGGAAGGGTTCTGGTCATCCCAAACATCTTCTATTTAAGGATTATGGAGGCCACTGTGCTCTTAGGAACCTTAAGTGCAGCAGAATTTTTTTGTAACCTTGGCCAGATCTGTGCCTTGCCACAATTCTGTCTCTGAGCTCTTCAGGCAGTTCCTTTGACCTCATGATTCTCATTTGCTCAGACATGCACTGTGAGCTGTAAGGTCTTATATAGACAGGTGTGTGGCTTTCCTAATCAAATCCAATCAGTATAATCAAACACAGCTGGACTCAAAGGTGTAGAACCATCTCAAGGATGATCAGAAGAAATGGACAGCACCTGAGTTAAATATATGAGTGTCACAGCAAAGGGTCTGAATACTTAGGACCATGTGATATTTCAGTTTTTCTTTTTTAATAAATCTTCAAAAATGTCAACTAATTCTGTGTTTTTCTGTCAATATGGGTTGCTGTGTGTACATTAATGAGGAAAAAAATGAACTTTAAATGATTTTAGCAAATGGCTGCAATATAACAAAGAGTGAAAAATGTAAGGGGGTCGAAATACTTTCCATCCCCACTGTATATGACACAGTGATGTATAAAAATACTAACATTTTATTAAACACATAAAAATGTCTTATATTGTTTTTTTGTGTAACAAAAAAATGAAAGCAAACTCTGTATACACCCGTAAACAGCCCCTACAACAAGGTGAGCAATTTCCTCAATAGTCACAAAAATGTGTAATCATGAACTATGATAAACACTCAGGACCAAAGTATGAGAAAAGAGACACAGCCCAATGCGTTTCGCATGGTAGCTTCTTCAGGGTATTTTGTTGACAGAGAAGTTGGTGCAATAGAGTTGATTCAGTAAGTAGTAGTTCTGGGAAAACCTTGCATGTTCCCACCAGGGCACTGCAGAATGGGTCATACGTCTGTCTCAATCATGTAGGTCTGATACCAGCCCAAGAAAATCTGTCCCACAAAGCACATCAGAAATCCCATATACAGGAATTGGGATTCCAAGCTAAATTGATCAAAGTTCTACCATGCTGGGAGAAATCTCCACAGACTAGCCACAAAAAAATGCAAAGGTAATGAGCAACTTCCAAATGCTGATATGGTCACAGTGTTAAATCTTCTAACATGGCAGAAAACATCAAAAAGCCAACCGCAAAAAAAAAAAAAAAAGCTCGCTTCCTGGTGTCACAATAACAGCAACATTCCCTATGGAAAGCAATCTCCAAATGAGAATCCACATTTTTTTTTTTTTTTTATAAAAGTGAACTTATCCTTCAAGTGCTTGTTCCAGAAAACGGGGTGGATACGTAGATACGTATTGTATAACAGTACCTGGGGATTTGTCTGCCCTGGCACACTGAATCAGAAAAGATACTTAATGTTTTTACACCTGAACACACTTGTTACAAGATTAGAGCAATAATTTAGGGAAGGTGAACACCACAGCCAGCCACAGCACTAATTTTCTTTTTGTATTCGAAGGTGCGCTGCAGTGCAGGAAAATGCTGCCTGTACTTGTGGCCCCAATAGCAAACAAGACTTTTTGACTCATCCATGTGTTGGGACTGTGCTTACCAATGTATATGGTGGGAATGAGTCCTTCAGCATAAGTTTGCTTTAAGGAAATACACCACACAGCAGAATGCTCAGGTAGAAGCTACTATACTTTGACTTTTGGTCAAAAAGGTTTGGACACCCCTGCCATACAAGTATATAAATACATCTGATGTATCAGAAAGATTCCAGGATGATATGCAGCAAACATCAAAGAAGGAGGAGATAACTGGAATTAAGAGTAATACGCATTCTAATTTGCATACAAACATAACAGTAAAGGTCATTGTTGTCCATCTGTATCCTCCATGTCTCCTTGTGACAACAGTGTGGGTAGGCACAGTATGCCGTATACCCCCTCTTAAAAAAGGCTGAGCACTGACCATTTAAATATTTCAAGTGTCTGATTTAGAGAAACGGCCAGTTTGCATATTAGCAGCCTACCCAATTCATCTAAAACCCCTAGGGCCATTGCAGACGTTGGTCTGTTTTGATGATTTTGGAAGCGCTGCCCATTTATTCCAATGGGCAGGATCGGTGTAAGAGCACTGTATACAGCGCTTCTACACCGCTCCAAAGATGCTGCTTGCAGTACTTTTTTTCCCATCCTGCAATCGCGCTGCCCCAATGTGAAAGCACTCTGGCTTTCTCACTAGGGAGGCATGAGAGGCAGTTTTCAGGAGCTTTACAGGCGCTATTTTTAAAACTGTCTCAGTGTGAAAGGGGTCTTAGAGAGACTTCTAGAAATTAAAGTTGAATTCCAGGAATTCAGCCACTTTGTAAAAACTAAAGGCACGCTAGGAGTTAAAGAGAAGTATGCCCCCCCCCATTATACTTACCTAGGTGGATGCTGCATCTGTCCCCTGGCGTCTCTGCACTGAGAACTGAGCCATCGAACACCACCGATGGCTCGGTTCTCACAGATCCCTGAGAGGAGAGCTGCTGACTGTCAATCAGCAGCTCTCATCTCTGCTCCTCCATGCTCATTGGAGCGCTGAGCTGGGGGGGGGTGGGATCAGCCGCCTTAGGCTCTCAGCGGCTTGCTGAGAGCCTGAGGCCAGCATCAGTCCAGGCACCTGGCGGATCCAGACTTTTGTCGTGATGACGCGGTGCCTGCACTGATTCCAGTGACGTCAGCAGAGAGCGGACTTCAGACCTCTCTCTGCTGAAAACGGGTCACAGGAGTGCAAAACAGATGTGACCCATAGGAGAAGTACTGCCAAACAAGCTCAGGCTGGACTTTAGGTCTGGGTTAACACCTATGCGAATTGTTGCAGGTTTCTCTGCATCCAATTTGCATAGCAGGAGAATGTGACCGGCTCTCTATGGAGCTGGTTCACATATCTCCGTTGCAGCTGCGGAGCGCACTGCACAGAAATGCTGTGCGTCTTTGGCTCTGTTTAAGGCCCGAATTCAGGCACAAATTTGTCCCTGCAACGGAGAACAGGAACACACAGCGTTCCTGTGCCATCCGCAGCCAGTTCCAGTGTGAATCGAGCCTTAAGTAGAAGGAGCTGCATGACATCTCCTGTGCCTATCTCTATTATTTACATTTGGCAGGTTTATTATTCTGCCAAGAGACACTCCAGGGATCTGAGAGGAGAGAAACACACAGAGCAGCTGAGCCCGCTCCTCCCCTCTGGTGCCCATTCACAGAAGCCCTTGTATTTTGTGAATGTGTTTCGGTAAATGGGCAGGAGGAGGGGCAGGCATAGCAGATGCACAAGATGTACAAGATGCACTGTTCAGAAGGATCACTCTCCCAGAACTACACTGATAGTACCAGGAGTACTATAAAGCTGGCGGAAATAAATAAAACAGCTAAGCCCAGGAAGTGTCATGCACCTTGCTTGAAGTAACTAAAATTGTGCATTCGTTTTTTGTTTTTTTTTGTTTTTTACAAAGAAGCTGAATTCCTGGAATTTAACTTTAATGATCTTGTTTATTTCTCTCACAGTACCTTACTGTTTTCTGTGCTGTCCATCCCTTTTCTATTTCTATGCTTTTTTTTTTTTTTTTATCATTTAGAATGGATATAAAATGTGATGTTATCAATTTTTAAGAGGGCTGTGGGGTGCTTCGATGTAGAAGTGTTGACTTGTACTGTATATGGGCAACAATCGCAGTAGGACAGTCCTATGTAATATGTCTCCAGGTAATGACTGTCTCCTGAAGCATGTTTTTAATCTCCAACAAAACTAATAGCAGCATGTTCACAGTCTCTGACCATCTCTTGTTGTGCGACTTTAATCTTTTTACAGCTTACTGTGACAGTATAGTCAGTATATATTATGTGGGCCCTTTGGTGATGTCAGGGGTTGCACTTGAGGCCCCAATATCATAAAGGTCCATCACCATAATTAGCAGCTACCAGCTATTTTTCTTTTTTTGTTTATAGCGGGGATGTTAGAACTTCTGTCAGGCGATGCCAGTGTAGGAAATGACAGGAATTTGAGTTTCTGGAGCAGAAAGATGCAGACAACAATAAAAATGTACAGGGAGGGATCAAACCTTTCGCCGCTTTATCAAAAAAAGCATTGTGCATCCTTTACTTTCCGATCCTTTGTTAGAACCTGATCTTCTATCTATATCTAGAACCTGAAAAAGTTTGTTTGCAGTTTGACAAAAGTGTATAGGATGCTTTATTCCGCCATACTTCTTTAACTATTGAGCAGAAAAGTTGTAAGCTTTTGTTGCCTTTGAAGAAAAATGTTTTTGCTCTAACATTTGTATATCAGCTGTTCTCTTCCTCCATCTTCACTGTGAATTGTAACAGTACATTTCATAAGTGCAGGAATACTGTCTGTCATTGATCTGTTTTCCTCTGCAGGAGAATCTGCATTCTTTCACAAGGGACGCACTTAAACTGATCAGCAAAGATCTACCTTTCGAGTGTCTGGAAGTAGAAGAAAAAGTCGCCAGAGACATATTTCAGCACAATCCGTAAGTTTCTTCATCAGTTCATTACGACTCTATTGAAGCATAGAATCCGACGGTCCACTGAAGTGTGATGAACGCAATAACGTAAAAACACTTGTAAGAAGATATTCTTTTATGGTGTTTTAAAGTGGTGATTATGTGTTTCTGCTAACGTCTCTGTGGATCAGTAAGTACAGTGCTCATCCGCTAGGCAGGCAAGGCCAGGTTCTGTAAATCTGATCTTAAGAGTGCAGTTAGTTAAAAAGTCCTTCAGGTACAGCATCGTCTGCATGGCGATGGATACTAACATGAAGATGCTGCAACTATCTCTGTATTTTACTCTATTTCTTGACATGTGGTACACGTATGTTGAAGTAGAAGAGCTTGGGATATTCTGGTGGTCGTTATTGTTTAGATCTATTGGGTATTGTTTTTCACTCTGCCTAAACTCTTGGGTGAAATTGACCTTTTTTTAAATGAATATCCAGGAAAACTTGCATATTTTAGATTGTAAGCTCTAATGAGCAAGGCCCTCTGATTCCTCTTGTATTGAATTGTATTGTAACTGTAGTGTTTGCCCAAACATTGTAAAGTAGAGCTGCATGATTCTGGCCAAAATGAGAATCACGATTTTTTTGCTTAGAATAAAAAGATTACAATTCTCTCACGATTCTCGCGACGTAAAATCTTTCACATTATACAAAAAAAAAAATGGGCTAACTTTACTGGTTAGATTTTTTTTTAAATTCATTAAAGTAATTTATTTAAAAAAAATTGCATTTGAAAGACCGCTGCGCAAATACAGTGTGACATAAAATATTGCAACAACCACCATTTTATTCTTTAGGGCGTCTGCTAAAAAAATATATGTTTGGGGGTTTTAAGTAACTTTCTAGCAAAAAAAAATGATTTTAACTTGAAACCAACAAATGTCAGAAAAAGGTTTAGTGTTTAAGTGGTTAAACTTTTTTCACTTACACAGGAAGTCTATTCAAATTGTTACAATGTTTATACTTAAGTTCAACTGATAAAGAATGTTTTGTTTCTTGGCAGACTGCCTGTTTTCTCTCTTCCTTTCTTTTGAGGGCTGTGGCTTCAGAAGAGCAGAGAGAATTCTTTGCATAGAAAGAATTGTGAAACACTTTAGTCAAGATCGCGATAACGATTCTTGACGATTAATTGTGCAGCTCTATTGTAAAGTGCTGAGCAAACTGTTGGCACTATATAAATCCTGTATAATATTAATATCTCAACTTTATCAAACGTATGTGTCCCCCTGTTATAGATGTGGTTCCTGACGTGGTTTAGCTCTTAAATGCTTCTTTAATGAGTGCATTCATTGCCTCTAGCCTTTGAAAAATGTAAACATGGTCACAAAACCGTCCTTCCTGGGTAAAGTTTTAGTGAGCATGTACATGGGCCTTTTTTTTCCCCTGGGTTTGAAACACACATAAAATGCAGGTCCACAGATTTCTATTGACTCCCATGGAGTGGTGTAGATGACTGCAGACCTTATTCGGGATGCACAGTGTCCTATATAAGTTCATTTGAAATGCAGACATGGTAGGTCAAATGCTGCATTTTGCATTTAATTGAATGCTTGTGAGCACTGCTGGGTTTGAATAGAATAGGGTACTTTTGACGAGAACACCTGTCTACATAAGTTATGATCTGCCTGCAATTTAAATTGGTGAATGCATATACTTTATAGGAGAAGTATGGCCAAAGCTAGTATACCAGAGAAAGAACCGCTGCTCCAGGTGTATAAAGATAAGGCTGATTGGAGTATCTTGCAGAGTGCTAGCCCTGGCCCGTCTCCATGGGAAACTTACAAAGAAGAAAGAAATGGCTGCACATCCAGAACTTCCGATTGTCTTTTATTTTGCTTCACAAAGATAACACCAGAGACACCAAACTGTGGTCACGTAGATGCGTTTCACACATACATCTTGTGCTTAATCATTACAATGACTGAGATAACTGATAGATCTTAAATAGACCACCCCAATAGCTACAGGTGTTCTGGGGGCGGTGATAATCAGTGATGAGAACACAGCTCGATCAATCACCAAACCTCAGCCCCAAAGAGCATGCGACTGGAGACTTGGGTAAAAGCTCAAACTGAAGGTCCATTTAGCCATGCATACACATAGGAACATGGACCATGTTATGTAAACCATTTATAGATCATACCATAAACCAATAAAAACATTTGAAAAAGGAAAAAAAAAAAATATAAATACATAAAACGTGAAAAACGATCGACTTAATGAAAAATAATGATATATACATGTGCACATATATGACAATAAACCAATCGTCCCATATAAACGTGTATGCATGTGCAAGCACACATATCCATGTGCCCCCACAATACAAGAGACGTGCATATAAAATCATTTGCTAATCCATACTGCACCAGTGAAAAATCCACAACGAAATGCATGTGTATCCACATATATGAGCATGCATATATTCATCAAGGGAAGCTGCCTCCATTTATAGGATCCTAAAAAAAAACAAAGCTCTTTTGGTCCTTCTTCTCCTGGTGATCACAGGAGTGTGTGTTGTGCACTCCGGTGACCCATACTTAGCCAGTCCAGGCTCTGGAAAGATCCCTACTTTAATGCTGAGATCCTCCTAGGCTCCTGACCGTCAGCAGGCTCAGCCTTTCTCTATGCCGCAGAGGACAGATGCAGCATTGGATCGATGCTCCATCCAATTACAGTAGGTGAGTATGACTGTTTTTTTTTTTTTTTTCATATGCCATTTCATATCTCATTGGACAAACAGAAATGCCCCTTCAGCCTATCGTAAGTAATCCTAAGAGGCTTTTGTGCCACTGGTTGGTAGTTTGGGTTTTGTTGAAGCATTATTGTATGGTTGTACTGGAATCCACTAAGCACTTCCAAAAGTATGGGAGTTGCGGATTACGAGAGTAGAAAACCCTTTTGGTGGGGAGGAACCTAATAACCCGCACAGAGACCTGACCTCAATCTTTGGGATAGAGTAAAACGCCAGTTGTGAGTCTGGTCTTCTCATCCGTCTTCAGTAACTGACTTCACTAATGCTCTTTGGCTAAACGTGAACAAATTCCCACAGACACACTTTATAATGTTATTGAAATACTTCTCAGAAGATAGAAGGAAGGCTGGTCTAGATGCAGAAGGTTGGGTTGGGGTTTCATGTTAATGCCCATAGTTTTACAATGGGTTGTCCAACAAGTTCACATAGGTGTGATGGTCAATAGCCCACAAATTCTTTGCCCTATATTGTAGTTGTTCTTAAATCTAAAAGAAATTCCATAGACATTGGACAATCAAATTGATACTCCCCTTCCTTATCCACTAATACTTACCTTTCCCACCCAGTAATGCTCACCATCCCCACCCGATCATGCCTACCTTTGCTGTTCTTCCTTCCCCACAGCTCTTTTTATTTGCAGAAGTACCTGTTCTTTCTAGTTGGGGTGAGCATATGACCTTCTCCCCAAGGTACAGTGCTATGGACTGAGCATCCAATTTGCAGACCCCAACACAGTCATATGAGGGAGTAAGGAAAGGAACCCCAGGAAGGGTAGGGGGACTGTCAAGAGAAACAGAGAAACTTTTATATATATTACCATTGGATACTGTTGTACACCTAAGCATTGAACCCAAATGATATTCAACAGTGCAAAATTACGGTACTTCTCCATCTATCCTGATAACTTGTAAAGCCTTGGAATTGTGGGAAAGACAGACCCTTTGTGTTATTACACAATTGGATTGAATACAAAAGTAACATTTCCATTTGTACAGGAAATCCTCAAAATAGTTTGACAGATATAAAGCTTTTTTTTGTTTTGTCTCATGAACACAGTTGAAAATAATTTTATTGTTTCTAAACTCTTCAGGCACTCAAGTGAATGTGTGGGCACAGCAGCCCCGTCAGTAGATATAAGTATATTTTTACGTTTTGCATGAAATATTTATTTTCCTATTTGGCTGCACTCTCAGTGTCCTGGTTCGGATTTGCCTGGATCTTCCTGCGTGCCACCCTTAGTTAGGATAAAATGGTAGTGACACCGCGGCTCGTTAGGCGGCAGCTGTCGGAGGCCACAAATGCTGTAGGCAGATACACCGGCTTTGTCTCTGAAAATAAACCATAGGAGAGCAAGCTTGTATTCCTGTACAGCTTGTCACAAGTTATGAATCATTGGGATAATCTAGATGAAATCTATCCTCTCTGCTTTCTGCCTTTATAACGATCACCTTAACTGATGTTTCGCCTTTCTGGTGGGGGCTGATCCACAAATGCTGAGACAAAACTGAAGTGGTTCTCTCCTAACCCCCATCAAATTCCTAGCTGCATCTTAAAGATCCACAAATGCTAATACACAACAGAAGTGGCTACCTCCTATTCCAGAACCTGTGAATCGGACACTCAGGAGTATTGTGTTGTCCAGTTGCCGGTCAGACTGTTCTTTTTTGCAGTAAAGAAGTAAAAACATAAGCTGGCCTTATACCTGTAGAATTTTGTTCGAAAATTGTCATTTTCATAACGTTCGATTATCTAAGAGTTAAAGCGGACCTTCAGAATGGCAAAGATGTTTTTATTACAAATTATGTGAGCAGACTGCAGTTCCTCTTTAAAGAAGAACCGCAGTCAGGGTAACCTAATCAAAAAAAAAACAAAAAGCCTTAGTATGAAGATTAATCATTGTACAAAAAAATAGTTTCTTTATTTCTCTTATCTTAGGTATTGTGAGTGGCCATTTCTAGTGAGGGCTTATGAAGCTCAAGCTGCAGTCTTCCTGGAAAAATGTTGACTGGTCCGCCTCACCTGGCTAGTACATCTCACGCATGCGCGGCAATGGGCTCCTGACTGCGCATGTGCAGTAGAAAATCTGTGCCTATTCCGACATGGACAGCTTACTATAACAGCGGCGGCGAGCTTCCGCTGTGGCTGCTATAGTAAAATGTACACGCAGGCCTTGAAGCGCGTGCGCATGAAGAGCTCGGCCGCGCCTGTGCAATAAAGACAGAGCTTTCAGGCTTTTGTTTGCTATGGCAGCGGAAGTTCGCTGCAGCTGCAAACTGAACTCTCCAAATCAAACCTATAAAGGCAATCCTTCTTTCTCTGGCTGAAATTCTTTCCTCTCTGTGGGAAAGCACATTGACTCCTGCAGTCTCCTCCTCCATCTCCAGCCACACCCAGCCCCCTCCAACCCTGCAGCCATCCTCGGCTTTCCAGTCACTCCCCCCAGCCCTGCTCCACTCTCCCCAGCCCCTCCTCTGCCAGCAAACTCTCACAAGAGTGAGAAGAAAAAACAAAAAAGAGCACTGCTGGGAGATCTGACGGGTAAAGCTTGTAGGAGGAGTTTTCATTCTCCTCTGACTATCCTATGAAGCTGCATGACCCCTGATCCTCTGTCGGGACAGTGCTAATTGGTCCTGTGCTGATCACATGCACCTTCCCAAAAAACAAACCAAAAAAAAAAAAAACGCTCTATACAATATACACCAAACTGAGCATGTGCAGAGTGCCCCCAAGGCTCTGTACTATCAGGAGATGGATTGGGGACAGTAAAAGAAGGTGATGATCAGAGATGACCGGATCAAACAGCCTTTTTACACAATACAGAGGATTAACCCTTTAGGTTCCACAGTGAGTATAAAAAGAAAGCTTTACTTCATATACAGACTGTTTTTACTGTTCTGGGTTTAGTAACACTTTAAGGGAGACAAATTGCCAATCAGCTTTGACCAGAGCGAGCAAAAAAAAAAAAAAAATCAAAATTCATAGATGAAAACATATTGTTGAGTGGAATAGGCATGAACAAAGTTCCAATTATTTATTTCGCTCCCAGCCGAGAAAGCAGAAAGCTCATTGACATGGTACCTCAACATAAAGTCATTTAAAATTAGTCGAGTCTATGAAGGGACTTTTGAATGGTCAGACAAGCGATTTTTATACTTTCCGATCCAAATGTACAAACAAAATTCTAGGTATTCTGGTATAAGACCAGCATTAGGGGCAACTTAGGAAGCTTTCCATGGTAATGCCTGTAGTTTAATAATGGGTTGTACAAAAAGTTAATATGGGTGTCATGGTCAATTGCCCACAATTTTTTTTGCCATATATTGGTAGGGGGATGAAGGAGCAGGGAGTGTCAGGGGGATGAAGGAGCGGGAAGTGTCAGATAGGGGGATGTAGGAGCGAGGAGTGTCAGATAGGGGGATGTAGGAGCGAGGAGTGTCAGATAGGGGGATGTAGGAGCGGGAAGGGTCAGATAGGGGGATGTAGGAGCGGGAAGGGTCAGATAGGGGTATGTAGGAGCGGGGAGGGGTCAGATAGGGGTATGTAGGAGCGGGGAGGGGTCAGATAGGGGGATGTAGGAGCGGGGAGGTACAGATAGGGAGATGAAGGAGCGGGGAGGGTCAGATAGGGGGATGAAGGAGCGGGGAGGTACAGATAGGGAGATGAAGGAGCGGGGAGTGTCAGATAGGGGGGCGAAGGAGCGGGGAGTGTCAGATAGGGGGATGAAGGAGCGGGGAGTGTCAGATAGGGGGATGAAAGAGCGGGGAGTGTCAGATAGGGGTTTGAAGGATTAGGGAGCATCAGATAGGGGGATGAAGGAGTGTCAGATAGGGGGACGAAGGAGCGGGGAGTGCCAAATAGGGGGATGTAGGAGCGGGGAGTGTCAGATAGGGGGATGAAGAAGCGGGGAGTGCCAAATAGGGGGATGTAGGAGCGGGGAGTGTCAGATAGGGGGATGTAGGAGCAAGGAGTGTCAGATAGGGGGATGTAGGAGCAAGGAGTGTCAGATAGGGGTATGTAGGAGCGGGAAGGGTCAGATAGGGGTATGTAGGAGCGGGAAGGGTCAGATAGGGGTATGTAGGAGCGGGGAGGGGTCAGATAGGGGGATGTAGGAGCGGGGAGGGTCAGATAGGGGGATGTAGGAGCGGGGAGGGTCAGATAGGGGGATGTAGGAGCGGGGAGGGTCAGATAGGGGGATGTAGGAGCAGGGAGTGTCAGGGGGATGTAGGAGCGGGAAGGGTCAGATAGGGGTATGTAGGAGCGGGAAGGGTCAGATAGGGGTATGTAGGAGCGGGGAGGGGTCAGATAGGGGGATGTAGGAGCGGGGAGGGTCAGATAGGGGGATGAAGGAGTGGGGAGGTACAGATAGGGAGATGAAGGAGCGGGGAGGGTCAGATAGGGGGATGAAGGAGCGGGGAGGTACAGATAGGGGGGCGAAGGAGCGGGGAGTGTCAGATAGGGGGGCGAAGGAGCGGGGAGTGTCAGATAGGGGGATGTAGGAGCGGGGAGGGTCAGATAGGGGGATGAAGGAGCGGGGAGGTACAGATAGGGAGATGAAGGAGCGGGGAGGGTCAGATAGGGGGATGAAGGAGCGGGGAGTGTCAGATAGGGGGGCGAAGGAGCGGGGAGTGTCAGATAGGGGGATGAAGGAGCGGGGAGTGTCAGATAGGGGGATGAAAGAGCGGGGAGTGTCAGATAGGGGTTTGAAGGATTAGGGAGCATCAGATAGGGGGATGAAGGAGTGTCAGATAGGGGGACGAAGGAGCGGGGAGTGCCAAATAGGGGGATGTAGGAGCGGGGAGTGTCAGATAGGAGGATGTAGGAGCGGGGAGTGTCAGATAGGGGGATGAAGAAGCGGGGAGTGCCAAATAGGGGGATGTAGGAGCGGGGAGTGTCAGATAGGAGGATGTAGGAGCGGGGAGTGTCAGATAGGAGGATGTAGGAGCGGGGAGTGTCAGATAGGGGGATGAAGAAGCGGGGAGTGTCAGATAGGGGGATGTAGGAGCGGGGGAGTGTCAGATAGGGGGATGAAGGAGCAGGGAGTGTTAGATGGGGGATGAAGGAGCAGGGAGTGCCAGGTAGGGGGATGACGGAGCGGGGGAGTGTCAGATAGGGGGATGAAGGAGTGGGGAGTGCCAAATAGGGGGATGTAGGAGCGGGGAGTGTCAGATAGGAGGATGTAGGAGCGGGGAGTGTCAGATAGGGGGATGAAGAAGCGGGGAGTGCCAGATAGGGGGATGTAGGAGCGGGGGAGTGTCGGATAGGGGGATGAAGGAGTGGGGAGTGTCAGATAGGGCGGCGAAGGAGCGGGGAGAGTGAGATAGAGGGACGTAGGAGCGGGGAGTGTTAGATAGGGGGATGAAGGAGCGGGGAGTGTCAGATAGGAGGATGTACGAGCGGGTAGTGTCAGATAGGGGGATGAAGAAGCGGGGAGTGCCAGATAGGGGGATGTAGGAGCGGGGAGTGTCGGATAGGGGGATGAAGGAGCAGGGAGTGTTAGATAGGGGGATGAAGGAGCAGGGAGTGTCAGGTAGGGGGATGACGGAGCGAGGGAGTGTCGGATAGGGGGATGAAGGAGCAGGGAGCGTCAGATAGGGGGATGAAGGAGCGGGGAGGGTCAGATAGGGGGAGGAAGGAGCGGGGAGGGTCAGATAGGGGGACGAAGGAGCGGGGAGTGTCAGGAGGATGAAGGAGCAGGGAGTGCCAGATAGGAGGATGTAGGAGCGGGGAGTGTCAGGTAGGGGGATGTAGGAGCAGGGAGTGTCAGATAGGGGTATGTAGAAGCAGGGAGTGTCAGATAGGGGGATGTAGGAGCAAGGAGTGTCAGATAGGGGGATGTAGGAGCAAGGAGTGTCAGATAGGAGGATGAAGGAGCAGGGAGTGCCAGATGGGGGGATGAAGTAGCGGGGAGTGTCAGGGGGGTGTAGAAGTGGGGAGTGTCAGATAGGGGGATGTAATAGCGGGGAGTGTCAGATAGGGGGATGTAGAAGTAGGGAGTGTCAGATAGGGGGATGTAGAAGTGGGGAGTGTCAGATATGGGGATGAAGGAGCGGGGGAGTTTTGGATAGGGGGGATGAAGGAGCAGGGAGTGTCAGATAGAGGGATGTAGGAGAGGGAAGTGTCAGGTAGGGGGATGTAGAAGCGGGGGAGTGTTGGATAGGGGAATAGGACCTTAAAGAGGAACTGCAGTCTGCTCACATAATTTGTAATAAAAACATCTTTGGCATTCTGAAGCTTTCCTCCAACCACTTTGCATATTATTTTATATATACTGTGATTCTGTACTTACCAAATATGCCACAGAAATCTCCCCCCACTGAGTCTGGCTGCAATCATTTTAACTGTGGGCAGCTGAAGCTGTTCCCCCTGGATTTACACAGACATACAGAGGCACACCTCCAGCTCTGTAGCCCTGCAGCTCTCATTGGCCCTCTTATTACTCATCCCCCCTCCTTTCCTGGCAAACTCTCATGAGAGAGAGAGCTGTGCATGATGTCATAAGCCTAGGCTTTTTACCAGACAGGAAGTGGGCTGTATAAGGTATTTACTGGCAGAAAATAAAATGTTTTACCATCCAAAGTTAAAACAACAAAGGCAGAAGATGTAATAGATGGAAAGATGAAAAAATGACTGAAGGTCCACTTTAACTAAAGCCCTTGTGATGAAGTCATAGGGAAGAAATAAAAAGAAAATATCCTTAAAGGGGATCTGTAAGTGTAAAGACTTGGGTACACACATAACTGGACACATTTCAGTCCATGTGTACCCAAGTCTAATGACTGCCTTCTATTGAACAGTCCTGCTGGAAAACCAGCATTCAATCAGCCACTGCAGCCGATGGATGCGGTAATCTGTTCTGATGGGTGAACAAAAAAAAAAAAAAACTTTCAACACCTCCTCCTCCAACCCCTTCCAAAAGATAAGACACTAAAGCAGGGTTCCTTCTTATCTCTTGGAAGATTTTGGAGGAGGAGGTGTTGAAAGTTTCAATTTATTGTGCCCAGAGTCCTGCTTTAAGCAATCTGCCCTGTAGTTAGTTGATATAAATTGGAGTAAAGCATTGATTCTTTGTAGGTCCGCATACATTTATACATATAAGTTGACAACCTGAGAGAACACCTGTTCTATGGTGCAAGTAACACTCATACATCCTTTAACAGATGTTCAGAGGTACTAATTGGCAACAAATTATTGCAGCATTTTTTTGTATTTTTCACGGACAAACCAACAATGAATTCCCCTTGAACACGGCTGATTAGGTACAAGTTAAAGTGCAGATGGATACTGATGATGGTAAAAAAAAAAAAAGAAACACGTTCCCACAAACAACTTTTTTTTTTTTTTTTTGCATTGATAATACTGACCATGTGGCCAGTGAATCTTCACACTTCTCCGGAATCCGGCAGATGTAAACAGCTGCTAAGATTATTTCTGCTTCACATCTTTAATCTTGTAAGCACAAAACATTATAGCGGGGGGCCAGCTGGAAAAACAGGAGCATTCCGAGCAGATGTTATACTTTATATTAGCTTACGGCATGTGTGCTACCTTTTATCCGCTAATGTGTGTTTGTACGCAAGCGTAGCTGTATAGTTCATAATCAAAGAGAAATACATTAAAAGGGTTGTGTGGGCAAAATATGAAAGCACTCTCAGCGGATTACTAAAGTTTAAAGGGTAAGCACACTTTTATTAAAAAACATCCTATCCACCCTCCTATTAATAATTGGAGTCAACAGCTTAGCACAGTGTTTAAAGCTAAACTCCAAACTGTTATGTACACAGATGAAGTACAGATTTGGGAGCTCTTTGCTGCCAAATGATTTTATAAATCTGTACTTTCATTTCTGAGATTTGCACCTCTCTGCCACACATTACCGCCAAGTGGATGGGACTACTTACAGTTAAGTAATACAGATGTGCCTCCATTCCACCCCCAGCCTTATGATTGGAGCAGCATCAGACTGATGAAGTGCTCCCTCTGCTCTGTCCTCCTATCAGCATGTTTATTGCCAGCACACTTAGTAGGCTTCCAGTCCTCCCCCTTCCTTCTCTTAGTCTGTCAAAAGCTGTGCCGCGCTACTGTATACAAAAATGATCTCCTTTTGAATATATATATATATATATATATATATATAAACCTATGTAGGTAACCACTAACAAGAAGTGTGAAACATTATGAAATACATTCACCAACAAATGTCCTTATAATAAAACAAAAACCACAAATGAGTCCTCTGCAGACTCCTTTAAATGCAGTATATTAGGTATTTTAGGCAAATTCCACCACCGTGCGCAAAAGTGCACTCTCTGCTCAAACCTCCATCAGGTGTGTTCTCACCTCAATACTTTGATCTTGCATATTACTGCTCGGTCAAAACTTGCTTGTGTCCCTTACTAAAGACTATAATTAATCATCCTCGATGTGCTGAATGGCAGTTTTCTTCAACTCTGTACTCTCTTTCTCATTTTATAGGTGCTCAATAGCACCACATATACCCAGCCTTTTTGCGAGTATAGAGATGCTGTGAAATTACCCCCCTGAGGAAGTCGCCTGCCCTGTGACGAAACGCACAGGGGCATCTACTTTAAGGCAATCAAACATGGCTTGATTTTCTCTTGTTCAGCCTTAACAGGTTGGTATAAGGAATCTCCGCTGAAAGCTATCATTTTCAGGCAGCCACAGCATCCAAGGCTGCCTGAATAGTGACTGCTAAGATATGATGCGGTCATTCTTTACCTGATAAATTTCCATCTAAGTCAGTGTTTACGTCGACTTTTGTAAAGCGAGGAGATGCTTAAAATCCATCCACCTCTTGCATTTTGGCCAGTTTAGTAGGAATTGACTGAAATTTGAACTGTCTTTGGGGTCCCTAAGCATGACAGCTTCCTAGCATTGCTTTGTGCTATGCCAGTGTGGGCGATCGGTGCCTATTCTTCTCAGCATAGGATTAGGAAGCTTTATTTTGTGCAGAATGTGTAACAATCATGTTTTAAATGACATACATAAAGATGTGTATTGAGATTATTTTGAGTCTTTTTTATTATTTTGATTTGTTTTTTCCTGTTGGCTCCTATAAATATCGCTAGTGGCCCAAAAATTCTAATGAGACATTTGATTTTCCAGGTACAAACTAATGTGTCTGGAGGAGAAGGCAGCTGAGCATCCTGAAGGAAAAGTAACTCTACACAGGTCAGTGGTTATTTCATTTAGAGAAACATTGCTGTTTTTGTGCACTGGCAAAGGGAATCATGTCATACTGTAATTAGGAAATGGGGTATATTAGGTGTCATTGTTGATTAGCTGATTAGCCAAAACATATTTTCAACCCCTAATGCCCACTGTCTGTAGATTAATGTTCCCCAACACTGACATCCTCCTTTTCACAGCTAGCAGCTGACTCTATGCATGGCTTCTTGGCAGCGAGCTTTTAAACCTCTATTCAGCCGCTAGCGGGGGTTAAAAGCGCCCCGCTATTGGCCGAAAAGCGCCTCTAAAACGACGGTAAAGCGCCGCTAAAACTAACGGCGCTTTACTGTCGATGCCCCCGCGCTGTTATTGTGAAAGTGCCCTTAGGGGTATCAGAGTGAACGGGGCTGAATATAAATGCACACCACATTTTTCAGATATTTATTTGTAAAAAAAATTTGAAATCCATTTATCATTTTCCTTCCACTTCACAATGATGTGCCACTTTATGTTGGTCCATCACAAAAAATCCCAATAAAATACATTTACGTTTTTGGTTGTAACATGACAAAATGTGGAAAATTTCAAGGGGTATGAATACTTTTTAAAGGCACTGTAGTTTTGACATGCAGACTGGAAGCTTCCTTTGCATAATAACCCAGATGGCAGTGTGTCATTCTACATGCTGTCATTGCTACATTTGGCCTCATCATCTAGCCTTTAATAACCTCCGTTTCCTTAGACCGACATCCTGCTTTTCACAGCTAGCAGCTAACACTATGCATGACTGCTACCTGTCACTCTGCGCTGTCACTGACAGCTGCTGTCTCCACTAACAGGCTGGAAGCTTTCTGTGCATAATAAGCTTTCATCCTGCAGATGGCAGTGCGTCAGTCTGTTTAGTACTCCAATTGTCAGATACAATTACAGTAAACCATTTTTTAAAAATAATATATAAATGGATCATGGTTTTTACTAATCAAGTTACCATATGCATGCTGATGCTGCTAAATTTGACCTCATGGCTTCAATAACCTCTGGTTATGGAAGGATTAATGTGCGTTTATTATCAGTTTAGTGATGAGAAGCACTTACACTTGGACAGACTATAGATGAGTCGGCCCCCCTCCTGCTGAGCTATTGTATTCTGAGAGCGGGGAGGCTTCCATGCCGTCAGAATACACTGATCAGCTCTGACAGCTATAGCCGGCAGCACTGATTAAGCAGGTAAAATCAGAGTGGTTGTAGGCCTGAGTGCACACAGCTGAAGATCAGTCTTGACACTTGGCAAAAGAATATTTGCCCTGTGGAGATTGCTCCTTTTTTTTTTTCTATGGTGATAACATGACAGAACTATGAGATCCAGTGTGTGACTTTATAATGGTGGAGAGTTGCCATATTGGATGCATTTAACCAGATAGAGCTATTATAACCCTTTGCGTATGTTACAACCATTATAGCTTAGTGGTGATTTGGATCAGGTAAGCATTTCGTGAGCACACCCGGGGGGGGGGCACTTTTGCTGTTGGGAAAAGTGGATTTTTTTATTATTTTTACAAACCTTTTTGACATACATAGAAATACACTCTAATATGGATCGATGTCTTGCAAGCTACCAATGAAGAGTGTCCAAAGAATGTTTTAAACGTAAGACAACCAATCCACAGCCGCTAAGCATATTCACGCTCCCATAATCTGTGTCAAAAATATTAAAAATAAACAAATGCAGCGCTATGGTATATATCGCTCACTCAGGTGAAAAAATATAAGCAGCTCCCTATGTTTTTTATTTATATTTGTGCGTATTTCACTTTGAGTTGCAGCTGGTGTGGAGTGTTAAAAACAGCACAGTTTTTTTCTTTAACATTTAGAAAAAATATATATATAATTGCCGTGGGCAATGCGCGAGTGAATGTTGGAGCAACTTGAATTCCCAAACAAAGAATATAAATGATAAAAAATATATAAATCAAATACTTGTCAAGCAAGTGCACAGTGAAAGAAATATAAAAATATTGAAGTATTTGACAAGTAGACTTGCTGAAATGAATAATTGATATTTTGATGTTTACTTCAATATTTGTATATTTCTTCATGCACAACTATCTCTACGGTTTACGTAGAATAGTCAGAAAAGAGAAAATATCCAGTGGGCGGCAATTGTGTGGAGGAAAATGCCTTGTTGATGTCAGAGTTCAGATGAGATTGGGCAGACTGGTTTGAGATGATAGGCAACAGTAACTCGAATAAGCACTTGTTACAACCAAGGTATGCAGAATACCATCTCTGAACGCTTAACACGTCGAACCTTGAAGCAGATGGACTACAGCAGCTGAAGACCACACTGGGTGCCACTCCTGTCAGCTAAGAACAGGAAACTGAGTCTACAATTTGCTCACACTCACCAAAATTGGACAATAGACGTTCGGAAAAACGTTGCCTGGTCTCGATTTTCAGCTGCGACATTCAGATGATGGGGTCAGAATTTGGCGTAAATAACACAATCGCATGGATCCATCTTGCCTTATTTCAATGGTTCAGACTGGTGGTGGTTTAATGGTGTGGGGGATATTTTCTTGGCACATTTTGGGCCCCTTAGTACCAATTGAGCATTGTTGAAAATGCCACGGCCTATCTGAGTATTGTTGCTGACCATGTCCATCCCTTTATGACTACAATATACCCATCTTCTGATGGCTCCTTCCAGCAGGATAATGCACTATGTCACAAAGCTCCAATCATCTCACCACTGGTTTCTTGAACATGACAATGACGTCACTGTACTCCAATGGCCTCCACAGTCACCAGATCTCAATCCAATAGAGCATGTTTCGATTGTGGTGGAATGGGAGATTCGTATCATGGATGTGCAGCTGAAAAATCTGCAGCAACTGAGTGATGTTATCATGTCACTATGGACCAAAATTTCTGAGGAATGTTTCCATCAGAGATTCTTCTATGTCATGAAGAATTTAGGCAGTTCTGAAGGCAAAAGGGGGTCAAACCCAGTACAAGCAAGGTGTACCTAATAATAAAGTGGCCGGTGAGTGTATATGGACATATTTGGGCGATTGCACAAAATGGGGCTCGCATTTGATTTCTGCAGTTTTTGGAACTTATTTATTATGTTATTTACATTATTGAAGCATATTAAAGAGGAAGCAAATCCTGATGGGTTTTACTTCCTCTTTTGTTCCCTGCAAATTATGTGCCACTTACGGTCACGGCACGCTACTAAAGAAAGGGCACGATCGTGCCCTTTCTTCAGTGCGCATGCGCCAATGACGTCGGCACAAGGGTTTATGGCAAAAATCTCCTAAACCGCGCAGGTCTATAGGTTTACTTGTAGGGAAAAGTGGTATGTAAGGGTTTACAACCACTTTAAGTTTTTTTTTTTTTTTTTTTCTCGAAGAGCTGCACAGTATATATTACACAGAATATTTTCTACCCGCTAGCCCTCCCCCGCAGGTACAATAATAGTAGATTGATTTGTCACTCAGGGATGGAGGGAAGATATGGAAGTTCTTGATCTGTTTTTAAACCTTATGTGCTTTTCAGCTGAACTAAGCTTACTGCTGTGTTGATTTTCCTACTGTTACAACAGAGTTTGACAGTGGATTAAAAACAAAAAAAATAAAAATCTGTTTGTGTTAAATTTTCAATCATTTTTAGTTTTCTGTTGTGACCACAAAAAGGCATCTAAAAAAAAATAAGTATTGATTTCTAACTGAAAACACACTATTAGGAAAAAGACAACATAGAAACCTATCAAAAACCAAATAACAATGACTTCAGAGTGCATCAATATGAGATGTTTTTTTCTTTCCACGTTTTGATGGGATGAAAACCATTTTGCACTTATCCATGTTTTTATGAGTTACATCAGTGTATTATAGGCTGGTAGAGCTGTGTTTGGGCCATTTGTAACTGCCCCCAAATGTTTCAAATATTGTTTTCTGTTTAACCCCTTCAGCCGTCGTAACGCAAATATGCGGCCTTCAGCTTGAAGGGGTTGTACCGGAGTGATGCATTTAGCTGCAGGCATCACCCTGGTACCATTTTTTTAAGAGCAGATGGCCGGCTTTCATATGATAACAACCTGACGCGGCTAAACAGCCACTCGGATATTCTAAACAGCCACTCGGCTGTTCTCCCAAGCAGCAGGAGGGGACGACCCCCTCCCGCCTCCTTCTGCGGGTCGCCCGGGCTCTCCCGTCCCAACGAGAGGCCCAATTGACCAGCCGGCACGTCCACCGGCTAGCCGGAGACCCAAACAAAGCTTCGACCGGGTCTCAGATCTAGTAACCCGGAAGCAATGTCATGACATAACTTTCGGTTTACTGCAGACTTAAAGTGTTACTAAACCTAGTGATATGAAAATAGTTATTTTGCCCCCCCCACACAGTGCCCACAGCTTATAAATCTGCTGAGAGTTCAGGTAGGAGATTTCCACTACAGCCTGTATACACGCCCACATGTGTGATGTCAATATCAATGTGACAGACCTAGCCGGGAAAGAGACTTTTGGAGGGGACTGTATGCAAGCCTCTTGCCGATCGGGGGCCCTTGCATTTGGGGGAACGGTGCTCTTTGTGAGCTGTATGCCTGGGGACCCTGGATTTGCCATATTGGAATAGTGGCTGATTCATAATGCTGGGACAGATACTGTTAGGAGAGGCTGATGTAAATTCCAACACCTGTCTGTCTATTGTCTGCTGAAATGTGTATTGTAAATAAGTCTACTATTGGATCTAAGAGTCATTAGATCCCCATTGTTATTTGTGTTAATTAACTCTGCTGTTGTGTGAAGAAGAGTCTATGTTGATTGTGCTAATGTTGATTGGATTTTCTGAACTACAAGAAGGCCAGTCTGGCCTAACGGTCATGTCTGAGTCATCTAGGCTGTCTAAAGGGATTAGTTAATTAGATCATGTTAATTAGGTTAATTAGGTTACAGGTGTATTGTTAGAGTAATACGAGCCAGAGGTATGCACCTCTTCTTTTAGTGTATAAAAGAGCATGTATATTGCAATAAAGACAGAGTCCTGTTTGAACTTACATACAGCCTGCCTGGTGTTTGTTCTGAGCTATCACAACTGGGTTCGAACGGCACAGAGCTGTAGTTCTAATCCCGGAGCATTGGATGACCGAGCCATCAGACGTTGCACTCTGATTCAATAGCTGCAGAGGAGTGTCGGGAGAGTGGAACTGAGCAAGCAAGGGGCCCGTTACATTGGTTGGCAGCGGTGGGATTTGCTCTCCAGTTACTGGGACACTCCAAACCAGCCTGCAGGAGAACCACGCTGAAAGACTTACTCGAGAGCCGTGGAGGAAATGGTGGGATCGTGCTTCCTTGCTGTGAGCACATCCAAACCATCACCTGGATCCAAGGTAGCAGGATAGCAGGAGAGGAGAAATACCAGCCACCATGGATGAGGAATTCAGGAGGAGGTTGCGAGAGGAGATACAGCACAGAGGACCAGTATCAGAGCAGGCCCTGCTAGGATGGTATGATTCTGTCCGCTGTGAGCTCTGGAAGGAAGCGCTAGCCCATGAGCAGCGACACCAGGGAAAAGTTCTCCCCTCCGTCCATGTGAGGTACTGGTCGCAGTATGAAGTGCGAATGCTGTTTTTGGGGGAACAGCCGAACCAGAAGTGGACAGCCGAGTTAAGCAGGCTGATCCGGGCAGAAATGCGGTTGGACGAGAGCTACAGAGCCCTCCAGTGGTATGTAGCCCAAGTGTGCCCATGGACAGCGGATGACAGCCCCACGGAAGGCTTTGACTGCGATGGCCTGGGATTGTTATACTGGAGGCTGTCCAGGGACCCTGACTTTGGAAGTGATCGGGAGGGGCGTTTGGAGGAAATAATGGAGCACAGAGAGCGGAGACTGAATGTCTCAGAAGTGCACTGGGCACTGGAAGATTTGGAGTTTCTGGCCGTTCAGGAATGGGAGTTGGAGATCGCCTACAAACAGCTGTTAAAGGGTGGTGCTCCCTTTGCCTGGGACTATCAGGAAATACCAGTTGACAACTCTGAAATCCTGGCTGAAGAGTTGACAATGTGGCAGAGTAACAGTGTGCTTTGCCAACCTGGCCCCGCAGCTATGGAGGCGGAGGTCTTATGGCAGATGCAGCAAGTGCTGACTGACCTTGATGAACCTGTTTCTGCATTGGATGATCTTGGATAGAGGAATGTGCCTGTCCAGCAGAATGCCAGAAAATCGGCAGTGGAAAATCTGAAGATTGCCGTCCCCAAACCTGAAGTGCTGACAACAGGGCAGAGCTCTGCTAACCTCTGCCCAGCACTGATAGCATCTTCTGGGTTCCACGGAGAGGAGATGGTAACCTTTATCCCCAGACACCAGTTGCAGAGACAGGGGATTTGATAGACTTTTCTGCTGAGGAAGAACAACCTGGTGAGCCTCCAGCAGAAGAAGAGCTGTTATTAGGGCCAAACTTTACTGTGCTCTGCCCAGCACTGATAGCATTTTCTTGGTTCCACGAAGAGGAAATGGTAAACCTTTATCCCCAGACACCAGTTGCAGAGACAGGGGATTTGATAGACTTTTCTGCTGAGGAAGAACAACCTGGTGAGCCTCCAGCAGAAGAAGAGCTGTTATTAGGGCCAAACTTCACTATGCTCTGCCCAGCACCAACAGAAGTATCTGTGAAGTCACAAGGAACTTCCCCAGCTGAAGCGCTGTCAACCGGACAGAGGGTCCAAGATCTCTGCCCTACACCTGCGGCGGTTCCGGAGGCTCAGGGTGAGAAGGAGGTGGTCACGTCCCAGCAGCAGATCAGGATACAGGGGGAGAAGGGAGAGGAGGTGTTCGTCATCCCTCCCCAACAGTTAGCCGGAGCAGATGGTGTGGGGTTTCCAGCAGAAGGGCTGGCAACAGGGCCGAGTACTGCTGGACTCTGCCCTCAACTAACAGAGGATGGATGTCCTATGAAGGTGGATGGGACTTCAGTCTCCACCTGTATACCCCAGGGATTCTGGGCAGTCGGCCCAGATCCCCAACAGCATGACAGAGTGAGCCCAGACACCCTGTCTTCTCTCCAGCGGCAGAAAGGACTCCAGGGAGAAGGGCCAGTCCAGGCCTCTCCCCAGCAGCAGATATGTTCTCTGAGAGAGGCAGAGGTTGGCTGGGTGAGTAATACTTTGTTTGGAACAATTTGTTTGGGGTACTGTGTGGGTACAGGCATTAGAGGACTGGACTTACTGACTAACTTCGGAGTCAACCCGTCTGGGGTCTCCTCCTGTGTTAGTCTCCTGCCGAAAGGGGAGAAATGTGACAGACCTAGCTGGGAAAGAGACTTTTGGAGGGGACTGTATGCAAGCCTCTTGCCGATCGATCGGGGGCCCTTGCATTTGGGGGAACGGTGCTCTTTGTGAGCTGTATGCCTGGGGACCCTGGATTTGCCATATTGGAATAGTGGCTGATTCATAATGCTGGGACAGATACTGTTAGGAGAGGCTGATGTAAATTCCAACACCTGTCTGTCTATTGTCTGCTGAAAATGTGTATTGTAAATAAGTCTACTACGGGATCTAAGAGTCATTAGATCCCCATTGTTATTTGTGTTAATTAACTCTGCTATTGTGTGAAGAAGAGTCTATGTTGATTGTGCTAATGTTGATTGGATTTTCTGAACTACAAGACGGCCAGTCTGGCCTAACGGTCATGTCTGAGTCATCTAGGCTGTCTAAAGGGATTAGTTAATTAGATCATGTTAATTAGGTTAATTAGGTTACAGCTGTATTGTTAGAGTAATATGAGCAGGAGGTCTGCACCTACACTTTGAGTGTATAAAAGCCTGTATTTTCCAATAAAAGATATTAATGGTTGAACTTACATACAGCCTGCCTGGTGTTTGTTCTGAGCTATCACAATTGGACTAGAACGGTACAGAGCTGTAGTTCTAATCCCGGAGCATTGGATGACCGAGCAATCAGATGGTGTGATCTGCAGTCTGATTCAATAGCTGCAGAGGAGTGTCGGGAGAGTGGAACCGAGCGAGCAAAGGGGCTCGTTACACACGCCCACATGTGTGATGTCAATATCATGTGACCTGACTATCTCTGAGAACAAGTACATGTTCTCTCCAGCATAAAAGACACAACTGAGCATGTGCAGGTTGGCTACCCTGCCTGTGTTATCTGGCCTTCCCCAGATAGGCCGTGCAGGGAGGGGGGGGATCTATGCAGACAGGATCAAAGAGCCTTTGTACATAGTGCAGATGATTAACCCCTTAAAGCGTTTATTAACCCCCCTCCCCAAAAAGTGGATCCTGCTCATTTAAAGCATGTTTGTTTGACACAGTGCTTGTTCTGTGTCATTTGGCCCTCCGTAACACATAAAAACCTGGCGGATCCTGCTCCAACTCCCAGATGGTTCCAGAGGGAGGTAACGTAGGGGGAGCAGGGGAATTCCCCGTGATCCGAACGTGGACATAGCAGATGCCCCAGTTGAAACGCGTCGGGACAGCATTCTTTCGCTTCCCACATTGCTTTTATTCTTATCCAGTGATCACTTTTTTATTCTGCATTGAATTGCAAGATTTTTTTATGTATTAAACCATTTTTGGTTGACCTGCACCATATTGAGCCTATTTTTCTATTTTATTCCACGTTCGGATCACGGTGAATTCCCCTGTTCCCCCTACATTACCTCCCTCTGGATCCATTTGGGAGTTGGTCCCATTGCCACTCTAACGCATGGTCTGGAGACGCACAGTTGGAGTCACGAGACCACCACATCTAGTGTGAACATCAGGCTGCCGGTTCTGATGCACGATGCAGAGTCACAGGATAACTACATCTAGTGTAAACACCAGGAACTGAGGTGTTGTGAGCTCGTTTGACCCACTGCCATACGGTATGTGTGCCCATCACATCCGGTAAGAGTACCCAACCTTTCATTTTGAACACCTTTCAAGTGTATTTTGGCCTTCGATCGATTCATCTGGATTTATGTCCAGGTTTCATCTGGAAGTTACTCCTCTTCATTGCACTTGCTTTTGTTCGGACACTCATGTTTATTATTTGTCATATATATTTTTTATAATAGTATTCACCCATTCTAACCTGTGTTTATTATTTGTTTTGTTTTTTAAATTTAAAAAAATTGTTCATATGTTACAGTGCGTTCATATGTGTGTTCACATGTTATAGTGTGTTCATTTTTTTTCTTTTCACTTGTCATCAGTGATGTGCTCCACTAGTCCTTGCGTTGTGTTCTAGTATAATTCGTGTGACACAGTGGGCTCACTTTTTTTCTTCTTTCCACATATCACCACGTGTAGGTGAGTTCTAGATGTTTATACATATCTAGTCACAGCATTTAGCGCTGCACTAATTTTTGTATCCAATTCTGTAGACTTTGAGTGCTAGCAGCTATTCATTTCAGTTCATCCCATTTTGGTTTAGCGCAGTTTTTTCTCCCTCTTGCACATCTCTAAACTGGTAACCTGTAGAAATTTTTGAAGCATCGCCTATGGAGATTTTTAAGTACTGTAGTTTGTCGCCATTCCACAAGCATGCGCAATTTTAAAGCATGACATGTTTGGTATCTATTCGGCGTAACATTATCTTTCACATTATACAAATTAAAGTGTATTTCTCTCCAAAAAAATTGCATTTAAAAGACCGCTGCGCAAATACAGTGTGACATAAAATATTGCAACAACCGCCATTTTATTCTCTAAGGTCTCTTTGCACTCGCCAGAGAACAATAATCAAAACGCCTCAATACATGCCTGGATCAGTTGTTTCTTTTGCAGACATATGCCACAGGTTTGAAACAACAAAAAGTGTAGCGCTAAACAGTATCATAAATGACAATAAATTGGTAGGTATACAGTGAAGGGGATCACCTATGCAAAGACCTATTCATGGGTAGGAAGTCCTGATATAGACGTTATAATCTAAAGGTAACAATAGTTAGTCCTTAAGTAAACATATTGTAAACAGGTAAATCCAATGTCCCAAAGAGGCAAATCAGTTCACTACCACCGGGAGAAAAAAAGGCTTACCAGATGTGGTGGACCCGACAGGGCATACGCCGAATTGGGTCAGATAAGACTTGGGTGGTAAGTGGCTGTGGGTGTCTGTGATGTTGCGGATTGCTGGATTCCTCCAACTAGTACCCGGGTCCTGGAAGGTGTGAGGAGTCCCAAGAATGTAGATGATTCTGTGGATCCTAGGGGGGGGATGAGGTGTTCCGTGGATGTATCCCTCAAACCAGCATTCATGGGTTAGGTGATGGTGTTATCCATAGTGAGCACCTTTAATCAGTGTAAGATGAGTAGATTCTCTTAGCAAATCTCTCCTGGATCTCAATGCTGATGATGATGCCGAGATTGTAAATACAGCAAACACTGAACACAAACGCTGTTGCAAGTTGCGTCACAAGGACACAACAAACAGAACCATCATCAACGTTGCTCCTATCACATTGCCACAGGTTTCTCAACAGTTGTAGCAATATTCATTCCAAAAAACTACATCTTTCAATGATCTTAAATCCTCATAGAAAACAATCGTCCATCATTATGCAACATTCCTTTATTTTTCTTTAAAAACATGTATCAAATATGCACTCACATGGCATGGTGCCTTTAGACCGGTGCTGAGTCTATCCAGCGTCCCGAGTAAAGCCTATGCTCGCCGTTCCATTTCCAGGAGCCGGCGTGCGGTGCAAGCCTCGGTTTTGTGCGGGTTAGGGGCAGGATGTGATGTTGGCATTACTAGCCTCTACGCGTTTCGCATCACTCATGCATTATCATCAGGAAGCCCCATGAGCTGTTTATACCAAACAATCGCTTACTGAAAAAAATAATAAAAGAAAAAACCCTCAATATTACATAAACATGAATCTCATACCAATATCATGTGCAAACTGACATACATGTGCAAAGAAGATCATCAACATAAAATGTCCATGAACAATGAGAAGACAGTCCAACTTCACTTAAATAAATTCCACATTAAAGCGGAGCTCCACCCCAAAATGGAAGCTCCGCTTGTTTGCACCCTCCACTGCCACATTTAGCACTTTTTTGGGAGAACGGGTACCTGTTTTTTTTCAGGTACCCACTCCCACTTCCCAGTCAGATTGCCGCAGCAATCTACAAGGAAGTTTGGCCCATCCCTTCCAGCTTTCTGGGACACACACAGGTCCCAGAAGCAGGACCATCCACAAAGTGCAGCGTGACTCGTACATGCGCAATAGGAAACCGGAGGATTCACTGCTGGTTTCCCTTACCTAACATGCTCGGTTCCTGCACCCGAAGACGATTGAAGAATCGGCTTGGGTGCAGACATCGCTGGATCCCTGGACAGGCAAGTATCTTTATATTAAAAATCAGCAGCTGCAGTATTTTTTTTTAATTGTGACTGTAGATAAAACAGTGCTCCAGTGTTCAAGAGTACTTTCCCACAGCAAAGCCTCTTATGGATAAATATGATTTCAAATCATAGAAATCACATGCGCTCTATCAGAGAATTTTTTTTGATAAAAGTTAAATGCACTTACATTAGGTAGAAAATTACAAGTGGTGTATAAATATCCACATAGCACAGCCGCGTATCCAGCAAGTGCGTGATGACATCAGAAATCGTGCTCTACCCGATGCGTTTCCCCATAATAGCCGTCTTTTTAGAACGGAGGCTGATCTGGGACATCAGTGTTAGATGTACTAGCGGATTTATATGCACTAATAAATCAAAGCCAAACTCCAGCTAATACTTTTTATGCAGTTCCAGCAACATTTTCTTTCCTTTTGGAATAAAGATTTTACATAAATAAAAGCTGATCATTGAAAACACCCCTGCCAGTGTTGAATGGTTTGTCTCATCCCTCTAACTGGTATCTGCAGGGCAGCTTGTTCTGTTGAAAAACAACAGATGTAGTGGCCATATCGCCAGTTGAGAAGAAAACGAATGCAGCCATCACATCCAAGAATTGGTAAAGCTGCAGCATAATAAATGTGGTATAAAAATAGCAAAGAAAATGCAGCGCTGTGCAATAATAGCCTTAATGATAAAAAAGTACTATTACAATATCATCAATTCTAAAAAAGAGAATTGAATATAAAATATGGTACAAAGAAAATTAGTAAATCAAGCAAGTCCACAGTGAAAGAAATCCTTCCATCCTTGCAATACCATCAATACTAAGTATACAAAAAGAGAAATGAATATAAAATATGGTGCTACGAAAATTGGTTAATCAAGCAAGTTCACAATGAAAATCAAGCAAGTTCACAGTGAAAAAAATCCTTCCATTGAATAAAATGTGTCCAAAAAAGCAATGTTCTCAGTAATCTTCAAATCCTCAGATATTAAAGTGCATACGTGCAATAATACTCCATAAAGTGACTCTTGTGAAGAAAAATCCTGTTCAATAAGAAGGTGACTTTGCACATGTGTTCCCCCGTGTGACTGCGCTCACCTCAAGCAGTGTGACCGCACAACTAAGTTTGGTCCACATTAGCTGTTGAACCACTCCTGGGCTCTGAGTTAAGAAGTTTTCTGCAGGATCCCACGGTTACATCCACAGAGGATATCCTCAATGTTAAAATAAGAAAGAGGCTGGATAGTGTATTATAGTTTGTTTGTAAGTTTAATTAAAAAAAGAACATCAGGGTACTCACATTTTAATGGTGCTTTCTGCGCACCAAACTATACAAAGCATCAAGTAGCAAAAAAACGCTTCCAGGTAGCTTCAAATCCTATATATGCCAGTAGTCTGCTCAAACAAGCATGAAACTATCTCCTCCCCCGTCCAGGCCCCTCCTCTACATGTGACGACACAGGGCTAATCAGGTGTCTTCCTCAGGGGGATCCCTGCCTTGATTTATTTTTATATCTGGACTGTATTTTTTCTGGTGGGAACAGAAGACCTTTAGCACATTTGTTATCCTTCAGTTTTCTTCAACACGTTGACGTAGTGCCAGGTTTCAGTTGTGTTTAAAGCAAACCTGTGCTTTGCCTATGCAAGTCAAAGCAAACGGTTTGCTTCATTGCCTCCTTCTGCACTGGTGATGGCATCCATTGGTAACAGGCTGATTGTAGCATAGCATGGCTATATGCTATCAGTTAGTCCCCTTTTCTGTTAGTTAGCCTCCTCCTTGGAGGAATGTGCGGAAAACGGGCAGCATTACAGAGTTTTATGGCTTGCTGTAGACTGTGGCACCCCCAGATGCAGTGACTGCTCAGCTGATTACTGCTTTTACTTGTAAACAAAGAGCCAGCAAAGAGTGAGGCTTCCAACCTCACTTTCCCTGCTAAGCTGTGACTAAGGATATTATTCAGTGCAGAGCCCGGCAGACGATGCAAAAAGAAAGCAATGATTGGTTGTACTGTCACTGTCTGTGCAGGTCCATGCTGATAAATATCTGAATGGGACTGGGGTCCCATAGCAGTCGCATAGGCTGCTATGGTGGTAGTTCCACCACTGCCCTGTCCACTGTGCTTGGCTATCAGCAGCAACTGGTTGACCTGTCACAGAGTTTGCAGGTCCATACTGACAAAGGTCTGAATGGGTTCGGAGTACCATAGCAGTCGCGTAGGCTGCTATGGCAGTAGTTTCACCACTGAAGTACAGTAGTTAGAGATGAACAGCCAGTAACCTGAAGTCATCCACTTGTGGAAATAGTTATTTGCTGCAGGGTGAATGCAGGGTAAATACGCTTATGCATTTCGGCTGTAAGGCTTTAGTCATAGCTATGACTAAGTCCTTACGGCCGAAATGCGTAAGCGTATCTATCCAGTATTCACCGTGTAGCAAATATTTTTGCAACTGGATGACATAAGGTTTCCGGCTGTTCATCTCTGACTACTGTATCTAAGTGTGAGTGGAATACACTTTAAGCATGAGCATCGAGGCCTCAACTTCCTGTGGGGGCCCTGTACAAAGTAGTGCTTTTTTCTGTTGTAGGTAGTTCTACCACTGCCCCCGACCACTGTGTTTAGCTATCAGATGGAAGGAAAGGAAAAGTTGCAGTTGCAGCTTCACAGTACTGCAAACTCTCCCTTTTCCCTTGTGTGACAGTGCTAGATTGATAGGCAAGCACCAGCATTGTAACATGAGGTAAGGAGTCCCATGCTCTCCCAAGACATTCTGGGTATTTTCTTTGTTCTTGGCAGCTGAATGGCTGGTGGAGCAAAGGTAAAGTGAGTATACTGCTAGGGAAGAGGGTATGTACCCTTTTTGTCCACAGTCCCCATATTAACGTTCCTTCGGTTGATTCCCTGTGCTGTGGATATCTAAATAAATAGTTCTGTTGCAGAACTATAAGTCAGCACCCATGCCACCGACTCAATGACAGGCACTGTATTTGACAGCGGTCTTGCCAGATGAACCAATCCTGATCATGTGATCACTGGTATTGAAAGGCATCGTATGGCAAAAGAACCTAAGATGTTAAAGTGGCATTAAACGATATGATATCCTCCTTTTAAAAAGAAAATTCCTACACATCCACTAGTTAATGGACCTGCAATCTATTTTTAATTAAATCTAACTCAACACATCTCTTGATGTGTTTTTCTGCCTCCTCCTAATATTCTCCATGAGATCCAAAGCCTCTCCTTTCCCTCTCACTTCCATTTTTGTGAAACGAGTAGAGCATGTTAGTTATGGTTATGTGCACTGCTCTATGCACACTACACATCCAATAGTGCCTAGTCCATTTGGGGATTGAGAAAGAGAGGGTGGTTACACTCCTACTTATGGTGGGACCATGGACAACAATTGTAGCTGTGGAAAGGTTTGGGAAATTATTGCGCCTAACCAATCATATGTAAAGCTACTAACGCTAGAACAAACAAAGTCAAAGAAAAATGCAAAAACGCAGTGTAGCACTGAGAACCATCAAAAATCCAACATACTATACAGTGCATTAAAGATGTGTAAACATGAAATACTAATGTATACAAGAAAAATAATACTGTATACCAGAAATCAATAATAATGAAGTCCAGTGACTGAAACAGTGAAAACGTGAACTCACCACTATAGTGATCTCATTTGAGCCAATGTCCACAAATGTGAAGGACTTAGCATCCACTCTTGAGATGACACTTTGAATAGTGGAATAGAGTGTGACTAGTCGTTGAGATGCCAGAAATAGTATATCTTCCACCAAGAAAGTATAGATGTATACTCTTACCAGACGGAGTGGACTCACATGCTGGCGGCAGTGAGTCAATCGAGCTTGTATCGGCCAAAGCCTGGGACTCCAATATTGCACAAGGCTTGATGGAACTAGAACCCGGTTTGGGATCGATCCAGAAGTAGGTAGTAAGTAGGCAGGTGTTCTCACCCGGACCAATGTAAGCTGATGAAAAACAAAAAGGGGGATTTATTGTAAAAAGTACATACATCAAATCATAGATGTGTACAAAAATGTGATCGCAAGGGTTAAAAGCAATGTGGGGAGCAGTAAAATTCAGGCCCGATGCTTTTTGTCCCAATGGACTTCAAATGGGGCAATTGCAGGTAGGCTTTAGCGATTGTTTGTTTCATGGCTGTAGTGACCTGCAGTAAGAGTTTGAACTGATTTTTGGAGAGAGTTGTCGGTTTTAAATTCAAAAGTGCTATCAAAGGATAAGGAAAGTTGGAGTCTTCAAATAATGTTGAAATCATGTGGACTATATCTTTCCAAAATCTTTTGACAATTGCGCAAGTCCACCAGATATAAAGATGTGATCCAGGCTCAGTACAGCTTTGAAAGCAAGATGAGGTGTAATTGGGGGCAAACCTCGCAACTCTGGTAGGGGCTAAGTGTAAGTAGTTAGTTTCTAAACCAGTTATATTTGGAGAGGAAGATTTTGTAGTAATCCAAATCTTGTCCCATACCGCTGTTTCTAACGAAAATCCAAGATCTGACTCCCACTTAGCTACATATGAGGGTGGACTAGAATCAGGTTTAGATATGAGTTGGGCGTAAAGATTTGAAATAAGTCCTTTTGCATGGGGGGTCATGTTTACATATTTTCTCGAAATATGATAATTTAACAAGTGCAAGTCCTATGTGAATATTGGGCATAATTTTTTTTTTTTTTTATCTGGAGATATCGGAAAACTTCTGAGTTTGGAAGTCCATGACTTTTACATGAATCAGGAAACGTTTTAAAGGAATTAGAGGATATAAGATCATATAGTTGGGTTAATTTAGAGGGGGTCCATGCTTTAAATGATTTAGGAAATTTCCAAGCAGGGTAAAAAAAATATATTTTTTTAAACCAGAGTTTAGTGTCACTAAGTGTAAAGAAAATAGCTGTTAAAGTGGAAAATACCCTTTGAAAACCTAATAGGCAGTATGTTATAGTGGCAAATACAGAGTGTTCGAATAGTTTAAGAACATTGTAAACATCAGATAAAATAGGGAAAACATGGTAGACATTTTGAGTTGAGCTTCACATTGATCATGCTTTAAAATGTTGTCTCTTATTTGCCATAAGCAGTATACAGAACAAATAAGGAGAGAAACAACAAATAAAGGGAGATGCACCGAGATGATACAGTGGGCCCATGTGCCCCAGGCTTTTTGGGCATTGGTGTAAGATTCCCTATCAGAGGACAGCTGGGTTTCATAAGTGTAATGGGTTTGGATCAGTTGTATCGTTTTCTCCATTGACTGAGGTGTGGTAGACTTCCACAACCTGGTGATCGAAAGCCATGCCGCCGGGAGTCTGTGGGTGACTACTGTACGCAGTGGCGGGGATGTTTTCTATACAGAGGTTGAATAGGGCTAGGCTTGGGTGAGGGAGGAGTTGGGGACTGGACAACGAGTCTAAAGGTTTCCTTCCGAAATTCTTGTAGCAGTGGGAATTCTCATAGGGTGTGGATTTGAGAACCTTCCAGCTCGCAACCTCTCCAGGAAAGAGGAGACAGTTGGGATTTGAATGTGGAAATTTTCGAAGGGGTCAGATACCACAGTTGGGTTATTTTTTTTAGTTAGATCCCAAAGGGATGTATAGCCTGAGGCTCCATATGTTGCCTTCAGTGCGCGTTGCCTCTGAGAGGGGGTATATTGCAGGCCCAAGTCGCATTCCCACTTGGTAATGGAAAGGGACTTCTCAAATGTTTACTTTTCCTGCAGGAGATTGTAAAAGAGTTAAATGCCTTTTTTGTTGGGAGATAGTTTTGTGGTAAAGCCATGCCGGATAGGGAATCGCCCACCTAAGGTGGGGGTGTCTGGGGAAGGCAATGGCTGATTTGCATGCATTGAAACAGCTCTGTTGGAGCTAATATTAGATCCCTTTTTAGTCAAGAAAAGGGTTTTAGTTTCTCATTGTCCTATATAAGTCGTTAATGTATCTTAGGGAGGCTAAAAGATTGTGTGAAAGGCCTACATTAGGTATCATCAAAAAAATCATAAAAGTGGTAGGGGGATGTTGAGTGGGATCGTGGGGGTTTGTTTCCAGTGGTGGTCCAGAAACCTCCACCAGGTAGTTGTGGCAGCGCTAATGGTCGGAGAGTAAAAATATGTGGGGGTTTTTTTTTTCATATTTTTGTCCTTTTGTCAGCTCTTGATGAAAAAAAAAATATATATATATACATAAAACAATGTTCCAAGCAAAAGCGTACAGTTACATACAGAACATACAGTTCTTGGTAAAACATTTTTAGATAGCCAGATTTATGAACAAAGGTTGAGCAGCCCTATGGATGTGATCAAATAGATAAATAAAATATAATTGTCAACCGCTCAATAGTGTTTCTTTTTCTCAATAATAATTAATTATCAAACATATACTCCAAAAACATGTAAATATGTAGCAACAAACAAACAATCCCAAGAAATAGTAATGTCTCCTTCACTGTGCATGTGCTTGGTTGCCATGTATTGGCATGCTGGGATTGATAATGTCATCTATTTAAGCAAGCATTTGCATTTGTCTGGCATATTAAAGCAAGTCTTAATAAGAGGTCCTAGCGACTGGTGATGTTTGTGTCATAGCATACAAATATTCTGATAAATGTTGAAAATGGATACCACTTGTGGTGCATCCTTTGCAAAGACGACTATATATATATACTACAGTAATGAACGTGAAGAAATTGGAAAGAAAGACCCAAAGAACATAATCTCATGATGTGTAAAACATATGTAATTGAATAAGTGCTTCTTTTAGAGATGAACTCCGAGGATTTAAAAAATTCTGGTGGAACTGCTCCCGCACTGCAAGGATTATATGTTCGTTTAGGTCTAGGGGCTGGAAAAAGTTTTACTTACCCTATTCTCCACTACCACAGGCTCCCTCCAGACTGTAAGACTAGCCCCCGCAGGCTCTTCTCCCATGTGAGGTTGCATGTCCTCTGATGTCATCAAGACCAGAGCAGAGCCCATAGGTCTGCCCTGTACATGAGGACTCCAAGGAGAAGTCCAATTTCAGAGTATAGGAAAGTAGAGTAGAGCAGAGGATTGGGTAAGTAAAACTGCTGTTCCCAGTCCCCTAGATCTAAATGAGTATTTAACCCTTGCCGCATGGGGGCACCCCCACTGCAAAGGGAGTTTTTTTTCCTTTCCCTGGAGATAGGCTTTAAAGCCACCACTGTATCTTATGTGCCACTTCTTTCTATTTATTTTGTGATATGTCTGGGCTGTCTTCAAGCTTCTTGATGTCCATAGTGAAACCTTTTTATTTTATTGTTTCCTTACAGAAATTTCACCGGATATTGGCTTGTCCACATCACTAAAATATTGTTTGGCTAAAAAGAAAAGTTCTATACTGATCAGAAATTAAAGTTTCATGTGTTACATCGTTGATCATTTTTTCGTTCTCTTCCCAGATTTGGTGAATTTGTGGATCTCTCTGAAGGTCCTCACATACCCAGAACAAGTTTCTGTATGCAGTATGAGGTCACAGCAGCACACTCCATCATTCATATTTCTACAGAACATGTTAGACGGTTTCAGGGTCTCTCTTTACCGTGGCACTTCAAGGTAAGGAAAAGTAAGATCCTTATTAGCACTCCTAATGTGCCATTACAAGCTGGTGCTGAGAATACTGAACATGTTTGATTGCCAGTTTGCCTCTGCAGGTACTTTGGTTGTGTCGTGACTTAGATAATCAGCTGCACGGAAAATAAGATTCTACTTTTGTACTTTTAAATTGGTGAAGTCGCATGCTAAATTGGGTATGCAGGGATTGACATAAAGCTTGAAGAAATATAGAAGAAAGAAATAAATAAATAATGAAGGTGGTGTTTTTTTCTTTAAGTTCTCCTTTAGTCCTCAGTGGTAGTAACACACTTCACTGCCTCTGTCACATTGACCATTTGATTCTCCGAGTCTTTCTGTCCCTAGATCCCCGAGTCCCAGGCATTTTCTCAGCAATGTCTCGGTTCCTCACATTATACCTTATAGCATTTATATAATTATAAATATAAAGTGTTCTTCAAAAACTTTTCACACTTTTTTTTTACTCTGTTCAATGTAAAAAAAGGGCGGAAACTTTTTGAAGACCCCTCGTACATTGTACATATTTTACTTTTTTTAATTTATTTTTTTGAGACACAGATTTCATTTGGTAGCACATTTGGATACATATATTTGTATTTCATTGGCTATTATTGGGAATAAATAGTGAAAAATTAGAAAAAAAATACACAATGCAGTGGTTATATAATTTGTGCACTCCCACATATTTACTGCAAAATATAACCAGAAAATTCTGCTGATTAAAATATCACATTGGTGCTACTTTTATATCATGTTGTGGAATGGCACAGATCAAAGTGAATGTATGCATTTTACTTTAGGAGAGCTTTATCTCCCTTTCAACATTGTGATGCACAGAGGGGAAAAATGTATTGGTAAAATGCTAGCATAAGATACGATTTCATTAACACGGCAGTAACATTTATATTTTTTCAGGCATGTAATCGCTAAAAATTCGAATGACATTACGCTCACTTACATGAGCATTTACAATAGATGCAAATGTTATCCAGATCATCCGACATCACTTTTGCAACCTTGGGATTCATTTTGGGAGGAAATATTTATATATCCTAAAACAAATGGTGCTACACCTCGTGCAAACAATCGTATACAAACAAAAGATTAGTTAATCAGTGATTATAACGGGTCTCTACACAAAACAACAAACCAATAAAGCAGTCAAGATTCCAGTCCCTGATCTGTCCCTTAACCGCTTCAGCCCCGGAAGATTTTACCCCTTCCTGACTGGAGCACTTTTTGTGATTCGGCACTGTGTCGCTTTAACTGACAATTGCGCGGTCGTGTGACGTTGCACCCAAACAAAATTGACGTCCTTTTTTTCCCACAAATAGAGCTTTCTTTTTGTGGTATTTGATCACCTCTGCTGTTTTTTATTTTTTGCACTATAAGCAAAAAAAGAGCGACAATTTTGAAAAAAACGCATTTTTTTTTTACTTTTTGCTATAATAAATATTCCCCAAAAATATATAAAAAAACTTTTTTTTTCCTCAGTTTAGGTCAATATGTATTCTTCTACATATTTTTGGTAAAAAAAATTGCATTAAGCGTATATTAATTGGTTTGTGCAAAAGTTATAACGTCTACAAAATAGGGGATAGTTTTTGGCATTTTTATTTTTAATTTTTTTTTTATTAGTAATGGCGGCGATCTGCAATTTTATCGGAACTGCGACATTATGTCGGACACTTTTGACACTATTTTGGGACCATTGTCATTTATATAGCGATCAGTGCTATAAAAATGCACTGATTACGGTGTAAATGACACTGGCAGTGAAGGGGTTAACCACTAGGGGGCGATGAAGTGATTAAGTGTGTCCTAGGGAGTGATTCTAACTGGGGGTGGGGGGGTGCGTGGGCTTCAAGTAAACATCTCTTGGAATAGAAAAAAAAGCATGACAGGATCTCTTAAAAATGAGACCGGAGTCAAAAAGACCTCACATCTCATATTTACACTAACATGCAATTAAAAAAAAAAAAAAAAAAAGGCCCTTTAAAAGCTATGGGTGGAAGTAATGTTTTGACGTCGCTTCCGCCCTGCAATGGTATGGAGACAGGTGGGGGCCATCTTCCCCTCACCCATCTCCATGCCACTGACGTGAGAGGATCCGATCGCCTCCGCCGCTGTCGGCGGCTCCGGTTAACGGGCGGAGGGCACCGGAGCGTGGCGGGAGGGGGGCCTCTCCCGCCGCCGATAAAAGTGATCTTGCGGCGAATCCGCTACAGAGACCACTAGTATCGGAAACCGGACCATTGGCCGAAAAACAAGATACCGGGGTTATGGCAGCTAGCTGCTTCCATAACAACGATATTCCTCTTCAAACTTAGGACGTACCATATATACTCGAGTATAAGTCGAGATTTTCAGCCCTTTTTTTTGGGCTGAAAGTGCCCGCCTCGACTTATACTCGAGTCACCGCCGTCTGCCTACATGATCAGCGTGTCATACAGGCAGACGGAGGCCAGCGTGTGCTATTACTGTTTGGTGGCCAATTACTGTTCAAAAGCCGCGCCTCCTCCTCGTCTGTGATAGGCAGAAAACTCCATTTCCCAGCAATCCGTGTACAGCCTATCACGGACATTCTCTCATCCTCGTCCATTGTATGAGGATGAGAGAATGTCCGTGATAGGCTGACTGCTGACTGATGGGAAATGGAGTTTTCTGCCTATCACGGACAAGGAGGAGGCGCCGCTTTTGAACAGTGAATGGCCGCCGAATAGTAATAGCATTTGCTGATTGGTGCAGAGCGGCACACGGAGGCATGCACAGGACACAGGTAGGATGTACACATACACAGGACACATGCACATATACACATGACACATGCACATATACACAGGACACAGACACAGGACCCATGCACATAGACACAGGACCCATGCACATAGACACAGGACCCATGCACATAGACACAGGACCCATGCACATAGACACAGGACCCATGCACATGGACACAGGACCCATGCACATAGACACAGGACCCATGCACATGGACACAGGACCCATGCACATGGACACAGGACCCATGCACATGGACACAGGACCCATGCACATGGACACAGGACCCATGCACATGGACACAGGACCCATGCACATGGACACAGGACCCATGCACATGGACACAGGACCCATGCACATGGACACAGGACCCATGCACATGGACACATGGACACATAGACACATGCACATGGACACATGGACACATGGACACATGGACACATGGACACATGGACACATGGACACATGGACACAGACACATGGACACAGACACATGGACACAGACACATGGACACAGACACATGGACACAGACACATGGACACATAGACACAGGACACATAGACACAGGACACATAGACACAGGACACATGGACACAGGACACATGGACACATGGACACATGGACACATGGACACATGGACACATGGACACATGGACACATGGACACATGGACACATGGACACAGGACACATAGACACAGGACACATAGACACAGGACACATAGACACAGGACACATGGACACATGGACACATGGACACAGACACATGGACACAGACACATGGACACAGACACATGGACACAGACACATGGACACAGACACATGGACACAGACACATGGACACAGACACATGGACACAGGACACATGGACACAGGACACATGGACACAGGACACATAGACACAGGACACATGACACATGCACATATGCACAGGACACATGGACACATGGACACATGCACAGGACAAAGGGAGGTATACAGCTGCAGATGGGCATTGTTGACCCTCTTTTTCCACTTACAGTAGCTGCTGCATTTCTCACCCTCGTCTTATACTCGGGTCAATAAGTTTTTCCCATTTTTTTTGTGGTAAATTAGGGCCTCGACTTATACTCGAGTATATACGGTATATCGGCGTGCGGTGGCCGGAAGTGGTTAAATTGGTAGAATTATGCTTTTTGTAGTTGAACTTTTGTATTTGTGACCTCCGCAAAAGATTTAAGTTTTTTTATAGTGTGCTGGCTGTTTTTCCATGTGTATTTTGCAGCATCGTCATGTGCCAGGCACCCCACTGGAAGGCGCTAAAGGTGTGCGGAATGGATTGTTTACTAGAAATATAAACCTAAATGGTGTTCTAATTCTTCCTACCTTATCCAGAACTATGAAAAATAGTTTTTTGAATTTAGTTCTACGATACTTTAAGGTCACCTGTATGTTCCCTTACTAAAGCACCATTTCAAAGCAGTAGTAAGTGTTGGGTAAAAAAACAACTCTTCCTGCAAGGTAAAGGCATAATGTGCTAGTATGGACCAGCTTCCATGTTTTGCGGGCTGCGGCCGCTTGAATAGCCGAGCCGCGATGTCATCACTCCCGCACGTGCGCGTGGAAGTCGTGGCCACGGCATAGAGCTCGGAAGGAATGGCATGGGTATGCGCTGGTGATGTCACCGGCTGCTGCTCACTAGAATATCTCCTAAACAGTGCATGTGTATGAGATGTTCATTTTACTTTTGCTTTATTATAAGCTTTCCTGTTGGTAAAAATAAAAATGTAGATTTTACTACCACTTTATCAGCAGGAAATAAGAAAGCAACAGCTTTGACAGATACATTATATATAAATATGTACCTGTATATAGATTTCAGTGTACATTATTTTACAGTGAGCTCAATCACTAAAGCAAAAGTACAGGCAGATGTATAAAACATTAATTCAGTCATGTATATATTTTCAAATTGTCAAATGCAGGAAGCACTTGTCATATCCTACAAAGCAGGGCTGGGTGGTGGAATTCTCAGTGCTCTGTTTGCAGTGTTGCCTGAACATGCTTATAGGATGAGAGAGCAGAGGGATTACATCAGTGCTCTGCTGCTGTCCCTTCCTGTTCCAGTCCAGGACGGGTCTTGGAACAAGCTGTGTGGTCTAGCAATAATTGAGAAATATGTGGTCTTGGACCTTTTATTTTGCTTTTTGGTAGGGGTGGAAGCTGAAATCTGTTGACTGCTTAAACAGGTTATATATATCTAAGCATATGTGTATGTATGTATGTATGTGTGTGTGTATATTATATATATATATATATATATATATATATATATATATATATATATATATATATATATATATATATATATATATATATATATATAATGTGTATGCATGTGTGTGTGTGTGTGTGTGTGTGTATATGTGTATGTGTGTATATATATATATATATATATATATATATATATATATATATATATATATATATATACACACACACACTCACTGGCCGCTTTATTAGGTACACCTGTTCAGTTGCTTGGTAACACAAATTGCTAATCGGCCAATCACATGGCAGCAGCTCAGTGCATTTGGGCATCTAGACGTGGTGAAGATAACTTGCTAAAGTTCAAACAGAGCATCAGAATGGGGAAGAAAGGGGATTTAAGAGATTTTGAATTTGGCATGGTTGTTGGTGCCAGATGAGCTGGTCTGAGAATGTCAAAAACTGCTGATCTACAGAGATTTTTATGAGCAACCATCTCTAGGGTTTACAGAGAATGGTCCGAAATAGAGAAAATATCCAGGGGGCAGGAGTTGTGTGGGCGAAAATGCCTTGATGATGATATCTGCCAGCGCAATACAGACAGGGTTAATTATGTCAAACACAGCTTCCCAGCCCCCCCGACAAAAGAACTAATTGGGAATAGTCAATGGTGGGGTTATTAGAAAGTAGCATCCAAAATGGGGAGCATCAATTTTTCAAGCCTAAGTATAACTAAAATTAAAAACGGATAGATGCGCACAAGGGACATAATTTGCAGTCAGGAGGTGTCCCTTATGCTGATTCTTCCGCTGTTAGTAGAAAACCTCCTCCGTCCATGCCCTCCCACACTCGCAATCTCCGGTGTCATGGAAGTTAAAAGAACAAAAAACAAAAAATACCTAAAAGAAAAAAAATACAGAATTCTTAGTAAATCGAACTTTCAGAACTGATTTACTGCATGCATTATTTTACCGCATTTTATTTGCCTTTATTTAACTCTTAGTGACTTGATCCCTGTCTCTCTTGAATTAATTTGTTTTAGCAATAGTCCACTCCTTTATTATTTTCATATTATTATTTTATTTATTTTTATTCAGCTAAATAGTTTTATTTTCTCTAAGAAAGTATTGCTGTATTTTTTTTTAACTGTTTATTCTCTTTTATCTTTTTTTGTTGTTTCCTTCATGTGTCTGAAATTCTGCTGTAAAGCGCTATTACAATCAAGGCTTTATTGTGTGAATGGTGCCGCTTAGAAGCCTTCACTTCATATTAGCATAATTACAAAGGTTGATTGTTTACGAACACTTCAGATAACCCCAAGTGGTCCCTGGTTTTCTCCTTCTTGCTGAGTCTTAAGTAAAAACTGCAGTTTTTGTGCTGAAGTATAATAGCGTTTTTTTTTTTTTTTGTTTTTTTTTTTTTCTGTCTTTTAATAAGATACTAGATTTTCTGAATTATTAAACTATATATAAGCTGTGAAAGGCAATTTTGCTCGCCTTCCCTTTCATGGGATCACGCTGAGCTGGCAGTTTGTTGCTGGGGGAGTGTGGGGAATGTTGTGTGGAGAGTACAGATGAAAAGTTTTGTTTTCCCAGTGCACCGTGAGAGCCTGAGTTTAGTATTGATTGTTTTTATCCTCTGTGCGCTTGTACCCCTCACCGAGGCTTCGCTCACAATGGTGGCCGCTGCAATTTGCACAGAAACCCTGGAAAACGAAAATCTTCTGACCCAAAGTTGTTTTGTGTATTTTTGTAAAGTGCCGCAGTTGTTAAAGGAAAACGTGTCCAGAGAGAAATACAAAGGAGGCTGGTGCTGTTGTTTTTTTTTTTTTTTTTTAAAGGTGCGATTTCCCTGGCCAGCCCTCTGGCATCAGTTCTTAAAGTGTAACCCCCATGTTTTTGAGGAACAAAAATGTACGTTGCATGGATTTTAACAAACTTTTGAGCAGATTCCTACCTTTTTTTGCTGTGAAGAAATAGCTCTTTGTTTCACCACAGTGATCACATATTCATTCTGAATAGGAGGGGCTGGTTTATTATTAATCGGCTGGTGCACTTTCTGTGCTCTGAGGAAAGCTACACAGTCTGCATCCCCTTATAAGTATTTAAAGCCATATTAAAGGCAAGTATTTTTTTCTTTTATTAAATGACAAACATGTCATACTTACCTGCTCTGTGCAATGGTTTTGCACAGGGCAGCCCCAGTTCTCCTCTTCTGGGGTCCCCCGTCAGCGCTCCTGGCCCCTCCCTCCTGCCAAGTGCCCTAGTATTTCACAGGCTTGTCTAAATGTTGTGCAGCAAACTTTAAATGAGCTTCAACATGCTTTTTCTTCAGCAATGGAGTCTTGCTTGGTGAGCGTGCATACAGGCCATGGCTGTTGAATACATTTCTTATTGTTTTCTTTTAACTGGTTCCGGACCAGCCGCCGCAGTTGTACTGCTGCAGGTTGGCTCCCCTGGGCGAACCGCTGTAACTCTACATCGGCCCTTTAAGACGCTGTAGGAGGCGCACGCCCAGAGCCAATGCGAGTGCCCGGCGGGTGCGATGACCGCCGGGCACCCGCGATCGCTTGTGACAGAGTGAGAACCGGGATCTGTGTGTGTAAACACACAAATCCCGGTTCTCTCAGGGGAGAGGAGAGAGATTGTGTGTTCATACTAAGTATGAACACCGATCTCTCTCTTCCCCTAGTCAGTCCCATCCCCTCTACAGTTAGAACACACCTAGGGAACACAATTAACCCCTTGATCGCCCCCTAGTGTTAACCCCTTCCCTGCCAGTGACATCTATACAGTAATCAGTGCATTTTTATAGCACTGATCGCTGTATAATTGTCAATGGTCTCAAAAATGTGTCAAAAGTGTCCACTTTGTGCGCCGGAATATCGCAGTCCCGATAAACATCGCAGATCACCACCATTACTAGTAAAAAAAAAAGTTTAAAAAAATGCCATAAACCTACCCCCTATTTTGTAGACTCTATAACTTTTGCGCAAACCAATCAATATATGCTTATTGCGATTTTTTTATTTTTTTTTGTTGTTTTGTTTTTTACCAAAAATATGTAGAATACATATCGTCCAAAACTGAGGAAAAATTTTTTTTTTTTTTTTTTTAAATTATAGCAAAAAGTAAAAGATATTGTGTTTTCAAAATTGTTGCTCTTTTTTAGTTTATAGCACAAAAAATAAAAACCACAGAGGTGATCAAATACAACCAAAAGTAAGCTCTATTTGTGGGGAAAAAAGGATGTCAATTTTGTGTACAACGTTGCGCGACCGCGCAATTGTCAGTTAAAGCAACGCAGTGCCGTATCACAGAAAATGGCCTGGTAAGCAGCCAAATCTTCCGGGGCTTAAGTGGTTAAACAATTGTGCCTGCTTTCTGAAGCTCTCCACAAGTAATCCTTGGCTCTTTGACAACTCTTCTGATAATTCTTTTCACTCCTCTTTCAGAAATTTTGCGAGGAGCACCTAGTTGTGGCCCGTTTATGGTGAAATTATGTTCTTTCCACTTTGGCTTATGGCCCCAACAGTGCTCACTGGAACATTCAGAAGTTTAGAAATCCTTCTGTAACCAATGTCATCAGTATGTTTTGCAGCAATAAGGTTGCAAAGGTCTTGAGCGAGCTCTTTGCTTTTACCCATCATGAGATGCTTCTTGTGTGACACCTTGGCAATGAGACACCTTTTTATAGGCAATCAGTTGAGACTGAACCAGCCGATATTAATTTAACCACCTCAATACAGGGCACTTTCACCCCCTTCCTGCCCAAGCCATTTTTCAGTTTTCAGCGCTGTCGCACTTTGAATGACAATTGCGCGGTCATGTTACACTGCACCCTAATGAAATTGTTATAATTTTTTCCCCACAAATAGACACTTTCTTTTGGTGGTATTTGATCACCTCTGCGGTTTTTATTTATTGCGCTATAAACAAAAGAAGAGGGACAATTTTGAAAAAACACAATATTTTTTACTTTTTACTATAATAAATATCCAATTTTTTTTTTTTTTTTAAACAAATTTTTTCCTCAGTTTAGGCCGATACGTATTCTTCTACATATTTTTGGTAAAAAAAAAATTGCGATAAGCGTATATTGATTTGTTTGCGCAAAAGTTATAGCGTCTACAAAATAGGGGATAGATTTATAGCATTTTTATTTATTTATTTTTTACTAGTAATGGCGGCGATCTGCGATTTTTATTGTGACTGCGATATTGCGGCGGACATATCGGACACTTTTGACACATTTTTGGGACCATTCACATTTATACAGCGATCCATGCTATAAAATTGCATTGATTACTGTGTAAATGTGACTGGCAGGGAAGGGGTTAACCACTAGGGGGCGATCGAGGGGTTAATGTATGACCTAGGGAGGTGATTCTAACTGTGGGGGGAGGGGACTGACTGGGGGAGGTGACCGATCGGTGCCCCTTTGTACAAGGGACACGCCATCGGTCTCCTCTCCTCTCTGACAGGACGTGGATCTGTGTTTACATGCACAGATCCACGGTCCTGCTCTGTTACCCGGCAATCGCGGGTGCCCGGCGGACATTGCGGCCGCCGGGCACGCGCACCGGGTCCCGAGCGACGCAGCGCCCCCTAGTGGCTCAGGAGGGCGATCACGTCATATGACGTCCGCCCAGAACAAGAGAAGCCTCGTCCCGCCGTCATATGACGGTGGGCGGTGGCTTAGTAGTTAAAGGGGCAAGATCACTTTCTAATTACTGATAGATTCCAGCTGGTGTCTTGGCTTTCCATGCCTTTTTACACCTCCATTTCTTCATGTGTTCAGTACTTTTTCCCTGTGTCATTCCATTTTATTACACATAATTTAATTTCCGAAACTTATTTGTTTTGGTTTCGTCCTATGTATGGATTGCATGGGTTGCTACCGACGTGGTGAAAATTTCATGTCAACAGCCCCTTAGAAATATATTTACCTAAAAGAAAATGGAGACGTGTTCAACACTTATTTTACCCGCTGTATATATGAAGTGCAAACCTTTAGGCCTCATTGACATTGGTGTACATCTGAGCGAGAGTCATGTTTGCCTGTATAGGGTTACAAAGGTGTTCCATGTATCCCTGTGCACATAGTCCCATTTATATCAATTGAGATGCAGCAGTTGCACAGATACAGCTGCTGCTCCCAATTTGACAGCCGCATGGGTGCAAGACCCTGATTGCACACTGTCTGAGTTTGGGTCCATGCATGCGTATTGATGCCAAATTGGGAGCAACTGCTGCGTCCCAATTGATATGAATGGGACTCCCTGCATGGGGATGCACCTGTGCACTCTCATGCAGACAAATACGACCCTTGCATGGGTGTATGCTATAGTATATCCTTGTGAACGAAGCCTTACAGGGAATGTGGACATAATCCTCTGTAGGCAAACCCTCTGATGCCAGGGAAGACTTCTCCCTATATAGAACTGGCTGTGCACATGTTTCAGTTATGTATTTAGCAGTTTGGATTGAGTGTCTCGCACATAAGGACCCATTAAAACATCTACATTAAACTGTTTTTCTTAGTTTGTGGTTTCTGTTGCATTTTAATTATCGAATGTGACTCATTGTGACTTTTATTCTGCTGCAGGCTCATCACACAGTCTGGAATAAACTGAGAATAAGAGCCCAAAAGCTGGTAAGCCTACCCACAATGCACTGCACACGTATAGTACACCGGCATCTCATGACACCTTTGTTGCACAGGATTAATGAAACATTCTAATGAAATAAACTTCCGTGAAGGAGAATTGGGAAAAACTGGCTCATAAAATGGCCCAGACGATTGCAGATCCTTTAGTGCATTTTGTTATAGGGAAAAGCAGACTGCAGTGGGATAATTCCTCACATTTACAGTCTGTGGCATGTAAAATTAGACAGTCGGCAATAAAGCAAATATAAAATCTCTATAGCTGCCCCAAATAACAGCTCAGAGTTAAATTGTAGTAGACTTTTTTTTTTTTTTTGGTTAATGGTATTTTAAGCCTGTATTCACATTTTCTGCCTTTAAAAATGTAGGCTTTGTGTACTTGGCTAAAATTAATTACCGCTCTATCTCTGGTTTTAATGATTATTCACATTTCTTCAAAATGTACAGGGGATTGTGGAACACCTGTGCAGGAAAAACTGGGATGTGCATAGGAATTAGACTAAGTTGATTGTAACTGTCAGTCATGTACAGTGCAGCTCGCATCAGCCTAATGTTTGATGATATGCACATAATATGGTACTCGGAGAAAATAGCCTTTACAGAGTCATATGAGGACCTATGCCAGGGGTGCCCTCTGATGTGGCCCGTGACCTCCTGCTCTGGGATGGTGGGTCAGCAAGCTCAGATCGCAGGGTCCCAACCCTCCATCCCAGAGCATCAGTGGGAACAATGGAGCCGGCTATAGAGGAAGCATGCGGCTGGAGTAGAGAGCAGAGCTTCCGGTATAGCCCCGGCTCCTGTCACAGGCTGAGTGATACTAAATGCACTCCGCATGGGACAGCAGCAGCCAGTTATACCCGCCTTGGGAACAGCGGCAGCCGCACCTGCCTGGGGCACAGCAACAGGGAGCCAGCCATACCCACCTGGGGGGACAGCAGCAGGCAGCCAGCCATACCTGCTTGGGGGACAGCAGTAGGCAGCCAGCCAGCCATACCTGCTTGGGGGACAGCAGCAGCCAGCCAGCCATACCCACCTGGGGGGACAGCAGCAGGCAGCCAGCCATACCTGCTTGGGGGACAGCAGTAGGCACCCAGCCATACCTGCTTGGGGGACAGCAGCAGCCAGCCAGCCAGCCATACCCACTTGGGGGACAGCAGCAGCAGCCAGCCAGCCATACCCGCTTGGGGGACAGCAGCAGGCAGCTAGCCATACCCGCTTGGGGGACAGCAGCAGGCAGCCAGCCAGCCATACCCGCTTGGGGGACAGCAGCAGGCAGCTAGCCATACCTGCTTGGGGGACAGCAGCATACAGCCAGCCAGCCATACCTGCTTGGGGGACAGCAGCAGCCAGCCATACCGGCTTGGGGGACAGCAGCAGCCAGCCATACCGGCTTGGGGGACAGCAGCAGCCAGCCATACCGGCTTGGGGGACAGCAACAGCAGCAGCCAGCCATACCGGCTTGGGGGACAGCAGCAGCCAGCCATACCGGCTTGGGGGACAGCAGCAGCCAGCCATACCGGCTTGGGGGGACAGCAGGAGCCAGCCATACCGGCTTGGGGGACAGCAGCAGCCAGCCATACCGGCTTGGGGGACAGCAGCAGCCAGCCATACCGGCTTGGGGGACAGCAGCAAGCAGCCATACATGCCTGGGAGACAACAGTAGCCAGCAATACCTGCAGGAATCCTGAATCGGGTGGACCCAATTAGACCATGTAAACAGATTTGTGTTCGCCCACTTCCGTCTGGGTGAATCAGATCGGAGGGCCCATAGAGTAGAGCGGGCTATGTTTTGTGTCTGCTCTGCTTATGCGGAGTGGACACGGATGGTCATCCGCCCGCTCCACTCATTGTGGCCCACGACCAGTTACCAAGTCGCTTAAGTGGCCCTCGCTCTTCAAAAGGTTGGGCACCCCTGACCTTCACTAATACATTTTGAGATGTTGAGATGATATAGAGGTGCCAGACTGTGGCCAGTGGGAGTAGAAATGTTCCTGGCATCAGTGGGAGTAAACAGCACCATATTTATTATTGGGGAAGGAATAGTGCCCCGTCATTGATATCAGTGGAAGGAATAGTGCCCCGTTGTTGGTGTCATTGTGAGGAATAGTAGCCATCATTGGTATCAGTGGGAGAAATGGTGCTCCATCATTGGTATCAGTGGGAGGAATAGTGCCCCATCATTTGTATCAGTGGGAGAAATTGTGCCCTGTCATTGGTATCAATGGGAGAAATCGTGCCCTGTCATTGGTATCAGTGGAGGAAAGTTTGCCCCATCATTGGTATCATTGGGAGGAATAGTAACCATCATTGGTATTAGTGGGAGGAATAGTGCCCCATTGTTGGAGTCCGAGAGAGAAATTAAGCCCCATTGTTGGTGTTAGTTGTTAGAATAATGTCTCATGTCAGTGGGAGGAATAGTGCTCCAAGGATCAGATAAAGACGAAGCAAAGGGCCACAGTTTGGAAACCACTGGCTAAGATACTTCTACCTTTTTACTTATATAGTGCACCCAGACCCCTATACTGTCTTTACTGAAAGTAGTGTAGTAATCCAATGAGAGTGGCTTAGTGGCCCGCAATGAACTCTTATTGATTAGAAGGTTTAACAGGTAGTTGTGGCTTCTATCGCTAGTCAAGGCTTTTTAATACTAGACTTAATAGCAGTCACCTTGGGGTTGTTCACTTAGCAGCACTTAGTTCTGGAGACAGAGGAAGACAGATTCACATTTAAACCCATAATGCATTTCAATGCAAGGCCATAGATGGTGTAATTCTCTTTCCTGCAACCACAAATTGCAAGAAAGAAAATCGCTTGATTCCCCCATCAACGCAGTCATTGTTGATGGGGGAATCCCTCCCGTGAAGCTATTGTGTTCTCCACACAGTGATTATTGATAGCGGCTGGCAATGATCGCATGAAAAATCTGAGATGCTGGTTATACCCAAGTTGATTGATCAATCAACTTTGGTGCAATCTGCCTGCCCATTCATGGTTCGAACCTTGAAAGGTCCATGGCTGGCTTTAATGGACCAAGAAGAGAACACAAGACTAATAGGGTAGGTAATCTTAATGCACAGATTGATGACCAGGCCGCTTGAGTTTACAGTTCTTTGGTCATCAGTCATTAACCAGCACTCCATTTTATAAAAGAGATAACAAGTAGAATGGGAGTCACAATTCAGTCTGAGGTTGTGACAATTGGATAGGAAGCACAGTCAAAGTTAGAAACCCAAGGCAAGGTAAGAACCCAAAGGAGCAGAGAACACTGCTGAAGACCTTGCAGGAGCAAGTGGCAGATCCCAGCATTCTTATAGGACTATCTCACAGGACTTGGAATCCTAATCAGATATAGAAGCATACTCTGATGTTCTTTGCTGTCTGTGATTTGGGGGGGCTGGAGTAATCCCTGTTCCATCACAAACATGCCATTTGTCAAACAGGTTATGCAATATTAGAGAAATGAACAGGAGCTATGAAACTGGGATTTGCTTGGTTTACAGACCTGAGAAAGACCATCATGTTCATGAAAAGCCACAGGCAGCTGATCATGGCTGCTATAAATTACTTTGTGTAGACTGTCTGAATATGTTAAAATGTAACTTTTTAGTGTACCCCTCACCCACACAAAGTTAAATTGGCTGCTCTGAAAGAATAAAGTTTACACTTCTTTTCTTTGGCCAGTATGCAACCAGTTCACTTCCAAGGGCATAACCATTTCTAGTTCTGTCGGATCAATGGTTACACAAACGTTGATTATGATGACTTGGCCCATGAATGACAGATGCCAGTACAGTTCTGTAATTGGCATCAGAAGGTTAGATTCAGCCAGTAAATAATTCTGTGCTGTGTTTTCTTCAGTGAGTCTCAATTACATTTCAGACTGCAGAATCCCTGTACAATAGCTAGAAGGCAGAAATACTACAAGAATCGCCATGTCTGTAAACAAGACGTGATTGAGCTGAGCAAGGCCTGTCAGACTGCATCAGTTGTACCTTTTATGAGGCGGTGATGCTATCCAAGCTCCTGTAAAAGAAATGTGAGTCAGTGCCCAAGATAAACTGGGACTGTGTTGAATCATACTGAACAACTAGACCTTTATCTTTTAGTGTAATTCCTTTATGAAGTGTAAATATGTACATTGCTGTACATCCAATGAAAAAGCTTCAAGCTATAAACAAAGTATGTAGAAAACAGGACAAAGGAGAAGAGTACTACCCAGCCTAAATAAGGCCAGCCATAGACGGTGAAAATTTCTTTCCTGCAACCAAGGGTTGCAGGAAAGAAACTTGTTTGATTCCCCCCATAAACACAGTCAGGTAAAAACCCTCCCACGTAGCCGTTGTCTTCTCCCAGGGGGTGGGCGAGATCCCCACTGGCAGAAGACCGTGATTATTGCTAGAGGCTATAACAATCCGGCAGGATTGGGTATGTTCAGCCTACCTATACATGGTTCTAATCTTGGCCAGTTCCTGCTGAACCAGCCGGGATTCGAACCCTGATAAGTGTGCACAGTCCTTATGTATTAATGAGGATCTGTTTCTGACTATTGCCTGTCATCAGTCTGCAGCTGATCTTTTCCCCATTGGTGCCTGACATGCCTGTGTCTGTGTAAAGACAGCCACCTTGGTTGAGGAGCAGGGCATTGCTTACTCATGTCGGAGCTGTTGCTCCAATGACTGATGAACTGATGTCTGGGGATTTTGTTCATGAAGCAGCAGGAGAGGTGGAGGAAGCACAGATCCACAGAATGCATAAAGCAGAAGCCAGTGGGTCCTTGCACTGCAGCTCTTCAGGTACATCTTCCTCTCCAGAAAGGAGAACAGTGAGCGACACCGTAAAGACTAGCAGTCAGGCAGTAGTGCCTCAGATTTCGCACTGCAGATATACAACTGTCAGGCTGCAGAACAGGAGTACCTAGGAACACGAAGGCCATTTATATGAGGAATTCAAAGCAAAAGGTAGATTTGTCAGTATGCTGCTTAACCACAATTAAAATTCCTAGAGATTCCCTGTATTTTTTTTTTTTTGTAGTTCAGTTCTATTTTAAATGTCTATTTGGCTAACAAAGGTGTGCGTTTGTATTTACACACCACACACACACACACATATATATATATCGGCCAATCACATGGCAACTCGATGCATTTAGACATCTAGACGTGCTGAAGACTACTTGCTGAAGTTCAAAGCGAACATCAGAATGGGGAAGAAAAGGGAATTAAGTGACTTTGAACATGGCATGTTATTTGGTGCCAGATGGGCTGGTCTGAGTATTTCAAAAACTGCTGATCTTCTGGGATTTTCACAAACAACCATCTCTAGGGTTTACAGAGAATGGTCTGAAAAAGAGAAAATATCCAATGAGCGGCAGTTGTGTGGATCACAATGCCTTGTTGATGTCAGAGGTCAGAGAAGAATGGGCAGACTGGTTTGAGATGATAGAAAGGCAACAGTAACTCAAATGACCACTCGTTACAACCAAGGTATAGAATACCATCTCTGAATGCACAACACATCGAACCTTGAAGCTGATTAGCTACAGCAACAGAAGACCACACCGGATTTCACTCCTGTCAGCTAAGAACAGGAAACTGAGGCTGAGGCTACAATTCATACATTCACCAAAATTGGAGAATAGAGGATTGAAAAACGTTGCCTGTTCTGATGAGTCTCGATTTTCAGCTGCGACATTCAGATGAAATGGTAGGGTCAGAATTTGGTGTAAACAACATGAAAGCATGGATCCATCCTGCCTTGTATCAATGGTTCAGGCTGGTGGTGGTGTAATGGTGTAGGGGATATTTTCTTGGCACACTTTGGGCCCCTTAGTACCAATTGAGCATTGTTTAAACGTCATGGCCTACCTTGGTATTGTTCCTGACCATGTCCATCCCTTTATGACTACAGTGTACTCATCTTCAGATGGCTACTTTCAGCAGGATAATGCACCACTGGTTTCTTGAACATGACAATAAGGTCACTGTACTCCAGTAGCCTCCACAGTCACCAGATCTCAATCCGACAGTGCACCTTTGGGATGTGGTGGAATGGGATATTCGCACCACGGATGGGCAGTCGACAAATCTGCAGCAATTGTGTGATGCTATCATATCAATATGGACCAAAAACATCTTGTTGAATCTATGCCACTAAGAATTAAGGCAGTTCTGAAAGCAAAAGACGGTCCACGAGTGTGAGTGTGAGTGTGTGTGTGTGTGTGTGTATATGTGTATATATATATATATATGTGTGTGTGTGTATGTATATATACACACTATATTACCAAAAGTATTGGAACACCTGCCTTTACATGAACTTTAATGGCATCCCAGTCCTAGTCCGTAGGGTTCAATATTGAGTTGGTCCATCCATTGCAGCTATAACAGCTTCAACTCTTCTGGGAAGGCTGTCCACAAGGTTTAGGAGTGTGTCTTTGTGAATGTTTGACCATTCTTCCAGAAGCGCATTTGTAAGTTCAGGCGCTGATGTGCATGAGAAGGCCTGGCTCGCAGTCTCCGCTCTAATTCATCCCAAAGGTGTTCTATTGGATTAAGGTCAGATCTCTGTACAGGCCAGTCAGGTTTTTCCACCCAAACTCGCTCATCCATGTGTCTATGGACTTTGCTTTGTGCACTGGTCACTGGCCAAACCCAACCCCTGAAAAACAACCCCACACCCTAATCCCTCCCACCAAATGATTTGGACCTGTGCACAAAGCAAGGTCCATAAAGACATGAATGCGGGAGTTTGGGGTGGAGGAACTTGACTGGCCTGCGCAGAGTCCTGACCTCAACCCAATAGAAAACCTTTGGGATGAATTAGAGCGGAGACTGCGAGCCAGGCCTTCTCGTCCACATCAGTGCCTAAACTCACAAATGCACTTCTGGAAAAATGTTCAAAAATTCCTATAGACACACTCCTAAACCTGTTATAGGTGCAAAGAGTGGGCCAACTCAATATTGAACCTTACGGACTAAAACTGGGATGCCATTAAAGTTTATGCATGTAATGGCAGGCGTCCCACTGCTTTTGGTTATATAGTGTATATACAGTGCCTTGAAAAACTATTCATATCCCTTGAAATTTTCCACATACAGTGGGGCTGCAGTTTTGCTCAAAAGTTTAGTTATCCTTTGAGACGTGCTGATATTTAGATCGCCCACTAGACAACAGCCTTCTAGGGATCGAAACAGCCCTGGGAGTTCTAAATGGTCGCACAAAGAAGCCCGTGACAATTAAACTGAAATAGAAAAAAATAAAACAAGCACTTGCGTTCCTCTAGAGGATGTTTTCTCAGCGAGAACCAAATTGGAATGAAAGGAGCAGGACACAGACCATATCACTGACATACTTCTGCTCCATTACTCATCCTTCTCTCTCCTCTCTTTGACCTCATTGGCAGTTACAGGATTTTCCTGCTGACCGAGAATTCTCCCTGCTATAGAACAACCATCAGTGTCACTGCTTCTGTTCTTATTTTCATGCTGTAAAATTTCAATGGGAAGTAGAGTATTTTACAGAGTGGAGGGGTCTGTTTTAAAGGACATTGATTTAAACTTAGCTTGTAAAGGTTCATTTAACCAGTGTCAGTTTCAGCTATTTTTTTTTACAAAGAATTCAGTTTTTTTCTGAGAATTTAAAGCTGAACTCAGGGCAGATGAAAGGTACAGATTAATGTTGCTTGGTATTCCTGGATGCATCATTAAAGTAAAAGGAAAGGCTATAATAATTAGCCTTTAAAACATTGCCTCCCCACTGCTTTTACTGTATACTTTCTGTATGGAGTTTGTAAGAAATCTCAATGGAGACACCTTTTTCTTCTGGGCAATCAAGCGACCGCAGAGCTCTGGCAGTTGTGTCTTTCTGCGCGTCGAGTGGCCATTAACTCTTTCAGGGCCGACAATATTTTAGAATATTTTAGAATCAACTTTGCTGCTTCTCTAAGGATTCAGAAAAATTGACAGGTCTGCAAAGACGTGTACGCTCGCTAGAGCTTTGCAGTCACATGCCCACTGGGAAGAAGATTAAAAAAATTGTTTTCTTTGAGATTTCCTACAAACTGCATACAGGGAGTGTAAGAGCAGTGGGGAGGCAATATTTAAAAAGCAGTGTACGTGGTGGAGGAGCTCATTCATGTAGACTAGAGGGGGTTCATGCCCGGGAAGGGAACAGATATTAATATACGTCGGTTGCTTCTCAACTTAGCCACTTCCCACAGTAACAGAGGCACAATAGTCATTGCTTCGTTGGATGCGGAAAAAGCTTTTGACTCTGTGGAGTGGGAGTATCTATGGGAGGTCCTGAGGAGGTTTGGCTTCGGCCCTAGATTCCTGCAGTGGCTGGGTATGCTATAGAAATCCTCTAGAGCAGGGATTCGTACAAATGACACTTTCTCTGATTTCTTTCTACTCCAGAGAGGGACCAACCAGGGTTGCCCTTTGTCACCTAGCCTATTTGCGTTGGCACTGGAGCCATTGGCAATCTTGGTTTAAGGTTCCTGGTGTATTAAGGGACTCTGGGTTGGCTCTCTGGAGGAGATGATTTCACTCTATGCAGATGACACACTGTTAAACCTACATGATGCAAACTCTTCCTTACAGATGGCCCTTGAGGCATTTGATGAATTTGGATGCTTCTCGGAAGTCCAAATCAACTGGACTAAGTCGGTCCTTTTTCCTATCGACCCTCAGGCCAGGGTATCTGCAATTCAGACACCCCTGCTGTGGGTAGAGGAGTTTAAATACCTGGGTATCAACGTTACACGAGACCTGCAATCCTTCCTTCCACCTTAATTTTCTCCCTATAGTTATACGACTTAAAGAACACTGTTTAAGATGGATACATTCATTCCGACTTAACCTCCTTGGCCACATAAATATACTGAAGATGATTTACCTACCTAAATTTAACTATGTCTTTAGAAAATGTCCAATATGGATTCCCTCCTCCTCCTTTTTTAAAAACCTGGATGGCTGTATTAGCTCCCTTTTGTGGCAGGGATCTCCTCCACGCTTAGCCAAATCAAACATTCAGCTCCCGGTAAACTGGGCTGGCTTGGCACTACCCAACCTGATGGTATATTACTGGGCGGCTATCCTAGTTATAGTTTGATGGTGGTGCAAACAATCTACAGCTAATATTGCTGTTTGGAGGTGCCAATTCTGGGCTACCTTAGGAAACTCAGTAACTTGGGATATAGGGGTCCAAAAGCATATCCCTCCCTCCCTGATCCCACTAAGGTAACCCTACGAGTTTGGGTGGTGGCTAGAAAGCGGTTTCTTAGTCCCAACCAGTGGTCTCCCTTCTGCCGGTTATGGGGAAATCCTTAGCTCCCTCATTTTAAAACGATACTGGATCTGCAACTTTTTGCTCGTTTTAGGATTAAGGTACTGAAAGATATCATGCATGCAGCAGTGCTATTATCATTTCGGGACCTTACCGTCAAATATAAACTCCCTAGCTGCATGATTTTCTGCTTCTATTAGTTGAGCCATGGGGCCAGAGCACAATTTCCCACTTCACCTAGTCTTTAGGCTGACTCTATAGAAGAATTACTAGCACGGGAATCCTTAGACAAACCTCTCTCTTCGTTTATATTCAGCACTTCTCAGGGTGGATTCCCCCAAAATGGAGGTGCTAGGAGAGAAGTGGCGGACAGATATTCCGAGTCTGGACAGGGAAACCTGGGAGGAGTGTTTTGAAGATAGCTCCAAATTAGTGATCTCCTTTAGAGACAAATTATTACAGGCAAAATTTCTGCACAGAATTTATTACACGCCTCAGAGACTGCAGAAGATATATCCACAGCGCTCACAAAATTGCCCTCGGTGCCAGTCCTCTGAGCACTTATTTCCATATGTTTTGGACCTGCCCTAAGTTGGTACAATAATGGACTGCAATTCTGGGTTGCATTAATACTCGCTTACAATTGTCCCTCCTGCTGTCAGCCGAATTAGCCTTATTGGGTATTCACGGCGATGAACAGCGACCTCGATACACCAAGCTCTTGATTTTTTTTTTTTTAATATGCCTAAAAAGAGATACTGGTTAAATGGGCTTCCCCCTCCCCCCTACTTTGAAATCATGGGAATCATCTTTTGATGCAGTACTACCCATGTACAAGCTGACCTATATTAACAGGGTGTGTCCTCGGAAATATGCCCGGGTTTGGCAGCCATGGACAGAACAAGATTGATCTTTTGATTGGCTCTCTGGCTGTCCATTCTTGGTCCAGATATGTTGTAACATGCACTATGCAGACATCCCAACCTGCAAAAACTAATTTCAGGGAGGTGGCGCTCCACGCCCCCCCAAGTGCTATCAGAGGCGCTCGCGGGTGTGCGGGAGCAGAAATGCAGGAGACTCCCGCACTTCACAGGAGACTTGGGATGTCTGTACTATGCTGTCACACCCCCCACCCCCTCTGTAAATCTCAGATCTGGATAGACAGAAATACAATCATTTGGCAGGTAAAATATTGTACTCTGGTAACTGTATATGGTTAATACTTGTAATAATGGTTTTCAGAATATGAATCCCTTTTTTTTTTTATTTCACATGCCTTTATATATTTTCTCCATCTTTATACACAGCCCAAACAGTCTAAAAAAAGTGACAGTAAAAGGGGTTGTGATAAACTGCCATATAATTTTATTAGCACTGGGACATAGGCAGAACACAGGTTCCCTTTAAAGCATGCTTTGGGTCCAATCTATATTTACAGAATGCATATTTTAAAGGAATATTTTGAGTTATATTTTTAATTTTTACTTTGATGTAATTTTAATGGGACCTTTATTGGACCTTTTCAAATGTTTATTCTACCATATTTTTTTGTTGTGATAAAAGTAGAAGTTTGTAGATTAGCCCCTAGAGAGAGAATACGTTAACTACTGCAGTCATTATGCCTTGCTTTTTAACAGCTGTTGAGATCAGATATTAGCCACATAGGGAGTGCATTTCTTTCTGTTTGGTTGTTACGGTTATTTAAATCAAACTGAACTCTTTTATTTGTGTATATATAACAACATCACTGAAAAGACTACCGTATGCTTTCTTTTTGACGACAGTCCTGGCTGTAATTTTATATTTTTAATGTCCAATCCCATATTTATGTATATACTCAATGGCTGCTTTATTAGTTACACCTGCAGGTAAATGCAAAACCAGACAGCTATTGTGACTGCAAATCTAATTCTGTTTATTGAGGTTTTCATTATTACAAACACGGCCCATTTAGGGACAGTACAGAGAGCTGAAGCCACAAAAAGAACAGTTCAAAACAAAAAAAACACAAAATAAAACATGAACAATGGATGTGTGCGGCTCATGCTATACCCAAGATGTAAATACGCATAATACTAGGACCTCCTAAGCCATCCACCCCCCCCCCCCCCCCCCCAACTAATAGACATAAGCGCTAAAGGGGATAGAAAGCATAAGTTCAAGGAGCATCAGAGATCAGAGCGGTGGAATCATTGCCATTTTGACCATACTTTATGGAATTTCTTTGGACATCCTCTGTTAGAGTAGTTGTGCTTATATAGAGGAAGAGTGGTGTAAACCAGTTGCATCCACAAGGCCACCGTGGACAGGGCAGTTTTTTTCTAGTTAACAGTGATAGACTTTACGAGTGTAGAATAGGAGAAGTCCAATACCCTCATAATAAGGCTTACCTGTAGGTACGTTTTATGAGATATTCACTTTTGCATACAGCTGCTGACGTCAGTGGCGCATAGGCTCTGAGTGCCGGCTGAAGGTCCAGCAGACGCTGCCAGACCTTGCTCGGAAGAAGACTCCCGTGCATATGCGTGGGAGTGACGTCAACGCAGCTCCTGCCACTCACAGCGCTGGAGACGAGAACCCGGAAGAAACGCAGAGGGCAAAATGTCAGCTCCTTCGACGTGGACTGGGCTACGATACGGGGGCTTCGATCTAAGGTAAGTATTTCATAATGAGCTAGTATGCAGTGCATACTAGCTCATTATGCCTTTGCTTTACAGGGTTTTTAAAAAATTTTTTTTATAGATGTGCGGGTATACAACCGCTTTAGCTAGCACTTTGGACTCTCCCTTATGTGACTGTTTCTTATAAAGTTGTGTTTTGGGACTTATAGCTTCTAGAGCGCTGGATCTCTTCTCTCTTGCAAGACATATGCACCAGCCTGTCTGAATTGGCATACAAAATGGGCTGCATCAAGTATCAGTATGCATCAAGTATGTAGTGTTTTGCAGTGAACATTATCACGGTTTCAGCCCTTCAATGTTAGGTGAAAGAATAGCTATTCTTTATATTGAGGCTACAAAATGTCAGGTTCTCTTTAATAATATGACACCCGTTCAGTGAGCTAGGTGTTTAGCTGTGGAGGTCTCTAACGTTCAGCAGTGAATTAGACATAATATATGATTTAAAAAAATAAAATATTCTGAGGCTGCTGGAGCAAGAATCATAATATAATTGGGCTGGTGGCAGGGGTGTTCATAAACATGTTTCCATGGATGCCAAATTTTGTTGCATTTCAATAAATATCAGCCCCTTGCGTCCTCGGCAGCCCCGTGCAAATTCCTTGGCAGACAGCTTGATCATATAGTTCATGGCATGAATATATAATTAGCACTTTATCATTTTAGTTGCTAAAGTATGTTTACAATTATATTTTCTTTCCCACAGGTCACAGAGAAGCAGACTACACAGCCCGAGCCTGCTGTATAACTCAGATAACATTTTGTTTTCTCCTCTATTTTTTTTTCTTTTTTTTTTTTTTTTTTACAAAATACATTTTTTTCATTTAGAAAATAAACATTTTTCCACCGTCTTTCAATTTTTATGTGCGCTTAATCAAAGTATAAAAGTTACCCAATTTGTAATTTAAACTCTTACATAGTTCCAAATGCAAATGTTTGTGTGAGCTCCTTAGTGAGAAGTGTAGAAAAAATATAAAAAACCTGTTTTTATTTCTTGAGGGTGAGTACTCCCAATCTCAATTATATAGCCCTCATATATATACCGTGAATTAGATGTTTTACTTGTGTGTTTTATTGAAATATTACAGTTTAATTATACAACTTGTGAAACACTTTCAAGGTTCAAAATCTTTTGCCGTTAAAGTTGTAAAAAAAAAAAAAGTAGGTTGTGTAAGTTTCCAGTCTGCCGGCTTTGAACATTTGGATTCTGCAGTGTATGACCATTGGTAAAATTGCTGTAGCTGTACAGGGTTACTATGTTCAGAAAAAAAAGACAGCCGTGTACTGCACATGGTTAACCAATTTGTTTTTTAAGTTCTTAAATAATGCAGGTTAAAAAAAATAAAATAACATTTTTATAGTGTCCGTTTTAGAGGAAACCTGTATTTTTTCAAGTGGCTGTGCAACAACAAGTATTCTCATGCCGTAGAGCACCACAAGAAGTTGTTGGCTTTATCAGCAGGTCTAGCATCACACGTACCTTCGCAGCTGCTGGCCCGTATGTTTTAATTTGTCTGTGTATACGGTAAGTGGTATGAGTAGCTGATGCAGGTGCTGCTATGGGACTTCCCAGTTACTTTGCTGAGATCTTTAAATCATACTGTTCTGGCCGTCTTCCAATAGCTCGAGCTGCTTTGTGGTCTTGTAGTGAATTATATTTGCCCCAGCAACATCTGTTTGTCAGACCTGAGTTGGCTTTCCTGGCTGACCTCTGATTCTGCTCAGGCACTTACTAAGAATCCCCTCTCTCCTTTTTGTTCTTGCATTGTAGAATATTTGCAGTAAGCATGTGCAATATTAGGCCACATTAAATAGTTTTCTATTTGTACTCTAGTTTTATCCAGCATTTTAATACACTGTTTCCTACTATTTCCCTCTATATTTTAACATTCATTTACAGTTGACAGTTTTCCTTCTGGACTGATCTCTCTCTCTCACACACTAGGAATAATGTTGGCAATATTGATTCTTCATGCAATCATCTATACGATCCAACTATTTTAAAGTCCGATTGAACTTGTTTTTAAATCAATGCATTCCAGGTGCATCAAAACAAAAAGCGTTGATGAGTCATCTGTTAAGGATTATTACTTATTAATATTAATAGGAAAGTTTAAATAATGTCACTGCCAGCCCCTCTCTTTTATCCAGCCATAACACACAGTGCAAGTGTTTTTTTAAAACAATGCCTCTAAATACCCTTTTCTTTTCCATACATCATGGGACACAGATTTAGGCTAATATTCATTACCTACTAGGTTACACATCATCTCTAGGTGAATGGACACTGGTAGACAAAGTCTTAGACAGGAAGTGATTCCCTATATAACCCCTTCCATACAGGAAGCACATCAGTTTTTTACCAGTGTCTGCAAGGTGGATGGGCACGTTTGTTTGATCTCTCTTCTCCAGGTCTCTAGCCCCACAAACGATTTTTAAATGAATCAAGGGATTGACCGATTGGATCCATTTGACACTGGCTCTATATGCTTAGATAAATGGTACCCGAACCTTGCAAAGAAGACACAAGATCCTGCGAGGTTTTGCCTGTAATGCAACCTCCGGGCGCTGGACCCTGCAAAGTGGAATCCTGGACACCACAGTGCTAAGGCATTCCTGCAGGGTGCTGTACAAGTCCAAGGGAGTGGACCCTAAACATGAAAAGGGTACCCAGTCCAGGAGGCAGCTGTGGGACAAATAGCAGGCTCTGAACCAGGCATTTGCAGCGGTTCATTTCTCCTTACCCGAGTCACGTGAGTCACCAGGTGTTGCTTGGCAGGCTAAGGTGCTTAGCAGGATTGTTGCATAGGGGCTTGGTGAGCACTATTAAAGGGTCTCACTTCTGAGATGTGTTAATACTACACCCAGCTACTCCCTTTTTGTGGCTTGTAAATGTCTTAAAAAAAGAGGAGTGGGACTAGCACTGCAGGGAAGGGCACACCTATGTCATCAGTAGGTCCTGATGAACCTAGTCGTATCCCTAGTGTTGTATCCCCCTGAAAGACCAGAGGCTTCAGGGCAATCTGAACTGATGCACCTCTCTGGTATGGTGCCTACAGTCAACGCTGCTTCACCCTTTATCACCAAGGATGAACTGTCCTCAGCCCTATCCGGGTTAGAGCACAGGGTTGCTGGCATGACTGCCTCCATCCCGTAGGGTGGCAAAAAGCGTGACAGATCCCCCTCCCCTGAGCCTCCTAGTTTGGAGCAAGAATGGGTTGAGGATGGGGAAAAGCTCAGAATTCTGTGGAGGGCCTGGCGGATGAGTATGCTTCTGAGCAATCTGGACAAGAAGATCTCCAGTTGTTGGTGTCTGCCTCTCAGTTGCAGAGGCTTTTGATCCAGACTCTTTCCGAGATGGTTCATTCTGCCTTCTTGCAGAGGTTACTTTGCCCGCCTGGTTCTCTTTGGAGTCCCTGAGGCCTCTTCAGGCCACACAGCCTTTCCCCTTACACCCACTGTTGGAACAGGCAGTGTATGCTGATTGGGAATATCCTGACAGGATTTTTGTTCCTCCTAAGAGGTTTTCCCTGTTATGTCCCATGGATGAAAAGTTCATTAAGAAGTGGAGCATGCCAGCCGTAGATGCAGCAGTCTCTTCCTTAAACGAGAACTTAACTTGTCCAGTGGATAATGCACAGGGCCTAAAATACCCTGTTGATAAGAAACTAGAGTCATTATTAAAGGCTTCCTTTTCTTTGGCCAGTTCAGTTATTCAGTCAGCTGTTGCAGCAATTGGTGTCTGCCAGTCCGTAAATGATCAGGTCATACAGCCTGACAGGCCTAACCAGGAGGATGATCTTGCTAAAAATAAGACAGATATTCCTTGAGCGCTGTGTTTTGATGTCTTAAAGCAGTCATCTCCAAACTACGGCCCTGGGGCCTGATGTGGCCCTTTGCTTCCTTTACTTGAGGCATTATGCCTGCCACTGACACCAACGATGGGGCATAATTCCTGACACTGACATCAATAACATAGCACAATTCCTTCCACTGACACCAACTCTTCTTCTAATACTGAAGATCGGGCATTGTTTACTCCCACTGGGCACAGTCCGCCCCCCTAAACTCTGAATGACAGTAAACTGGCCCTTTCTTTAGAGAGTTTGGATGCCCCTGCCTTAAAGGATTCAATACAGCAGGTTTCTCGTTTGGCTCTCTTGTCTGTACATTTGCGCAGACTTTTGTGGCTTAAGAACTGGTCAGCCGAGCTTCCTTGTAAGAAGTTTTTGGCTGGTTTCCCCTTTCATGGGGAACGTTTGATGATTTGGACAAGTATATCCAAAAGATTTCCCAGAGGTAAGAGTTCTCTACTTCCGGTGAAGAGAAGCACCAGGCGTCCCCCTCTAAAACCTCAGGGACTGCTTCCTCGGGTCTCTCAGGACGAGTGGGTCACCTCGACTATATCCTGCGGTTACTAGTTGACGTTAAGAGGGGTTCCCCCTCAGAGGTTTCTAAAATCCAGCATTCCCTCGGATCCTCCAAAAAACTTACTGTTTCAGGCACTACATCATTTTGTGCATCAAGGAGTGATTGTACAGGTTCCTGTATCAGAAAGAGGCGCAGGGTTTTATCCTAACCTGTTCACCTGTACGATTCAAAAACCAAACAGGGACACAAGGCCAATTTTGGATCTAAGATCCCTGAACCAGTATCTACTAATCAGTGTTAATTTAGTCTACTAAAATGACTAAAACATTTTAGTCGACTAAATGAATACTATTTTAGTCGACTAAAATACGACTAAAACAATTGAGATGACTAAAATATGACTAAAGCTAAAAGCCATTTTAGTCAAGACTAAAATGAGACTAAAACTAAAATGCCATTTTAGTCAAAAGACTATGACTAAAACTAAATTGCAATTACTGAAATGTACTGGAGATTTTAGTTGACTAAAACGTAGGACATTTTAGTCGACTAAAATGTACTGGAGATTTAGTCGACTAAATACTACTAAAACAATTGCAAAAGACTAAAATGGGACTAAAACTAAAATGCCATCTTAGTCCTAAGACTAAAATTAACACTGCTACTAATCTAGTCCTTTTGTATGGGTCTGTCCACTCAGCTGTAGCCTCGCTCCAGATGGGAGACTTTCTAGCCTCCATCGATATAAAGGACACGTATTTACACCAGACAACCCTCTATTCGGCTCTGTATGAGTCTTCTAGGAAGGATGGTATCCTTCGAGGCAGTTCCTTATGCCCAGTTCCATTCCAGGCCTATACAACAAGACATCTTGTTGGCTTGGAACAGAAGAGGACAAGCCCTGGATTATCCAATGTTCTTATCTCCTCACACTTAAGCCTAAACTGGTGGTTGCAGGATCAGAACCTGCGAAAGGGAAAATCCTTCCTCCCAGTAACTTGGAGAGTACTGACTACAGATGCCAGTCTCTCAGGCTGGGGAGTGACCCTAGAGGGGCTCACAGCTCAGGGGAAATGGTCAAGGACAGAACTGATCCTGCCCATCAACATCCTGGAGTTATTGGCAGTACGTCTGGCCCTACGGCCCTGGACGGTGTAGCTTCAGGACTGCCCTCTCTATCAGGGTTCAGTCCAGCAATGCCACTGCAGTGGCCTATATAAACCACCAAGGCGGTACCAGGAGTTGTTCAGCTCTGAAGGAGGTGAACCACATACTAGCCTGGGCAGAGGGACATGCCCAACTTTTTGCAATAATACATTTTTTCACTCACTTGTGTAGCAGACAGAGGGTGTAACACACTAAAACTTGTTCAAAGCCATTTTTGACATCACAGATGGTCTAACACATCAACGTTTGGGTTACAAAACTATCTTTTAATACTAGGTAGAATCAAAATACCTCCTACACACTCCCCAGCTTTCTTGAATCTGTAAAAGACAGAGGCTGTAGCACAATATCCCATTTTCACTGATTAAAGTTTTTTTCGCTTTTAATATTGATTTTCTGTTTGGAATTTTGGTGTTGGGCTAAGTCTCCAACAAGTCTTCACCACCACTTGGCTACAATTTTTATTACATTTTTTATCAAAGAGGAATAGCCAGGCCCGGATTTACTCCCTTTGCCGCCCCAAGGCCGGGCCCTTCAATGCCGCCCCCCCCCCCCCACACACACACCACCAGAAAGAGCCCCCAGACATGATACGGTCAAAGACTGCAGACATGATACAAGAGATGGTCAGAGACTGCAATCATAGTACAGGAGATGGTCAGAGATTGCAGACATGATACAGGAGACGGTCAGAGACTGCAGTTCCTATGGACATTAGTAGATAATGGCCGATAGGCCCTCTCACCTGACCCAGCGATACAGTAACGGTTCCCTCTGATCAGGAGTCAGCTCACTCTGAATTGCCCGTGGCGAGTCTGTTGGGTAGCACCCAGATCTGTATTCCTGCAATGACTCCATTCCTTTCTCCGCCAGGGATGGCGCCAGGCTGTGTGGCTTTCCCTCTGGTGGCGCAGGGCAGCGGGGTTCTCTCTCTGATGGTGTTCCCTCAGCACTGCCCTCTCCCTCTGGAGTCCTGGGTGTACTTTCCTGGGTGTAGACCTCCCCAGGACAAACCACCCCCCTCCATTAGTACAGACCCCCCCCAGGACAAACCCCCATCCATTAGTACAGACCCCCACCAGGACAAACCCCCCTCCCTTCATTAGTACAGATCCCCCCAGGACAAACCCCCCTCCCTTAGTACAGACCCCCCCTAGGACAAACCCCCCTCCCTTCATTAGTACAGACCCCTCCCTTCATTAGTACAGATCCCCCCAGGACAAACCCCCCTCCCTTCATTAGTACAGACCCCCCCAGGACAACCCCCCCTCCCTTTATTAGTACAGACCCCCCCCAGGACAAACCCCCCTCCCTTCATTAGTACAGACCCCCCAGGACAAACGCCCCTCCATTAGTACAAACCCCCCAGGACAACCCCCCTCCATTAGTACATACCCCCCAGGACAACCCCCCCTCCATTAGTACATACCCCCCCAGGACAACCCCCCTCCATTAGTACAACCCCCCCAGGTCAACCCCCCCTCCATTAGTACAAACCCCCCCCCAGGACAACCCCCTCTCCATTAGTACAAACCCCCCCAGGTCAACCCCCACCCCCTCCATTAGCACAGACCCCCCCAGGACAAACCCCCCTCCCTTCATTAGTACAGACCCCCCCAAGACAAACCCCCCTCCCTTCATTAGTACAGACCCCCCAGGACAAACGCCCCTCCATTAGTACAAACCCCCCAGGACAACCCCCCTCCATTAGTACATACCCCCCAGGACAACCCCCCTCCATTAGTACAAACCCCCCCCCAGGTCAACCCCCCTCCATTAGTACAAACCCCCCTCAGGACAACCCCCTCTCCATTAGTACAAACCCCCCCCAGGTCAACCCCCACCCCCTCCATTAGCACAGACCCCCCCAGGACAAACCACCCCTCCCTTCATTAGTACAGACCCCCCCAGGACAAACCCCCCCTCCATTAGTACAGACCCCCAGGACAACCCCCCCCCTTCATTAGTACAACCCCCCCAGACAAACCCCCCCTTCACTGGTACATATCCCCAGGACAACCCCCCTTCACTAGTACAGAGCCCCAGGACAACCCCCCTTCACTAGTACAGAGCCCCAGGACAACCCCCCTTCACTAGTACAGAGCCCCAGGACAACCCCCCCCCTTCACTAGTACAGAGCCCCAGGACAACCCCCCCTCCCAGGACAACTCCCCCTCCATAAGTGAACAGATGGAACAGATGGAGACAGGTTTGGGCGGGAGTGAGAGACACAAGAGAACACGCGCCCCCCCGCCCCCCGCACAGAGACCAGCCGCTCCGATCTCCGGCGGCTGCTCTCCTTCTCTGACAGGAGGAGGGAGGGGGGACAGGCTGAAGCCTCAAAAAAAAACAGCAGCGGCGGCGGTGGGAGCGGAGGGAGCCGCGTCTGGACACAGAGAGTAGGAGGAGGGAGAGGAGCACTCTAGCGCTTCAGCGCCCCCACCTCTCTGGTGCCCGGGTGCGCTGCATGCTGCTAGGTTAGTGTGGGGGCGGCCGAGAAGTCATTGCAGGAGCGGCGCCGGGCCGCCCCTGTACCACTGCCGCCCCGAGGCCTGGCCTCGGTGGCCTTGTGGGAAATCCGGCCCTGGGAATAGCGCCACATCTACACTTTTTAAATTAATTTTCTTGCTCCACTTAGGTGGTAGTAATATGTAGAGGCAGCAATTTTTTTCTTCTTTATTGTATATTTTAATTACCAGGGCACTCTCCTGTTTATTTTCATCATCATCTTCTATTTGGAATCTGCTTGTAGATACCGTGGCGCAGTATCACATATCACTTCTTCAGTGCATATGTTCACAAAATGTTATCAAGCGGATGTTCGAGCAGGCGAGGATTCGGCTTTCGGCTGCAGTGTACTGCGTGCTGCTGTATAAGGTCTGATGGCTATTGTTTGGCGGGGTCTCTCCCTCCCCTTAAGGCTATTGCTTTTTGAGATCCCAGTAGGTAATGAATATTAGCCTAACTCTGTGTCCCATGATGTATGAAAAAGAAAATAGATTTTTTTTGTCATACTTGCCTGTAAAATCCTTTTCTTTGAGTACATCATGAGACACAGAGATCCCTCCCCTCTTTCTTGAGGATTCAGTGCTTGGTACAAAACTGATGTATTTTCTGTATGGAAGGGGTTATATAGGGGATTACTTCCTGTCTAAGACTTTGTCTACCAGTGTCCATTCACCTAGAGATGGTGTATAACCCAGTAGGTAATGAATATTAACCTCTTTGTCACATTATGTACTTTTACATTTTACAGGTAAGTATGACGAAAAAATCCTATTTTTCACAGATCTTCAGGTCACGTGACTCTCCTCTGATCCAGGGCTACAGTGGGAGGGGCAGACCAGCACGGTGGTCACGTGACCTCCCCGACTTAAGTCAGAGGGAGATCTCGGCCCCCCCCACTGTAGTCCTGGATCAGAGGTGGAGAGCGGCCGGGAGTCACGTGACCAGCCTGAAGATATCTGAAAAAAAAGGTATTTAGAGGTATTGTTTTAAAAATAAACTTACACTGTGTGTTATGGCTACATATAAGAGAGGGGCTGGCAGTGAATTACTTCTTTTAAGGTTACAACCACTTTAATTTTTTGAACATTTTTGAATAGGCAAATCGTACATCTTGACTCAAATAGTGCCTACAGGTAAAGGTGGTAAAGGACATTTTAGATTAGGGGACAATGATTAGAACCTCCTAAGGGAGTATGCAGAGGTAGAACCTGCCTTGATTAAATCTCAGATATGATGGGTTTAGCGTTCTCTTTGCTAGCTATTGACTTGTGTATTGCCATCATGGGTATGAAAGGGGGCCTAAGGCTAGCCATTCATTATAGAAATTTATATGTACAATTTTCCTGTAGATTTACCATAATACCATATATGAGGTCAAACCTAAACACTTTCGGTTTGTATGCAATCAGGCAGGCCCCTGCACTACGTAGTTGAAGTTAAATCTAAAGGAAATTTATATAATGTATGGCCAGCTTAAGAGTTGGCGGTTTGATGCTAAAAGAAGTTTCCAAGAATCCCAACATTTCATTGCATGGTGTTCAGGTAATCCTTGCAACAGTTGGGGTTGCATGCATCTACAATTAGAAATGGATTGCACTAATTTAACCTGCAGGAGGAGTGTTAGGGAAAAAAAGCCTTTTCTTTCCAAAAAGAACATTAGAACAAGACTACAGTTTGCCATTAACCACTTCAGCCACAGGAGATTTTACCCCCTTCCTGACCAGAGCACTCTTTACAATTTGGCACTGCGTCACTTTAACTGACAAATGCGCGGTCATGCAATGCTGTACCCAAACTAAATTTGCGTCTTTTTTTTTTCCACAAAAAGAGATTTCTTTTTGTGGTATTTGTTCACCTCTGCTGTTTTTAATTTTTGCGCTATAAACAGAAAAAGAGCGGCAATTTAAAAAAACATTTTTTTTTTTTTACTATAATAAATATCCCCAATTAAAAAAAAAAAAAAAATGTCTTCATCAGTTTAGGCCAATATATATTCTTGGTAAAAAAATCGCAATAAGCGTATATTGATTGGTTTGCACAAAAGTTATAGCGTCTACAAACTATGGTACCCGATGCGCGATCGCATGCACGAGAGCCAGCACGGGGATTTGTGTGTGTAAACACACAAATCCCTGTTCTGTCAGGGGAGAGGAGACATATTGTTTGTTCCTACCAAAGGTTTATGGCATTTTTTTGACGTTTTTATTATTTATTTATTTATTTTTTACTAGTAATGGCGGTGATCTGTGATTTTTAGCGGTACTGTGATATTGCGACAGACAGATCGGACACTTTTGACACATTTTTGGGACCATTGACATTTATACAGCGATCAGTGCTATAAATATGCACTAATTACTGTGTAAATGTCACTGGTAGGCAAGGGGTTAACACTAGGGGGCAATCAAGGGGTAAATGTGTGTTCCCTCAGTGTGTTCTAACTGTATGGGGATAGGGCTGACTGGGGGGGAGACATATCATTGTTCCTACTTGGTAGGAACAAACAATATGTCTCCTCTCCCCTGACAGAACAGGGATTTGTGTGTTTACACACACAAATCCCCGTGCTGGCTCTCGTGCATGCGATCGCGCATCGGGTACCCCGCCGTGCAGAGGCCCGCGCACACCCTCTGGCGACTTCTAAATGGAAAGCCGTACACGGACAGAGTTTTGCCCAAGAGAGCCATTGTGCGGCAGTATATCTGCGTGAGCCGGTCCGGAACCGGTTAAACATATAGACCAGGCCTTCTGGAACAATTTACTGTAAGTGATTCTAAAGCCTAAACATTTTTTACCTTAATTCATTCCTTGCATTAAGGTAAAATATGTTCAGGCATTGGCATCCCCCCTTTTTCCTACTAAGCCCTTATTCAATGCAGCGCTGTGCATATCTGCAGCTCTTCTGTCCCCTCACTTCCTGGTCTCACTGGTTTTGCTAAATGAGACCAGAAGGCATTGGCTCCCACTGCTGTTAAAGCCAGTGACAAGGCAGAAGAGAGTGGGGCCGATGCTCAGGAGTGTGCTCACACAAGTGCTCCCATAGAAAGCAGCTTTCCATGGAGGTACGCTCTGTAGGGGAGGAGCCAGAAGCACCTGCAGGGGACCTGAGAAGAGGAGGTTCAAGACCACTCTGTGCAATTCCACTGCACAGAGCAGGTAAGTATCAAACACTTTGTTATTTAAAAAAAAAAAAAAAAAAAAAAGAATAACTTTACAACCACTTGAAGACTGACCAATCAAAGTTAGAGTTTGGTCACATTAGCAGTAGACATGTTTGCCGCAAACTGAAGACAGCATTTTAGGCGAAGAACCTCATGATAGCTGTGAAGCATGGTGGTAGAAATGTTTTGGTTTGGGGTTGTTTTGCTGCTTTAGGTCCGGGGCAGTTTGTAGGCATCTAGTCATACATTCTGCATTATGTTAAATTGTACTTGATAAGAATGTGAGGCCATTTGTCCAATAGTTGAAGTGGAACTGAGTCTTTTAACATGATAAAGATCTGAAGCACCTAGCAAATCCACTAAACACACAGAGCAGCCTGGCGGCTTTCCTCTATCTGCTGTTGCGGTGCATTTGCAGTCCTTTCAAAACAAATCCACCCTATCTCTTGTTTGACAGCAGCAGGTTATCTGGGGGTTACAACATTTTGCCAATTACAGTTGCATGTGTGCATAAAGAGAGCACTATACTTACACTTTGGCCATAATAATAATGGTAATACCAGTAGTGTCACATTTAGTCATTGAGCTGTGTATGATGTATTATTATACTTTCCAAAAACACACATCTCTATAAAGGTGATCTGTAACCGATAAATGTTTTAGCATACTGGGAAATATATGGAACATAAATCGTCTCAATTCTCACAAAGCTTTAAGACCCCTTTCACACTGGGGCACTTTTCAGGAGCTACAGCGCTAAAATTAACACCTGCAAAGCGCCCTGAAAGAGCCGCTCCTGTCTCTCCAATGTGAAAGCCCTTGGGCTTTCACACTGGAACGGTGCGCTGGCAGGACGCTAAAAAAAGTCCTGCTATCAGCATCTTTGGAGCGGTGTGTATACCGCTCCTCCACCGCTCCTGCCCATTGAAATCAATGGGCAAGCGCCTCTATACCACCGACAAATCGCTGCTGCAGCAGCGCTTTGTGGGTGGTTTTAACCCTTTCTCGGCTGCTAGCGGGGGGTAAAAGCACCCCGCTAACGGCCAAATAGGGCGAAAATGACGGTAAAGCGCCACTAAAAATAGCGGCGCTTTACAGCCGACGCACCCACCGCCCCAGTGTGAAAGGGGCCTAACAGTAAGAAAAGCAGTGTGTGGTAGATTCATCAGCCTGGACACCCTTTGTATCATTCTGGAGATGACTCTCCTCCAGGAGTCCCAGCTAGTGTTGCCAACCTACCCGTTTGAAACTTACTGACATGACACCTAAAATTTACTGGCACAGCCAAATTTTTTTACTGTCATTTCCAAAAGTTACAAAATGTCAGTATTTAGGCTACAAACAAGTACAATATGCACTTAGCAATGTGATTTAAGCTAGATATTGAGGCAAAAAAAACATATTTCTTATTCTATATATAATAAATAAGTAACTCGGGGACAGCACTCAGGAGAGCAAGAAATTAGAATGGGCAGATACACACACACACACACACACACACGAAACTGACTCGCACAGTGACACTGACAGCAGTGTGCAGCAACACAGATCACAGACACGACACATCACCTCCTCAGTCACAGTGACAGTCTGTCTCCACGCCAGGTAGTCCCTTCAGTCCACTCTAGTCCAAACAGCACTGACATTCCTGCTCCCGGCTTGCCTTGCTCCCGTCCCACGGGCCTCCGGTCACTCTGCTTGCCTCCTTTGCACCATGACTTTGGGCAGCACGCTTAGGCACCGCCTCCGACAGACCTCCCCCCCCCGCCTAAGCCACCTGGACACACTTTAGCAGACACTCGGATGGTCTTAGCTGGCTCTAGTCCGGAACTGTGCATGTGCACCCATATTTTCAACTGGCAACTTTTTCCTGTTACTGGCCGGAGAAAAGTGCCCATTTTTTACTCCCCGCCACTAAAAATATCGACAGTTGGCAACACTGGACCCAGCACTGAGGCCTTACACACCTACACTTCTTCACCGACTGCTACTGCAAAATCAGCTGTGACTGTCACTGCATCCACATACCTCTCCACCAACAGGCACTGCACCAGTGAATAGGCAAAGATTAGACCCTCTGGAACAACGTGCCATGGACTGACATATCAAAGCTAAAGTTGTTTGGCCACAGTAACAATAGATATGTTTGGTGCAAACTGAAGACAAGAGAAGAACATATCAACTGTGATGCTTAGTGGTGGAAATGCAATGCTCTTGTAGTCTTCAAGTCAGCAATAAATTCTGCATTGTATGAAAGTGTGCTCGATAAGCATGTGAGGTCTTACGTTTAAAACTGAAGTTGAACTGGAAATGAATTTTTTATCATGATAATTATCTGATAATCGTTTCACTTATTTTTCTGTTCACTCATTGTTGAATTGGGACAGTACAGTAATATCTATTTTTTCAAAGATATAAGAACCTGCCATTGTAGCTGCTTTCATTTATTTATACGAAAGTCTTTTTTATTTCAGCATTTGAGGCCTCGTTATAATTTTACCCAGAGCCCCATTTTATCTAATTAAAGCAAGTTATCAGGTCTTAGATTGGCCTCAGTAAAGAATTTGATTCACCTTTATACCACATGAGCTCTTTGTATATATTTCTTGGCAATCGTCGGGTTCCTGCTGCCATCTGTTGCAGAGATATAACTAACACCTCGTATCTATAATTCTTTTATAAATACTTAGCATGCAACAAAGAGCATAACTATTATATTATTCTAATTATTTTTTAAATGATAATATACATTGTATAATATATAATAATATTAAATGATATACTGTATATTACAACTATCATAATTATTACATATTAGATTATTATTAAAGAATAATCCATCAACTTCCGGTATCCCTGCTCTTTATTCACTGACCTGCACTATGCAGTAGAAATTGAGATATGGCTATGCTCAGGTTCTGGATAGCAAAACGGGCAGATTCAACAGACTACTCTGTCTTTTTTCTCTGGCATAATTTTTTTATGTTTCCTTGGCTTCCATATATATAACCCATGAGATGCTAAAGATGTGTAAACACATGTTAACCCTTACATATTCATAGCAAGCCTTTGCTTAGATAACAAGGTTTCCTAGCTGCAATCTTAGTATTGCAATTACATTTTTTTTAATATACACACACCATTATAAAATAAATGTATTCAAAGATGCAGCAAATACAGCTTAAACATTTTATTAAGGGTCAGAGCTGATGGTTACATACCCTAAACTCACAGTTGATCCAGAGGAAGAGGAAAATCCCTAATGAAGTGTGGTCCAATTTGCTCCAATAGGGAAAACATTTCTTTTTGACCCAATAAGGTGATCGGAAACTCCCTGGATTTACCATAATATACTACATAAAATTGATGGTCATGGCATTGTTGTCTTCTTGGCTCCTATGTGGCTTTCCAACTTCACTCATGAAGAAGAATGTATCGAAGTACATCAAGTCTTCTGCTCCTATCGAAGGTTTCAGGGCTTCAGACCCTGTCATACAGTCACAGTGAAATCATGGGGATCTATCACTGGGTGGTAGAAAAATTTGATTAGCTTTATTTCTGAATAAGTAAAAGTCTTGGAATGCAATATTACCCCATGACTACCCCATGACTATGAGATAAATGACAGTTTAACCTTGTCATATGACGTCCACCTGCTATAGTCCGGGACTTTCGCCGCTCCGCGTGGACGCCATATGACTTCCTCCTGAAACAAGCCTCGCTTCAGGATTGATCTCTCACCGACTGTGTTCATCGGACACTGCTGATGACAGATCAGTGTACCGGCCTGCTGTCAGTACCATGTGATCATTGTGACCAATCACAGCAGATCACATGACAATTGAAAACAATGGATGGCTTCCTTTCATGCCATCCATTGTGTAAAATTGTGTTGCTAATTGTGAATGATTACAGTGATCACATGGTACACACAGGGCCAATCACAGATAATCGGAACAATACTCACTGAATGAATCAGTTTCATTCAGTAAAAATGGTTCCTCATACCAATGAATTTCATGGCGGCAACCAGGTGAGGAGTACAAAGACAAGTGTGTCTTGCCTCCAGTCAAGCATGGTGGTGGGAGTGTTATGGTCTGGGGCTGCATGAGTGCTGGTGGTGGGAGTGTCATGGTCTGGGGCTGCATGAGTGCTGCTGGCACTGGGGAGCTACAGTTCATTGAGGGAACCATGAATGTCAACATGTACTGTGACATACTGAAGCAGAGTATGGTCCCCTCCCTTCGGAGACTGGGCCACAGGGCAGTATTCCAACATATCAACCCCAAACACTCCTCCAAGATGACCACTGCCTTGCTAAAGAAGCTGAGGGTAAAGGTGATGGACTGGCCAAGCATGTCTCCAGACCTAAACCTTATTGAGCATCTGTGGGGCATCCTCAAATAGAAGGTGGAGGAGCGCAAGATCTCTAACATCCACCAGCTCCGTGATGTCATCTTGGAGGAGTAGAAGAGGACTCCAGTGCCAACCTGTGAAGCTCTGGTGAACTCCATGTCCAAGAGGGTTAATGCAGTGCTGGAAAATAATGGTGGCCACACAAAATATTGATTTGGGCCCAATTGGGACATTTTCACTTAGGGGAGTACCCTTGTTGCCAGCAGTTTAGACATTAATGGCTGTATGTTGAGTTATTTTGAGAGGACAGCAAATTCTCACCACTTTACATTGTAGCAAAGTATAATTTCTTCAGTGTTGTCGCATGAAAAGATGTAATAAAATATTTACAAAAATGTGAGGGGTGTACTCGCTTTTGTGAGATACTGTAATCCTGAAAAAATACAGAAAAAAAGATATTTCATACAGACATCATTAATACTCTTGAGTCCTCCCTCCACACATATGATTGTCCTGTATCCTTTACTACGAAATTCAGTTGATTGCAATGCCTCGAGGTGGCAATCAAACACCTTTAGTATAATAAATGTGCCACATCCTACATAATCTGAAAATATTGAAATTGGGAATAATGGACTTTGTAGGCACGTATAAAAATAACAAATTTTTAATAGTTCACATAAAATACATACATATACAACACATGATTTATAAAAAGAGATATAGGACACAGTGTTTTTTCCTGTAGAAGATACTAAATATTATAGTTCCCGTGGGGCAACACTAAACGTATCAGGAAAATGCACACACTGAGATGTATGTATTCCTTTTGGGTGTTCCCAAAGTCCTTATAGATTAAAAAGAATTGCTCGCTCTATATGTTTCGCAACCTGAGCTGTCGCTTCTTCAGGAGCTTCAATGTTTCTAGTTGGAAAAACATACTTTAATTAGGATACAATATAAACTATAAGTATTAAGGTGCACAAGTGCATATGCATATACAGTATACAGCAGCAGCCAAAGGTCAGCACGTCTGTCGGGATGTGGGGGTGCACAGGATAACTATAGATATAAAACATATATAAGTAAGTACTAATGAAATGCTTTGGTAGGTATTTAGGTAAGTTATACTACTACACTAAGTCCCGTACTTACATATCTGTTGATATATTGCCACTACTGCTCGCCTTAAGTCCATTTCTTGCCTATCTATAGAAGAAACCATAGGGTTTATAGTCCAAAACTCTTTTACCATTCAGTGATCAACACTAAAGCATTACTAAAAAGGGATAAATAACAAGTACAAGCACAGAAACAACCACAAAAGATACCTTGGTTATTCACTGATCCTGGATAATAGGAATTCAGTCACAGTGGTATGTGCACATAGAGAGATGTACATACAGAGCTCTAAATACACTTCCCTAAAAGGCAAGGCAGAAAGGAATGCTATAAGGACATAGAAGATATATACAGAGAAAGGCTACAGTAGCCACTTTACTGAGACCAGAGTGCATAATAAAATACCTGGAAGTATAGTTATTCCCGGTTACGGATGTAAAGCTGCGTATCTGCTATTTCGCGAGGTGTACTGGGCACCCACTTCCCTCAGAGCGCCTGGGGAATGGTGTCCCAGCCTCGCCATTTATGCACCCCGACTGAGCTCGATCAGACTGACGTCTGCCACTCAGCCTAGCAGCTGGTGCACCGTGCATGCTCCGACCAGCGCATGTGCACTCGACGCATCGGTCCTAGTGCCCGCTGTCTGCGGCGGTTGCGGTGGACCTGGGAGACACAAGATGGAGAGTGTCTCCATGGTTGCCACGGGCGGATGCATGCCCTAAACTATCGCCGGTCAAAAGGCCGGGGAGAGTGGGCTGCATCCCAGCTATGCTGACCACAGCATCGCAAAGCTCATGCCCCCGGTGGCCAGAAAAAGAAACTGCGGTTGGGCCCTGGTGCTAGATGAGAGGAAACCAGAAAAAAAAAAAAAAAAAAAAATATATATATATATATATATATCACATATTGTAACAAAGTGCCAAAAACCAAGGTTTTTGGCAAATAGATAAGTTCAAATATAGCAGTTCAATGTACTTTGGATCAATGCTGTATTAATACCTACTTTCTATAAAACGTAGACTTAAAAAGCATTTCTTATTTGGGTCTATTTGATAATTTGCACACAAGGGAAACCCCATGTGGATTTAAAACTTGCTACAGCCAGCACTACATACACATTTATGATAACTATTTTTTGATGTGATGCCAGGTTGGCACAGTATATCGTGTGACATGTAACATGTAGCATTTATAGATGTATATTAGTATGGTTGCCTGACCAGGGGTCAATGTAGCCACCACACTGGTCCCTCAAAGAAGTGTCAGTATGATAGCACCTCATTGATACCTTGTGGCTTGGTTGCTTTAAGATGCTCAATCCAGTATGTCTCCTTCTGGAGAATGCGTTTGTCCCAGTTGCCGCCACATGGGTCTTGGGGTACCACTTCCCAAACAATGAAATGGACAAAGGTAGTGTCGAATTTGTGGTACAGGCCCAAGTGGCGGCTAACCGGAGTAAGCATTTTGGTAAATTGAGAATAATAGATATGATCACATATGTGCTGCTTCAACTGGCGAATCGTCTTGCCTTCATGGAATGCTCCGCATCTACACACCATTAGATAAATCACTCACTGCATGTTGCAAGTTGCATGGAAACGTGGATAGAACATTTCCCCATTGGGCAGACAGAATCTTTTGCCCATCTGTACCCATGGGCAATAAATGCACTGTCCGCAAGTGGAGATTCCTTGATCCATCGGTGTGGTGTCATCATTTGGTCTGTATTGGCTTGTTGTTATTTTATTGTCTATTGAGGGGCTTTTTACGAAATACTATTTCTGGAGTGTTTCTAACATATTTAAGAATGGCATCTTCACTTAGAAGATGCCAATATTTTTCCATGCACGTACGAAGTTGTTGATGCTGGGTGGAATATCTGGTAATAAACTTGGTAGTCTGATGTTCTGGATTAGATTTCGCCTTGGAATAAAGCAATGAATTCCTATCTCTATTTAGAGCTTTATTGTATGCCTTCCTAAGTAGGCTTTTACTCTATCCCCGTTGCCACAGGGGGAAACAGAGCTCTGCTGCTTGAGTCCTAAACTCTGAATCGTGTGTACAGTTCCGCCGAAAGCGGATATACTGAGCATATGGTATGCTATGAAGGAGAGAGATAGGGTGTCTGCTCTTAATTTCAAATTAAACCTATTAATGTTGAGCTGATTTATAAATTCCTGTAGTGATTTGACAGTACCTGTCCAAATCAAAAGGATATCAACGATATACCTGAACCAGCATATTGCTTGGTCCAGGTATCGACTGAATGCCTCATTTGAAAAAATCTTACGTTACACCCCCCCCCAAGGTACAGATTGGCATATGCCGCTGCACAACGAGTGCCCATGGCAACGCCCTGTACCTGGAAGTAGTGGGAATCAAGAAATGAAAACCAAAATATGCTTTAGGATGTAGGATAGTAGCCTCAACACAAATGAGTAGAACTTCCACTGCCGATGGTCTTGTTCCATTAGGAACATTTTAATGGTTTGCAAACCTAATTCGTGGATGATACTGGAATATAACGCCTCTACGTCAATTGTGACTAAAAGTGTGTTTGGAAGGATTATCAATCTATCCAGTCGTTTACGGAGGTCTGACATATCTCTAACATAAGAGGGAAGTCCTGTAACATGAGGCATGAGGAAAAAATCCACAAATCTGCTTGCATTCTCTGTAATGGAGCCGATTCCTCACACTATCGGTCTACCTGGGGTGTCTCGTTATTTTTGTGTATTTTTGGAATAGCATAAAAAATAGCTTCCCTTGGAAAGGGTATATTTAAATACTCCTTTGTTTGTTTGTCAATTAAGGCCTCCACAAATGCCGTATAGATAAGCTGTTTATATTCCTGCTTAAATTGAGAAGTGGTTTTGACCGTGATTGGCCGATACCACTCAACATTATTTAAGATGTTGAAACACATTCATATTGTTGTTAGGTCATAAGTACTATGTTTCCACCTTTGCCCAAGGGCTTGATAACTGTGTCCTGTCTGCAGTGTAACTGTCTTAGAGCTTGCTGTTGTTGCATGGTAGGTATTGGTTGACATAGGCGTTCTTTTAATTTCATTAATCATAGCGATGAGAAAAACTGATATTTGGGAAATTGTAGTGAGGTCAGGGAATTGATTGGATTTATTCTTGAATCGTGAATTACTTTGTACTTGTGTATTGGGTACTGGGCTAGATTCTATTTGTGAGGTGACATTGTATGCCTGATTTTCTTCCATTTTCTTTTTATAAATCATGTGTTGTATATGTATGTATTTTATGTGAACTATTAAAAATGTGTTATTATTTTTATACGTGCCTACAAAGTACATTATTCCTAATTTCAATATTTTCTGTATCCTTTACTAAGATAAAATGGTTGTTATGTCATTATGCCTAGTTAGCAGGTTAATAAATGAGAGGGTCTAGGTGGATAATAAGACTTGACATTTGGTGAATGAGTGGTGAAGGGTGACGATAATTACATATGTCAAGAACGTGACGAGAGCCTGGGTGAGGAAGTGGCTATCTCTGCTCATCTCCAGCACTTGACATTCAATGAGGACACTGCTGGGATCTTCTTCCATTAGGAGCCTTTTCTTTACCATCTTGATTGCTAGCTCATGGCCAGTGGAAGTGTCAAATGCCATCATTGCCTAAAGAAGAGTGATGGTTGTTACATAATTCATAAAGATAGAGAGTCCCAGCCTCCCCTTGATTGCTCCAAACATCATCATCACTACATTTGACCCGAGGTGGGGTTTCACAAAATGTGGAGCCAACTGCAGTGTAAATCAAGTCCACAACACTGACTAAGGAACTAACATTGATTCTCAAATAGGATTAGGAAATGAAACCCGAAAGGTTTCTACATATCTATTTTCCCCATTATTGTAAGTTGGTTTAAATAGTATAGGCTCAATTTACAGAGCTAAAACAACAGGAGAAGGTGCCTAAAAAAAAAAAGAAAAAAAAAGTGATAGTTACTTTCAGCTATGTGCAATGACATTTGGAAATTACTGTCACGTGGAAGAAAAAAAGCAATGCTTTTCTTTGTGAATTATGCCTGATTACTAGGCTTTGATGATATGTGTGTGTGTGTGTGTGTGTGTGTGTATGTATGTATGTATATATATATATATATATATATATATATATATATATATATATATATATATATACACACTTTAATTCCTAGAGGTATTCGCCCACCATTTGCAGCTATAACAGCTTCAACTCTTCTGGGAAGGCTGTCCACAAGGGTGTGTCTATGGGAATGTTTGACCATTTTTCCCGAGGCGCATTTGTGAGGTCAGGCACTGATGTTGGATGAGAAGGCCTGGTTCGCAGTCTCTGCTCTAATTCATCCCAAAGGTGTTCTATTGGGTTGAGGTCAGGACTCTGGGCAAGCCAGTCAAGTTCCTCCACCCCAAACTCGCTCATCCATGCCTGACCTCACAGATGCGCTTCTGGAAGAATGGTCAAACATTCTCATAGACACACTCCTTCATCCTGTGGACAGCCTTCCCAGAAGAGTTGAAGCTGTTATAGCTGCAAAGGGTGGGCTAACGCAATATTGAACCCTACGGACTAAGACTGGGATGCCATTAAAGTGCGTGTAAAGGGAGGCGTTCCAATACTTTTGGCCATATAGTGTGTGTATATGTGTGTATATATATGTATAATATATAAATATATATATATATATATATATATATATATATATATATATATATATATATAGTGCTCAGCATAAATGAGTACACCCTAACCGTTCTTTCAGAAAACCTTTACTTTCCTTTCAGAATCAGTTTTTTCTATGGGACACTATACTACAAAATACTCCCACAAATGTGGGCCATTGATTGCAACCAGGATTTTTTAATTTTACACACACAAAAAAGTATTTTTCCTAACAAATTTATTCAAAACCATGTTGAAAAAAATTAATACACCCCAATCAAAATCTTAGGAGCTAAATTTTTGATTTTTTTAGATTTTAGATCCTGATTGACAAGAATTCAACTACAGGTGAGTCTAATTATTCATTAAACATGTGTCCAGCAGACAGTTGATTATAAAAAGGCGTTACTTAACAAAGAAAACCTCTTTCCATTTCATGCTGTCAGCAATGGCACCACATGGTAGAGAAATGTCATAAGGCCTGAGAAAGAAAATAATTTCTTTACACAAGAAAGGTGAAGGCTACAAGAAGATCAGCAAATCTTTACTTATCAGTCAAAATACTGTAGCAAAAGTGATACAAAAATGTAACAAAGATGGAACTGCAACCATCTCACAGAGATGTCCAAGGAACTTAACACCTGGACAGGAGCATCTTCTGATGAGGAGGGTTGAAGAAAATCGTCATGCAAGTTCACTGCAGTTAGCTAAAGAAGTAGAAAGCCAAAGTAGAAATAGATGTTGTAATATGTTGCCAGCTTGTTCATTCCATTCCTAGAGAACTTGGTGCTGTCCTTACAAAAAGTGGAGGTCATACAAAATACTAGATCTAAGTTATGTTATTAACCTTACTTTCATGTAATGGAGCTAAACAAATGTGCTATAAAACTCAGTTTTGTGGAAATTTTTCAATGAGATATTGATTAAAAGTATCAATATAATTTATTGATTATTTGTGTTGTGTTCATTGAGATATTGATTAAAATCTTATTTTTCAAAAGAGGTGTACTCTTTTATGCTGAGCACTGTGTGTGTGTGTATATATATATATATATATATATACATTTGCAGCAAATTCAAGATGACTGTCATGTAGCTCATGTAGCTAGGCCAGCCTTGATGCCATAGTGATAGCAGCCATTAAAGAAATGCTTGTATCTGTGTATATGCTTTCTATCCCTGATTTGAGTCTTTTATATTTGTTTAGAGTGCTACTCCAACCAAATTATTTTGTTCTGTTTGTTTGGATAGTGAGGCAAAAAGGGTAGAACCTTAATCAGGTATTATTGCTGTCCATGGTGGTTTTGTGGTCAAAGTCTCCCCAGTGTAAACACAAATGGTAATAAATAAGTGGCAGAGGTTCCAACCATTCCCATCTCCACTAATAATAGGGTTATTACTGCTGTTCTAGTGACCCTTTAGGGTGTTAGGGGAATGAAAACGTAGACCGTAAAAGTGTCAGAAAATCTAACCTTTCCCCACTTAGACATTTATATCTAAGCTGTCACTTCCTGTACCCCTGATGGAGTCCAACTCAGGGCAGACTTCTTTTTAGTCAGAGTGGAGAAAAACCATAAAATGTATGAAACTTTTTTTTTTTTTTTTTAAAAGGCAACGTTTTGAGGAGAATTCCTCTGATTTCCTTTTTTGTGTGACCATGTTGTAAATCTCTAATAAGAGAACAGAGAAGAAAAAGTGGCTTTAACTAGTTCCCGCCTGGCCTATAACAGATTGGTGGCCGGATGGGATGTTCTTCCTTCTGGGTGGACGTAATATGTCACCCTCCCGGTCATGCCGCTCGTGTGTGCCCCCGGAGGTGAGCAGGCTGGTGATCGGTGGTAAGCTGTGTCCCTTGGACACGCAGCGCATCATTGATCAGGGTAAAGAGCCAATGACAGCGGTTCTTTACCATGTGATCAGCTGTGTCCAATCACAGCTGATCCTATGTAAACAAAATGTTGGTTATCGGGATTACCTTTCCTCACTGCTGTTGGTGTAAGAGGAAAGGAAAGCCGATAACCAGCTTTCCTGTGACTGGGGACATTAACCCTAATAATCACGGCACTGATCATCAGTGCAGCCCCATCAGCGCCAATCCGTGCCCATCAATGCAGCCTATCAGTGCAGCCTCATCAACGAACATCGGTGAAGAAGAAAAATTACTTATTTGCTAACAGAAACAAAGAAAACTTTTTTATTTGTTTCAAAATTGTCAGTCTTTTCACATTTGTTTAGCAAAAAATAAAAACCCAGTGGTGATTAAATACCACCAAAAGAAAGCTCTATCTGTCTGAAAAAAATGATAAAAATTTCACATGGGTACAGGAAGGGGGTGAAAGTGCCCAGTAGGCAAGTGGTTAAAACAAGAAATAAAGGGTTATGGACTGCTGTACTCAAAGCCTTGATTTAAATTCCCATTAAAATTCTGTAGGGATATTTTGAAATGGGCAGCTCATGCAAGGAAACCCACAAACAACTTGCAACTGAATTCATTTTGCATGAAGAAATGGTCATAAAATTATGATGTTGATGCCAGAGGCTGGTGGGCAAAATGCCTACAAGAAACAATTTAAAGGGAACAATACCAGCTTCTGATGCCATGGGCATGCTTTATATTTTCAAGAGTACATCATTAACCACTTGTTGACCAGCTGCCGTCATTATATTGCGGCAGGTCGGCACGATCGTAGCTGTACGTCGGCTCCTTTAAGCAGGATAGCAGGCACGTGCTCACTGCACTGCAGGGGTGCCGATGCTCGTGACCGGTGGTTGCGATGACTGTCGGCTACGAGCGATCGCGGACACGAGAGGCAGATAGCTAGGAACTACGATCTGTCATCTCCTATAGTCACCCCCCCCAATACCGGTTAGAACACACAGTCAAGGAACACAGTTAACCCCCTTGATCACTCCCTTGTGTTAACCCCTTCCCTGCCAGTGACATTTATACAGTAATCAGTGCATTTTTATAGCACTAAACGCTGTATAATTGTCAATCGTCCCAAAAATGTGTCAAAAGTGTCCGATGTGTCCGCCATAATGACGCAGTCACAATAAAAATCGCAGATCTCTGCAATTACTAGGAAAAAAAATAAATAATAAAAATGCCATAAATCTATCTCCTATTTTGTAGACGCTATAACTTTTGCGAAAAATCAATATACGCTTATTGCGATTTTTATCACCAAAAATATGTAGAAGAATACATATCGGCCTAAACTGAGAAAAAATGTGCTTTTTTTTTAAAAAAAAAATTGGGGATATTTATTACAGCAAAAAGTACAAAATATTGTGTTTTTTTCAAAATTGTTGCTCTTTTTTAGTTGAGAGCGCAAAAAATAAAAACCGCAGAGGTGATCAAATACCACCAAAAGAAAGCTCTGTGGGGAAAAAAAGGACGTCAATTTTGTTTGGGTACAGCATCACACGACCGCGCAATTGTCAGTTAAAGCGACGCAGTGCCTTATCACAAAATGTGGTCATTGAGCAGCCAAATCTTCCGGGGCTGAAGTGGTTAAATCTGTTGATGCTTTTGTTGCATAAATGATTGAAAAGGCAATTTTTTCTTGTGTTTTATTCAAGTATATCACCCTTATCTGTACTCACTGTTTAAAGCTCTAATGTTTGCTTTTTCAATAATATTGAAAAAGTCAACAATTTCCACGAAAATGCACTTCATTTTGTTCATGACTACATCACATGTGATTGAAGTGGTAATGAAAACAAAACCATAATTGCTTGTTTTAATGAGAATAAATTAATTGACTCCTGGTATTAATACGCATTCTAATGTTTTTCATCTTCTTCTTACAGCATCTTTGGACCAATTATGTATATGGTACAAAGGCTTATAAAGCAACAAGGTTTTGATGCTTTAAATCAGCCGTCAGGCCGCCAGTGTAGTTGTAAATGTCAGCAGTTATTGGTTTGGTGGGACAGCGGGTTTCCCCAGCAACTAATGACGCTGCGGGCGTGCGCCCGCCACCTGCTCCTGCCTGCGGCTCTCGGAGTTGACGGAAGACCAGCTCACACTCACGGGCTGTAAGCAGGGGAGTGACGTCACATGCGCACCCCACCCCCCTGCTGCTCGCGGTTCCCGATTCCCGGGTCCTGGCTCTCCTTGCGAGGTATATCTCGCAGCTTCCACCCCTCCAGCATTTCAGTTGTGCCCTCCTGCATTCAAGGTATGTGGGCCATGGTATGTGATCACTGATGGGTATATTTTTATTGTGCACACGGGGCATATTTTTTTAAGGGGCACACTAATAATATATTTTTAATATGCACACTGCTGGGCATATTTTTGTTAAGGGGCACACTGATGGGCACATTTTGTTGTGCCCATCAGAATGCCCCTTAACATAAAATGTGCCCATCAGCGTGCACAATAAAAATATACCCATCACCGTGCCCCTTAAAATAAAATTTGCCCATCAGAGTGTCCCTTAACATAAAAGGTGCTCATCAGCGTGACCCTTATTTTATGTTAAGTGGCACGCTGATGGGAATATTTTAAGTTAAAGGGCACTCTGATGGGCATAATTTATTTTAAGAGCAACATCAGGTGTCCCGATCACAGCGCTCCTTTACATCAGGTGTTCCCATCACAGCGCTCCTTTACATCAGGTGTCCCCATCACAGCGCTCCTTTACATCAGGTGTCCCATCACAGTGCCTCTTTACATCAGGCATTCCCGTCAGAGTGGCCCTTACATCAGATGTCCCCATCAGAGTCCCCCTTAACATAAAATGTGCCCATCAGCGTGCCCCTTAACATAAAATGTGCCCATCAGGGTGCCCCTTAACATAAAATAAGGGTCACACTGATGGGCAGATTTTATGTTAAGAGGCACGTTTTGTTGTGCCCATCAGAGTGCCCCCTAATATTAAATGTGCCCATCAGGGTGCCCCTTAACATAAAATTTGCCCATCAGTGTGACCCTTATTTTATGTTAAGGGGCACCCTGATGGGCACATTTTATGTTAAGGGGCACGCTGATGGGCACATTTTATGTTAAGGGGGACTCTGATGGGGACATCTGATGTAAGGGCCACTCTGACGGGAATGCCTGATGTAAAGAGGCACTGTGATGGGACACCTGATGTAAAGGAGCGCTGTGATGGGACACCTGATGTAAAGGAGCGCTGTGATGGGAACACCTGATGTAAAGGAGCGCTGTGATCGGGACACCTGATGTAAAGGAGACCTGATGTAAAAAGGCACTGTGATGGGACACCTGATGTAAAGGAGCGCTGTGATGGGACACCTGATGTAAAGGAGCGCTGTGATGGGGACACCTGATGTAAAGGAGCACTGTGATGGGAACACCAGATGTAAAGGAGCACTGTGATGGGGACACCTGATGTAAAGGAGCACTGTGATGGGAACACCTGATGTAAAGGAGCGCTGTGATTGGGACACCTGATGTAAAGGAGACCTGATGTAAAGAGGCACTGTGCTGGGACACCTGATGTAAAGGAGCGCTGTGATGGGACACCTGATGTAAAGGAGCGCTGTGATGGGGACACCTGATGTAAAGGAGCGCTGTGAACGGGACACCTGATGTAAAGGAGCACTGTGATCGGGACACCTGATGTAAAGGAGACCTGATATAAAGAGGCACTGTGATGGGGACACCCAATGTAAAGGGGCACTGTGATGGGCACATTTTATGTTAAGGGGCACGCTGATGGGCACATTTTATGTTAAGGGGGGCTCTGATGGGGACACCTGATGTAAGAGGGCACTGTGATGGGGACAACTGATGTAAAGGGGCACTGTGATGAACACACCTAATTGGGCACACCTGATGTGATAGGGACACCTAATGTAAGGGGGCACTCTGATGAGGACACCCTATGTAAGGGGGCACTGTGATGGAGGAACCATATATAATGGGGCACTCTGATGGTGACAAATGATATAATGGGCAACACTGATGGGAGACACCAGCTGTAAGGGGGCCTTCCATTGCAGAAACCTGATGTAAGTGGGCACTCTGACAAGAATACCTGATGTAAGGGAGTACTCTGCCAATGGCAACTGATTTTTGGGGGTAGTCTGATGGGGCACCCAATGTAATGAATTACTCTAATAGGGGCGAATGATGTAAGGGGGAAAACTAATGGGGACATTTACAGAGTATTACCAAAGTGTGTGGAGGAAACCGTAGCAAAAGCGACAGAGAGCATGGCTTGTGCCAAGAAAAGGAAGATAGACGCTGAAAACCGAGTCTTCAAAGATGAATGGACAGACCAATATATGTTCATTCTTCCTATGGGAAGTTTAAAACCAGTTTGTCTCATTTGTTGTGAAACCGTGGCGTTAATAAAAAGTAGCAATGTGAAGCGTCACTACAAAACAAAACACAGTTCGTTTGTGCAAACATATCCACAGCATTCCGAGGTGAGGGCACGTAAAATAACGGAACTGAAAGCCCAGTATGACAGATCCAACAAAGTCCTCTCACATTCATTTACAGCCCAGCAGCGTGCAAATTAATGTTCACATAAAGTAGCATGGATTTTGGGGCAACACAAAAGACCATTTACCGATGGTACATTTGTAAAGGAGTGTTTGAATGCTGTTGCTGAAACTTTACTTGAGGGTAAACAAAAAGATGAGTTGTGTGGAAAAATCAACCAGATCCCACTGTCAGCATCAACAGCAACGAAAAAGACTGAAATATTAACAGAGGATGTATTGGGAAAACTTGATGCAGCTATTCAGAGTGCAGTATGCCTTTCTTTAGCCATTGATGAATCAACATATATAACTGATAATGCCCAGCTTTTGGTGTATGTAAGATTTTTTCATAAAGAAACTAAAAAACTCTGTGAGGACCTGTTAGGTGTAACACCACTTGAGACACATACAAGAGGACAAGACGTATATGAGGCCATTAAGGAGATTCTGAGAAAGGGGAAGATAGATCTGAAAAAAGTGGTCTGTTACCACAGATGGTGCCCCTGCCGTGGTAGGAAAGGAGAGAGGAGCTGTGGCACGACTGAAAGAGGACAACAGTGACCTTATATCTTACCACTGTATTATTCACCAGACTGTCCCGTGTGCCATTCTATCAGACAAGTTTGCAGAAATCATGGACACAATGATGAAACTCATCGACTTCCTCGGGGTATCCTCATCCCATCAACATCGTTTACTAAGAGAGTTTCTTGACCACTTGCCAGCCACTGCAGTTTTACTGCGGCAGAATGGTACGGCTGGGCGAAACGATGTTATGTCGCTTCGCCCTGTGGCCACTAGCGCCACAATGACCGATGGGCTCCCGCGATCGCTCGTGACACAGCATGAACCGGGATCTGTATGTGTAAACTGAGGGGAGAAAAGACTGATCATGTATTCATACAAAGTATGAACACCGATCTCTCTCTTCCCCTAGCAAGTCCCATCCCCCTACAGTTAGAACACAGAGAGGGAACACAATTAACCCCTTGATCGCCCCCTAGTGTAACCCCTTCCCTTCCAGTGACATTTTTACAGTAATCAATGCATTTTTATAGAACTGATCGCTGTATAATTGTCAATGGTTTCAAAAATGTGTCAAAAGTGTCCGATCTGTCCGCCATAATGTCACAGTCCCGATAAAAAACGCTGATCGCCGCCATTACTAGTAAAAAAAAAAATTATAAAAATGCCATAAATCTATCCCCTATTTTGTTGACGCTATAACTGTTGCGCAAACAAATCAATATATGGTTATTGCGATTTTTTCTTTTTTTTTTCTTTTACCAAAAATATGTAGAAGAATGCATATCGGCCTAAACTGAGGAAAAAATTTGTTTTTTGAAAAAAAATGTGGGATATTTATTTTAGCAAAAAGTAAAAGATATTGTGTTTTTTCAAAATTGTCTCTGTTCTTTTGTTTATAGCGCAAAAAATAAAAACCGCAGAGGTGATCAAATACCACCAAAAGAAAGCTCTATATGTGGGGAAAAAGGATGCAAATTTCATTTGGGTACAGCATCGGACAACCGCGCAATTGTCAGTTAAAGCGACGAAGTGCCAAGTTGTAAAAAGTGCTCTGGTCAGAAAGGGGGTAAAATCTTCCGGGGCTTAAGCGGTTAAAGAAGTTGAGGCAAATGACCTTTTACTTCACAACAATGTTAGATGGCTAAGTAAAGGCAATGTATTGAAACTCTTTTGGTCCATTCGAACAGAAGTAGCGGCTTTCTTAGTGCAACTCAAAAGTCAGAAAGCAAGACAGTTTCCACTGTTTTTACAAGATGAGAGCACAATGGATAATATCGCTTTCCTAGTGGATATAACATCACACCTTAATGAACTCAACTTAAACCTCCAGGGCAAGAACAATTCCATCTGTGATTTGATGACCGCTGTCCGCTCCTTCCAGAGAAAACTGGATTTGTTGAAGGAAGATCTGCAAGGAGAGTGCTTGCATTTCACAAAGGTGAAAGAGCAGATTCAAGGAAAGAGAGATGTTTCTTCTTTTGTTGACTTCATAAATAAACTCATTGGAAACTTCAGTAAAAGGTTTGATAGCTTCAGTCTTGGACAGCAGATCCTCCTGTTCATCCACAATCCATTCCTCAATCAAGATGTCAGAGTGTTTTCAAAGGAGGTGATGCAGACCTTCAAGTGGGCAATTTGATCTTCTGGCTGCAGACTGTGCCTGAGACTGAATTCCCTTGTCTAATCAAGGTAGTACTACACACTTTGACCATGTTTGGATCCATGTACAGCTGTGAGTCAGCTTTCTCCACTATGAACATTATTAAAACGAATTATCGTTCCAGGCTCACCAATGAGCACCTACATATGTGCATTAGAATGGCAGTAACTCAATTTAAGCCAAGATTCAAACTACTGGCAGGACAATCAAAAGCCCATTTTTCTCACTAGACAGGGAAGGCTTTTAGGTGGTAAAAAATTGAAATAAAACTGAGGATAATTTGTGCACCTTTTCAAATTGACACCTTTAGTTGTTTAAGTCAGAAGGTGCTTCTTTCTTTTACTTGAAAAATGGATGTGCTTTTTATGTTTTATTAAAGAGTTATTGATTTGTTTCCATATTGTTTTTAATAAAAATAGTTGTTTGTTCTCCATACAAAGACAAGAGCAAATGTAAAGCTATCCTAGTTCCAACTGTCCACATGTTTAATGTAACTGAAACTTGACAATAAATATTGTTTAAATGCTAAGGAAATTGTACATTTCTCATGTTTTGATAGACATCCAGTGACTGCAATCTTTCTGAGTCATAGCACAGACTTGAGATTCGGACCTCGGCCCAAAGAGAATTTTGGCGACCTCCTTGAATTTTTATTCAGTACCCCTGCTTTAACTACTTGCTTACTGGGTACTTAAACCCCCCTCCTATCCAGACCAATTTTCAGCTTTCAGCGCTGACGCACTTTGAATGACAATTGCGCGGTCATACAACACTGTACACAAATGAAATTTTTATCATTTTTTCCCAACAAATAGAGCTTTCTTTTGGTGGTATTTGATCACCTCTGCGGTTTTTATTTTTTGTTAAAAAAATGTAAAAATCTGAATTAAAAAAAAAAAAAATTTTATTTTATTATAAAAAATTTAAAACAGGTAATTTTTCTCCTTCATTGATGTACGCTGATTAGGCGGCACTGATAGGCGGCAGTGATGGGCACTGATGGGTGGCAGTGATGGGCACTGATGGGTGGCAATAATGGGCACTGATTGCTTACACTGATGGCAGCACTGCTAGGTGGCACTGATTGGCACTACTGGTGGGCATTGATAGGTGGCACTTGTGGACATTGATAGGTGGCACTGTGGGCACTTTTAGGTGGCACAGATGAGGCAGATGTGCCCCTTCCACTTCGGGACCGATGTCCCTCGCAACTGAGCCAGTGATCGGCTTTTTTTTCTACTCACGCTATCAGCGTAAGTAGAAAAAGAAAACGATTACCGATCTTTTGTTTACATCATGTGATCAGCTGTCATTGGCTGACAGCTGATCACATGGTAAGGGGCCGGGACCGGCCCCTTACTCGGATCGGTGATCACCCGAGTCTCAGTGACTCGGTGATCACAGCGCACTCGGCGCGTGCCCTGTAGGGCGCGCGCAGGGCGCCTGCACAGGGGAGGCCTCCCGGGAATTCAGGTCCGCGCTGTGGCCGTCATTCGGCCATAGCGCGGATGTCAAGTGGTTAAATTGCATGGCCCTGTTTATGAGTAGGGACCACGAGAACTTGTATTACCTTCATTAACCTTATTCTGCACTGTCTTCTTTTTTCTGGTTTTCTCTATCATGTAAAGCAGTATAAAAAAACAAAAAGCAAACATTTATTATATTTTAGCTTAGCAAGTCTTATGCCGCGTACATATGAGCGGAATTTCCGACAGAATGAGTCCGATGGGAGCTTTGCATTGTATATTCCGACCGTGTGTATGCCCCATCGGACTTTTTCTGTTGAAAATTCAGACGGACTTAGATAGAGAACATGTTCTATATTTTTCAGACGGAACAAATTACTATCAGAAAAAACGCTCGTCTGTATGTTGTTCCGACGCACCAAATAACAACGCATGCTCTGAAGCAGGTACGAGACGGAAGCTATTGGCTACTGGCTATTGAACTTCCGTTTTCTAGTCCCGTCATACGTGCTGTAGATCACCGCATTCTAGACAGTCGGAATTTGGTGTGACCGTGTGTATGCAAGACAGCTTGAGCGGAATTTCCTACGTCAAAACCAGTTGTGTGTACAGGGCATTAGAAGTGATGGCTGCATTGGCTCCCTTTCCCTTTTCCTTTTCTTTCCTCATTAGCAGGGGTGCTTAAAATGGTCAGCTTTTATTCAGTTATGTAAAACCTTTATCCCAAAAGAAAACAATGTTGCTGTAATTTATTAAAAATTATTAGCTGGAGTTTGGCTTCAATGTGTTAGTGTATTTAAATATGCTAGTGCATCTAATACTGCCCTCCTCCCCTTGATTAATAATGCTGCTCTCCAAAGGTGCCTCTGTTGCTCCATCATCCAAAGTATAGGCACGCTAATGCAGGAGGTGTGTTGCTGGCCAGATCACTAGGTGAAAACAGAAGAGGGAAAAAAGACGACTAATGCAGCCACTACATCTAATTATTGATAAGCTGCAATACAGTGCCTTAAAAAAAGTATTCATACCCCTTGAAATTTTCCACATTTTGTCATGTTACAACCAAAAACGTTATATGATAGACCAGCACAAAGTGGCACATAACTCTGAAGTGGAAAGAAAATGATAAATCAATACAAATATGTGAAACGTGTGACATGCATTTGTATTCAGCCTCCCTGAGTCAATACTTTGTAGAACCATCTTTTACTGCAATTACAGCTGCAAGTCTTTTTGGGGATGTCTCTACCGGCTTTGCACATCTAGAGAGTGACTTTTTTGCCCATTCTTCTTTGCAAAATAGCTCAAGCTCTGTCTGATTGGACAATTGGTTTCACTGGATTTTAGTTAGCGGTATCCGAGTAAAGGTGGCTGAATACAAATGCACGCTACACTTTTCACAATTATGTGCAACTTTGTGTTGGTCTATCGCATAAAATCCCAATAAAATACATTTATGTTTTTGGTTGTAACATGACAAAATGTGGAAAATTTCAAGGGGTATGATTGTTCAAGGCACTGTATATTACATTTTTTTTGGTTTTGAGTTTAATACCGTTATAAGGATCCACTTACCAGACTTCAGAGATAAGCACTGCCTACCTGACCTTTCAATATCCATTGACATTGATATTATTTTCTTCCATAGTGCTTTCCTTTGAAGGATGGGGCTTAGCGACTAGAGGTGTGGTATATCTCCAAAGATGCATAACCCATAGAGAAAATGGATTCTTTTTTATTTTTAAACATGCTGAGCTACCCTTTCATATTTTATTAAAAAGTTGGAGTTGTGGGGTATGAGAGATACATAATTTCAGGCACAAGTATTTTATACATAATAACATTGGTCCAGCTTGGACCAATGTAACTAAGTATATACCATACTTGGCTGATGCCCCTGGAGGCTTGAAATCATTAAAGTAGACACTGCTGCTCCCAGAAATCTTTACTTTTTCTAGGTCGCCTTACCACCTCATCCAAGAACGCATATCAAAAAAGTATCTGTAGTAAAATATGGGACTTTTGAGGCACAAAGTTAGTGAAATTTGTAATTTTTTTTTCATTTCTAATATTCATTACCTGCTGGGTTATACGTTATCATCAGGTGAATGGACACTGGTAGACCAAAGGTCTTCAGACAGGAAGTGATCCCCTATATAACCCCTCCCATACAGGAAATACTTTAGTTTTTTACCAGTGTCTGCGAGGTGGATGGCACAGTTTGAGCTCTCTGAGCTCCAGGTCCCACAAAAGGTTCTAAAATGAATCAAGGGATTGACCAATCGGATCCATTTAACACAGGCTTTTAAATTTGCTTTCTTGAAGTTAAATGTTTTTATCTTTCCCGTATGTGTTTTTTGCTTACAGCTAACATCAAATGAAATCATGTTATGGTCACTGCTACCAAGATGCTCCTTTATTTGAACATTAGTAATAAGCTCTGCATGGTTTGAGATTACCAGGTCCAACAGAGCATCATTCCTAGTTGGGGCCTCAATAAACTGGAACAATAAAATTGCCTTGTAATAGGTTTATACAATTTTGCCCTTTAACTGTCCCAGCGGTGCCATTACTCCAGTCAATTTCTGGGTAGTTAAAATCCCCCATTATTATCACAGTCCCAGCCCCTTCAATCTGTGCAAGGAGCTAAGTCTCCACCTTCTCATTAACATTGGGCGGTCTATAACAAACTCCAATGATTAACTTTGAACTACGCACATCTATATGCAGTTCCACCCATAATGCTTCAGACTCATCACACTCTCCATCAACCAGGTCCTCTTTTATGTAATTTTTTATTTATTTTATATTCAAGGTTAATTATGTGTGTTCCCCTCCAAGGGGGCTCCATCAAGGGTTAAAATACACATTCCTTCATTCCAGAAATGTCTTAAATTCAAAACTTAATATTTACCTTATATGTTGCAGTCAAAAGAAATGATTTAGACATTTAGGTCATCCAAGAACACTTTACATTTATTCAGAAGATGCAAAGCATTCTCTGAGTGGAGCCCATACAGGTTCAGTAAGCAGAAGTGCAGCCACTCGGCACGGGACACGAATGCAAGTGGAGATCGCTGAAGTAGCGATTTATTCAGTGATTTCCATCTTTTGCATGAAGAAGTGCTAAAAAATGATGATAATGCCAGAGACTGGTGGGCAAAATGCTTACAAGAAGCAATTTCTGCTAAAGGAGACAATACTTGCTTCTGATGCCATGGGCATACTTTATTTTTTCAACAGTACATCATTACATCTGTTGATGTTTTTGTTGAATAAATGATTGAAAAGACAATTTTTTTCTTGTGTTTTATTCAAGTATATCACCTTTATCTGTACACACTGTTTGAAGAAATATATTGTTTACCTGTTCAAAAAATAATGAAAAAGTCAACAATTTCCACGATGATGCATTTAATTTTGTTAATTTGACAAAGATTTTTTTCATAAAAAATCAAAAATATGTTTCTCTGCTGCTTACTGTACTGTGTTACGGGGAACAGAGAGATACACTACTACCCTGTGCATGAGTATATTGTAGACATCCTTGGAAAAAAAGGTTCAATGAAAATGGTCATGAACAAGGTAAAGATCGCTACAAGTTAAAAAATTAAGTAACAAATCAATGTTGATTTCTTTAACCACTTACGGACCGCCCAAAGTCATTATACGGCGGCACTTTGAAGAGGAATATTGTTATGGCAGCAGCTAGCTGCCATAACCCCAGTATCCTCTTCTTCAGCGGGCGGTCCGCTTACAGAGTGGTCTCTGCTGCGGATTTGCCGCAAGATCACTTTTATCAGCAGCGGGAGAGGGCCCCCCCTTCCCGCCGCGCCCCTGGTGCCCTCCGCTGCTTACCTGAGCCGCTGGCAGCAGTGGAGGTGATCGGATCCTGTCCCCTCTGTGGTATGGAGCTGAGTGAGGGGAAGATGGCCCCCACCCGGCTCCATACCATTGCAGGGCAGAAGCGACGTCAAGACATCACTTCCGCCCATAGCTCTTAAAGGGACATTTTTTTTTAATTTTTCTTTTTCAAACAACTTTTTTTTTTTTTTTATTGCATTTTAGTGTAAATATGAGTTCTGAGGTCTTTTTGACACCAGATCTCATATTTAATAGGTCCTGTCATGCTGTTTTCTATTACAAGGGATGTTTTTATTCCTTGTAATAGGAATAAAAGTGACACAATTTTTTTTTTTAACAGAACAGTGTAAAAATAAAAGGTAAAATAAATAAGAATTTTTTTTTTTTTTTAACGTGCCTTGTCCTGCTGAGCTCGCATGCAGAAGCGAACGCATACGTGACTAGCGCTCGCATATGAAAATGGTGTTCAAACCACACATGTGAGGTATCACCACGATCGTTGGAGTGAGAGCAATAATTCTAGCCCTAAACCTCCTCTGTAACTCAAAACATGCAACCTTTAGAATTTTTTAAGCATCACCTGTGGAGATTTTTAAGGGTAAAAGTTTGTCGCCATTCCACGAGCGGGCGCAATTTTGAAGCGTGGCATGTTGGGTATCAATTTACTAGGCGTAACATTATCTTTCACAATATAAAAATAATTTTTTTTTATTTGTTGTCTTATTTTTTAATTCAAAAAAATGTATTTTTTAAAAAAAAGTGTGCTAGTAAGATCACTGCGCAAATACGGTGAGACAAAAAGTATTACAACGATCGCCATTTTATTCTCTAGGGTGTTTGAAAAAAATAAAAATATAATGCTTGGGGTTCTAAGTAATTTTCTAGCTAAAAAAAATTATTTTAACTTGTAAACAACAAGTTTGAAATATAGGCCCGGTCCTTAAGTGGTTAACCCAAAAATATGATTGACTTAAGAGATTTTGGTAGACAGTAGCTTGTAAATTCTGTGTTGGCGTAGGCAATATATTTCCTATAAGAGAATACTGGAATACAAATTGTTTTTGGATATAAACGTTCTAGACAATACATGATTTGATACGATGCAGGAGTCCCTTTTCCTTCAGTTGGATCTGATTCATAGAAATAGAAGAGAGATTTTGCTCTTTCCCTGTCTGTTTTTTCGTAGAGGTTTTATTTTGAGCTATGGAGGAGAGAACAAATTGTGAACATTCCTCAATTTATAACCACCATGTTTAATCTAATTTTTGTAATGCTCAGATAAAATATGGCCTAGGCTGCATTGTAAGCAATACAGATACAGATTAAGACAGAGAGATTTATCAAGTGGAAGGATATGTTCTAGCACTTTGCATATGATTTTGTATGTGTCTATTAATTCTACAGACGATCGTTTATTTCCACTTTGATGTACCCCCAACATCGTGTATATTAAAATTCTCCTTTCAGCTCCTAACACCAGTGTCTGCTTCTAGTTGTTAGATGCACCCTTTGGTGATTAAAATTTAATGTTGTTTCAACGGTCCTCATGGCTGGTGGGTCTACACTTATGCTGGCCATACACTATACGAAAAATCAACCAAAATTCGGTCATTTAGACAGTTCGTTCCTTTTTCGTCCAGTTAATGGGCACAAAATCGATAATCATTGGGACGTTTTCGAGCCGAAAAAACAAAGGACAAGTTTGGAAATTTTCTAACGAACGATGAATTGAAAGTTTAATGTGTTTCCCATCCAAACTGTATGCACTAGCGGTATATGTAAAAAAACAAACATAAAAGTAATTCATTTATGTCCACTGAACAATTTATCGGTCATTACATGATGGCACTATCGTTTGCGCTCATGGGCGAATGTTCGTTTTTTGAAAATGGGTTTGGCTGATTTTTTCGTATGGTATATGGCCAGCATTAGTCCTAGACCAAGTAACTCATGAAAAGACTAAATAAAGCAAGAATGGAGGTAAAGAGGTTAACTGATCTCAAACTGTTGCCAAATAGGATGCTCCCGAAAGCAAGCTGTATTCCTCATTGACACAGGCCCTTAGGATGGTCAACATTTCTGGAAGGTGCTGAGGGAAACAATACCCATAACATGTCGGGGGCCTTCAAGCCTGGAGGATGTCACAAGGTTTTTGCTATCTGCTGTTTGTTTTATGATATGGACCTACTATATAAAGTCATCCAGCACCGACAAATGTATTCGTTTTCTGCTTTGCTAAATAATGGGGCAGGACAAATCTGCTTGAACTGTTCCTGGGTGTCCCTGTGTTGTGCACGGTTTACTGCTGCAGTTGAACATATATATATGTGTGTGTGTGTGTGTGTGTGTACAGTGGGGAAAATAATTATTTGATCCCCTGCAGATTTTGTAAGTTTGCCCCATTACAAAGAAATCAAGGATCTATTTGTATTATCATAAGTGTATTTTAAATGATAGAGACGGAATATCAACCAAAAATACAGAAAAAACACATGATACAAATATATAAATTGAGTTGCAGTTCAGTAAATAAAATAAGTATTTGATCCCCAAGCAAAACATGACTTGGTAGAGAAACCCTTGTTGGCAAGCACAGAAGTAAGAGGTTTTTTGTAGTTGGTGAGCAGGTTTGCTCACATCTCAGGAGGGATTTTGCTCCACTCTTCTTTACAGATCGCCTCTAAATCCTAAAGGCTTAATTCTTGGCTGTCACTTGGCAACTTGAAATTTCAGCTCCCTCCATAAATGTTCTATAGGATTGAGGTTTGGAGACTGGCTAGGCCACTCCATGACCTTTATGTGCTTCTTGAGCCACTCCTTCGTTGTTGCTTTGGCAGTATGATTTGGGTCATTGTCGTGCTGGAAGACCCATCCATGACCCATCTTCTGTATTCTGGCTGAGGGAAGAAGGTTCTCATCCAAGATTTTACAATACATGGCCCTGCCCATTGTACCCTCAACACGGCAAAGTTGGCCTGTGGGGTTTATTTACTAAAGCTAGAGAGTGCAAAATTACTCACACTTCTGCAGAGAAACCAATCGGCATTCAGGTTTTATTGCCAAAGCTTAATTAAACAAGCTGAGGCTAGAAGCTGATTGGTTTCTCTGCAGAAGTGTGACTGATTTTGCACTCTCTAGCTTTAGTAAATAAACCTCTGTACCTTTAGCAGAGAAAGAGCCCCAAAGCATAATGTTTCCACCTCCGTGCTTGACTGTAGGGATGGTGTTCTTAGGGTCATAGTCAGCATTTTTCTTCCTCCAAACACGGCTAGTTGAGATTTTATGCCAAAGAGCTTAATTTTGGTGTCATCTGACCACAGCACTTTCTCCCAATCCTTCTCTCATTCATTTAGATGTTCACTGGCAAACACTGTACATGTGCTTTCTTGAGAAGAAGGACCTTGTGGGTGCTGCAGGATTTCATACCTTGGCGCTGTATTGTGTTACCAATGGTTTGTTTGGTGACTGTGGTCCCAACTGCCTTGAGATCATTCACAAGCTCCTCCCGTATTGTTCTGGGCTGCTCCCTCAATTTTCTCATGATCATCCTTACTCCGTGAGGCGAAATCTTGCATGGAGCTCCAGACCGAGGCCAATTGATGGTTATTTTGTATTTCTTCCATTTGCGAATAAACGCTCCAACACAGGGATAAAAATCAATTATTTTTTTTAAAAGAATCAGATTTTTTTTATTTAAATCGGATTTATTTGATTTAAATCATTTTTTTTATCAAATTTTATTTTAATAAAATGCTTTTGGAGTAAAAATCTATCTAAAGATAGTTTTCTATTTAGGATACATTAATAATTTAGTTTATTCAGCATGAAATGGAGCTTCGTTATGTAGCATGAGGCTGTATATTCTGCAATAGTTACATTTTTGGTAAACTCATTCAATGAATCCAAGCTCTGCAAGCTGAGATAGCATGCACTGCATTGATGCATTCACACAATTTCATAGTAACCATGAGATGAAACAAAGTTCAGGAATATTCCTTTATCCAATTGCTTTGCACATCTATGTAAACTACGAACTGTATGATTAAATCGGTTCGGATATCGCTGTTTTACTACCCCCACAGCTTATTATTCTAAATAGGAAATCTTCATTTTGTTTGCAAATATTAAAGATTCTAACTACCAGCAAGATTAAGTCCTTCCATTTAAAGAGCACCTGTCATTTCAGATCCATCATGGCAGCGCCTGTTAACGGGCATCCACCCCACTCACCTGCTGCCGCATCACCAGGCATCTCATTAAAGTGAACGGGACTGTCGGTGAGTCAACAGCGGGTCAGAAGAGGGGCCGCTGCAGAACAGAGATGACAGTTGCACTTTAAAAATTATGATTTAATTCGAGTTTATTTAAATCAAGCCTTTTTACTAGTGTTTTAAATCATGATTAAAATGACTTAATTTAAATCAAATCCACCCTGCTCCAACAGTTGTCTTCTTCTCACCAAGCTTCTTGCTGTTGGTCTCCCATTCCAGCCTTGTGCAGGTTTACAGTCTTGTATATGACATCCTTTGACAGCTCTTTGGTCTTGCCCATGATGGTGAGGTTTGAATGGAAGAAAGAGATTCTGTGGACAGGTGTCTTTTATACATAGGGGCACCTTCTTAAATTGACAGCACTAATCTGTGTATGAGCACATACTGTAGCCAGTGTATGTGAGCTAGAATTATTGTTGGTTGGTAGGGGATCAAATACTTATTTTACGCACTGAACTGCAACTCAATTTATAACATTTGTATGATGTGTTTTTTCTGGATTTTTGGTTGCTATTCTGTCTCTATTATTTAAAATACACCTATAATAACAATTATAGACCCTTAATTTCTTTGTAAGTGGGCAAACTTACAAAATCTGCAGGGGGATCAAATAATTATTTTCCCCATTGTGTGGGTGTGTGTGTGTATATATATATATATATATATATATATATATATATATATATATATATATATATACATACATACAGTATCTGACAAAAGTGAGTACATAATATTTTATTATATCTTTTTAAGTGACAACACTGAAGAAATGACACTTTGCTACAATGTAAAGTAGTGAGTGTACAGTTTGTGTAACTGTACATTTGCCATCTCCTCAAAATAACTCAACACACAGCCATTAATAATGTCAGGCTGAGATTTTGGTCCATATTGATTGACATGATAGCATCACGCAGTTACTGCAGATTTATCGGCTGCACATCCATGATGCGAATCTCCCGTTCCACCACATCTCAAAGATGCTCTATTGGATTGAGATCTGGAGACTGTGGAGGCCATTGGAGTACAGGGACCTCATTGTCATGTTCAAGAAACCAGTTTGAGATGATTTGAGCTTTGTGACTTAGTGCATTATCCTGCTGGAAGGAGCCATCAGAAGATGGGTACACTGTAGTCATAAAGGAAGTGTTATTTTGTCGACTAAAACATTTTCGTCAAAATTTTCGTCAGCGGCCTTTCTACAGTTACGAAACGAAAAGCACACCACATTTTTGTCCATTGATGAGAACTATGACGAAAATCAATTCCGTTTTCATTAACGAATGAGAGCGAAATGAAAATGTGAGGCAGGGATGTTTACCCTTCGTGAGTTTCCAGTTTCCACAGACGGAGCTCCGCCTGCTCTCGCTCAAAGCGAGCTAGCAAGCAAGTCAAGTCCATAGCGTGCTTCGCTTAGCAGTAGATATAGCACTGTGCATCCAACATTACAGGCCTCTGAGTCCTCAGACGACCATCCAGAGCAGCACTGTGCATTACAGGACTCCCGACGATGACTGGCCAGAGCAGAGAGCACTGTGGGTGTGTACATTGCAATTACAGGCCTGAGGCCTCCCATCAGGCCGCCGTCCACCCAGAGCACTGTGTATGCATTACAGGCCTCCTCTGACCATTGGCATCCAGAGCACTGTGCATTACAGGCCTCCCCTCAGACCACTGTCCATCGAAAGCACTATGTGTGCATTACAGGCCTTCTCTGACCACCGGCATCCAGACCACTGTTCATTACAGGCCTCCTAAGACCACTGTGCAGCATTACAGGCCTCCTCAGACCACTGTGCAGCATTACAGGCCTCCTCGGACCACCATTCAGAGCCCTGTGGAGCATTACAGGCCCCCTCAGAGCACTGTGCAGCTTAACAGGCCTCCTCTGACCACCATCCAGAGCACTGTGCAGCAATACAGTACTCCTCAGACCACCCGCCAGAGCACTGTGTAGCATTATAGTCACAGTCCAGAGCACTGTGTGGCATTACAGGCCTCCTCAGACCACCGTCCAGAGCACTGTGGAGCATTACAGGCCTCCTCAGACCACTGTTCAGCATTACAGTAGTGCTCAGACCACTGTGCAGCATTACAGGCCTCCTCAGACCACCGTCCAGAGCATTGTGCAGCATTACAGGCCTCCTCAGACCACCGTCCAGAGCATTGTGCAGCATTACAGTACTCAGACCACCGTCCAGAGAAATGTATAACATTACAGCCACCGTCCACAGCACTGTGTAGCAATACAGGCCGCCTCAGACCACCGTTCAGAGCACTGTGGAGCATTACAGGCCCCCATTGGACCACTGTTCAGCATTACAGGCCTCCTCAGACCACTGTGCAGTATTACAGGCCTCCTCAGACCCCTGTCCAGAGCACTGTGCAGCATTACAGTACTCACACCACCATACAGAGCACTATGTAGCATTACAGCCACCGTCGAGAGCACTGTGCGCGGCATTACAGGCTTCCTCAGACCACAGTCCAGAGCACTGTGCAGCATTACAGGCCTCCCTATGTCACCGTCCAGAGCACTGTGTAGCATTACAGCCACCGTCCAGAGCACTGTGTAGCATTACAAGCCTCCTCAGACCACTTTCCAGAGCACTGTGGAGCATTACAGGCCTCCTCAGACCACTGTGCATCATTACAGTCCTCCTCAGGCCACCGTCCAGAGCACTGTGTAGCATTACAGTCCCCCTCAGACCACTGTCCAGAACACTGTGGAGCATTACAGGCCTCTTCAGACCACTGTTCAGCATTACAGGCCTCCTCAGACCATTGCACAGCAATAGAGGGCTCCTTAGATCCTGTCCAGAGCACTGTGCAGCATTACAGTACTCAGACCACTGTCCAGAGCACTGTGTAGCATTACAGCCACCGTCCAAAGCACTGTGCACAGCATTACAGGCTTCCCCAGACCACAGTCCAGAGCACTGTACAGCATTACAGGCCTACTCATACCACCGTCCAGAGCACTGTGTAGCATTACAGCCGCTGTCCAGAGCACTGTGTAGCATTACAGGCCTCCTCAGACCACTGTCCAGAGCATTGTGGAGCATTACAGGCCTCCTTAGACCACTGTGCAGCATTACAGGCCACCTCAGACCACCGACCAGAACACTGTGGAGCATTAAAGGCCTCCTCAGACCACTGTGCAGCATTACAGGCCTCAGACCACCATCCAGTGCACTGTGCAGCATTACAGTACTCCTCAGATCACCGTCCTGAGCACTGTGTAGCATTACAGCCACTGTTCAGAGCACTGTGTAGCATTACAGGCCTCCTCAGACCACTGTCCAGAGCACTGTGCAGCATTACAGTGAATGGCAAAAACTCCCATCATTGCATGACCTACTGCTGCCTTTTGTGGAACATACTAAAACCCTCCAGAGTGACACCATGTCTCTGGGTGCCCCTGCCCTCTTTGATCTACTCAGCTTTAAACAGAGCACTAGCTACCAACACCTTGCCACAATTGCACAGAATATGAAAGGGAATGTAAACCAGTGTTTTGCGTCATTCTTAGATCCAACTAATGTGTTCATGCCACTTGCAGCAGCTGCTTGTTTTGTCAATCGTAATCTGTGAAACTCTTGGTGTGGCGGATGAGAATATTCAGGAACTGCTTAAAAAGGCAGAGGAAAGGTCCTAAGAAAATCCACATTGCCCCACACACAGAGTGGGTATTCACTGTCACAGGTGATCTCTCAAACAGGCCAACGGAATAGAGCAAGGGTCATGTTGGCACAACGTGCTTTCCTTAAAATGGATCGAAACAAATAGAAGTATTTTATTCTCTAGGTATTTCTATTTCTAACATAAGAAGCATACCTAATACTTGTGGGTTGTGCTTACTGTGATAGGAGGAATCAATATTTTCAACAGTTTTAATTGTCAATTTAAATTCATAGGAAAAATGCACAGGCGACAAATGGCATTAGTAAGTGGAACTATAACAACCATCACTTTTTATCAACTTCTCTCTCTCTTAGCATTGACAAATTTGACAATAGAGGTGAACATCACACTAATGAAAAAGAAAAATAGATCCATAACTATCGAAAAGGGCAGCCTGACGTCAGGGTCCTGCCCCTAGTAGTCTTTTTAGTGTGATATTTACCTCTATTGTCATTGCGAATGATGAGAGAGAGAAGAGTTGATAAAAAGTGGTGACTGTTATAATCCACACACTAATGGCATTATTGTAGACTGTGCACTTTTTCTTTGAATGTATCTGAGAATTAGAAATAATGAACTGACAGTAAACTTATTCTTATTCTAGAAATATGCATTACCCTCGAGTATTGGTTTATTATGCTGTGCCAGACTGACAGTGACAGTGCCTGTGCAGTGTGCTTGTAGCTGCTAAAATGTTTTGCTGTGTTCTATTCAGTTTCTTGAACTGTTAAAGTTCATGTAAATGTGCACTGCATGGCGGCATCATCACACAAAGAGTTTTTTTTTTTTTTATTATTTATTTTAACATTACACTTGTCAAAAAAGCAATATTCTTGTAACGACACTTGGTTTTACTCAAATAAAGACGTTTTATAATGACAAAATCTGTGTCTGCAGTGCATGTTCAAACCTTAATACCATAAATAATAACATATTCGATTTTTCACTCTAGGAGTATATAAGTTTGGAAATTGTAGAGAAATGCGTAACCACTTGCCGCCCTCCCTATTGCGAATTGACGTCCACAATGTGGATCCGTTATCCTAACTGGGCATCATATTACTTCCAGCAGTATAAGCCACTCGTGCGCAGGGCGGCAGTCGTGGTGCTGTGTGTCGCTCCGATCATGGTAAAGAGCCTATGACGTAGGCTCTTAACCACGTGATCATCAGTGACCAATCACAGCTGATCACAGTGGTAACCAGGAAATGCCAGTAATCGGCTTTCCTCAGTTCACGCTGACAGGGAGAGCCGATCAGCGGTTTTCCTGGCGGGGGTGGGGGTGGAGTCTGTGCTGATAATCAGCGCATTCATTATCAGGGCAGCCCCATCAGAGGTGCCCACCACAGCTGCCAATCAATGCCCATCAGATAACAGTCAGTGCCCATCAAAATGCCAATTAGTGCACCCCAAAATGCCTGTCAGTCCCTCCTCATCAGAGCTGCCTGTCAGTGCCATCTATTAGTGCCCATCAGTACTGCATATCATTGCTGCCTAGCAATGCTGCATATTATGCCTCCTCATCAGTGTCCATCAGTACCAGCTTATCCGATCAGCTGATCTCCTGGCGGGGGGAGGGGGGGTCTGCGCTGATGATCAGCGCATTCATTATCAGGGCAGCTCCATCAGAGGTGCCCACCACAGCTGCCAATCAATGCCCATCAGTATCGCTTGTTAGTGCCCATCACAGATGCCAATCAGTGCCCATCAGTAATGATTGTCAGTGCCTCCTCATCAGAGCTGCCTATTAGTGCCATTTATTAGTGCCCATCAGTGCTGCACATCAGTGCCGCCTATCAATGCTGCATATTAGTGCCTCCTCATCAGTGTCCATCAGTACCAGCTGATCAGTGCCCGTTAGTGCAGCCTCATCAGTGCCCATCAGTGAAGGAGAAAACTAAATTTTATAACAAGCGAAGAAAAACTTTTTTTTTTTTCAAAAACTTCGGTTTTTTAAATTTTTTTAGCAAAAAATAAAAACCCCAGTGGTGATCAAATTCCACCAAAAGAAAGCTCTATTTGTGGGAAGAAAATGATAAAACTTTAGTTTGTGTACAGTGTTGTATGACCGCCCAATTGTCATTCAAAATGTGACAGCGCTGAAAACTGGTCTGGGCAGGAAGGGGGTGAAAGTGCCCTATATTGAAGTGGTTAAATAATGCATTACAATTTAACTAAACCCATTTGAATTTAGACAACTAAAATGATTTTAGTCGACTAAAATGTACTGGATATTTTAGTCGACTAAAATGTAGGATATTTTAGTTGACTGAAAAAGAAGAGGGGAAGGACAGAGAGGCACCAGGCAGGCATAGTGTGACGCTGTTTATTTAAAAAATGAGTTTTATAAACAAAGATTGCACTGACATGTAGGAAGGGGAGACAAACTATGGCTGGGGATGACTGGTAAAGAGCAATCCAAGTGTGTAAAAGCAAAAGTCCAGGGGATTGGGGCGGTCCGGTGTTCTAGGGTGACCCTGCACAGCGCGGAATCAGTGTCAGAATAGCTAATGCTTATGAGCCGAGGGACTGCCGTTATTTCGAGCCGGGATGGATGTCCACAGAAAGGTTCCCCAGCGTAGTGAAAGTGCTGTCAATCCGAGCAAAGCAGCAGCCAATAGGGAGGCGTTTCAAAGGCAAACCAGGCCTTCTTCATCAGCCATATACAGTGCCTTGAAAAAGTATTCATACCCCTTGACATTTTCCACATTTTGTCATGTTACAACCAAGAATGTAAATGGATTTTATGTAATAGACCAACAAAAAGTGGGACATAATTGTGAGGTGGAAGGAAAATGATAAATGGTTTTCAAGATTTCTTTACAAAAAAATATCTGAAAAGTGTGGCATGCATTTGTATTCAGCCTCCTTTTACTTTGATAAACCAGGTGCCTTCAGAAGTCAACTAATTAGTAATTTAATCTCAGTATAAATACAGCTGTTCTGTGAAGCCCTCAGAGGTTTGTTAGGGAACCTTAGTGAACAAACAGCATCATGAAGGCCAAGGAACACACCAGACAGGTCAGGGATAAAGTTGTGGAGAAGTTTAAAGCAGCTTTAGATTATACAGAAATATCCCAAGCTTTGAACATCTCACGGAGCACTGTTCAATCCATCATTTGAAAATGGAAAGAGTATGGCACAACTGCAAACCTACCAAGACATGGCTCTCCACCTAAACTGACAGGCCGGGCAAGGAGAGCATTATTCAGAGCAGAAGCCAAGAGGTCCATGGTAACTCTGGAGGAGCTGCAGAGATCCACAACCCAGGTGGGAGAATCTGTCCACAGGACAACTATTAGTTGTGTCCTCCACAAATCTGGCCTTTATGGAAGAGTGGCAGAAAATGGAAAAAGGATGACCGCACTCCAATATATGTCTTTATTGAATAAAGCCTTATCCATACACCAATCAGAGACACAGGTCCAGATGATAACTGACGCGTTTCACACCATTAAAGGCGCTTAATCATATAGCTGATTAAGCTCATTTTAGCGGTGCGAAACGCGTCAGTTATCATCTGGACCTGTGTTTCTGATTGATGTATGGATTAAGCTTTATTCAATAAAGGCATTATTTTGGAGTGCGGCCGTCCTTTTTCCATTTTCTGCCATTTGACTTTGCTGAGCAGGCACCCTTCATCTCCTACTACCAGGACGGTGTGAACACAAGCGATACCACCTGGAGCGGTAGTTACTTTGATTTGGTGTTTATGGAAGAGTGGCAAGAAGAAAGCCATTGTTGAAAGAAAGCCATACAAAGTCCCTATTGCAGTTTTCGAGAAGCCATGTGGGAGACACCGCAAACATGTGGAAGAAGGTGCTCTGGTCAGATGAGACCAAAATTGAACTTTTTGGCCTAAAATCAAAACACTATGTGTGGCGGAAAACAAAGACTGCACATCACCATGAGCTCACCATCTTTTCTTTAGCAGGGACAGGGAAGGTCATCAGAGTTGATGGGAAGATGAATGGAGCCAAATACAGGGCAATCTTAGACGAAAACCTGTTGGAGTCTGCAAAAGACTTGAGACTGGGGTGGAGGTTCACCTTCCAGCAGGACAATGACCCTAAACATACAGCCAGAGCTACAATGGAATGATTTAGATCAAAGCATATTCATGTGTTATGCCCTGTACACACGGTCGGATTTTACGACGGAAAATGTGTGATAGGACCTTGTTGTCGGAAATTCTGACCGTGTGTAGGCTCCATCACACATTTTCCATCGGATTTTCCGACACACAAAGTTTGAGAGCAGGCTATAAAATTTTCCAACAACAAAATCCGTTGTTGGAATTTCCGATTGTGTGTACACAAATCCGACGCACAAAGTGCCACGCATGCTCAGAATAAATAAAGAGATGAAAGCTATTGGCTACTGCCCTGTTTATAGTCCCGACGTACGTTTTACGTCACCGCGTTCAGAATGATCGGATTTTCCGACAACTTTGTGTGACCGTGTGTATGCAAGACAAGTTTGAGCCAACATCTGTCGGAAAAAATCCTAGGATTTTATTGACGGAATGTCCGATCAATGTCCGACCGTGTGTACAGGGCATTAGACTGGCCCAGCCAAAGTCTAGACCTAAATCCAATTGAGAATCTGTGGCAAGACTTGAAAATTGCTGTTCACAGACACTCTCTATCCAATCTGACAGAGCTTAAGCTATTTTGCAAAGAAGAATGGGAAAAAATCTTACTCCCTAGATGTGCAAAGCTGGTAGAGACATCCCCAACAAGACTTGCAGCTGTAATTGCAGTGAAAGGTGGTTCTACAAAGTATTGACTTAGGGGGGCTGAATACAAATGCACCCCACACTTTTCACATATTTACAGTATTTGTAAAAAAAAATTGAAAACCATTTATCATTTTCCTTCCACATCACAATTATATGCCACTTTGTGTTGGTCTATCACACAAAATCTCAATAAAATACATTTACGTTTTTGGTTGCAACATGACAAAATGTGGAAAATTTCAAGGGGTATGAATACTTTTTCAAGGCACTGATATATATATTATTATTATTTTTTTTTTTGCTACATAGTCCTTTCTTGGGAGTGGTGCAAGTAGGTGTTGGTCAGTGCTGTTGGCGGTGTAAGTGGGTTCCGTTGGCGGATGCTCACAGGTGTCTGTCCTTTGGAGAAGTATAGAGGAGCTCCTATTTGGCTCAATAAATGTGAGCAAGTGTTGTGTCTTCCCAGAAATAATACAGACATATATGTTGGCAATCCCAGTAAGTGTGAAAGAAGCAGTTTTCAGTCCCAGAAGTGGTGTAGATGGAAGTTTGTCATTTCTGGGTGGGAGAACCGTCAGATGTAATTTACAGAGATGTTCGTTAGTCCCCCAACTAGTATGGGCAAGAGTTTGATAAAGCAGGGGTGTGTCCTAGTTAGATGTGATGATCATTGTGGTGGCAAATTGTAAATTTTAGTCATCTGAATTTGACCAAATTGATCTCTTCTTTTTTTTTTTTTTTTCTTAAATTTATAATCGGTGACTATGTATTAATCATTATCGGTATGACCAGTAACATGGTTGCTCAGAATAAAAAGTTGTCCAATGTCCGTAACTGTGTATCACCATGGATTGCAGCATCTCAGGTTAGCCAGGCCTATTCCAAAACATACCAGCACAGCGGCCTAGTGGTTAGCACTTTTACCAGCCAGGGTACTCTCTGAATGGAGTTTGCATGTTCTCCCTGTGCAGTTTTCTCTCATACTTCAAGGACATGCTGGTAGGTTAATTGGCTCCTGTCTAATCAGGCCCTTGTATGTGTATGGGTGCATGTGAAATAAGGACATTAGATTGTAAGCTCCTTGAGGGCAGGGACAGATGTGAATGTACAGCACGTAAATTGATGCGTAAATTGTCAGCACTATATAAACACCTGTAATAAATACAGTGCAGTCAGACCGAAGACCACTTAATGTCTTAAACAAACACTCAAGCTGTGCTCAAGAATAGCACCTTGGCCTGACTGCTATACATCAGCCCCTTATTACAGAAAAATCCATTCATTACATTTCTTAACCATCTCCTAATCCAAGTAATTTTTAATTCACTATGTGGCTAATTGGCGTTTCTTAGTAACAAGAGCCCTATGGTTTAGTCTGCAATAAAATATTGATCCTTTAATCCTGGAAACCGCTGTGCTAGTGAAGATAAGCAAACTAGAGAAGGGGATACAGTGTCCTTCAATATCTCCTCCAGGTCTGGCTAGACGCTGTTATTTCACAACTAAATCTGTTCCATCCTTTTATTGAATTCATATAATATTGTTTTATTCCTGTAAAAGCATTTTTCGACCAAGTTATTAATTGAGCAGTGGCAGAAGAGTATGGGATGTATTCATAGGGGTATAATTATAAAGTGGTGAATGAGTGCTTGGCTGATCATTTGCCACCTTCTTGTTGCAGAACACCCATGGGAAAATTCTTCTTGTTTATTATTCCACATTGACCACGGATCATCCCAAATCTGGATCTCTTATTCTTCAATACTAAATCTGGTCTACAAATTAAAATTTCCAGAAGCTGCAAACAATTGCTCATCATTATATCTCTTGTGGCAAAGAAAGCTATCCTACCTAAATGGATATACCCTGATCCCCCCACCATCCCATTGTTTGTAGATAAGCTCTGTTATGTTTTCCATATGGAATGGGTTTACAAACAAAAATAAAAAAGGAAACGCAGGTCCACAAATTTTTTGATGTCTGAGAATCCGTCATTCTAACCTTGCCTACTAAAACACAACAAACGATAGGATAATGTTTGCAAAAGCCTCAATGGTATCAAAGCATACTGTTACTTGATAACCCTCCAATCGATCCTCTACATCCTGTCTAATATATATTCTATTAGCCAAGGCCTTCCTTCCATTCCTAGATACAGACAGTCCCCGGGTTACAAACATCCGACTTAAAAACGACTCCTACTTACAAACGGGAGGGAGACAGCAGGAAGTGAGAGGAAATCTATCCCTAGGAAGGGAAATTTACTTCTGTAAGAGTTATCATGGGGAAAAGGTGTCTCCACTGTAGCTGTAAAACCAATTCTTGTTTCAACAACAATCCAGAATTTTCAAAATCCAATTGTCACAGGGACACAGGGACAAAAATTGAGGTGAAATCTTCTGACCAGGGACACAGACAGCAAAACAAATGTTACAGGTGTGTTAACCCATCCTTATGCTATCCAAAAGACTTAAAAATTATTGTTTTGGCTGAATCTACATTTAAAAAATGTACCTGTTCCGACTTACAAACAAATTCAACTTGAGAACAAACCTACAGACCCTTTCTTGTTTGTAACCTGGGGACTGCCTGTATTAATCTGTCCAACATATACCGCTTAAAGATGTTCCTTAGTCATTTTTTAACAATTTAAAAGTTAGCAGCTACAAATACTGTAGCTGCTGACTTTTATTAAAGAGACCCTTACCTGTCCAGAGTTTCAGCGCTGTCCTCACCTGGACTGGTTCTTTGATGGCCTTCGAGTCCCCAGTGCTGCCATGTTGAACATGGAAAGCCAGCTGTGACTCCCTACGGTTCACGACCGCCTCCCCACTGCACATGCTTGAGCCCTGCTGTGCTCTGTGAAATGTCCCACAGCCTTCTGGGACCTGTGACATGTCCCAGGAGGTTGCGAGCGGGGAGTAGAACTTCCACTGGAATCACCTAGGTGATTTCAGCAGAAGTGGGAGTGGTACCTAATAGAAATAATTACCCGCTCCCTTTAATGTTAATTTCTAGACCCAGCACCACTAATCAAACCTTAAAGTGGTTTTAAACCTTAGTCATGGAATTTGAGCAAAGCACAAATATCTGTAGTGTTTACTTATCTCTCTCCAAAGCTTTACATGTTCTTTCTCTCAAGGACTGCCTGTATTAGACCGACCATAATCTGTCCAGTCCAGTTTCAGCGCTGTCCTCACCTGGACTGGTTCTTTGACGGCCTTCGGGTCCCCAGTGCTGCCATGTTGAACGTGGAAAGCCGGCTGTAACTCCCTACGGTTCACGACCGACTCCCCACTGCACATGCTTGAGCCGTGCTGTGCTCTGTGAAATGTCCCACAGCCTTCTGGGACCTGTGACATGTCCCAGGAGGATACGAGAGGGGAGTGGAACTTCCTCTGGGTGATTGCCTAGGTGATTCCAGCAGAAGTGGGAGTGGTACCTGATAGAAATAATTACCCGCTCCCTTTAATGTTAATTTCTAGACCCAGCACCACTAATCAAACCTTAAAGTGGTTGTAAACCTCAGTCATGGAAAGAATCTGAGCAAAGCACAAATATCTGTAGTGTTTACTTATCTCTCTCCAAAGCTTTAAGTGTTGTTTCTCTCTGGTGCTTCCTTCGTTCCTCTGTTATCAGCATGAGTCACTTCTGAGAAGTTTTCCCGATGCATTTGAAAATGTGTGTGTGTTCGGGAGCTCAGCAGACAGCTTGTCTATTCAGAACACACTTCTGCTGTGTGCAGGGGTGTGTGTGCCTTTTCTCCAATCAGCTCTCACACACTGTCACTGCAGCCTCTCCGCCCCTCTGCCCCCTACTCTGTACTTCTCACCGATGAAGAAGGATTTTAACACTTTTCTGCCCTTTTGATGAGGTGTAGGGAAGAGAAGACTTCAGATAAACAAGTAAAACTGATGTAGGAGGATTTGTTTAATCTCTGTGTATCATCTGAGGCTGTTCACTTCGTATATGTGAGGGTTTACAACCACTTTCAAGGCCAGGTTCACCTTTTAGGAGCATGTTGCACACATATTTAGGGTATAACATGCTCCAGCTCCTGTCCCCTGCATCCCCCAATACCCCACCTCTCCTTGATAGCAGGTAGGGGTAGGGGATCCTCTCCCTGCACCTGCTGTCACATTTCAAAATCTGCATGGCTGTACAGGGCTCTGCCAGCACAACCGTGTCATTCATTCACAGGAATCTGTGAGTGAAGAAACTACAAGCCCCTTATTCCGCTGCGGCAGACAGCTTATAGTTCTCAATGAACTGCAAGGGTGCTGATGAATGCTCATGTAGTTGATTGACACTTCTTTGAAACTAAAGGCCCTTACGGAGGTACGGGCTCAAAACTGGAGGACGTGTCTTCAGGAGTCTGACATTGCACCTGTTATCCACTGATCACGAGTGCAATTCTTTGCAGGCTCCAAGGGGAAAAATAAATAAATGCACATTTTTTAATCTGCAAAAATATGTACAATTATTATATTTTCCCCAATGGTGAACTTAGCCTTTAAACTATAGTGAATGTAAGCATTAGATGGATTTTGTTGAATCCTATTGACAGGTCCGGTCATTTTTTAATTTTTTATTTAAACGACTCTACTGATCCAACTCCCCATCAGTGCAGAGTTCTGAAGTATTCCATTCTGTCACTGTCATTATATATATATAATGTTGTAAAGCGCTGCGTAAACTGTCGGCGCTATATAAATCCTGTAGTATAATAATAATAATAATAATATATGGGTCTTGCATTAGATCTTGGAATAAAATTGCATTTCACAGCTGTAGTCTGGAGGAGATAATAACAGCACAGTATGGGGCATATTTATTCATAAAATTCCAGGAACATTCTTGAACCTCGATTCTCCTGCATTCATGGAAATCATGCCATACAAAGAAAATGGTGAATGCTAGCACATACAAATGCAGTTGTTAAGATCCTTATCTGGAGGGAAGAAAAAGTGTGGTGAATGTGGCATTAGATTGAGTGCAAAGATGTACACTAATCCCCTGTACACACGATCGGATTTTCTGTCAGGAAATGTTGGACGTGAGCTTGTTGGCAGTAAGTCCGACTGTGTGTATGCTCCATCGGACATTTCTTGTCGGACTTTCCGCCAACAAATGTTGGCTAGCATGCTCTCAAATTTTCCACCAACAAATGTGTGTTGTCGGACTTTGCGATCGTGTGTACACAAGTTCGTCAGACAAAAGTCCAAAGTACAAACACGCATGCTCGGAATCAAGTACAAGCCGGAAGAACTTGGTCTTGTAAACCTAGCGTTCGTTATGGAGATATCACATTCGTGATGTGGTAAATTATGAAATCTCTCAATGCAGCGCATTCTCTTCTTTAATATCTTTAGTATAATAATGAAGCTGCTTTGCTGCTGATATTTACAGAGTTCTGACAAATGTATTTCCTTTTTTTTCTAGTGATCTCCAGAATAATATTTTTTGTGTGTTTTTTTTCTAGTGATCTCCAAAATAATATTTTATTTTTTGTGTTTTTTTCTAGTGATCTCCAGAATAATATTTTTGTTTTCTGTTTTTTTTCTAGTGATCTCCATAATATTTTTTTTTCTAGTCATGCCCAAAACCACTTTGCCCTACAAGTGCAATGCAAGTGCACTTGTAGGGCAAAGTGGATTGTCCTTTCTGAAATAAGCCCCAGTGTGTCAACATGTGCTAGCTCCCATCATGGGGGATCAATGGACGTGTTTTGGGGGTGCAACCCCTTCCTCTCACCTACTTTAGGTGGGAGGAAGGGGTTGCACCCACAAAACGCGTTCATTGATATCCCATGATGGGAGATAGCACATGTTGATGCACTGTGTGTTTTGTGGCTTTAGAGAAATAGATGTTGGGAAAAAAAACACATTTTAAGCATGGGATCATGAGGGAAATGCAAATTTGGAGTCCCAATTTGTGTGCATCTTCAAAATTTGGCTTTTAGAGGGGTGCGATCACCCCATCTGATGAAGGGAAGATCAACACAGTTTTGACACACTAATGTCTCATATGGCCTTCACTTTAGCAAAGTCGAACTTTGTAAGTTCCTGAGTTGGGGATGTGTATGTTATGTTTTTAAACATGTTTAGCCTGTTTAGACCCAAAAAAGTTTTAAACATTTATGTCAAACATACATGTTATGCACCAAGATGTTGGTATGTTCCAAAACCGTTTATAACGCACATGTGAATGTGCTTGGAGTAAAATGTTTTATACTCAACAATGTGTGGCTACTTATTTCAATGCTCAATACCAGTTTATTTGTTAAGTTGGTGTAGTTACAGTGACAATGGGGGTTATTTACTAAAGGCAAATCCACTTTGCACACTCGGTGCACTTTCAAGTGCACTTGTAGTGCAAAGTGGAATTGCCTTTAGTAAATAACCCCCATTGTGCTGTGAAATGTGCCTTAATCAGGCCATTTTAGGGACTCCAAGCAATAATTCATGGAGTTGAAAAGGATGAATATTTTTATCATTAATGCATTACATACATTAACAACAATAACATTGTGTGTGTGTGTAGCAGACCCACAGCACAACATAATAGTTAGCTGAAGAAGAGATTGAAGGACAAAAAAGGAGCATTAAAAACTTACAGCATGCATGAGGACAAAGAGGACATTCACAGCATATTACAATCTTGGTAGTTATGGAATGAAGAAATTAATACAATACATTAGCAAACATTAAAGACATACAATGTGATGTTAAAGGATAAAACTTACCCGAATATAGTCCTTCTGCAGGACTTGAATAATGGCAGAACAGGTCTCTGGAATAATGATTCCCAGAGCCTGGGGGGAGATCCCAGTCGTGAACTTGAGGTCCTGGAGACTTCTCCCCGTTGCCAAGTACCGCAAAGTGGCGAGGAGCCTTTGCTCCGGAGAGATGGCTTGCCGCATGCAGGTGTCCTGCTTCGTAATATAAGGGGACAGCAAAGTCAATTGACGGTGAAAGACGGGGTCCATCATCTGGAGATAATTTCTGAAATCATCATGATTATTCTCCTGGAGCTCCCGCAGCAAAGGCATATGACAGAATTGGTCACGATTAAGCAACCAATTCTTGGTCCAAGATCTCCTCCTCCCCCTGTTCATGGACTGGACTTGGGTCAAAGCGATAACTCCAAGCCCAACAACAGCACAATCTCTCAGAAGAGAATGCAACATGGCTAGCCAAGGAACGGCTGCTCAGAACGAACTGACAGAACACAATGAAAATCAGAAAGGACCTGACAAGCACGACCTGAAAAACAGAAATGACCAGATAAGCATGCACTGAAAATCAGAAGCGAAATATAAATAGAACGCACTGAAAAACAGATACGAACCGACAAGCACAACCTGAAAAGCAGAAACGAACTGAAAAGCACGAGGCTGAAAAGCCCGAATCGTCACTCACCAAGCTTCTACTAACACGAGATAAACACGAGATTAGCAGAAGGAGCCCAAAGGGTGGCGCACGACTATTGAACTACCTTTATATTGGCTCGTCGTATGTCTTGTACGTCACTATGTTCATAATTGTTGGCCAACATTTGTGTGACCATGTGTATGCAAGACAAGTTGGAGCCAGCGCCCTTCAAACAAAATTCCACGGTTTTGTTGGAAAGTCTGTGTGTATGTGGCATAAGTATCCATCGAAATTTTAAATACGTTATTGTACCCCAATTACAATTATTTTTCTGTTACTCTTGTATCATTCTGCTGGCCAAATATTGTGGCCAGCCTCATTGTCGCCTGCATACTCACATCAAAAAAATAAATAAAAAAAATTGGGGTACAATAACTTACTTAAAATTTTGATGGATACTTAGTGCACATGTTTGCACGCAATCTAATGCCACATTCACCACACTTTTGCTTCCCTCCAGATAAGGATCTTAGCTCAACAATTGCATTTGTATGTGCTAGCATTCACCATTTTCTTTCTATGGCGTGATTTCCATGAATGCAGGAGAATCGAGGTTCATGAATGTTCCTGGAATTTTATGTATAAATATCCCCCATACTGTGCTGTTATTATCTCCTCCAGACTACAGCTGTGAAATGCAATTTTATTCCAAGATCTAATGCAAGACACACATATATATATATATATATATATATATATATATATATATATATATATATATATATATATATATATATATATAATGACAGTGACAGAATGGAATACTTCAGAATTCTGCACTGATGGATCAGTAGAGTCATTTAAATGAAAAGAAAAAATGATCAGACCTGTCAGAATAGTCAATAGGATTCATCAAAATCCATCTATTGCTTTGTTGCTCCAAATGACCATTTGAATCATTCATACATGTGATTAATCGTTTAGTATGGCCACCATCACAAACTTATGAAGAAGATTGGTAGGTCCAGACTGGCAATTTTGAAAAAAGCTGGCATTTGCTAGAAGCACCCATTCTCTATGTCTGATGATAAAATCTCTTGTACTCACAAGTCCCATAAAGTCCAAACTAAGACCACTATTACCTATAATGGTAATAACCATAGGGGGATAAAATTAGAAGTGCAAAAAGGATATGAATCGAGTACTTATTCCCACGGACAATGTTCCAGGGATGCAGGGATGGCAGTGTGGTGTGATGATGACTCAGGATGTTGAATCCGATAAATCAGCATTCTGTGGTAAGAGTCATAGCAGGAAAATTCAAGGATGGGTGGATGAGTGGATGGATAGAGGGGTGAATCCAAAAAGATCTGCAGCTCGGCACAATAGATCAAGTAAGGATTCCCAGCAACATGTGAGAAACAGAAAATAGTCAGAGTGCAGGAGTCAATAAAAACTTAGTAACATTTTATTAAAACAAATATCCAAACTTACATTCAGGTATGTGAGGTACAACTAGAACATGGAGGAAAGACCTGTGTGCAGATGTATACAGGTGCAGCAGAATGGCAATGGCATACACATGGATGGAGCAGGACCCTCCAGAGAAATGGAACAACAGCGGCATCTCCGCAAACTTCAAAGAATCCGGAAAGCACTGAGGGATGAAAAGGGGGCGTGAACAATGCGTTTCAGAGGCCATTCCTCCTTTTTCAAGGAGGCGAGTCCTCTAAAACGCATTGTACACGCCCCCTTTTCCATTCCTCAGTGCTTTTCAGACTTCTTGAGGACAGCTGAGACACCGCCTCTGTTCCATTTCTCTGGCAGGTCCTGCTCCATCCATGACGTTTTTTAAATGCATAAATACACATCCTTAAAGCGGTAGTAAACCCTGCTTTTTATCTTGTACCTACAGGGTAGCCTACAATAAGGCATACCTGTAGGTACCTTTAATATCTCCTAAATGTGCACCATTTAGGAGATATTCCAATGTGTAGCATGCGCACTGCGCTCTCAATAGACGCTACACATGTATGCCCTCTATTGAGAGGGCTGTGCCATGATCGTGGCTCCTGTGCACATGTGTGGGAGTGATGTCATTGCGGCTCGGCCTTTCAAATGGTGGGAGCCCACAAACCCGGAAGAAAGACCAGGTGGTGACTGAATCCCTGTCAGTGGGTGACAGGTAGCCACTGGAGCGATCCATTGCATAAGTAAGTCTGACATAATGTGCTAGTAGGTGATGCATACTAGAAGATTATAGTTTAAACCTACAGGGGGACCGTTTTTCTTTTGTTTTTTTTAACTGTTAACTACTGTTTTAAGCCAGTCATACTTGGATCGAAATTCAGCTGGTTCAGCTGGGACCAGCCCACTTTCAATCCATCTATGGGCAACGTGATTGTCTAAAAGTCGATCTACCGATCGACTACTGTACTACCACCCTGTTGGATTTTTGACACTTGATCAGCGCTGCAGGCTATAGTCGGCAACACTGGTCAGTGAATTCTGATGGCAAATCTCCCCAATCTCAGAATACAATCACTCAGTGGGGAAGATTCGCCCATCCACATCAAAAGTGTTTTTTTTTTTTACAACCCACCGGTTGAATGAAAAAAAAAAACGGACTCATCTATGGGCTGCTTTATCCTTAACTTGATGTGATAGATAGATATTGCACACGTGCTTTACCATATACTCATTATGGTGTTTCATTCTCATACCTGTCCTACAGGAGGAATAGCCAGTTGGACTTAGAGAGCTGCAGCCTTTTTTTTCCTTTAAAATGAAACTATACTCCTGTTTAACCACTGCACTCTCATTCAGGGATGATGTTCTCATTTCATCAGTGCCCTGATTACAGTACAGCCCCAGCAGTGCCCATTAGTGACACCAATCAGTTCCCATTAGTGATGCCAGTCAGCAGTGGCGTCACTAGGGGGTGGCTATTGAGGCTAGAGCCCCGAATCTGGGGCCCATAGCCCAGAGTCCAGGGCTGGCCCTACCATGAGAGTGTCCCGGGCTGCCTGACACATCGCTACCCGCACAGCTGCGGCACTCTCACTGAGTCTGCACTCGGTCCGTGCTTCAATGACAGCCAGAGAAGGGAGATGAGTGTGAGAGTTAGTCTCCTCTCTTGCTCCGTCCATATCATAGAGTTGGGAGGAACTTTCTCACACTGAGCTCCTGAACAGATGAGTGCAGACCATCGAGGAGGGTGGAGGGGGGAAACTACTACCCAGCCTCTCTTGTATATACCCTAGCCTCCTTGTATGTTACAATCCACATCTGGTGGTAGGTGACCCTGATGTAAGGGGGAGGCTCTCTGGGGACCATGATGTAATGATAATATATAATGTCTCTATCTCTCTATCATCTCTCTATCGGCACTAGCCCCAGATCTTTTGTAGACCTAGCAAAGCCCCTGCCAGTCAGTGATGCCTTTCAGTGCCCATCATTGCCACCTATCAGTGCCCATCATTATGGCATATTAGTGCCTCCTAATCAGCACCACCCTATCAGTGCCGCCTCATCAGCGCACATCAGTGAAGGAGAAAAATTACTTATTTACAAAATTTACTGACAGAAACTAAGAAAACCTTTTTTTTTTCAAACTTTTTGGTCGTTTTTCATTTTTTTAGCAAAAAATAAAAAACCCAGCAGTGATTTAATACCACCAAAATAAAGCTCTATTTGTGTAAAAAAAAACAATAAAATTTTGTTTGGGTACAGTGTTGCATGACCGCATAATTGTCATTCAAATTTGAGAGCGCTGAAAGCGGAAAATTGGCCTGGGCAGGAAGGAGGTAAAAGTGGTTAAAAGCAAAACTCTATTCAAATATGTATTGGTAACTCAGAAAAATCCCTTCTGTTACTCTCAGTTTACGTCAAATTTCCAGATTTGATCCACCTTCCTGATAGAGGATGGCTAAGTTCGTTCTCCATGGTCCCACTTTATGTAGGAATATAACCACCCTCTCTTGCTCACGCCCAAGATGGACTATGAGATTTATAGTGTGCATAGAGAAGTGCACATGACCACAACTAACGTGTACTGCGGTTCCAAACAAACTGACATGATGGGGAAAAGGAGAGGTTTGGGAGCTCACAAAGGTTGTTACAAAGAAACAGTTATGCCCCGTACACATGGTCAGATTTTCCGACGGAAAATGTTCGATGGGAGCTTGTTGTCGGAAATTCCGACTGTGTGTGGGCTCCATCGGACATTTACCATCGGAATTTCCGTCACACAAAATTTGAGATCTGGATCTCAAATTTTCCCACAACAAAATCCGTTGTCGTAAATTCTGATCGCGTGTACACAATTCCGACGCACAAAGTTCCACGCATGCTCGGAATCAAGCAGAAGAGCCGCACTGGCTATTGAACTTCATTTTTCTCGGCTCGTCATATGTGTTGTACGTTACCGCGTTCTTGACGTTTGGAATTTCCGACAAGATTTGTGTGACTGTGTGTATGCAAGACAAGTTTGAGCCAACATCCGTCTGAAAAAATCCATGGATTTTGTTGTTGGAATGCCTGATCGTGTGTACAGGGCATAAGGCTCCATTCACACCTATGCTGTTGGCTTTTAAACGTTTCTGCAGTGCTCTTTGCTGTGCATTGTTTTTACTGTGATTTTGCTGCGTTTTGTGTTTTTTTTTATGTTTTTTTTTGGGGGGGGGGGGGGGATTTCTTGTTGGGCAGATTTAAAAACACAAAAGGCAGATCATGGTAAAAATGCACTACATGCTTTTCTGCAGCTTCTCCATTGAAATCTTTTGAACCAAGAAGGCAAAAAAGCACCATTTTGCATGTGCACGATCCCCCTCCTTCTGAGGGACGTTCCTGAACGTCCACTCAGAAGGAAGAAGCGCCCACCTGGCCGTATATGTGCAGTGGCCAGGTGGGAGGTGATTAATGACATGTGGAAACTGTAGCTGCTGACTTTTATTAACCCCTTCCGTAAAACAAATCTAAATGCCTAATGCCGCGTACACACGACCAGACTTTACGGCATACTTTGCCCGGCTGACTTTTCAACGGACTTTACGACAGACTTTCTGAATGAACGGACTTGGCTACACACGATCAACCAAAGTCCGACGGATTCGTATGTGATGACGTACGACCGGACTAAAATAAGGAAGTTCATAGCCAGTAGCCAATAGCTGCCCTAGTGTCGGTTTTTGTCCGTCGGACTAGCATATAGACGAGCGGACTTTTCGACCAGACTCGAGTCCGTCGGATAGATTTGAAACATGTTTCAAATCTAAGTCCGTCAAACTTTTGAGAAAACAAAGTCCGCTGGAGCTCACACACGATCGAAATTGTCCGTCGAAATCCGGTACGCCAGACCAAGTATGTCGTAAAGTCCTATCGTGTGTACGTGGCATTAGCCCAATTTTGCATTTTTGACATGTGTTAGTAAAACTGTACATATCACAACTACAGTACTTTGTGCATTCAGGTGGATTATACTGCATTTTTTCAGGACAAATTGGGCTTTCATTTGGTGGTAAATGGTAATGGATATTGTGAAGGATTCTTTCCCACACTCCACTGAGTGCTTCCGTCAGTAATACCACTTCCTCCAGTCTGACCATCAGAGAGATCATATATTATAGCTGCATTGAATACTAGGCTAGCCTGTAATAGCTTGTATGAATCTTGAATGATTTATTGGACAGGATACAGGCTTTTTATACACTTTTTAACACAAGGGGTTAGATAACGAGGTAGGGCTGACTCATGGCTACCCCCCCCCCCCCCCCCCCAGCAACAACTTAGCTGACAATGATATAATTAACATGTTAATTAACAGAGCACTAAAGGCAGCCCAGGTGACCAGACTGTCCGGCTCCAGAGGCCAATGTGGCCAGCTCTTTCAGTGAACGTGTATTGTTCAGAATTAAACAAAGAATAGTCTTTGGGCAAATTCAAGAAAACAGTCTCTCAAAAATGTAACAAAAAGAGGAATATAGCAATAACAAATAACAGGGTGAATGTGGGCAGCAAAGGTCCCTGCAGCCAGTGTCCGCGACAGTGCCCCCTCGTCCCATAGTCTGGCAGACCCAGCTAGATCCACCACGGATCAGCTTGGGGCTGTCTGGGAGAGTATTATAGTTCAGTTTGCCGGGAAAGCCCATCAGCGTTCCCATTCTGCTTTCCTGGCTGATACTGGGTGGTAAAATTGTAAGGCTACAGGGCCAAGCTCCATCGTAACAAACGTTCATTATCCCCAGAGACCCGATTAAGCCAGATTAATGGATTGTGGTCAGTGAGCACCGTAAAGGGAGATAAGGTTCCAAATGATGTAGGCCACTGGGTGCTCACCGCTATCGGGTCCTACTTGGCTCAGTACTGCCCCCAGCCTGAATGTAGAGGCATCTGCGTGGACACAAAAACGTTTGCTTGGGTTAGGGGCAGCTAAAACAGAAGCCGAAGTTAGTGCATTCTTTAAGCGTTGGAAGGCATCTTCACACTCTGAGGACCAAAGTACCTGTCGGGGAAGGTGCTTCTTAGTAAGGTCGGTCAGGGGCTTAGCGATGGAACTATATTACAGGACAAACTTCCTACCCAGCTGTGCTGAGGAACGCCAGGACCTGGGTTTTAGTACAGGGGGTCGGCCACTTGGCATCTGCCTCAATCTAAGCAGGCTCGGGTAGTTGTTGTCCGCTGCCTACTCGATGTCCAAGGTACTGTACCTCGGACATCCCTGTGCTGAGTTTCTCTGGCTTAAGGGTTAGTCCTGCAGCCTTGATGTGGTCTAACACAACACCCAGGTGAACCAGATGGTCCTCCCAGGTATTGCTGTAGATCGCAATGTTGTCCAGATATGCACAAACATAGTCCTGGAGGCCATCGAGGAGTCGATCTACCATCCTCTGGAAAGTCGCCGGTGCATTTTTTATCCCAAATGGCATTACTTTAGACTGGTATAGGCCAAATGGGGTAATTAACGCCGACTTCGGAATAGATTCCGCATCCAGAGGAATTTGCCAGTACCCTATGCATAGGATGAGGGTTGTCAGGAATTTTCCCTGAGCGATGCCATCTAACAGAGCATCCACCCGGGCATAGAGTAAGCATCAGTGGTGGTGCAATCATTTAATTTGCGGTAGTCTACGCAGAAGCGAGTCGTGCCGTCCCACTTCGGTACAAGGACCACCGGGGAAGCCCAGGGGCTGATGGATGGCTCAATGGCTCCCAAGTCAAGCATCTACTTAATCTCACGAAGCATTCCCTCTCTCACTGCGTCAGGTTTCTGGTAAGCCGCCTGTCTTAGTGGCAGTTGTCCCAGGGTCTCCACTCAGTGCACTGCCATAGTAGTGTACCCAGGGACTGTGGAGAACATTTCCCTTCTCTGTCTAAGAAGCTGTCTAGCTTGTTCTCTCTGCGTCGACCCTAGCTGGTCGTCAAGCTTAATCGTCTCTATCCCTGCAGTAATCCTATTTAGCTTCGGGAGCTGCAGCAGGAGAAGGTTCTCAGAATCTTTCATAGCTGGAGCACATATAGCGGCTACCTCTCCTGATCTTTCCCAGTATGTTTTCAATATGTTCACATAAAAGGTCCGTCGGTCCGTCGGACTCTTTCATCCACACATTTAGCCACTAGGTAGGTCGTGTCACAGAGCTTTGCCACAACCCGGTAAGGTCCCTGGCAAGTGGCCTGTAATTTGTCCTGCTTGGTTGGCCTGAGGGCAAGAACCTTCTGACCAACCTCCAGAGTGCGGTTCCGGGCAGTACGATCGTACCATCATTTCTGCGGCCTCTGGGCAGCCCGAAAGTTCTCTTGGACAGTGTCCGTGAGCTCCTTCAGTCTTTCCCTAAACGCAAGAATATATGCTATGATAGAAGAACCTTGGGAATCAAATCCCCCTTCCCAGTGAGCTCTGACTAGACCTAGGTGCCCCCTCACCCGCCTCCCATACAGTAACTCGAATGGGGAGAACCCAGTAGATTCCTGCAGCGCCTCCCGATAAGCAAAGAGAAGGTGCGGCAGATTTCTCTCCCTATCCCTGTGAGAGGTTGCGAATGCCCTAAGCAGATGTTTCAGTGTTCCATTGAACCTCTCACACAGTCCGTTGGTCTGGGGTGAGAGCTCTGTAGGGGCTTTATCCTACAGAGCCTTCATAACTGCTAAGTGAGCTCAGCAGTGAACTGGGTCCCCTGGTCAGAGATGATTTCCTGGGTGAAACGCACCCTGGCAAAGATCTGGAGCAAGGCATCAGCCACGGTTCCTGTGTGGATATTGCCAGGGGAATGGCCTCCGGGTACAGGGTGGCATAATCCACCACGGTAAGGATATATCTCTTCCCAGAAGGACTAGGTCATGGCAATGGTCCTGCCAAATCTACGGCAATGCGGATAAAGGGTTCATCAATGATAGATAAAGGGTGTAGGGGAGCTTTCAGTGGGCCCCCATGCCTACCCACCATCTGCCATGTGTCACAGGTCCAGCAATACTGTTGGACATCCCCCGTAATCCATGGCCAAAAAAAAGACTGAGTCAGACGGTGGAGGGTCCGGGTCATCCCCAGGTGTCCAACTAAGGGTATGTCATGCCCAATGCGCAGCAGGTGATGCCAATATTTCTGCAGCATGACCAGCTGCTGCTTGGGCGGATGGGAGGCTGTCTTTTCCTCAGTTACCCGATGGAGTAATCCCTGGACCATAAATTATTCAAGATTCATACAAGATTCATATTACCGGCTAGCCTTGTATTCAATGCAGCTATAATATATGATATAATATCTGATCCCACTGCTGCCACCAATTGTGACAGATCCTATCCCACACTCCGCTGAGTGCTTCCATCAGTACTACCACTTCCTCCAGTCTGACCATCAGAGAGATCAGATATTATAGCTGCATCGAATACATGGCCAGCTGGTAATATGAATCTTGAATGATTTATTGGACAGGATACAGGATTTATATACACTTTTTTTAACACAAGTGGTTAGATAACGAGGTAGGGCTGACTCATGGCTACTCCCCCCCCCTTTAGCAGCAACTTAGCTGACAATGATATAATTAACACAGCTCTTAAGGCAGCCCAGGTGACCAGACTGTTCAGCTCCGGAGGCCAATGTGGCCAGCTCTGGAGGCCAATGTGGCCAGCTCTTTCAATGAACATGTATTGTTCAGAATTAAACAAACTAAGAATAGTCTTTGGGCAAATCCAAGAAAAGTCTCTTAAAAATGTAACAAAAAGAGGAATATAGCAATAACAAATAACACAGTGAATGTGGGCAGAAAAGGTGCCTGCAGCCAGTGTCCACAACAGATATGTAGCGATATGGACTGTCAGCAGAAAGCACCGTATCTTTTAGTGTTTCTAGACATCGCTTGTCCCTTTGGTAATCAGTACAATCAGTGACCAAATATCTGTGCGTCCAACAAAGTGAATCATGGGACGTATAGTTCTCCTTCAGACTATTGCTGTGTACCATGTACCCTAAGACTACACATCCCAGGGATCTTCGCAGTGACATGAAGGTTGCTGAGAGTGACCATAAAAGGAGCGAGAAGCCCACGCAGAACTCTCTTCCTCCTGGGCCTGACTCAAGACGGACCTCTCTGTGTAACAGGGAGAGAGAGGTTGCGGCCTACCACGTGGAGCCGTACTTCCAACCCGAGGCCTAAGGGGCCTAGCTCTGCTATCAGCTGTCAGACATCCTGTCACTAACATCATTTGGATCACATGCCTGTCGGTGTGGGTGCGTGAGGCAAGTTTCACTTCGGAAGACCGAGACAATGGATCCACTGCCTGAGTGTTTTGCTACACGTGTTCCTGTCCAGAAGACCTCGGATCGAGTTGGTCTTTGGTGAAAGTGCAAACTGCTCAACCCTCTATTTATTCATTGCCATTATTACTGAACACTGTGCACAGACATCTTTACCCCAAGAACTTTTTACTGCATTGCTTGAACACTGTGCTCAGATGCCTTACATCTTCACAACTAGGAACCTATTGCTTTATCTGGAACCAAACAGATTACAGTTAACGAGCTCCATCTAGCTAGCAAAGAACATGAGATATGCAACATGGAACTCTTTTTACCGTTACTTATGGGAAAGCCTATATATTACCTTTAGTGGACCTGCTCTTTCATTGGGATAGCATAGGCTGGCTAGATTACATTCTTCTCAAAGTAGCCACATAAGTAGTTAACTGAAACATTCACTAGGAGGTGACTTTGGATCTAAATATCGTGTACCTATATGTATATAACATTGTTCTTTGCTGAACCATTGTTGGTGTCCTTAAGAGGAATTTGTTTGCTGAATTGGTGCTGTTAAGCCGGCTCAGCAGATTCATTACCTCTGTTTGTGAAATAACTTCCTCCATCTGGTTCAAGTAAAATATTTCAGAACCTAATATTACTGAGTTGTTTGATTCTTGCTGCACAGTGGTACAAGGATGTCTGAACCCAGAGTGTCAGGTGGGTTGGAAGGTTCAGTTGGTCATGGCTGTGCAGATGAGCAAGTAATTCTCAGCAGTCCCCAAGGGGGCAGTGCTACAGATACCTCCTGATTTTTTTTTTTTTTTATTATCAAAGGGAAACTGGCCCAAAATAGAAAAAAAAATCATTTTTTGTAAATTTAACTGTATATATTTTTTTGCTACTACCATAAACGACCACCAAAGAACAACCCAAATACCACATATGTGTATGTTAGTTTTTGTTTGTACCCATAGTGCAGCCCAGAAGCAATAGTGCGCATTTTGCTTTTTTTTTTTAATCCTACCCTAAAACACACTAACACTGATACTAAGGGGTTTATTTACTAAAGCCAGAGAGGGAAAAAAATTTGTCACAATTCTGCAGAGAAACCAATCAGCTTCTAACCTCAGCTTGTTTGAGCTTTAGCAATAAAACTTGGAAGCTGATTGGTTTCTCTGCAGAATTGTGACTAATTTTGCTCTCCCTAGCTTTAGTAAATAAACCCCTAACTGACACTAATATTAATTTAAAAAAAATAAATACTGACCCTGACCTTGACCTAAACACTAACCCTGGCACTGACCTAGATTAAACCTTGATCTATGGCTATCTAAGTATTTCATAATGAGCTAGTATGCGATGCATACTAGCTCATTATGCCTTTGTCTTGCAGGGTATTTTTTATTTTTATTTTTTTTTGAGATCCAAAAGATCCAATTCCAACTATATAGCAAAGCAAACAGCCCAGAAGTATAACATTCGGCATACAGTGTGAAACTAAAAGTAGAAATGGTCGCTGTCTACAAGATATACATATCAGGTACATTGTCTAAATCAGTAGTATGTATAAAAATCGATCATTTAAAGTGGTAAACTGCTGGTTTTTTTTTTAAACTGCAAGGCAATGTTATAATGTGCTAGTATGCATTGCATACTAGCACATTATGTGAAACTTACCTTACTGCCCCTGTGTCACTGGATTTGATGCTTCTGCTGCTATCAGTTTGGCCAATGGGGAGAGAGACAGCGGCTGGAGCCGCTGGACTTGTGCACATTACTGGGTCGGATCCGGCTCAGGTAAGAAAAAGGGGGGGGGGGGTCTGGGGGCAGTTACACAAAGAAGGTTTTTCACCTCAATGCATAGAATGCATTAAGGTGAAAAACCTTGAGACTTTACAATCACTTTAAGAATTCATACGTGAAAATAATTTTAAACCAAAAGCATCACTTTAATTTGACTCTAATGCCTGTACACACGATCGGATTTTCCGACAACAAAGCCATGGATTTTTTTCCGAAGGATGTTGGCTCAAACTTATCTTGCATACACACGGTCACAAAATGTTGGGCCAAAATTCCGAACGTGAGAATGCGGTGACGTACAAGACGTACGACGAGCTGAGAAAAAGGAAGTTCAATAGCCAGTGCGGCTCCTTCTGCTTGATTCTGAGCATGCGTGAACTTTTGTGTGATGGACTTGTGTACACACGATCGGACTTTCCTTGTTGTCGGAAAATTTGAGAACCTGCTCTCAAACATTTGTGTGCGGAAATTCCGACAGCAAATGTCCGATGGAGCATACACACGGTCAGACTTTCCAACAACGAGCTCACATTGAACATTTCCTATCGGAAATTCCGATCGTGTGTACGCGGAATTACACTCAATTTCTTCCTTTCCTGGGTATTACAATAAACCTCCAAAGCTTAATCCTTACCATCACTCTAAATGTATTACCAAACCTAACCTACTGTATTAAATGAACAGTTTTTAGTATATGTAATGGAAAACTAGTTTTGATGTATTGTTAAACATCACTCAGTATTTTAGTAGACCCCCCTCCCCCATAACCTGTATTAAACTGGTCTGCAATAAATACTGAAGAATTCAAACGTTTTTAGAAGAATTTGAAAAATCAGGACTGTTGTGGCACCGGTTTTGACCACTAGGTGGTAATGTAGCACTTTTTTAGACTTCAGGTATCTACGCTTGGTTTGACGTATACTATAAACTAGAGTTGCATTTTTTGCAAATAAAACGTAATAAAAAATAAAATAAATTCAAAATCCACTACTGGGTCAAGTATATACAAAAACCCATAGTAGAAATGAACCACTCTGTCAGGAAAATATGGGACTTGCACCTTCAAATCAGAATGGTTTTTGATAAAGCCGACTTCTGGTTGGTTGATGGTGAACAACACCTTCATAATGGCGGTGAGATACCTATTAGAGCGGCGACTCTCTGCGATCTTCCTGATTCAGCTGCTGGATGGATGTAGTGAAAGCTTTACTCCCTTTTCTCCATGGTGAAATATTTCTTATATTTTGCAGAGACTTTTCAGTACTTTATTAAATCAGTTGATACGGCACCCCTAGATGGACAGATTGTTGCAAGCAGCGGTCAGACCCATCGTTTCCTTTTGTCAAACCAGGATTTTGAAAAAACTCCTTAAAGCAGTGTTCCAGCCGCAAATTTTTTTTTTTAAAGTCAGCAGCTACAAACACTGTAGCTGCTGACTTTTAATGAGGACACTTACCTGACCAGGGAGCCCATGATGTTGGCTCCCCGAGGCTGATCCGTCCATCGGATCAGGTGCAAGCGTCGCCATTCCAACTAAGGGAAACCGGCAGTGGAGACTTGCAGCTTCACTGCCGGTTTCCGTCTGCGCATGCGTGAGTCGCGCGGCACTTTGTGAATGGCCAGCTTGTCTTCTGGGACACACACAGGTCCCAGAAGACAACAGGGGGGCTCTCCGCAGAAGAGGACGTGACGTCCTGGACCGCGGCCCGGCTTGATCTGAAGTACACTTAGTAATTCCAAAAAAAGGTACTAAAAAACAAAATTTTAAATATCCAAAAACGAGGGGTCAAGAGGTGTTCTTTCGTTAAGGACCACCTCTCAAAAGTGGGTGGAACTCCACTTTAACAAAATGTATGTTTTATTAATACATTAAATTTAATAGCATGAAATATTCTGAAAATGTGTACAAATGAAAATTAGGTGTAGCCCGGCTGCCACCCCTTTAAGCCACACAGCAGAACAACTTCTGGCTGCAGATCTATGTTTCTTCTCTGTAAGGACTGGCAGAGCTACTGAGAAAGAGATAGAGAAAAAACAACTCTCATTGGCCAGTGGACTACCCCCATTCCACAAGCACCAGGATTAAAACCCACCGATTGGTGCTGCAGCCTTGGACTCTAACCCTACCCCTGTAGCTGCAGGCAGCCTTGAACTTTAACCCCACCCACTGGTGCTGCAGCCTTAGACTTTAACCCCACCCACTGGTACTGCAGCCTTAGACTTTAACCCCACCCACTGGTACTGCAGCCTTAGACTTTAACCCTACCCCTGCAGCTGCAGCCTTGGACTTTAACTCCTCCAACTGGAGCTGGCTGGAGGAGGAGAGCCCACATTTTATGAAGCTCTGGTCTGGAGAGAACCATGTGGTGGATGGATTGTGCTGTACTGAGCCGAGGCAGAGAAGCTAAACTGTAAGCTGAGCTGTGCCAGGAGCCAGAATGAGAGACAGCAGACTGGACTACTGACCTGTACTGTTGGCTGTGTTGCAGAGATGCTGCTGTACTGAGGACCATGTTCCTGGGGGCAGGGCTGCAGAGGTGAAAGAGACTGGCTGCAGGGAGTTACTGTGGCAGAGCAATATAGGGCAGAGCAAAAAAAAAGATCAGTGTTCGGACTTTCTGAGATTAAAGTGGTTGTAAACCCTTACAAGACACTTTTTGCTACAGATAAGCCTATAATAAAGCTTACCTGTAGCTACCCAGGATATCTCCTAAACCTGAACGGTTTAGGAGATATCCACTGTATTTGCATGTGCCGACGTTATCCGCACATGCGCACTGAAGCAACGGCATGTATGTGCCGTTGCTTCAGTTACACTGTGCCGTTACCGGCAGCTCTTGCGCACATGCACGGGAGTGACATGATCGCGGCTCCAGCCAATCACATCGCCGGAGCCCGCGATACCCGGAAGTAACTCCGGGAGCAATGTCACCGGCTGGAGCGGTGTACAAGGACAGCTGCGGGGGCTTCAATCTAAGGTAAGTAATACATAATGAGCTAGTATGCTATGCTTACTAGCTCATTATGCCTTTGTCTTGCAGGTTTTTCTTTTTTTTTTTTGCTAGGGTTTACAACCACTTTAAGACTGGTGACTCCAGGTGGAGAAAATGTCCTGTGCTGCTACTGAACTGACGCCAAGCCAGTGTGCACACTATAAACTCTTTCCAGGGCCCCTGAAGGAGTGCTAGAGACCAATTCCTTGTGGTGAAAGGTCTCTTGGCCACAAACTTTCTTTGATTTGCCTGCCTTGTATGGGCTTTTCTTGTATAATGCCAGCAGGCTATAAAATGAGAACTCACTGACCAGTAGATTACTTAGGATCCTTTCCTTATTGTTAGGCCACAAACAATATCAATATATTTAATATTGTTCTTGAATTTACTGTTGCATTTACTGCTTATAACACTGGTTTAATACACCTAAATCTGCCAAACACCTAGAGCAGCGGGTAGGCTTGACAAAAGGTCAGTTAGCTGTGACACGCATTGCCTGGCCAGGCCTCTCTTTTCCACATGGATTTCCTGTGGCCGCTGACAGCCTGACACTACTATCTTACTGACAGTGCAGGATCCAATGAGCCAGTGGTGGCTTTTGTATTGATATATTGTTGGAACATCACAAACCCCGAGACTGCTTTTCTGTTTACATCTTTGAGCTGTTTAGATATCTTTTGCCTGTGGGTACCTACTGCATGCGAGTTACATTACTTATTACTTTACATGCGAGTTACATTGTCACATTACTAAAACATTCCTGTTGCTCACTGGATTCTCCCTGATTCTCTCTAAGAGCACTACAGATTTTATGATTATGTTAACCCTTTATGGACTGGACATACATCTCCTAATTTTGAATGGACAGCACATACAGTACGTTCATGCGGCCATCTTTAAGGAGTCAAAAGAAAAGCTTTTGGGGCTACTTGGGAGAATATTTGACAGCTGACTGGATGGTGACAGATAGGAATATTATTCACTCTTACATTTATACAGCTGTGCTAGCTGGTACCACTTCTTTTGTTGTGGTTCATCCTTATTTGGATTATTGTTGCTCTTGTTTTGTGGGTGAACAGTGTCTTTTCAGTATTTCTAAGTGGACAGAAAGTAAAGTGAATTTTGATTTGAACCCCCAATAAAATGTTGTGGCCTGGATTTTTGTCTCATGTGGAAGCTTAAAGTGGAGTTCCACCCAAAAATGGAACTTCCGCTTTAAGGGAGGTGACCCCCTGACATGCCACATGTCCCATCTTACACTTCCTCCCGGCGCACCGCGGCACCGGAAGGGAGATCACCTCTCCCCCTCTCCCTCTCTGCAATCATCTGGAACACGTCACAGGTCCCAGATGGTTGCCCGACCAGCCACAGCGCGCGACGTGGCTCGCGCATGCGCAGTGGGTGCCCGGCTGTGAAGCCACAGCCAGGCGCCCACAGTTACAATGCTGGCGCCGCAGAGAGGAGGGGGACCCTGGGACAGGTGAGTGTCCGATTATTAAAAATCAGCAGCTGCAGTATTTGCAGCTTCTGACTTTCACATTTTTTTTTTTTTTTTTTTGCAGAACTCCGCTTTAAGGCTCCATTCACACTTGTTCAACCTGACATGCAACTTTACACATCAAAGTTGCATGACAAGTCGTTCCCTATGTTTTCTGATGATAACCATTCATATATATGCAACCTAAAGTTGCAGCAACTTCAAAAGTAGTTCATGCACTACTTTGGTCTGATTTTCATGCAACTTGAGGGCCATAGACTTCAATGTTAACCCTCAGAAGTTGCAATAAAAGTCGTACCTGAATGTTATACACTGCAACTTGTGTGCAACAATTGTCCATTATCACTGGTCAAAGCCAAAATCGTATCCAAGTTGCACCCATCCAAAGTTGCATCAAAGTTGCATTAAAATGTAAAACTCCAAAGTCGGTGCAACTTTGGAGTCGTACAAGTGTGAATGGAGCCTAAAGGTTTAGTGCCCTGTTTTCATTTAGTGTGATATGACTGTGTCAGGGTGTGTTACATGGATGCCAATTGCCCCACATTTTCTGGGACTGTCCCACATCTCTCTTCTCTGTTCCATGCTGTGCCCTGCGCTGCTTCCCAAAACTGCATTAACCCATTTGAGTTACCGAGCATGTGCATTAACTAATAAAATAGTATTACCGTAGAGGATCATGGCCTCATGTAGGCGGTTTTCAACTGGAGGAGTTTCAACACCCTTAAAGTCAAGAAAGTGGTAATGATCTGGGCAGGATCTCCCAGAAGGAGGTTGTGTTAAAGTGGAACTTTAATCATAAAATTAAGTCCTGCTAGATCACTTCATGCTGGCACCTTGTGCAGGTATAGATATGTAAAACAATGAAAATTAGTACCTATACTATTTAATATCCAGTATTACACTGTCTCACCCTGCTCTGCACATGCTTCAGTTCATCCCTTTTTTTTGCCATTGTGCCGAAGTTGTAGAGGCCGATCAGCTGACATCTCGAAGATATACTGCTATTCAGGGGCTCTGGGCTTCAGCAAAATGGCGGCCTCCAACAAGAAGAGACAGGAACAATGCTGGAATACACCGCTCTTCCACCACTCCTCCCCATTGAAAACAATGGGGCAGCGCTGCTATACCGCTGGCAAGGTGCCACTACAGTGGCGTTTTGCGGGCGGATTTAACCCCCTTTCGGTCGCTAGCTGGGGTTAAAACCGCCCTGCTAGCGGCCAGCTAGTGCTTCTAAAACCACAGTAAAGCGGCACTAAAAATAGCGCCGCTTTACCGCTGACACCCGGGGCGGCTCAGTGTGAAAGGGGTCTAAGGCTGGCCATACATTATACAATTTTCTTGTTCAATTTTCCTTTAGATTTACCAAAACCATATAAGATGAGGTCACACCTAAACACTTTCTATTTGTATGTATTAAGGCAGGCCCTTGCACTACATTGTTAAAGGTAAATCTAAAGGAAACAAGAAAATGGTATAATGTATGGCCAGCTTTAGTTTGGGGCGAATATTTTGGCAAGTACTGCACATCTGGCCAAACTGTTACCCCTCAGTTATTTCCTAATAGGGATTTAATGGTTTGCCTATATTGATATAACATAATGTTGGTATATTGATTTTTTGACTTGTTGATCTGTCCACAAAATGTCCACCACGTTCAGTCTTGGTAGTATCACTTTATTTTTGGATATGTGATGTAAAGAGGAGTTGGTGGTGTCGGTGCAGCAAAGATATGAATAAATATGGACCATGAAGACACTTGTTATACATTTTCCATCTTTTATTGGTAGATATTTCAGACACTGTTCATTTGAGCTGCTTATGTACCATCTGAGAGTGCTAAGGCTGCCACGTTGGGGTCTCTTTTATATATAAACCCCAGTCATGGGCAGCATTAACATTTTTCAGAGGAGAAATTGGCATCTTACTTCAGTGGAGTATACAGAACTAATGCAGAAAAAAAACTAAATATAGAAAGAATTGGTGACAACATGTACAGATATACAGTATTTCTAACATTTTAAGGTTTATGAGAGCTAAATATATCTGAGGTGAAGCTGCGGGGAGAGACTTTCCTGTGCTCAGCTCACTTCCTGTCCTGTAACCCAGCCAGAAGATAATGCAGACAGCCGCCTGCTCAGCAAGTACTAGCTGCCAGCACAATGTTTACTTGATTAAACAGTACATGCTAAACTGGTATTACATATTTAATTTTGAAACAAATAAATCAAATTTTTATTGGATTGTATCTATTTTTCTAAGATTTGCTTTCTGGACACAGTAGCAGGGCTTGCCAAGATGTTTGCTGTTTTATTGACTTAAGGCGAACAATAATACAATGGATTTATTTTATGGTCTTGCTGCAATTCTGGGTTTCACAAGCAGATGTCGCCATCTGTAGGAATCTGCAGGTATTAGCAAAAGGTTAAACTTTGTGTCAGAAGGAGTTATCGGCTGCATATCATTAGGATTGCCATCCTAAGAGTGACAATAGTGGACATGACAGCACAATGTGTTGGCATGGCTGTTATTAGTCCCCACCAGGGGGGCATGTGGCATCCAGGTGACATAAAGCAGGAGCACAATTGGGACACCTCAGTACAGGAAGTACCTGAACAAGGACTTTTATGGTAGGCTCAACAGCATTCTTTTAATGAAAGCTTTAGAAAAAAAAATGAAAACGATTGAAATGATATTCAATGGTTACCTTTATATGAAATTTTGTTGCCCTTAGCATTTAAATGTTGCCTACTGAAGCTAAGTGCAAAACAATCTCACAGGCACTGGTAGTCAGGGCATTAAACCCCCACCTCATCATTGGTGGTCACTGGCATTTTATACTCCCCCCCCACCCAAAAAAAAAAAAAAAAACAATCCCACAATCATTTGTGGTCAGTGGCACTCTAAATACCCCCAAAACAATCCCACATCACTGGGGGTCTTCAAACCCTCCCTCACCTATGATCTCTCCTTCCTTTTCTGCAGCCTGTGGATTTAAAAGAGAAGTATGGGATTTTTTTTTATCCCATAATCATACTTACCTAGGTGGATGCAGCATCGGTCCCCCGCCGCCTCTTCACTGAGAACCGAGCCATCGAACATCACCGATAGCGCGGTTCTCTCACCTCCCCGACTGGAGAGCTGCTGTCTGTCCCGCTCTGCTCCTCCATACTCACTGAAACACTGAGCTGTGGAGGGGCGGGGAGCGACCGGCTCAGCCTCTCAGTGGCTCGGTTAGAGGCTGAGCCTTCCATCAGTCCAGGCACCTGGCGGATCCAGACTTCATTGTCGTGATGACGCGGTGCCTGGACTGATCTTGGTGACGTCAGCAATGAGCAGACTACGGACAAGCTCAGGCTGGACTTCTCCTTTATTGGATTTGTTTTGTTAAATCTTCCATTCTCCTCTTACTTTGCAGTAAGCGGAAGGGGAGGGCCCACTAATGTAAACGCTACTAAACTGTTTACATTTGTGATTGGACATCATGGCACAGAGCCCATCCAATCAGCACTGTGCTTTTGGCCAGTGCTCTCCGTCATCTAATGACAGGGCACACACACAAAGATGAACAGGTATATCCAGCCACCGTTGTAGGGGCAACGCCCGGCCATTTAACTCCAACGGCTGGACACAGGGAGGTTAAGTATTGAATGCCTAATTAACCACTTGACCACTGGGCACTTAAACCCCCTTCCTAACCAGACCAATTTTCAGCTTTCGGATTGCAGAGTATTGGCGAGTATTGGCAGAGTATTGCAGAGTATTGCCATAGTATTGCAGAGTATTGCCATAGTATTGCAGAGTATTGCCATAGTATGGGCACTGAGCAGCGCTGTGGGCTGGATCTGTAGTGCCCACAGCGCTGCAAACTATCTCTCCCTCTCTCCTCTCACATTGTACCGATCGGTACAGAGAGGGGAGGAAGCGGCGTCATGGCATGACGCCGTTTTGTTTACAAGTGATGCTCCGTCATTTGACGGAGCAACCACGTGGTAAACGGGCGCTATCAGTGGCAATTTACCGTGATCCGTGATGTGCCGGGTCCCCCGGACCTGGCAGTCACGGATGTTCCCGGGTGCATGCGATTCTGTGAGGACGTCCATGGAGGCCCACCCAGAATAAGCCGACCGCGCTGTAGCTGTCTTTCGGCTATGGCCCGGGGGGCATGTGGTTAAACTGTGATAAATTATTTTATTTCTGGAAATATTATTTTATCATGTTCCTAAACAACTACTTTTCCTATTTTCCTCAGGGAGACTAGCACTTATTACCAGCCTGAAGCTAGCTGTGTTTTAAGGGCAATACGCTTTGTGAATAGACTTTTCAATTAAATACGTCTCTCAAATATTAATCAAGATTAATGAAATAACGCACCGGCAGTAAATCCATTTTTCCATCCTTCAAGGGGAAAATAACAGAGTATTGAAAATATCAAAATAATCGGCTTTTGGAGCACAAAGGAGAGAGTTCCAGCTACCAATGATTTTTTTTTAGGGTGGCATGGTTAACGCAACATACAAAAAGACTGATGGTGTGTAAGACTGAGGACTTAAGAATCCTTTTCATGGACTTATGCCCATTCCCCTCTATATTACCCCCCCCCCTTCTTTTTCTTATAGAAACTCAACTGCTTTGGCAATGCTAACATGTATGTCGTCCTGCCAATAAAGCTTATTTGAATTGAATTGTGTAGGTGTTTTCTGCAGTGGCTTCACAATATGCAGACAGTTCCTCAACTGGCAAGAATGTTTTTTTTTTTTATTAGGGTAGAATAGGGGAGTCGCACAACATTTCCAGTGATAAAATAAAATTTCAGAGAGAGTCTCAATTGGCAACGATTACTTTTTTTGTTAAAAAAGCTAAAACAATAGTTTTGAGGAGCAATTTAAATGGAACTATACTCATCTTCAGTCCAGCGATGCTGCGTCCTGAGCTCGCTGCCGGCAGCTGACATTGGCTGGGCTGATATGATGTCACAGTCCAGTCAGATTTGGCATTGCTGAATTTCTTCAGTGAGCTGCGTGTATACAGGCATGAAGGTAACTTTAGTGCAAAAGAGAAAAAAACGTGTCTCTAATGCGTTAAAAATCCTGCCTGGTTGATCATTATTTTTAATTTTTTTTCATGTATTTTTATTTTTTACATGAAGTTCCTCTTTAAAGGGTAAATCCATTTTTGGGGGGCAAAAAAAAATTGCAAATAAAATAAAATAATATAGCGTTTATAATTGCGACTGATATTTTAATTAAAAGTTATTAAACATTTCCTATCCTTTTGGATCTGTAGTGCTGTAATTTTTTTGTAAAATGCAATGCAATATAGCTAACTGGATGCGTTCTGTACACGGATGGTGTACAGAATGCCCCCTGAAAATGTAATTTTCTACTTGTGTGATTGGCATACTGATTTCCCCAGAAGTCTGCTACAAGTCAGATTTTTGGCATCCCCTGCAATAAAAATGTCATTTTTGGTGAGATACTCCCAAAGTGAAATCATGTTCAAAGGGCAGACCTTGCCAATTTCCTCATTAGAGCCATGCAGATGCAGCAGCTGATTGATAATTATAGAAACACTTCCATACAGTTTCACTGAGCACATGGACACAGACAAACAAACAGCTATTTCTTCAGAATTACAAAAGGCTACAATCCTTGCAATGTACATAGATCACCCAGAGAGGAATGTTTTTTTTTCTCAACAAAAGTGGAGTTACTCTTTAACCACCTTTTGTTCTGGGCCAATGTCATATGACGTCACCCAGTCTTGCCGCGACCGCGGGAGGAGCATGGCGAGCGCGCGCGGGCGTGCTGTGTCCCTGGGATAGTGCCACCTATCAGTGCTGCTTATCAGTGCCACCTATCAGTGCCCATAAGTGCTGCATACTAGTGCCTCCCCATCAGTGCTGCTTCATCAGTGCCCATCAGTGAAGGAGAAAAATTACTTATTTACTAAATTTTCGGACAAAAACTACGAAATTTATTTTTTTTTTTTCAAAATTTTTGGTCTTTTTTTGTTTCTTTTAGCAAAAAATGAATAAACCCAGCGGTGATTAAATACAACCAAAAGAAAGTTCTATTTGTGGGAAGAAAATTATAAAAAATTCAGCGATGCATGGCCGTGCAATTGTCATTCAAAGTGTGAGAACGCTGAAAGCTGAAGATTGGCCTGGGCAGGAAGGGGGTGAAAGTGCCGGGTATTGAGGTGGTTAAGTAACAGAAGAAATTTTATGTAAAAGGCACAATTTTATAGACGCTATTCAATTCTAAAAACAGACACATAACTAGAACTACCCTTTAAATCAAAGAAAAAAATAAGGATTTACAAAACACCACATACTGTATTTGACATTGAAATGACGAAGGCCAGCGAAAAACATATTTGGGAACAGGACAAGCAAATGCTTACAAGGCAATGAAAATTGTCAGATATGTCTCCAGCTACGAAGGATCAAAATATAAGCAAGCCAAACACGTTCTGTGATATTTATTGATGATAAGACTCATGTCTGGATTGTAGAGAAGAAAAAGACCAACATTCCACTGGTACTGTTCCGGCTGTGATACAGCAGGTGGCACAATTTGAGAAGAGGCCAAGATGGATCGGTAGAGCTGCTGCTGCATGATTTGAAGGCTGTGTGTGGATTACGGTTTCAGAAGTAAACATACAGTAAAGAGATCAGACTAGCAGTACGTTTTAATCAATTATCTCTCAAACATTCTTTTTGAATAAACAAGCCTATAGGTTTCCTGTCTGTTCCATCAGGAATAGTGCAGAGACTTGAAAAGAAAAGAAATCAATATATAGGATATGATGAAATGTCTGTTAGCTGGAAATAGAATTTGACATGACAGGATGTTAAAAGGAAACGTCATGCTGTTCCACACAAATTCTTTCATGGTCAGGGATGTCCCACTTTTAGGCTCCTCATTAATAGCCCATTGTTGGTATTATGGGGTGGAATAGTACATCTCCCTGGTATTAGTGGGAGGAATATTGCCCTGTGGTTGGCATCAGTGGCAGGAATAGTGTACCATTGTTGATATCAGACAGAGGAATAGTGTCCCACCAATGATGTCAGTGAGAGAAACAGTGCCCCAATCTTTCGTATCAGTGGAAGGAATAGTGCTCCATTGTTGGCATCAGTAAAAGGAATAGTGCTCCATTGTTGGTATCAGTGGTAGGAATAGTGTCCCATAACTGGTATCAACAAGAGGAATAGTGCCCCAATGATATTATTAGTGGGAGCAATAGTGCCCCATTGATGGTATTAATAGAAGAAATAGTGCCCCCTGGTTGGTATCGGTGGGAGGAGTGATGCACCATTGTAGTATCAGTGGGAAGAATAGTCCCATTATTTGTATCAGTGGAAGGAACAGAGTTCCATCGTTGGTATCCTTGGGAGGAATAGTGTCCCATTGCTGGTATTAGTGGGAGGAATAGTGCACCGTAGTTGGTATCAATGGTAGGAACAGTGTCCTATCACTGTATCAATGCGAGGAATAGTTCCCTAATGATGTTATCAATGAGTGGAATAGTGCCCCATTGTTGGTATTAGTGGAAGAAACAGTGCCCCCTGGTTGGTATCGGTGGGAAGAGTAGTATCCATTGTAGTATCAGTGGAAAGAAAAGTGCCCCATTGTTGGTATCAGTGGGAGGAATGGTGCCCCATTTCTGGCATTAGTGGGAGGAATAGTGCCACTATTGGATTGTTGGTGACAGTGGGAGGAATAATGGCCCATCATTTGTATCAGTGGAAGCAACAGTGCTCTATCGTTGGTATCCACGAGAGAATAGTGCCTCATTGTTGGTATCAGTGGGTGCAATAGTGCATTTCTTTGATATCAGTAGCGGGAATAGTGCCCCATTGTTGGTATCAGTGGGTGCAATGGTGCATTTCCTTGGTATCAGTAGGGGGGAATAGTGCCCCATTGTTGGTATCAGTTGGAGGACTGATGTACCATCACGGTATCAGTGAGAGGAATAATGTTCCATTGTTGGTATCAGTGGGAAGAATTTTGTGCCATTGTTGATATCAGAAGGAGGAATTGGGCCTCATTGTTTGTGTTAGTGTAAGGAATAGTGACCCATCTTTGGTATCAGTAGGAGGTATAGTGCCCCATTGTCAGTATCAATGGGAGGAATAGGGCCCCATCATTGGTGTCAGTGGGAGTAATCGTGTCCAAGGGGCATTTAAAGTTAAGCAAAGGGCCTCGTATGGTCCGCGGGCCACTGTTTGAGGACTATTCAATGGTTGCCAAAATATAATTGCTAGCCTTTGTTTTTAGCAAATGAAAGCTATCAAATATCATATTTATCCCTTTGACTGTCAAGAATGTATGTATAATGACTGTACTATCTTCTAGGTGGCAGAATCAGCACTTTTTGTGCTAATTCTGCCACCTCTGGTAAATGACATAGATTCTAACTGTCCCTATTTTGGAGGGGCTGTCTCTCATTTAGACTTAACTGATCAATAAATTATTCACACTGTAAATAATTATTTGGCTTTTTTTCAAAATGAGTGCTAAGGAAATGTAATATTATTATTATAATTTTCCGACTCACCTATGATTTTTTTGGTTGTTATTTTCCAGGCTAACCCCCTACGTGTATTAGTGTTTTTATTAGCTGGTGTTGTCAATGTGCAGCTTTTGCAGAACAAGTGATTCGTCTTTCTAAAATTAGGAGAAGAATGCTTAGAGGAATACATCTTTTTTTGCTTTCACAAACATTTTGGTGCTCAAATGTGCCCCTCTTTCCCTTATTAAACAGCTTGCAGGTATAGTTAAAGCTCAACTCTGGACTTGCCAGGCTCCTTCTCCCTTCATTCAAACGCCCCCACAGCCTTAAAAAAAATCTTTATACTTACCCTTTGTCCAGGCGTTTTCCATTTAGTGAGGCCACAAGTCCTCTTCACCCTCTTCTTTCTCTGGTGCTGGGTAGACCCTAAATGTTGCACCCTTTGTAGCAGGCCCCCTACAGTATTTTCCAGGGAGTCCAGGGCCGGAGGCTTACAAGGAGTGGTTTGAATGACCTGGGTGGTGAAGAGGAGTGACGCTGGATTGGTAAGTTGATGAGTCTGCGGGGGACAGAACTGGAAATAGGGTGAGTATAGCAGCCAGGGCTACTACTTTTTTTTAAAGAGCTGACAGGGGGATCCATACTAGATATGTTTGTATCTGGTCCATGCTGGAACTGACCTTTACCTAGCAGTGACTTTCTTGGGGCCTGCTGGTTCCAGGAACTACTTAGTCATGGTGGCCTTAAAGTGGACCTGTTTATAAAAACATGAATCCACAGGGCAGGTATCATGGTTACAGATTTCCTCCATTCACCCTAACCAAAGTTTAGATGGAGGGATCTCCACTTCGAGCTAATACACTATATTACCAAAACTATTGGGACGCCTACCTTTACACGCACATGAAATTTAATGGCATCCCAGTCTTAGTCCGTAGGGTTCCTACCCTTTGCAGCTATAACAGCTTCAACTCTTCTGGGAAGTCTGTCCACAAGGTTTAGGAGTGTCTCTATGGGAATGTTTGACCATTCTTCCAGAAGCGCATTTGTGAGGTCAGGCACTGATGTGGATGAGTAGGCCTGGTTCTCAGTCTCCTCTCTAATTCATCCCAAAGGTGTTCTATCGGGTTGAGGTGAGAACTTTATGCAGGCCAGTCAAGTTCCTCCACCCCAAACTCGCTCATCCATGTCTTTATGGACCTTTGTTTGTGCACTGGTCCAAATCATTTGGTGGAGGGGGGATTATGGTGTGGGGTTGGTTTTCAGGTGTTGGGCTTGGCCCCTTAGTTCCAGTGAATTGAATTCTTAAGGCATCAGCATACCAAGACATTTTGGACAATTTCATGCTCCCAACTTTGTGGGAACAGTTGGGGATGGTGCACTAGTGCACAAAGCAAGGTCCTGACCTCAACCCGATAGAACGCAATTTTTTTTTCTGTGTTAAAAATTCTTTCTTCTTTCCTGTCTGTTGGGACTTGTCGCTGTGGCAGTAAGGCCAAGTTCATATCTATCCATGACTTCTATTGTCCTTTTTTAGTGCATTCTAAAAGATCCCCTGATGTCTCCATAAAGAATACCTGTCACCTGCCCATTCCTTTCACATAGTTTCATATTAGTTCCCTTGTGATAGCAATAAAGTTACGGGAAAATAATGTATACAAATAAAGTTTCAAAAATGTAAATTATGATATCAAAAATAACACAAATGTAACCCCCTTGTCCTAAACAGGGGCTTCTATGTCAGTTTAGTTTTTGGCTGAGCTGTAGTTAGCTCAGTCTGATTGCATCTTTTTCACAAGTTTTTTCCCTAAGCTTCAGTTGGCTTGTGATTTCTCACTGTCGCCAGTGGATGTCACTGGTATCACTGGTCATAGCATGAGATCTCACAAATAAAACTAAGTTATGAATATTTCATTTTTTTTCATCCAATCCAGTAACAGGTTTATGCGACTGGTGCATGCTAGGGGTGGACATAAATATTTGGGACAGGCTATGTGGTCACTCTTTCCCTAGGCTAAGGCCTATGGAGGTGCTGCAAGATTGAGCTCTGCTGTTAGGTCCAATAAATTGTTTTTGGGCCTAACTCATGCAAAAGTGGTCCTGAAGCTGTCCTGCGTGGTCTGGATGAAGCTGTACCAACAATGAGACCCAGGGGAGGCCCCTTGCTGGAGAGCCGGAAGGGCCTGATGACTTACTTGGAGGATGCGCTGAAATTTGCGAACATGCTTACAGTGTTGCCAGGCTGACTTAAAAGATCTGACACTGTGAAACTGAACATTGATCTGGAGTGTCTGTAAGAGATCTTCTACGGTATCTGGGACCACCAACCCTCACCTCCTTGACCATTCTGCAATCAAACTTTAAAAAGACAAACCTGACTGGTGCCCAATATCCTTTCTCTGTCCCCCCATTTTAGCCATGGATTTAGCCCTGGGGTGAAATGCTAGCCCGCCCCTGCCTTTTGAAGTGCTATCCTGCCTTCGTGGTGTCAGAGGGGTGCTACAATAACGTGTGCGAAAATGTAAAAAAATGCTTCAGAGGCGAAGTGGTTAGGTATAGTTTAAAGGAATTCTATGGTCACAGCACACACTTTAATTTTTCAACACCAGCAATGTAATAACAATATTTCACAATCCGATATAAGCTTACATGAAAAATCCTCTTTCATGTTGTGAGTGTTGTGGCAATCTCTTTTAACAACTTCATGAATTCCCTGCATGCTTTGCAGCTTCTTCTCTGCTTCTCTGTTTGCTTTTCATTTCTAAGGACTACAAATCCCATGGTACCTTGCTGCCTGCAAGTGGTAATTCTTGTACTGACTCCACCTCCTCTCATCACCTCTGTAGTTCAGAAGGCAGGCTCTGTGAAATGTGTGATGCAGCAGTGCCTACTTACAGTACATAGTGGGAAGTGTCCCAGAATTCAAGGAAGGAAATATGGGGGATCTTCATAAAGCAAGTTTACAAACTTCAAGAGCATTTAGATTGGATAGGATTAAGCTAGACATAATTGAAACACAATGTGGAAACAAATATAAGACTTTACATTTGATCATAGACATGCTTTAAGAGCATATAAACCGCTTGCCGACCACCCCATGTATATATATTGCGGGGCGGTGGATCCTACAGGAGAAATCATGTACCTGTACATTTTTCCCTACTTCTGGGTTTGCGGTGGCAACCAGCTCCAGCTGTGATTAGACAGTGCCGATCATTCCCGACAGAGGCAGAACGGCGGTCTGCCTGTGTAAACAAGGCAGATCGCCGTTCTGTGACAGGAAGACAGAGATCCTGTGTTTCTTCTAAGCAGGAACACGGATCTCTGTCTTCCCACAGTACAAGCACCCCCCCCCCCCACACACACACACACAGTCAGACTCCCTAGGGGCACATTTAACCCTTTGATCTTCCCTGATGTTAACCCCTTCCCTGCCAGTGTCATTAGTACAGTGACAGTGCATATTTTTTAGCACTGATCACTGTATTGGTGTCACTGGTCACTTAGGGGGCTATTTACTAAAGCAAAATCCACTTTGCACTGCAAGTGCACTTGGAAGTAAAGTTGCTGTAGATCCGAGGGGGACATGCAAGGAAAATAAAAAACAGCATTTTAACTTGCACATGATTGGATAATAAAATCAGCAGAGCTTCCCCTCATTTCAGATCTACCCCTTAGATTTAGAGCGACTGCACTTCCAAGTGCACTGCAAAGTGGGTTTGCCTTTCGTAAATAACCCCCTTAGTGTCTGATTTATCCGCCGCAATGTCGCAGTCCCACTATAAGTTGCTGATCGCCACCATTACTAGTAAAAATTAATAAATAAAAATTCCATAAAAATATCCCATATAGCGTTTATAGACGCTATAACTTTTGTGCAAACCAGTCAATATACGCTTATTGGGATTTTTTTTTTTTTTTTACCAAAAACATGTAGCAGAATTCATATTGGCATAAATTGATGAGGAAATTTGTTTTTTTACATTTTTTTTTATTGGGTATGTTTTATAGCAGAATGTAAAAAATATATATATATATTTTTTCTAAATTGTCTGTCTTTTTTTGTTTATAGCACAAAAAATAAAAACCGCAGAGGTGATCAAATACCACCAAAAGAAAGCTCTATTTGTGGGGGAAAAAAGGACATCAATGTTATTTGGGTACGTCATCGCTCGACTGCGCAATTGTCAGTTAAAGTAACGCAGTGCCGTATCGCAAAAAATGGCCTGGTCATGAGGGGGGGTAAACCTTCCGGAGCTAAAGTGCTTAATATAAGCATATTATAAAGTTCAGTGCATACTAATAAAAGCAGCTATCATTTTTCTTCCAGCTCTTTAACTAGAAGCATCGCCTTATAACGGGTAGAGTTTTCTTCTACATGGACTGTAAAAAAATCATTTGCATTGAAGTCTGTAGAATGTGCACAGAGAGAGTCTCAGCGAAAAAAAAAAAGGAACGTATTCATTTAATACATTTAGATGCGATTTCCTTAAGCAGGCTAATGATGTCGGTGAAAGGGGCTCCAGATTTGCCGCTTCCAGCGATGACCTTTTCTGATCCCTCTATACCTCCCTGGAACGCGGGGCCCTCTCACTAATTAGTAAGTGAGGTTACTCCAAAGAACTTTTTCATTTCTCTAACTGCTGATTGTATTAATCAGCGCCGTATTCAGCATTAGTAAAATAATTAAAGATAATGGGAAGAGCTGTACGGCTATAATGATGGTGTCAATCCCAGAACGAACGTGACCGGAGGATGTACAGTATGTAGATAGTTATTATTCCATTACTATTTACATTCTGCACAAGTACTTCAGTAAAAATGTCACTTCATGGCAGGCCTATGTCAGAACAACTTAGGAGGGGAGACGATTGTGACCTTTAAATAATCTCTATTTTCAGATACGGCAATGGATATTTTTGTCCTGAGGTAGTCCTTTACTAGGTATCCATCTGAAAATATTACATTAACTAATGATTAAGGCTAGGTTCACATTTCTGCGGTTCTGCATGCCGCATTTGCACGGGCGTTTCCTGCAGGAAAAAGCTCCCTGCACCTGCAGATGGAAACCACAATGTGCTTTGGCACCATGCGTTTCCATATACAAGAAATCGCACTGCATTTTATAGTGCGTGGGAGGAGCATTGAAAAATGACACCCCTACGCGTTTTCTTAACCACTTCAATAACAGGCACTTTCACCCCCTTCCTGCCCCGGCCAATTTTCAACTTTCAGCGCTGTCCCGCTTTGAATGACAACTGTGCGGTCATGCAACACTGTACTCGTATTACATTTTTATCATTTTTTTAGAGCTTTCTTTTTTGACACTTAATCACCACTGGGTTTTTATTTTTTTGCTAAAAAGAAAGATCAAAAAATCAGAAAAAAAAAGTTTTTCTTAGTTTCTGTTACAAAATGTTGCAAATAAGTAATTTTTCTTCTTCACTGATGTGCACTGATGAGGCAGCAGTGATGGGCACTGATGAGGCTTCACTGATGAGGCAGCACTGATGGGCACTGAGGAGGCAGCACTGATGGCACTGTTGAGAAGGCATTGACAAGGCTGCACTGATGGACACTGAGAAGCTGCACTGATGAGAAGGCATTGACAAGGCTGCACTGATGAGGCGGCACTGAGAAGCTGCACTGATGGCACTGATGAAAAGGCATTGACAAGGCTGCACTGATGAGGCAGCACTGATGGGCACTGATGAGGCAGCACTGATGGGCACTGCGAAGCTGCACTGATGGCACTGTAGAGGAGGCATTGACAAGGCTGCACTGATGAGGCAGCACTGATGGACACTGAGAAGCTGCACTGATGAGAAGCTGCACTGATGGCACTGATGAGGAGGCATTGACAAGGCTGCACTGATGAGGCAGCACTGATGGGCACTGATAACCGGCAAGTCTGTTTGGACACAGCTGATCACATGGTAAAAAGCTGCTGTGATTGGCCCTTTACCCTAATCTGTGGTCCGCTGTGTCTAAGGAAACGGTGTCTGTTTATATATGTTATTGTTACCATATTATAAAGACATTTCTAGGAAAAATGTATACAAACAGTATTAAAGTGAACATGTGCTTATTGTTTAGTGAATTGATCTTGTGAACGTGTTTGCAAGAGATGTGTATTTTTACGTGAATCTCAATTTGTTTTGTGTATTTCTTCCAGATCTCTGTGCAGTAATCCAGTTTGAAACTTTGCTTCTGTGCAGGAGCTTCCTGTAATAAAGACTAGTCACTGCTGCTCTCTTTGCTTGTGCAGGGTGACTGGTCTTGTCTCCTCCCCCTCCTGTAGTTTCCTGCAGGCAGCTCTAGTGGGTGGGGCCTGCTGGGTTCCTCCCACAGCTCTGCTTTCTGCACAGGCTATATAGAGTACAGTGATGATGTCACTGCTACTGTTGGAATTTAAAGTGGTTGCAATCCTAAAAAGAAAAAAAAAATGCTCCTGTTCCTTTTAAAGCATGATCAATACCACAGTGCTTTTGCAGTGTCATTTGTCCAAATCTATGTTCTAAAATATGTGGTTGATCCTGCCTGTTTCTATGCCCCCATGTGTACTGACTGCAGATCCATGATACCGTGGTCAGTTTACATGCCTCCGTCATCTTGCTGTGTGTACACAGTCTCTTCCTCATCCCCTCTCCCCCTCCCACTCTGCCTGTAATTTCCTAGCCTGTGTTGTGAGGTGTTCTCCTCCCTGCCCCTCCCCTCCTGCCTCTATTCCCCTGTGGCTATAAAGTAACATAAACAAATCACCTGCATTCCCTCTGTTTTATTAAGATATTAAAGAGGAAGTAAAGTGTTTTTTTTTCTGACCTGCTAAAGTAAAGGCATAATGTGCTAGTATGCATCGCATACTAGCACATTATGTTAAACTTACCTGCAAATGAAGCCCTCGTCGCCCCTGCTGGAGGCCGCATCCATCTTTGCCCGTCTTCCTTCCAGATCCGCGGACTCCAGCTGTGTGACTGGCTGGAGTCGCGTGGCGTCACTCCCGTGCATGCTCGCAGGAGCTGCCGGTCACGGCACAGGCTTTTGGAGAAATGGCACGGGTGGCTGTTCCCTCAGGGTGCATGTGCTGATGATGTAATCGACTGCATATACAGTAAATATCTCCTAAACGCTGCATGTTTAGGAGATATTCACAGTATCTATACGTAAGCCTTATTATAGGCTTACCTATAGGTATAAATAATGCATGGAAGTTTACTTCCACCTTAAGCATAGCATGACCGTTTTTCAAAAATTATAATCCTAAATACCTCCTCGCACAGCACCGCTGTGCGGCCATGTGACCTCCCTCTGCTGGCTGGCATAGGTCAGCCCCTCCTGCTGCACTCCTTAGACTGTCAAATGAGAGTGGAGGGAGGTCATGTGACTGCAGAGCAGTGCTGTGCAAGAAGGTATTTAGGATTAAAACTTTTTAAAAACTGACACTGTACTTAATTTCTCCATAAAACAGAGAGGATGCAAGTGATTTATGAATCTGACTTTACAACCATTTTCATATCTGGGTTTGTCAAGGCATTTGGTGAAGTGGATTTATATCCCTTGTGGCTATTATGGACAATAATTTAAATATTTTTTTGTGCTTGGACTTCAGCTTTAAAGCAGTATTAAAGTGGTAATTAATTTAAAAATAAAAAAAATTGCACGGTTATTATGACTGGAGACACCCTGGTGGGAAAAGATGGAAATGTGCCGAGCACTGACAGCACAGAGCTGGAGATTTTCCTTTGACACATAAATTGGTCATAATTTACTAGCATGCTGTGCATACTAGCACATTATAGTATAAACCTACAGATAAACTCTCATTTTTTTTTTTTTTTATATTGTAGCTTATTAATTAATTCTTCTTTTTTTCAGGTTTCATTTTGTTTAGTATTACCTGATGATTTGGCTAGAAACACGCTTCCTGTCCAAGGCAAGCCATAGATGAATTGATTTTATTCTTTCCACCATGGGTGCAGGGAGCCTTCCCAGCTGGCAGAATACAAAGGTTACTGCTAGCAGCTAATGACATTTAGAAAAAGCTGACAAACTGGTTGTATCCAAGTTGTTTTGATGGGTTGACTTGGGATCGACTTGGACACAATCAGCCAGGTGGATCATAATTCAGCCGGTCCCTGCTGAACTGGTTGAATTTAGATCCATGGCCGGCTTTTAGGGTGTCTCCACTCTTGATAGATGAGCAATGGCGACACCTTTGGACAGCGGCATTGTCAGTCTGGGGAGAAGATAGTATTACATACACTTGCAGATTTAGATCAACATTCTATGCAGGAAGGTTTTTAACCTTCTGTGTGCAGCAGCCCCCCCAAATACTTGCCTGAGCCTCCTCTCAATCCAGCGATGTCCACGAGACCCTTGGTTCTCTGGGGACTCGCATATCCTTGATTGGCTTTTGGCAGCAGTGGGAGCCGTTGGCTCTCGCTGCTGTCAATCACACCCAGTAAGCCAATTAGGAGACGGAGGGGAAGGGGCCTGAGCCACAGCTCCGTGTGAGAATAGATACACAGAGCTGCGGATTGGGACGCGCCTGCTTGGGTGCCCCCATTGCAAGCTGCTTGCTCTGGGGGCACTCGGCAGAAGGGAGGGGCCAGGAACACCGGCGTGGGACCCAAGAAGAAGAGGATTGGGGGTGCTCTGTGCAAAACCAACTGCACAGAGTAGGTAAGTATAACAAGTTTGTTATTTGAAAAAAAAAAAAAGCAAGACTTTAATATCATTTTAAAGTGACACTAAACTCTTTTTTTAGCAAAAAAAAAAAACTCATCAAGTATGTATACTTAACTCAAAAAAGTTACTATGATTGTGCAGACTTACTTGTAAAAAAAGTTGTATTTCTTGTTTAGATGAGCCAGCGACATTAGCTGGAAAGTCCAGGGTGAGAGGTCACCTGAAGTACGATAACTGCCTCGTATTTTGCACTAGGACCTGGGACACACTGTGTGGTCAGGCCAACAACCGTCAGACCTCAGATAACATTTAAACCTCTAATCCTGGCCATACATGGACCATTTTTTTTTTTTTGTTCAACCAGGAGGTTATCCATTGAGCGAAAAAAAAAAGTGATCTGATTCCCCCATCCACACACTTGATATGGATGCAGGAGTTCTCCCCACTGTATCATTGTATTCTGACAGTGGGGAGATTTCCCCACCATGAGAATACACCGATCAGCACTGCACTCTATGGCCTGCAGCACCGATCGAGCAAGGAAATACTAAAAGGATGGTTAAACAGCAGTCGACCTGTAGGTCAGCTTTTGTTCAACCACAGTAGCCAAGTGGAACGAGATTCAGCCAGTTCCTGAACTGGCCAAATCTGTGTACAGCCAGCTTTACTCAATGCAATAGCAGTTCCCATATTTATAAGCTATCAGCTTTTTTAAATGCAAATGAGAAAATGAGGAATGCACATGTGTAATGTGTATCCATACCTCCCAACTTTTTGAGATGGGAATGAGGGACACTTATCAGCAAAAGCATGCAGGCATAGGACACACCCCTCGCCACGGCCCCCTTAAAGGAGAATTGTACAAAAAAAAAAAACAAGATTGGTTAAACCCACAAGTGCTTTTTTTTACCACTACTATTCCTTTATATTGGCTTTTGGAATTTACAAATGCAGCAATTTAGAAATCAGATGAAAGGTTTAGTGCTGGAAAACACTTTTTGATAGATAAAAAGTGCATTATAAAAACATCTATATAGATCAGACCAAAATGAGGGACAAATGAGGAGGAGTAAGAGACAGAGGAACATTGCTCCAAATCAGGGACAGTTGGGAGCTATGTAGTATGTATCAGATGCAAGAACTATAAAAAGAGGAGCTTGGGCTTTAGAAGATAAGAAGGGCGGAAATTTAATTCCAGAAAAAGCAGCACCAATGACTTTCGTGCAAAAAGAATATCTTTGTTGGACAGCAGATATTACGAATATCGCAGTCATCTGCTCTTTAATGGTCTCCTTTCCCGAAACAATGACTCACCCCGGATTCTCCCACAATTCAGCTGTATGTGAAGGTTCTGGGAACAGGAATCACATAATAATAATGCTAATATGTAGGAGTTTGTCAGTATGCACAACCCCTATCACAATTAGCATTAACACCTTGTGTCCCAACACACGTCTTCTGCTATGATCAGCGAATCTTCTGCTTTAACACTCCTGTGTAGACAAAACATATGCAGGTATGAGCAAAACAATGCAATCAGTATTCACCTCCAGATGCCACAATGCTTCAATACTGTTCTTTGCTGCAGATGGCAAGAGAGAACATAAAAAGAAAGGAAAAAAAAAACTCAGAAAAACACAAAGCAAAAAACACATAAATACAGGCGTTGTGCGGAAGGCGCTTAGAATTATAACATATGTCTATAGCAGCAAAGTCATAGAAATTTATAGCTGGAAAACAAATCACTCCTACGTTTGTCTGCACAAGTATTTTTAGATACATTTTTATTTGGCCTGGGGAACAAAAATGCAAATTAGAAAATACTCAAACAATAGTGTAGCTGGTGACCATTCCAACCGGGCAGTGTTCTCATTTAATGTACCTAAAATTTAAAAAAATATGATTGGTTGCGATTCTTGCTTTCAGGATTGATATCTGCTATCAATCGATTGTTGGATAGATATATAGAAAACTGGTTGAGGGTTTATCCACACCACAAAGCACGTGATAAGGTGCGGCATCACATGCGTGTCTCGTGTTGCATTGCCATTCATTGTTTGTACCCCATTCCACATCAACCAGTGTTTGTTAACTTTTGAACTCTATAGGGACCTCAATTGTGGCCCCTAACAGCACCAAAGGGCCACACACTATATTCAGTAGATGTAATGCTACAGAAGACTGTGGAAGACTTAAATAAGTCTGTATACTTACCTCCTGTCTAATGTCCAAAGTTCACAAGGTGTCCCACGACTGGGCTGGCATTATCTCCTTGAATGCCGGTTTTTCGGCCTCCTTTTTTTGACTGGCACAGGATAAAGTAACTCCTGTGCATGTAGGAGTCAGTCTTCCCTGCACACAGGAACTGTGCCGGTAATATAAGCTGAATAGCGCATGCACAGCTCATTTTAAATGCTGCAGAGCACACTGCAAACAGGCAGGTGGATGTATTTTATTGTAGAAGAGACATCTCTTCTGTAATAAATAGCCTGCCTGCTTGCAAGTGTTATAAAAATGCATTCAGTTCCACTTTAAAGTGGTTGTAACCCTGAAAAAACAAAAAAAAGATCCTATTTCTCTATAGCGGTGTCATTTGTCCTATTCTATGCTGTAAAATACCTGGTTGATCCTGTCTGTTCCTGTGCCCCCCTGTGTGTGCTGACCACGGTAATCATGGCTGCTTCCGCCCACAGTGTCCAGATAGAAAGAGGCGAAAGAGATGGTCAGTCATACCATCCAACTTTATAATCTTACTTACCCGAGTAGAAACTGCTCAGCTAAATTTGATAAGGTTTGGAATAATTGGGTAGATGCACAAGGACTTACAGTGTAATAGAACATTACTTTTCCTGGAGGCTCAGCCCCAGGCCTGGGTCCCTGTGGTTGATACAGTCCTATTACCTTCCCTTACTCCCCCTCAATATCCTGCCTCTCCCCCATTTCCTAATTTTCTGCATCCCCCTTTTTCTGTTCGTCTTTTCTCCTAACTATTCCTCTTCTTAGGAATTGAATTTGTAGCTCCGAATAATTGAATATGATACCCATCAAATTATTTTTTCCGATTGTGGCATGATACGCTACCTCTGTTCTTAACTCTTGCTTTTTGAATGATGTATTTTATGTAGACTCTACTCTTGCATATGCAATGTCTCTCTTAATATGTGGATGATGTTTTGTTAAAAAAACTTTAATAAACACGGTATCATGGCTGCTAATCCATGATACCGTGGTCTTTTTCTATGCCTCCATCATCTCGCTGTGTGTTTTGGGTCTCTCACCACTCCCCCTCCTTCCCTGCCCGTCATTTCCTAGTCAGTGTGAGAGCTGATCTCCTCCCTTCCCATCCCGCCGCTATTCCGCTGCAATATGTATCACAAAGACTTGTATCCCATCTGCTTTAAAAAATGAATAAAGTACAGTATTTCAGTTTTTTTTTTAATGATAATGCTAAATACCTTTTCTCACACCACCGGTGTGTGGTCACGTGACCTCCCTCTGCTGGCTTGCTGATGTCAGAGGAGAATTTCAGCCCCTCCCTCTGCTCTCCTTAGATCAGGGGAGAGCGGAGGGGGATCACGTGACTGCACAGCGGCGGTGTGAGAAAAGGTATTTAGCATTATCATAAAATTTTTTTAAAAATAACACATGTATGTCACAATGTGACTTTACAACCACTTTAACACATACTACAGGAGACTAGAGACTAGCTCTGGTGTCCCTCCAGCCATTTCCTGCCTCACAGCCAATAAACAAAGGATCGGAATACTGTTGATGTCAGTGCCCTTATATGGACCCATGCCCATATTTAGCCAATGACATAGACTAATTAGGGGCATGTGTCTATATAAGGGCACTAATGTCACCAACATCCCGACTTTATTTACATGTGCTTTGGGGTTGGGAATTAATTGGACTAAAAAAAAAGTGCTATTTTGATGTTTGGATAGAGGATGGATGATGGATGGGGGGTGCCCAAGATTTCCTTAGAGGACACATTGCAAGGGGTTAATGCTACATTAGACTGCCAGAGACCTCTGCCATTGCAACCTTTTTCCCAGTCCCACTGCTTTGGTCTGCAAATTGTCTCAAAGCAAATACCAAAGGGCTGCAGGTTGAGGGAGCATCAGGGACATGCTCTGTGCTTTGTGGTATGCTGGGTTAAAAAAAAAAAAATAGAAGGACCCATTTTTTTAGTGTGTTGAAGTGTGTAACATTAGACATCCCATTTATTTTGTTCACATTTTCATTAAAGTGTGAATTGACTCTGATACTATGGCATTTCTCCCCATATATAATGCACTTTGTCAGTAGATGTGATCCACTGAATCTTTCAGAGTACAAAACACCTAAGTGATTAGCTAGCTATTGAAGCTGCCACTTACTTGGTGTTGGACATTAGTCCTGGTTCTGTGGAATAAAGCACGTTCTTTGAATCACTGCTTTGGAACTTTTATATATCATATGAGTCAGAGAATAGCTGCTTCAATCAAAGCCTAATCACACTTTGTTTTTTTGGCATTTAATGCCTTTAATCTATAGAATTCAAATTGTGCCTCTTGATTGTGTGTAAAATTGTGCCATGGCTACAATATCTATTACTCCTGTTTGAGTATCATAATTTATCATTGTTGGGTAATCCCATACGATACCCCTTAATTATTCTTTCAAACGTCATCATAAAAAATAAATTGGTTGGTTTATTCATACACTATCAATGAATTATTTAACACTTAAAAACCACAAATCCAAAGTCATTGCAAGCACTCCAGAAAGAAAAATTTGATTGCATCAGAATGATATTCCATTTCATTCAAACAGAAACTGATTGCATCAGATCAGTGCTGGAACAAGGTCATCTGGCACCCAAGATGATGACGCCAAAGTGCACCCCCCCGTTCTTTTTTTTTTTTTTATTTAAATCTGAGTAATTCTTTAATAAAAGCTAAATCTATCTGTAGAGCAGGACCCCAACTGTCAGATTGATAGCTCAGTCCTGCAGATTACAGAAGTAAAACATGGCTCTCCTTGGGTAATCATCAAAGCCCTGTGACAGCTGGGAGCGCTGTGCTTTGTTTACAGATCAGCTGGCTGTCACACTGACAGTGGAGCGGAGTGCTGCTGGTTACACAGGGATGGCCATGATCTCTCAATGTAATTTGCAGGACTAAGCCCTAAGCCAGGGGTCTCCAAACTTATTGAGCAAAGGGCCAGTTTACTGTCCTTCAGGCTTTAGGGGGGATCGGACTGTGGGAGTAGAAAATGCCTTGGTATCAATGGAAGGAAACAATGCCCCATCGCTGGTGGTAGTTGGAGGAGTAGTGCCTCAAGGGCCAAATAAAGGCAAGCAAAGGGCCGCATCCAGCCCTTTGGAGACCCTTGCTCTAAGCTGTCAGTTTGACAGCTCAGCCTTGCACAGTCCAGGATGCAGCTGGGCAATGCAGAGGCAAGAATGCCTTCCGCCTCAACTCCCACCTGCAGGTTGGTTCCCAAGGAGATTACATCTGCTACCTTGGCCCAGTTCCTGAACAGGAAAATCCACCCCGCTCAAATTGTTGCTTACACAAGGCTATTGGTGATAGCCCAGCACTGTCACCTAGGGTGAGTCACCTGCTGGTCTTCAGCTGGTTCCTGCTTTACCTGTGCCCTGACCTGCTATATTTGCCTTCCTGTGCACGACACAGCTTGCCCCTGACCAGTCGGATTCCAGCCTACCTGTTATGACCTCATCTTGTCCCCTGACTCCACCTCTAACTTAATTAACTGTACATTGTTGCCTGGCTGTGAACTGACCCTGGCTTGTATCCTGCTTCTGCCTGATGTTCCTGTACTTTCCTAACCTTTTGACTTGTGTCCTAGTTTTGCTCTTGCTGCTGATCAAGTTTTACTGTGTTCCAGCCTCTGGTCCCTGTCTAGTGAACTACAGCCATTTGTATCTTGCAAATAACAGCTGGAGCTGCCCACTATATTGGCCCTACTGTCACAACTACTAAGGGTGTTGGACAAGAGGTACAAGAGAAGGCCCTTTGCAGCTTAATCTCCACCAGGGCACAGGGGTAATATAATCATAAATCACATATAAAAACATTCACACATTCTTTTCTTTTAAACCATCCTGACCAAGTTCCCTTTTTAAAATATATTCAGCTGGGCTGTAAGGAGCCCATAGACTAGGATAGGCAGGTGGACATGCCTGAAATAGTTGACCATCCTCATACACAAAGGTCAGATGGAGCTGTCACAAATTTATCACGGGGGGGGGGGGGAATAACAGAGTTTGGGATGTTTTCTAAGCTGCCGAAGAGCCATCCTATAGAAGAGAGATTGTCATTCAGTCCAACGGAATACCTCATAGTCAGGTCCTCTCATGTCTATGGTAAGCTGTAGTTGCAGAGTACTTAATAAAAAGTTTGGCATACGTAGTTTAACATATTCTTCTTTTATATGTATAGAAAAAAAATATCTGCGAGCAGAGTCCCGAGGCCATTCAGTATAAAGAGGATGGCATATTTATTTACAGAGAGATTGCAAATAAGAACTTCAGAACCTATGCCTCTGCTATGCGGTCAGCAGTGGCGATACAGTAATCACATCCTAGATTTGATTTGTGATTCTCCCGAGTACAGGAATGTTTCCACTTCTCCGCCAAGTCGTCCTGGGGCTTTATTGCCCAGCGGTGCCGTTCCTAAGCAAGGTAAATATTACGCAGTCTGCATTGAGCATCGGCGTTTTTGTTGGATGAGTTAGGGCTTGGCGGTTATATCTCAAGCACCCAGCGAGTGCTATAATTTTCTTTCATATTTATTTCTGATGCACCTGAGCAGAGCTGATTTATTTCTATGGCTCATTTGGAATCGTTATTGTTATTACACGGCTGCAAAATACTCTGAAAGATACTTTAAAAAGTGCCCATAGCAAATGAAACCGCCATTGAGATGCCGCATCGGGGCAAGAAGTTAATTGGTGTCCTAAAAGCAAACGTAGCATGGAAAAAAAGTATAAGCCGTAAGTGCCGCCATCGTAAACGGGGACAGTAAATCACATGCGAAGACTAAATTACAACTAAAGGAATTCCAGTCGATTGGCTGGCAGTGCTTATTGGGAACGAAGCGCAATTGTTTTTATCTCTCCAATTTCAGGCCATACCCATCTTCTTGAACGACCCTTGAGAAATGAAATTTTTTCTTAAGTTGCTTTTTTCACACGCTATCATCGGGGTGGTAACCGCTTTGTAAAACCACATCAGTTCCACATAGTGTTATGCACTCAAAACTAATTGGTTTTGCTTGGTGGCACAAAGAATGGGTGTAGGAAAAAAAAAAAAAACAGGTTTCCTTTGTTTAGATGTGTAAATATGTAATACATCATCAGCAGGGGCGATGGAGCAGAAATCGCATTGCTCCTTGTTTTTCTTTCCGTTGTGCTTTGTTATATGACAGTGGTTTAGAGTTATCTGTTATTTTATGTTATTATTAGTTTTGGCTTCAGGTGAGAAGTTTTGGATCATATTGGGTAAATGTCGAATAAATATTTATGAGGCACTTCTCCGGGCTAGATTATTTAAACAAAAAACAGAGGTAACAATGCCAGCTCTAGTAAAAGTTTATTCAGGAAGACTGTGCAAAGAGAAAAAATCTACAGCAACCTAGCAGAAATGATCTTTCACTACAATGAGCCAAAATTAGATTGGAATTCAGGTTATTAGATAATGTTTTCTTTGCTCAAATTAACTTTCAGTTTAAATCAGATAAATACATTCCAAGTGTATCAAAACAATATGTGTAAAAAGTCTTATGCCGCGTACAGACGATCGGAATTTCCGACAACCAAACTGTGCATTTATTTCCGATGGATGTTGGCTGAAACTTGTCTTGCATACACACAAATGTCGCACAAATGTTGTTGGAAATGCTGAACGTCAGGAACGCGGTGACGTACAACACGTACAATGAGCCGAGAAAAATGAAGTTCAATAGCCAGTGCGGCTCTTCTGCTTGATTCCGAGCATGGGTGGAATTTTGTGCGTCGGAATTGTGTACACACGATCGGAACTTCCGACAACGGATTTTGTTGTTGGAAAATTTGAGAACCAGCTCTCAAATTTTGTTGGCCGGAAAGTCCAAAAAAAAATGTCCGATGGAGCCTACACACGGTCAGAATTTCCGACAACAATCTCACATTGAACATTTGTTGTTGGAAATTCCGATTGTCTGTACGCGGCATTACAGTTTTTTGCTTCAGAAAGAGTTCTACAGCATGCTAGCATGCTGTAGAACAGGACCCTTGCTCTCTGTGTGGCTGAAATGGTCTCTCTGCAGAGGTCCCACACACCTCTCCAGTCAGCAGGGAGCATGAGCTTTGCTGATTGTAGTGCTATAGGTTTGACGTAGCAAGGATGGGTGTTGGACCTTCTCTACAGCATGCTGGCAACAGGCTTTTCTTTTCAGCTGTGGCCACTTTCTAATGAAAACAAACTGTTAGGGACTGTTTACACCATATGCATTGGCCTGCCCTAGGCAGCCTTGTCCAAGACATAACAATGCGATTTGTCTTGAGTCCTATGAGTTCAGTTCACACACTGCACGCAGTGTTGCGCACTGGAAAACAAGGTGAACATGCACTTTATACAAGTCGATCAGCTGCGGCCAGTCCATGAGTCCATGAGAGGCATTCTCCAACAACTGGTGTCTCCTGGGAGAAATTCCATTTCTTCTGGTCCAAATTCTGATGACTTTACATCTATGCAGTAATGGGCAGCATCCTTCTGCTCCTTGCGGGTGTTGTTCTCCGTCTCACTCCCTTTTGGGTACTGAATCTCTCTCTTCTGTAAGGGAAACCTTCTCTTGGCGGCTCTCGGGCCCCCAGCTCCATGGACCTATCTCAGGGGGAAATCCCCAAACTCTCTTACTGGACCACTTTTCCACTTATATAACACAGGGTCAGTGAGTCGGACCCAGAGAAAAACCTAAAGAACCAGGAAAGTGGTAACTCCTACTCTCCCATCCGGGGCAGCACCTAACTGGCTAATTTCAACCCGCTTAAAAGTTTGTGTGTGTCAATAAACGCTGCAGAAACACTGACCCTGGATGTACTTTGTCTGGTTGGAGGCTCTATTCAGCCAGGTGAGCAATCATTTGTATACAGTAAAAATCTGACAGCCACTGCTGCTCATAAATATTATGTGCATGTAGCATGTATCTACTGATTCTTACCAACAGCTGCCCCTGACTGCCCATTTGCTCCTGTGTAAATGTAGCCTTAACTGGAAGAGAAAGCAGAGTCAAAGAGAAGAGTTTATCATATATTCCTGTCTGGATGGTAGGTAGATGGGAAAGAGACAAGACCTGAAAATGTTCTCTTACTGGAGGTGCAAAAAATCATATTTCCTTTCCTACAACACAGAGCTGTGCTTTGTGGCAGGGCTGTGTAAATCTGAGAAATGGATGGGCAATAGACATGAGTGAACTTTGATCAGATGTGGTTTGGCCAAATAATTTAAAATTTACGGACCTCTGGAAATTAGAATTTCAGAACTGAATGTCCCATTGAATTACTGGGCTCCAAAGGGTAGTTATGTGTATTACAGAGCAACAAATGGTGCACTATTGTACAGAAGGGTTTTGGAAGCTCCTGGCTGCCCCGCCCAGCAAAGGGATGGGATCAAAAAACATTCTGAGGTATTTTATTTAAAAATTCTACTGGTGATACCAAGATAAAGAGTGGAACCTGGTGGCACTGGCAGTCAAGCTCAGGATCTGTGTCGATGAGCTTTGATCTTGTGGTGATGGTATCAGTTTGGGAAGAGATCAATCAGGGTTCATTGACAGGTACATTTGACCTGCAATTAACCTCCTTCTGACCAGTATTTGACCTGCTTCTAGTGGGTTTCACATTCTCATAGACTTGTATAGTAATGTGAAACCCACTTAAGAAGAACAAAAGCCCATCAACAAAGGCCCTAAAGGTGCTCACAGCCAAAGTGAATATAAAGCAGAAACAGCCTTTAGTTCCTGTCTCTCAGAGGTTTTTTGGTAGTTCAAAACAAAAAGTTCTGAACAAATTTCAGGATCAGACCTAATGGACAAAAATAAAAAAATGATTTGGCAGGGTAAACAGCTCGCATATGTATTTCATTTATGTATTTAGCTGTTTGAATGGAGCTCATCTAAAACTGGTGTACCTTTAACTTGGGTGTAAAAAAAAAATCCTTGAATGCCTAACACCCACGCCCCAAAAAATATAACACAAACAAAACAATAAAAATATAATTGCACACCACTGCTGGGATCGCTGAATGGGAAACTAGACTCTCATTAGTGGTATATACACAGTTTACTGCAGATAAAATAAATGTACGAAACTACTTATAGTAAAACAGTTACGTGCTCAACAACATCATGTATTTTATTTAAGGCAAATGGCTGCCTTTACAACCCAATGGCTTTAATTTGCCTCTCCAGCTCTATTCAGAAATACTCGCAGAATATAAAACAGCCTCTTGATCTAGTTGAGAGGAAAATGAAAACGCAGTTGCTTCATGTACAGGGGGAGAGAAAACAGCAGCATGATTCAGTGTCTGGGCTGTAACACCAGAGTAATTACTGCAGCTTATAGTGTGAGCTTTGGTGCTACGCTTTGTATAAAGGATATTTTGTAAAGGAGAAACTTTGCAAATGTCACAGGCAGGGTGGGTGTCAAAGGATTCACCTCCCTAGTTAACTATTCGGCCTTTTGCTGCAAGAATACTATGCTGTCTGCAGTACCGTGTACAGTAACTTGGTGCAGACATGACAATAAAAAAATGAGAAGCCAATGAATAAAGCAAGAACAGAGCTGCTGTCTGAGCTGTTACATCATTAGTTGTTGCCCTGTAGGAGCAAATAAACAGTCTGGGCTATCAGCTTGAAAATGTGGGCAACTAATTAAAGTGAAAACGTCAATAGCTATTCTCTGCCATAGCTGAGGCTCCCTTCCAGTCTTTGTTTACTCCTGAAACTGGTACTAGTTCAGGGCAATCAGGTCACTACACATCTTTACATCTATCTCTGCTTCTGGGGACTTGGGCAGTGGCATCCTTAAGTGTAGGATGAGAGCCTCAGATGCAAAAAGTGGCTGACTGTCATAAAAAAGTCACCAAGTCTGGCTGATTTCAACAAGGTCAAGTAATGATGGTCATTTCAATGGGTTCCAGAAAATATCTTGGAGCGGCAAGTCATTTCTATGGGTTCCAGAAGACGTCCTGGAGGCGCCAAGTTCGATATTTGCAGCTGAGTTTTGTTCCCTTCGAACTGGTATTGTCATGCTCTCCCCCTTAGCTTCTCATTCTCAATATGCATGCCTGGGAAATCTTAACATTCTTATAGAAGATCTATCAGCCTCCTTTCCTCCCTCTAATATCTATGAATAGAATTTGGGCCACCATGAACCCCCTAAGAAATGTAAGTAATGGCCCCAAAAATTAACAAAATATAGAATAGAACCTCTTTGATCCAGTATCGTTCCCCTACTTAGACCTAATTTAATCCCTAACTCTAGCAGAATCAACACCTTAACATAGCCCTAGCCATAAACATAAATAAAATAAATATATAGAAATTGAACAAGTCAAAAAATCGATGGACTTTGAGGGCACATAATGAGAGGGAGAATATAAAGGTATACATTTTATTACAGCATAAATAAAAAACCATATAAACAACATACAACCAACACCCTGTATGGACACAGTTACCAGTTACCCAATAATGCAGTTACAGAGGGCTGGATCTAAGGTACAAAGATTGATTTGGTAATATATCAAAGTGAAAAAAAGGTTTCTGATCCAGTAATGCCTCCAAAAACTTGCTTGCAAAGTGAAAAAAAGGTTTCTGATCCAGTAATACCTCCAAAAACGTGCTCGTCCTTTTGACGAGCAAGTTTCTGGAGGCATTACTGAATCAGAAACCTTTTTTTCACTTTGATATATTGCCAAATCACGATCAAGTTTTTGGAGGCATTACTGGATCAGAAACCTTTTTTTCACTTTGATATATAACCAAATCAATTTTTGTACCTTAGATCCAGCCCTCCGTAACTGCATTATTGGGTGACTGGTAACTGTGTTCATACAGGGTGTTGTTTGTATGTTGTTTATAAATAAATGTATACCTTTTTATTGATTCTCCCTCTCATTATGTGCCCACAAAGTCCACCAATTTTTTGACTTGTTCAATCCCTATATATATATTTTGGATGTTGGCATGGTGAGGGTCTTCCCTTCCTATTAATAAAATAAACACATTGAAAAAAGTAACTGACTATTCTCTTGCTTTGCCACATTAGTAGTAAAGCTAATTGGCACGTGGTCACACAATTAATGTGGTTCAATGACAGGTCCCACCGTGTACAGCATCATAGTAGGAAAACAGACTGATGGTCAGTCTTCCAGAAGCACAGAGGGATCACTGCAATGGTTTGAAAATGACCACAGGAAGAACCTAACAGGATGCTTTTGGAATGCAAGAGAAGCTGGAGCACAAAAGAAAAAACAGGGAGGAAGAACAGACTCCATGCACATAAGCTTTCAGACTTGAGCCCAAGTTTGTGTTGTAAGGTGTCAATGCTATCTACCTTGCTCCGTACAAGAGGTCAAGTGGTGTGTATGTTGGGTGAATATGGGGGTCGCAGCTTCCTATTAAAATGAGTCCCTCATTTGAACAACCAGAAATGTGAACATCTTGGAGGCTTCCTATGAATCTCACCTTTCTCATCTCTCATTCATCTCCTATGAATCTCAATGTTCTCATCTCTGGAACATTGCATGTAGCAGACAACCTGCTCTTTTATTGGGATGGGAAATGCATGTAATAGTGGGGATCCAGAAATCTATAATATGTAGACTTACTAGGTAAAGTGGACATATTTGACTTAAATAACAATTTCTTCCTGTGACTCCAGTCGATGATCAACTTTCAGATTTTGGTTCAGTGTTTGCCTGGTTTAAACCAGCAGCATCAGCTACAAAGGCTATATGGCTATAACTACATTGTGAGTACAATTGGTAAGCTGTCCTTGGCGGCCTTGGCCCCCTGGGTAGTTTTACAAATCTATAGCTTTGCAAGTGCAAATCTTATCGATTCGTTCTCTCCTGTGTTTTATAGCCTGTAACTGCAACTTGTTATCTCTAGCTCTCGCTGTTTAAAACCAAGAAAAGGAATGGAGGCTGCTTAGCTCAAATAAACTGGGATGAAAAGAGCTGCCTCTGAAAACTTTCTCCAGTGAGTGAGCTTACAGCAGTACAAAACTTATGTGAACAATTTCCACACAAGTAAGTCCCAGAAGAACACCTTTGGTCCCTTGTGCATTTTTACTAAAATAACAGTGTGCGGAGACGTCTTTATAGAAGGCATGAATTAAAGAGATTTTAGGATGAGAATTGTGTTTTATTTTTCTCCTTTTTAAAAGCAGAGACATGGGGTGGTGGGCAAATGCAACCAATGAGCCCTTACATGGTAGGAACATATTGGGCTAAAACCCAACTGAACTTTTAGTGTAAATCGGGTTGATGCATACCAGGTTTAAGAGCAGCCACAGCCGAAGAAAAGCCTGCTTACTGCCAATATGCAGCAGAAAAGGACTATTACTTCTTGGGTAGAAGCAGTAACCTTTCTGAAGAGGTTTTAGTGCCTGGAGTCCAGCTTTAAGTCTTGAGCATGGATTATTTTCCCTGGTTACATTTCGATGCTTCGGTTACAGTTATGGCCGGTCTATACCTTTAAATAAACACATTGCAGCATGACAGCATTGGTTTGTGTCCTTCCATAGATATCTTACTTAGTGATAAAGAGGAAGTGTTACGTGTTGAACGCACTTCCTCTATCCAAACTCTATAACTGTTCTTTAAGCCCATCGGCTTGCTCACTTCCATTACGTCAGGCGCTGCTTCTTGGGGCGAGAGAACTAGGCTGTACAAGCAGGTAAGGGGGAAATATTCAGCTCTCTCACTCCCACACTCCAGCTATCTGGCTATGCAAATGACAGCCAGGGGAATTTTGTGACAATGTTTCATTCTTTAGTTTTTTTCTTTACAGAAAGTTTCTGGGCTAATGATAGCAATCGATTTCTTATAACAGAGACTGGAAACTCCAAGCAGCCCACTGGTTGATGGTCATTAAAAGAAACATAATAGGGAGGGAAGCAAGTCAGCAATTGTCTAAGTGACAAATACATCCGGACATTCCGTTATTTAAAAGAAACAGAACAAAAAAATAATCATCATGTAATGAGCCACATAAACCAATCCGATCTCAGTTTGTTAGTCAGCACTCTAAAATGTGTCTTGTGGTTTCTTATTAAGTAATTGCACTAATACTAATCTCTGTCTATGTGTAAGTTTTATTATTTATTATATATGTTTATAGTCATGAAGGATTCACTTCTGAAGATTTATATTTATGTATCTAATACAACTAATACAGCATTACCCTCCATGTAGTTCAAGCAGTTCCCCTCTACAGCATTTTTTTTCAGTTTTTGCCTACATGTTAAAATCTGCATTTTTGCCTATACGATTAAAAGCAAGAAGCCTTGGAGAATAAAATGATGGTTGTTGCAATTTTTATGTCACACTGTAGATGCAATAATAACTCCACAGTGGATGGATTAATAACCCCAACATTAGTGTCAATGGATGCAATGATAACCCCCAACATAGGAAACCCAACATTGTTGTCAGTGGGTGCAATAATAACCCTCAACAGAAGAACCTCAACATTGATGTCAGTGAGTGCTGTAATAACCCCCAACATCGGTGTCAGTGGACGCAATAATCACCTGTGACATTGGTGTGAGTACTATTACCCCCACACCCCTGCATTAATGATCAGTGGCCGTGAAATTTAACCCCCCCGATCTTTTGGTAGTCATGGTAGAGAAAGTTAACCCCCCATCTCCCTTCCTGCATTGGTGGTCATGGCAGTGAAAGTTAAGCTCCCCATCCCCCTTCATGCACTAGTGGTCATAGAAGTGAATGTTAACCTGCCATTGGTCATGGCACTTAAAAATAACCTCCCAGTCATGGCACTAAAAGATAATCCCCCCAGTTATGGCAATGAAAGTTAACCCCGCATCCCCCCATTCGTGCGCTAGTAGTCAGTAGGCAGTCAATGTTAACTCCCCGCTGGTCGCGGCACTGAAAGTTAAACCCCCTCCCCCAGTCATGGCGCATGGCAGTGAAAGTTAACCCCCCTTCATGCCCTAGTGGTCATAGCAGTAAAAGTTAACCCCCCATTGGCCATGACAATAAAAGTTAACCCCCCCCCCCCGTGGTCATGGCAGAAAGTCAAGCATCCCCATCGGTTATGATAGCGAAAGTTAACCCCATCCCTATTGATCACTTACCTATCACACACTCTTTCTCCCCAGGCCAGGACTTTACTTGTACTGTGGACGGAGATAACTCCGTCTACAGTACAGTCTTCCTTTCAGTGGCGGATGCTGGGGCACAGAGAGCATTCCAGCACTCGGCACCCCCGCTGCCACTCTGCTATGCATATGGTGCCCAACAGACCGCAGGTTGCATGTTGGGCACCAGGGCCTTATATAGTAGTCACCCAAACAGGTATCCCCATTAGAATTTTTCCCCTTACCTCCTGCTTCTGTGACAACATAAACATTCTGGATTTTTTTCATCACTTTCAGTATTGTGAACAGTAGTCACTGGGAGTAATAAAAGGGTGAATCTCCCTAGCGGGGACACAGCAAAAAAGAACATCAAAGAGTTTTTAACCCTTCCACATAGTATACAAAACAAAAATTGATGGTTTCACATACACACAACCTGCTGCATGCTTGTTCTATGTCACCAATTTAGAAAATAGGGAAGTGAAAGGTTTAGCAGGATACATCAAGACTTTTTAGAAGGATGTCCACAATGGCACTTCGGGCAGCTCAAAGTTTTTATTGCTGTCTGTGCCCCATTAGGGAGATAGTTACATAGTTAGTCCGGTTGAAAAAAGACACAAGTCCATCTAGTGCAACTAATAAAAAGGGGGGGGAAAAAATGTTACAATCCCATATACACAATCCCATACCCACAGTTGATCCAGTGGAAGGCAAACAACCCCAGCAAAGCATGATCCAATTTGCTTCAGCAGGGGAAAAAATTCCTGATACCCCGAGAGACAATCGGATATTCCCTGGATCAACTTTACCTATAAATGTCAGTACCCAGTTATATTATGTACATTTAGGAAAGAATCCAGGCCTTTTTTAAAGCAATCTATTGAGCTGGCCAGAACCACCTCTTGAGGGAGTCTATTCCACATTTTCACAGCTCTTACTGTGAAAAAAAACAACCTTTCTGTATTTGGAGATTAAGGCTGGGTTCACACTTATGCAAATTGGATGCGGGTTTCCTCCGCATCCAATTCGCATGACAGAAGTTTGTGACCAGTGTTCCGTTAGAATCGGCAACCTGTCAGATTAGGTAATGTAAGTGAGGTTCCGTCAGCTGCGCTTTTGTCCACCGCTACCAGGTTTGCTCATCTGACAGAACACCTGCAGTCAGAAGAAGGCAACGGACATCTTACTACACCCAGCTATGTCTTGATTTTCACAGTAATTTTAGCAATAAAGTGAGCATATATAAATAAATATAGTGTATTGACATCTGTGATGCTGTTTGGATGTTAAATTTGAAAGCCTAAAGGTTTAGCGCTGAGCAGTGTAGGGTGTACCAACATGGCCTCCGCCACCTTTCTACTGCTGTCGTCCAGCTTCTTTCAAAATGTAATATCCAAACAGTATCACATTTGTCAACATTCTATATTTATATATGCTCACTTTTTAATTGCTAAAATTACTGTGAAATTCAAGATGTAGCTGGGTGTACTAAGCTGTCCACTGCCGCTTTTTCTGACTGCAGGTGCTCTGTCAGATGAGCAAACCTGGTAGCGGGTGTACGCATGTGCAGCTGACAGAACGTCACTTCTGTTACCTAATCTGACGGGTTGACGATTCTAATGGAGCTGGTTCGTACATCTCCGGGGCGGCTGCGGAGCGACTTGCACAGGGGTCCTGTGCGTCTTTGGCTCAGTTTCAGGTCCGATTTCAGGCAAAAATTTGGGTCTGATTCATCCCTGAAATGGAGAACAGGGACCCACTGGACCCCTGCTGTCAGCCGCATGCGTTTTAAGTGTGAACCCAGCTTAAATCTCTTTTCCTGTCGCATCATGGCAGCATACACTTTGGGTTGTGACTCCGCCCCCACAACCTGATAGGACTACATAGCTATAAATTGTAGAGGTGGCCCCTGCCCAGTATTCTCTTATTTTTCCTCACCTGAAGGACTGAACATATCAGAAGCACCCCCTTACCGAATTCGCCCCAGCCAGGTTCTAGCCTCTCCTGGGTGGAAGTCCTTACCTGTACAGCCTCTAAACGAGCTAGATGGAAGGAACCCCGCTCTGGTGATCTCGGGGGTATGTTGCGGCTCCAGTATAAGCCTTAAACAGGCTTAGTTGTTGTGCAGCGGTCTCCATGTCACTTTGTTTCACTTTTGTTTGTTTCTTCTCCTTTGCTGGGCTTTGTGGTCCCTCTGTGCCTCCCTTCAGGCTTCCCGGGCGTCTCGGCGCTTCCGCGCATGCGCAGTGCGCACCCTCAGGGCGTCCTTTCGATTTTGCCAGTTTCCAAGAGGACGCCGGGCGCCTCGCGCCGCTACTGCGCATGCGCGAGCGGGTCGTGACCTCGGCGGCCATGGCGGCAATTTTAAAAGCCCTGTTTGTCTTTTCTGAGCTCTCCTTGCTTCCTGGAAGACTTCTGACTGCTGTATTTTGACTTGCTGCATCCCTGAAGTATCCCCTCTCTGGGTAAGTGTCTAATACTTATGCACTGTCTTTTTGGGGCCTGTTTGCATGCTCTTACCTTCCTATACCCTTCTCAGGTGCTCACCTTCCTCTCCTATGGAGGCCGCTGCCCCAGCAGATCACCACCAGCCTAATAGGTAAGGGGGGGGATTCCAGTGGTAAGTAGAGAAGATTGAAAAAGAGAGCAGGACCGTATTAACGCTACCTAATTGGTCAGCCCTGTCAGGTCCGCAAGATCATCCAAGTCAGGACGAAGAGAGTCTTCGCACAGGAGAAGCCGCTCCGCCCATAGACGCAGCCGCTCAAGCGGAAGAAGTCGCTCAGGCCACAAGGGGAGTCGTAGACGGAGTCGATGCCATTCAAGACATAGCCGTTCTTACCACAGAAGATCCCCTGCAGGAGGACACCAATCCTCTGCGCACCCTTCCCGCCCAGCCGGGAACGCTTGCTGGGTATGCGGGGCCACGGCCCTCCCAGACAAACTAGCCTGCCGCAAGTGCATGGATGAAGCCACCAGGGAGAAAGAGCCGGATTCCATAGAACCCACTGGAGTCTCTACTCCCCAGGTCTCAACTCCTGATGTAGAGTTTACGGCCTATAGCACCTCATCCACCATTCCCAGTGCATCAAGGGATCAAGAACTCCCGTCGGATGGTGAGGAGCTGGAAGCTTCAGCTGGCTTTGATTTTGCGCTCATAGAACCGTTCATCAGATCGGTTAAGGAAGCGATTAACTGGGAGGAGCTTGAGGAGATACAGCCAAAACAGAGAAAGTATTTCCCAAACCTCAAGAAGGTCCCGGAGGCCTTCCCATTCATTGACGAATTAGATGAACTGATTAAGGAGGAGTGGCAGAATCCTGAAAAGAAGTTTAGTCTGTCCAACAGGCTTACCAAACTGTACCCACTCAAGGAACCCAAAGTATCCCCTTTACTTTCTCCTCCAGTAGTGGATGCATCTTTGATGCGTCTAGCCAGGCACGTGACGCTCCCCATTGAAGATGCAGTAACGTTCAGGGACGTGCTTGACAGGAAGGTGGATACAGACCTTAAGAGAGCTTACCTGTTCGCAGGAGGTGCCTGCAGGCCAGCGGTGGCATTAGCGGCGGTTGGGAAAGCTATCTCCAGCTGGTCCTCAGCCACAGCGAGACTCGTCACTGAGGGCGCAGATCAAGAGCAGATCACTAAGGCCTTACAAGAACTGAGCCTTGCGGGAGAATTCGTGGCGGAAGCTTCCGTAGATACTATCAGATCCACATCAAGGTCCATGTTAGCTTCTGTAATGGCCAGAAGGGCACTATGGCTCAAACCTTGGTCGGCTGACCCCGCCTCGAAATCTAACTGGTGCAGGATTCCGTATGACGGGGTGAACCTCTTTGGGACGAAGCTGAATACCGCAATCTCTAAAGTGACAGGCGGGAAGTCGGGTCTCATACCATCGGACAGAAGGCCGAAACAACAAAGGCCACCTCCCTTTAAACGTAATCTTCCAGAGAGATACAGGGATGCAAAATCCTATAGACCCGGGAAGGAATACAGAAGGAGCTGGAAGAACCCCCAGACGTCCTTCCTCAAATTCCAGAAACCCAAGACCCCTGCCTCCAATGACCAGAAGTCCTTTTGAAGGTTTGCCCGCCCAACCAGCGGTAGTGGGTGCCAGACTCACAAAGTTCAAGTTGGTCTGGGTGGGAATGATAAAGGACCCATGGACGGTGTCCACCATTCATTTCGGACACAGGTGGGCATTCAGAGGTCGTCCTCCAAGAGACCAATTTTGCTCAACCAGACTTCCTCCTTCTCAACAGAAAAGACTATCCTTAGTCCAGTATATTCAGGAGTTGCTCCAAAAACAAGCAATAGTGGAGGTACTGCTATCTCAAAGAGGCAAGGGTTTCTATTCCCCACTCTTCTTAGTGAAAAAGAAATCAGGGGACCTTCGTCCAGTCCTGGATCTAAAAAACCTCAACCGGTCGATACAGATAGAAACATTCAAGATGGAAAGCCTTCAATCAATCCTCCAAGCAATAAACTTGGGAGATTGGATGCTGTCAATCGACCTCCAGGACGCATATTTGCATATCCCTATCCATTCCGAGTTTTAAAAGTTTCTCCGGTTTACCCTAAACCATCGGCACTTCCAATTCCGAAGCCTCCCGTTTGGGATCTCTACCGCACCCAGGACGTTTACAAAGGTCCTATTACCTGTAATAGCCCACCTGAGAGAAAGGGGGCTGAGGGTCCATCATTATCTGGACGACATCCTACTTTTCTCAGACAGCCAGGATTCTCTCGTCCTTCACAGGGAAATCCTCGTCTCCACGTTACAGTCCCTAGGGTGGCTGATAAATTGGAAGAAGAGCAACATCCATCCCACACAGAGAATGGTCTTTCTGGGAGCCGAACTGGACACGAGGGAGAACACAGTGGAACTTCCGGGGGAAAAAATCCCTCCTCTAATTCAAAAGGTGAAAAGGGCAATCTCTGCTACAATGCTCCCGGCCAGGACATGTCTCAGTATCCTGGGCTCCCTAGCTTCCACCATTCCAATGGTCCAATGGGCACAATGGAATTCGAGACCTCTCCAGATCTCCTTCCTGCGTCAGTGGAAGGGCACATCAATGTCCCGACCAATCTTCATCTCTCAGGAGGTAAAGCAATCATTGAAGTGGTGGGTACGACCTCACAACTTGGGAAGATGCAGGCATATAATCACTCCCTATCAAGAAATCGTGACCTCAGATGCCAGTCTACAGGGATGGGGAGCTTACTATCAGGACCTTGCGGCTCAGGGTCGTTGGCCTTTCAGGGCACAGGATACAGTGTCGAATGTTCTGGAGATGAGAGCAGCATTCCAGGCTCTCCTGGCCTTCAGTTTTCACTTGAGGGGGAAGCACGTCCTCCTGAGGATGGACAACAAGGTGGCTGTTGCCTACGTCAACAGGCAGGGGGGCACCAGAAGCAGGTCCATGTTGCAGGAGGTCCGTCCTGTTCTGGAATGGGCGCAGCTGAATCTACTGGACCTAAGGGCGGTTTATGTTCCGGGAGTCCAGAACACCTTAGCCGACTCGCTGAGCAGGAATTTCTCCTCCAACAACGAATGGTCTCTGAGTCCACAAGCCTATGCTCTCATATCCCGGACCTGGGGCTCTCCAGAGATAGACCTAGCAGCAACTCCGGAGAACACAAAATGCCAGAGATTCCTATCAAGGGTACCGTTTCCTTCGGCAGAGGGGACGGACTGCCTCCAACACCCCTGGAACTTTCACCTGGGGTACATTTTTCCCCCGACGCCTCTCATAGCGAGATTCCTCCTGAGGCTCAAGAAGTCAACAGCATTGGTGGTAGCAGTGATCCCTTTCTGGCCGAGGAGGCCATGGTTTACTACCCTCATGCAGCTGAACACGGCAGAGCCTCTGCCTCTCCCATTGACGACAGACCTACTCTCCCAGGGACATCTTCTTCACCCGAACCCGGGGAAGCTACACTTGATGGCCTGGAGGCTGAAAGGGCTAGGTACTTAGAGCAGGGCTGTTCCCAGAAGGTGGTGGATACCTTACTCCAGGCCAGAAGGTCTACTACCAACATCACGTACAGAAGAGTTTGGGAAAAATTTGTCTCCTTCTCTCAGCAGCAAGGTTGGGACTCGTCCTCCCCGTCGGTGTCTCAGATCTTGGAATTCCTTCAGCTAGGCCTAGAAAAAGGCCTTAGGTCAAGCACCCTGAAGGTCCAGGTATCGGCCCTGTCCGCCTTGACAGGAGTTAAATGGGCGCAAGAGCCTCTGGTGATTCAGTTTCAGAGGGCCTGTCTAAAGCTGAGGCCCCCTAGGAAACCGTCATTCCCGGTCTGGGATCTCTCAATCGTTCTGGAGGCATTATCCAAGGAACCCTTTTTTCCAACACAGAGCATATCCCTCTGGGATCTAACGCTGAAAGTTTCATTTTTAATAGCCATAACATCGGCGAAGCGAGTGTCAGAGATGCAAGCTCTAATGGTTAGCGAACCATATTTGGTTGTTCTTCCAGACAGGCTAGTCCTAAGACCTTCGGATCGATTCATCCCCAAGGTATCCTCATCTTTCCATTTTAACCAGGAGATTAATCTTCCAGCACTCAGCACGGATCAGGGAGATCCCCATCCATTAGATGTTAAGGGTACCGTCATGGAGTATCTCTCGGCAACAAAATCTATCAGAAAGTCGGAGAGCCTCCTAATTATCCCACATGGTTTCAGGAGAGGTCAAGCGGCATCCTCACGCACCATTGCTTCATGGCTAGTAAAGACCATCAAGAGATCTTACTCACTGAGTAACCATCAAGTACCTGAGGGCTTAAGGGCACATTCCACCAGGGCAGTGGCAACCTCCTGGGCGGCATATTGTAGAGTCTCGGCGGAGACGATTTGCAGAGCGGCTACCTGGTCCTCCAGGAACACCTTTATGTCTCATTACAAGGTGGATTCCGCCTGCTTATCCACGGTGGATTTCGGAAGATCCGTTATCCAGGCCAATTCCTCTATTCTTTGTTAAATAAACTTAGTTTGAATTCCCACCCAGAACCCAGTCTTTGCGAGTTACTCCCCAAAGTGTATGCTGCCATGATGCGACAGGAAAACGGAAAATTGTATACTCACCTTTCCGTAATTTTCCTTTCCTGTCGTATCTTCATGGCAGCATACAATCTCCCACCCGTCTAAGGTGATATATATACGGAGAATACTGGGCAGGGGCCACCTCTACAATTTATAGCTATGTAGTCCTATCAGGTTGTGGGGGCGGAGTCACAACCCAAAGTGTATGCTGCCATGAAGATACGACAGGAAAGGAAAATTACGGAAAGGTGAGTATACAATTTTCCGTTTTCCTCCAGATGTAAAGAGTGCTCCCTTGTCCTCTGTGATGACATTAAAGTGAATAACTCAACACCAGGTTTACTATATGAACCACTTATGTATTTATACATAGTAAACACCAAAAATTACCGCGCTACTCTATGCAATGATGAAAAACTCTATTAAATAACATAAAAAGCTGCAGTCCTAAAGTGAGGCGTGCACATACTAGACAAAAATAATCAAAAAAGACTGCGCTAGAAAAGATGACATGTGATGTAACTAAACCAACATGATTAAGTGAATAAATAAATACAATTCATCGAGTGTGAAAATTAATAATAATTAGACATAAAAAATCTATTGAAAGTAAGTAAAAGTGACTGAAAAATGAAAGTCCCAAATAAAGTTGAAAAAAGTGACTAAATACAGAAAAAAATATATAAAAAATAATCCAAAAGCAGACAGTCCTTGGAGCCAAGGTAGATATAATCGGTGATCCTAGACGTAAAACACCCAGTGAGGAATCCTCCACCTATTAAGATGTAGGCTTACCAGAGGTAAGCTGTAAATCAGCTTACTAGTGGACATCCACTCAGGGGAAATCAGCTCCTCAAGTCTCCTCGCAGAAAAGGGGCAGACAGGACCTCTCAATGTAATAGATTCAATCCGCATATCAGGAGGACCCAAAAGGATAAAACAAATTCTCCATAGTGTAAAACTGTATATCATTTATTAAGGTAGAAAGATGATCACACTTACATGTAAAATCACGATAAGAGGCACATAAGATGTATAACAGCCGGCCGGCTCGCATGCACCCGTTCAAACGAATAAGGATAAAACGATGACGTCAGCGCGTCAACCTTCCGACGTACGTTTCGTCCTATTCGTCCCCCATGACGACGTCCAATAGGACGAAACGTACGTCGGAAGGTTGACGCGCTGACGTCATCGTTTTATCCTTATTCGTTTGAACGGGTGCATGCGAGCCGGCCGGCTGTTATACATCTTATGTGCCTCTTATCGTGATTTTACATGTAAGTGTGATCATCTTTTTACCTTAATAAATGATATACAGTTTTACACTATGGAGAATTTGTTTTATCCTTTTGGGTCCTCCTGATATGCGGATTGAATCTATTACATTGAGAGGTCCTGTCTGCCCCTTTCCTGCGAGGAGACTTGAGGAGCTGATTTCCCCTGAGTGGATGTCCACTAGTAAGCTGATTTACAGCTTACCTCTGGTAAGCCTACATCTTAATAGGTGGAGGATTCCTCACTGGGTGTTTTACGTCTAGGATCACCGATTATATCTACCTTGGCTCCAAGGACTGTCTGCTTTTGGATTATTTTTTATATATTTTTTCTGTATTTAGTCACTTTTTTCAACTTTATTTGGGACTTTCATTTTTCAGTCACTTTTACTTACTTTCAATAGATTTTTTATGTCTAATTATTATTAATTTTCACACTCGATGAATTGTATTTATTTATTCACTTAATCATGTTGGTTTAGTTACATCACATGTCATCTTTTCTAGCGCAGTCTTTTTTGATTATTTATGTATTTATACATGTTAATCATATCCCCCCTTAATCTCCTCTTCTCAAGAGAGAATAAGTTCAGTTCCTCATAGTTGGGCTGAGATTTACTCTCTCTATTTGTCCTGTTTATCATTATCACCAAAAATGAAAGAAAAAATCCCAAATTTTGGGTTGCCACCAGAACAAGAATAGAAAATGAAAAAAAAATGCCTTTAGTTCTACTTTAACATTTCTTGTGTCTCTCTATACATTTTATACGTTATCCTATTGAACATAAAAAGGTGTCCATTTTGTAATTTACTCTATTATATGGGACAATCCACAGCTCGCTATCGGTTCACAGGTGACATCACAGAAGGCATGAGGCCAATTTCCTATTACCATTTATAATGAACTTACTGTATCATCTAATTAATAAAGCCGTTTCTGAGGTAAAATGTGCTATTTCTATTTACGGTATTAGTTAATTATTTTGACACAGCTAACTTTATTTGCAGTCAGCCCATCTGTTCACACATTAGTAAGTGTCTGTGTTTAGCACCTATCATCAGTAATGAATGCTCTGAGGTGTCTCTAGTTTTGGAGAACCTTAGAGACATAGTACATATATATTAGGTTTTTTGTCAGCAAATGGCTGTTGGCAGGAGAAGAGCAATGCTAACATTATGCAACTGTTCAACAGAAAAGGTGTTGTGAGAACATATTGGCTACAAAAACAGATTGAATACATTTCTTTTTTGCTACCTTCGTGACTGAAATTGGAAATCTCATTGTCAGTGGGCTTACAGTGGTCTTGGCACCTGTTTATTCAGAGAAACCTTTATGCTCCATTTACACCTGAGAGTTTTGTCGCTCGATTCCCAAAGCGTGATGACACTCAAGCTGAAGAATCTCATTATCCCCAAGAGGCCTATTCACACCTGAGTGTTGTGTTGCTTGTCACCTGTCAAGTGAAGCTCAAAAAAGTACATGAGCTTGTTTCAGGGTAGATTTGCATGTTTTTGGCCCCATAAACTCTAAAATATATCTTTTTTTCGTTTCGGATGGAGTTGAGAGGGATTAGAACACCTGCAGGGGCGGATTGACCATTGAGCCACTCGGGCACTGCCCGAGGGCCCTGGGCCACTAGGGGGCCCCAACAGGGTTGCCAGCCTCAATGAAACCAGGGACAGTATGTATAAATCTGTGTTTTTTTACATCTGTCTGTGTATACTGTGTGTACATGTATGTGTATACTGTGTGATTGTATACTGTGTGTGTGTATACTGTGTGGCCCCATAATCTCCTATTGCCCGGGGGCCCCATGAGTTATCAGTCCGCCCCTGAACACCTGTCAGGTTTTAAATTACTGCCTCTCCCCCCACTGGGGATATTTACCCTCTCTATTTGTCCAGTATACCATTATCACGGAGAGTGAACGTGTAAGAAAATCCCACATTTTGGGTTGCCCCAGAGCAGGAACAGAGATTAAATCTTCCAATGAGGACACTTATTCTGGTGAGAACCTGAAATTCCCACTTTGTAGAGATTTCCTCTCACTTTCTGTTTTGGAAATGGGACAGGAAGTGAAGGGAGATCTCCAAAATAGGACACAGATGGCAAAAAAAAAAAAAAAATGGCGGGGGTTATAACTCATTCTTACTTTTTTTTTCGAAGTGCCTTAAAAAAATCTTGCTTACATGTGTTTTTAGGCGCTTCCAATAATAAGCCTATGATGCCAAAAACATGCATTTCTGTGCTACACATAGAAAGTGCATAAATTGCATAAAATGAATGAAAAAAAGAAATAGGCAAAAAGACGAAATAAAATAAACACCTAAAATATATTCTATGCTATGCTGAAGCTTAGTGTGAACAGGGCCTTAGGCTCAGATCATAAAATATTGCTAGCAATTAGTTGCCTCTATTGGAGCACATGGGCAATTTTAGTTGATCAGTCATTGATCGATGGAAAGTACAATAGCAAAATGCTCCAATTCTGTCCCATCATGAGGAATTGTAGCTTTTTTTTAGCTCATTGATTTTAATAAGAGGATGCAATTATTTGAAAATTTTTGTAAAATCAAATAATTTCAGGCAATTTTTCTTTTCAGCCTGTGATTTTCTGGCCTTGCAGAGCACAAAAACAACAATGACGGCCTTAACATTTCTCTCAGGACAGCTTTCTATAAAATACTTTTTCAGACAGAGACCTTGCACAAGCAGGTTGTGGACCGTATTGTTCTTTTTAAAATATAACCTGTTATAAATACAAATAACAGCAAGACAGTAATAAAATGTGTGGCGCTATAAACTGCACTATGTTTTCTTTTCCACTTTTATTTGCTTAAAGTGTAAGTAAAGATAAACTTTTTTTAGTTTTAGAAAACTTAGCGAATAGTTAAATCTGAATTCTGGAAATTTAGCTCCTTTGTAAAAAGTGTAGGCACACTATGTGTTAAGTCCAAGGAGCTGACAGTTTTGATGCACTCCCAGAGTATTGGCTATTATTGTATTTCTGGGAGCCCAATGCTGATTCTTCAGGTCTAAGCATCTTCAACATTACAATCGGTGTAGCTGCTATGCCTGCCCCTGCCTCCTCCTGCCCAATCACAGAAGCCTTTGTATTATGTGAACTCATTCACATAATATAAAGGCTTCTCTGAATGGGCAGCAGAGTGAAGGGGCGGGCAAAGCTGCTCTGTGTGCCTCTCTCCTCTCTCACAGGCCCAAGGGTCAGAGCCATAAACCTGTCAGATATACTTGAAATAATAAAGATAATGTGCAGATGTCATGCACCTCATTGGACTTAACTCATAGCATGCTTGCACTTTGTACAAAATTGCTGAATTCCTGCAATTCAGCTTTAAGACCCTGGTCTGGGTTTTTTTGTGTGTGACAGATTTTTCTTTACTTCCTGTTGCAGAGACTCTACAGAAAGTAAGAGAAGATCTCTACAAACCGAGGGGACAGTCCCTCTTGGACAGTTGTCATCAGAACAGGTTTCCCCATTGAATGAGTTCCCCTCACCCGCAGTTGCTACAACAAATCAAACATTTAAAAAAAATTGGATTTCCTATCACTTTCTGTACCAGGGACAATGGTGATTAGGACCAATTATTTGGGTAAATTTCCCCAACAGGGATTAGGGAGCCATGTGTGTCCATCCTTAGAGGACACTGAGGTGACTGGAGGCCTTGGAGCTGTTCATGCAAAAAGGTGAGCATTGCAGGCTAAATTCAGATCACTTTTTCTGCATGCATCATTGCTAATGACCTCTCAAAACAGGTAAAACACATCTTCAAGTGTAACTATGACAATGCTGCTGTCCAAAGGTGGCTATATAGTTCCTCCATAGATACATTGGAAGTCTGAATGTAGAGCGTAGAAAGTGTGTTACTGGCTGGATAGTAAATAATAATAATAATTAAAAAAAAAAAGCTACTGGTTTTCCTCAGGTGCATTTCAGGAACATCTAGAGAAGTTATGGTGCATTGTGGTTGAAATCAATTCTATGCCTAGTGTAGCTTGAAAGCTCTGGTCAAGGAATTAATGGAGGAGGAACAGATCCCCTTTTACGTTATGGGGATAATGGGGGGCCTCACCTTTAGGAACTATGTCCTACATTCCACAAGTCTGAGCTTTCAGGCAATAGATCACTCTCGTTGGGTTGTTGGGTGCCCCCTCTACCTGGCTCCCCCGTCCTGGGAAATTTTTCAGTGTCTGTGACATGATGTACCTTCTGTATATACTCTGAAGGTTTCTCCAATACATAAACACTGCCCCTGAAGCCTCTAGTTTTTTTTATGTTAAAACTGGGCAAAAAAAAAAAAAACAGAAAGAAAGAAAACTGCTGCAGACACCACGTCTAAGGACGGTACGATACAATATATTACATTTACGTATTTGGGTTTAGATATGTTTTAAATCATGTATCAGGAAAATGCTCCCCATTTTGCCAAATTTTACTTTTGCATTGCCAGAACCGAAAAACAAAGGCATCACAGAGTACTCTGGCAATCCATGAGCTCTCAAAAAGCCACCCAAAATCATTTTGTGTCAATGTTTTACTTGTAGTTGCTTGTAGGGCACCTCTATACACAGCACGTGCATTGTCAATAATAAAGTATGTTTCATTATAGAACAAAAATTCTAACCTCCTTTTAGACAGTTAACCGCATTTCCTGTAAAGCAGAAGAAGATCTTCATTCATATAAGAAGATGGTACTTGCCTAGTTGCTGCGTTGTATCCAAGCATCAGGCTGAACAGTATCTGGTTCCCCCGTGTGAGCACACCACACATTTCCTGTACTTCCTCCTCCATTGCTGACACACCACTAGTTGAATTTCTGCAGAAACAAATCATCCCAGCGTGTTTTACCATCATCGCCCTGCTCTCTCGCCTCTGTCAGATCACCAAAAGTCAGCCCCAAAATGCAGGCGACCCTTATATAAGAGATAAGAATGACTCATGCCTTTACAGCTTCGTTTCTGTTATTTCCCACCCTTTCCATCTCTTCTCGGAATCAGACAGCAAAAAAGGGGAAAAACAAAAAGATCTGTGATTAAGAAAGTAAAATAAGTTTAATAATAAAATACGTATAACAGAAATGGACTTTCCTTTTTCATTATATATGTAAAATTAAAAAGTACCTGCTCAGAATTACTGGCCCAGACTTCAGTCTGCAAATAAAGTTTGCCTCTCTGCCTCCGTCCCTTCCCCCCCATCAATATCAGTTTTTTTTTCGGTGCTTTTCTGTCTGGGGGGGTTTCTGGATGACCTACTCCTGCCACAATTCTGGCCTAGGCCAGAATGAGGTGTCCTGGCCTGAGGCCCTACAGGCTGCAAAAGCCCATTCATAGAACAGCCAGAAATTAGAGATGCCACTTCGATTGGGTTGGACTATTTGGACACAAGAGAGAAAGCTGCCTGACGATGACCAAGATGGCACAGGCACAGACACCTGAACAGCCAATCTATGCAGGACAATGCTGCATCTGCTAAGCAGGTGAGAGTGTTTTTGTAATATAACCCAGCATAACAGGTAAGTGGGGATGGGGATGATTAGGGGCAGGTTAAATTATACTTTAACTGGCAAAACAGTATGTGCAAGTTAGCTAGGCACTCGCTCACAGTTCATAGTTTGTATTAGTGTGAGGGGTATAAAGATTACATTTAATACATCAGTGGGACAAGGAATAATATGAATTGTTTATTATTATCTCTGGCTGACTCTTTCACATGGGCACCCTTTGTTTAGTTTCAGTAGGGCATCTTAGACTTGCATCAGAACAGAAACAGATGTCACATATGTAACATCCATGTCTGTTCCATTTTTTCCCAGATAAGTGATGGAGATAAAAGGTAACCAATGTGTAGCAGTCGTCACCAAAGGAGCGACTGAATTTGTTTGGGCTCTCCTATACTGTCTAGGGATAAACAGTTCCAAAGCTGCCTAAAAAATAATACAAAAAAAATATTTATTTAACTCTGAGGGAGATAAGGTTAGGGTACAGGACACCCCAGAGGTCACAGCAGACTCTAGTGGTTAGCCAAAATGACATACTCCTCAGTCTTCACAGGATAGAGTATGAGCTTAGACCCAGACTCTGGCCTTGTCTCATATGCACATGGTTGCCCTCCCTAAGCAGCAGGCATCAGAGAATGAGATATCTAACATAAGTCCTCCCCCAGGCAGGAGCCTAGGAGGAAGAGAGCTTCACAAGATCACACTCAAATATTTATGTCCTCTCCCAGCCTGCACCACTGGCAATAAAGCTCTTAGTGGTTGGCCAGGTGGACATAAATATTCCTAACCCAGCATTATTAGGTGCATGTGCTCTAATGCCATGGACACTCCCCAGGAAAAGGCAAAACCAAAACACTGAGCTTAGGGGAGACCAAGTAAAAACTGAACTATCAATCTCAACTTAATCTGATTACAGCCAAGCAACACTAAATGTAAATGGTTGACCTTGCTTAGAGAGGGGTGGCTATACATGTAATCCCTATGAGTGGCCTGATGTACTGTAAATGGAAGTGCATCCACCCACATCTGCTTAGGTCAGTAAAAGCAGACCTGGATGCAAGCTTATTTTGTTCAGTTTAAGAAACCCGAATGGACTGATGTAAACAGTTGTACATCTGCTCACATTTGGCTGCCCATAGAGATACATTTCAGTCCATTTTTGATCCGACTAATCACAGGTCAAAAACTGACTGACGCAATGCCTGTGTGAAAGGGGTCCTAATGTGAATTGATCAATGTACTCTGCAAAGTACAGCCTAATATGTTGCTGAAGGAATAGTAGAAGCAATATGTAGTGTATTGTACACAGGGCCACCGATAGGGGGGCACCACCGGTCTCCTGTAGGGTGCCTGTACAGCAGGGGGATTGGTGCGGTAGGACAGGAGGACAATTACAGAACAATGCATTGTGTCTGTGTCTCTCCCTCCAACAGCTGAAAGCTGGTTTCTCCCCCTCTCTCTCCCGTTGGCTTTCAGCTGCTGGAGGGAGAGACACAGACACAGTGCAATGTTTTGTAATTGTCCTCCCGTCCCACCGCACCAATCCCCCTCCCTGGGCTTCTCACATCTGATTCTCCCCTGTGTTCCTGGACCACCTTCACCCCCCCCCGCTGTGCCACCGGCTTCCTTCTCCTGCTGGCTGCTGCGGGCACATGGAGAGTGGAGGAAGGGGCTGGTACATATGTCATCTACCAGCCTCTTCTTTTTCTGAATTGGACACAGTGAGCAATCGGTACAGAGTGCTTCTGTGTCCATTCATAATTGAGCAAAGTATACTGTGTTTACTAGGCTTCGCTTTATGTATGAACTGGAGCCTCTGTGTCCTGTTCATTCATCTTCAGTACAACTGAGGCTACAGAGAAAGGAATTGAAGAATTGGTGTCCTCAATTCCTTTCTCTGTCTCAGAGGTGAGATGTTAGGGGTCTGTTTAGCTTTCAGGTAGGCTGTACGGAACCCTGTGATTTCAAACAGCTACCCTGATTGTACACCCTACTATAAGTAACAAGGACATTCTGTTGTTAAAATAAATATGTAAAATAAGGTCCTTAAAGTCCATAAAGATAGTGATCATCTCTCCCCTGCTGCTCACTCCACTGATCTATGCTGTAATGAAGAATCTTCAGAATCCAACACTTCCTGGAGTTTTGAATACCTGGTCCTCCATTGAAAGCAGTGGCTCGTCCTGCCAGCCCCTATAGGATAAGGTAGTGATGCAGGTAGAGTTACCACCTCATCCCTTTAAACCCGAACACCTTTGAATTACACAAGTTCTGAGGCTAATTAAATGCAGGTAAGGCACTAAGTGAGTTTAATTACCATCTAATCAGCCACAGAACCTGTGTAATTAATATGTGTTCGGGTTTAAAAGGATGAGGTGGCAACCCTAGATGCAGGGGCTGACAGGTCAAACAACAGAACAAAGTGGGAGACCAGTGTCTGGAACTGTCGATTTCTGAAGATTCTTTAGGCAGCAACTTCTCTTCATTATAGAGGACATCAGCTGTCTGGGCAGAAAGAGAGGTAAGTATTAATTATTTAGGGTAATATCACAGTGTTTAAAGTAAAGTAATGTGTAAAGTGGGTATAAAGTAAATCTCTGTTTAATGGTTATGTAAAAAAATGCAACTGAACTTACTTTACCATTTTCAGACTGAAGCAGCTTTAACTGGCAACAGGAACATTGCAAGAGGTGTGAATGATAATAATCATAATCAGGATTATAATGATAATAATATGTATCATCATTCTCCCCGTGTTTCTGTAGGTTTCCTCAGGGGACAGAATAATTGGCCTATGTCTATAAAAGCCTTGAAGAAGATGATGTAGGAGTTTGCATGACTGCATCCTTCAATGTAAACACATAAGCAATGAAAATAGTATCATATAAATACTCGGCATTACACAGGAATATACAGAGAATGCGTTTCAATAGATGATCCTTTAGCTAAATTTCACCACACTGCTACACAATCATGTCTACACACGTCTAACACTATAAAAATAGGGATACTTATTCCACACATTGCAATCATTGATGACCAGGTAAATCAGTGCAACATAATTTTGGATGATTTGGGCAAACCTGATTTAGATGTGAAAACAGTAATTTTGCATTTGTTGAAATGCCATCAATATTATCCACTAATGTTGTCATGCATCATTTCTAAGAAAAATTAGCATATAAAAAAAGTCTCTTGTCTACGTGTTACATGGTTATGTTTATTAAAACATAACCATAAAAAAAGCCATATTAGACCATGATGCGGTATGAAACAAAGCCATGTGGTCACCCTATAATGTTAAAAAAAAATAGTGAAGTGCTCCACTCTTTATAACGTGCAATATTTCAAAAATAAAAACAAATGCTGAGTCACTAAACCAAACAAATAGTGAAAAAATGCCTGTGCATGTGTATAACACGTCATTATATTGTATACAACGCATGTTTGCATAATATCACTTGGTATGCTTAAAAAGAATACAGGTGCTCTTATGAACTTCAAAAGGGTTTCTTAAGACCCACTAACAGATAACTAAAAAAAAAGTGAGACACACATATACAGTATCACACAAAAGTGAGTACACCCCTCACATTTTTGTAAATAATTTATTATATCTTTTCATGTGACAACACTGAAGAAATGACACTTTGCTACAATGTAAAGTAGTGAGTGTACAGCTTGTATAAGCCCTCATTCACACGAGGCGGACTCCGTTTCCACGGAGTCCGCCTCGGTCCGCTGGCTCAGCAGGAGATCTCTCCGTTGATCTCCGCTGAGCTGGCGGATGACAGGTCCCTCTCTGCTACTGAGCGGGGAGGGGCTTGTCAGGCGCCACTGCTGCCTATGGAGGGATCGGATGAAAACAGGCAGCATGTCCGTTTTCATCAGATCTCACCCGATCCGCCAGCGACGGATCTGGACGTAGGGCCATCCGTCTGCTTTTTGCAGATCGGACCAGGTCAGATGTCAGCGGACATGTCTCCGCTGACATCCGTCGCTCCATAGTCTAACATGGAGCGCCCGTTCAGGTCCGCCGTCAAAACTGACAGGCGGACCTGAACGGTCCGATCGTGTGAAAGGGGCCTAACAGTGTAAATTTGCTGTCCCCTCAAAATAACTCAACACACAGCCATTAATGTCTAAACCGCTGGAAACAAAAGTGAGTACACCCCTAAGTGAAAATGTCCAAATTGGGCCCAAAGTGTCAATATTTTGTGTGGCCACCATTATTTTCCAGCACTGCCTTAACCCTCTTCAGCATGGAGTTCACCAGAGCTTCACAGGTTGCCACCGGAGTCCTCTTCCACTACTCCATAACGACATCACAGAGCTGGTGGATGTTAGAGACCATAGGCGTGCACACGGGCTGTGCCGGGTGTTCACAATATATTCACTGCTTCATTCTCCGGCATTCTCAGAGGAGATCGTTCTTCTCTGAGTGCCAGTTTATGAAGCTTTGTAGATCGCTTCTCCTTTGGAGGAGTGAAGAGATCTACAAACGCTTCAAACAGTGGAGAAAGGCCCCTGATACTGGAAACTCATGAGACTTTACGAGATGACATATATATATGATATATATATATATATATATATATATATATATATATATATATATGACAGGGGGACATGGTTACTGTCTTGGGGGGTCTGATTGAGGTAGAAGGAAGTTAATATTCTTCCTCCTTCCCCCTCAGATCTCCCCAGATTCCCTCTTCCCCCTCTGTTTCATAAACCGTTTATGAGCTGAGATCAGCGGTGATCCTTGGTATCACCGCTGTTCACAGTTTTATAAACTGACAGCTTAGTGCGTTAAACTATCATGTAATGTCACTGCTTGCAGAGACTAGCTGTCAAAACTCAGTGGTGATGTCGGGGGTGGGCGGGACCAAACAGCAAACCTATCAAACACAAGCCAACGGGATAGGGGCTGGGCGGGCCGCTCATTGTATGTGGCTCTGCCCCCTTTCCATCAGCTATCACACACCAGCCAACGCGATAGGGGCTGGGCGGGCCGCTCCGTGTATGTGGCTCCACCTCTTTCTTAGTCAGCCCAATCATTGGCTAGTGTTTAATAGCTGATAGAAAGGGGGCGGAGCCACATACACGGAGCAGCCCGCCCAGCCCCTAGTCCGTTGGCTGGTGTATGATAGCTGTTTGGTCCCACCCCCGACATCACCGCTGAGTTTTGACAGCTAGTCTCTGCAAGCAGTGACATTACAAATAGTTTAACTCACTTAGTGGCTCTTACAAGCCTGGCGATCTGCTTAATGTGAAACTCCCCCTCTCCTCTATCACTGCCAATCAATGGCACCTGTCAGTGCCAATCAATGCCACCTATCAGTGCCAATCAGTGCCAACCAATGCCACCAATCAGTGCCACCTGTCA